>NC_143557.1:18054166-18703333 GCF_054136105.1 Typopeltis vanoorti | reverse complement strand
GACTTCCCAAAATTAGGAAAGTTTAAGAGTCATTCTTGTTAAGATCGGTCTATGGAATATGGTATTCACAACTTTCTTTATCAGGGATATGTTTTATAAACATATCCCTGAATTGATAGATACCATCAATGATTTTCAAGATAATAAAACCAAATTATGTTTGTTCCGAATCTCTAGCGATAAGAACCAATCAAGATGCTAAAAAAACAAAAACATCTTATCTAATCTGGCACTCTTGGCAATTAAACAAAATAAATTACTCCCCATTAATCTGAAACCACCCAAAATTCCCTGTTACTCGAACCAACTGAGGTCCTCTTAATACACAATCTTAAACCACACAGCAGCTCATAGTTCAGTTTTTAAAAGTGTGACCTACGTACTTTGAGTATGGTATGGTTATTAGTACCATATGTGCTGGTACCAGTATCTCACAAATATCTACTCTTCTGGGCTTTTCACACAACAGTATTTAGGGTGTACCAGGATTGGTGCAATAAAGTTGTTGACAACTTCAAGCCAACAGCAGTTCTGTGAATAGAAACAGCTGACTAATGCAGGAGTTCAGAGAAGAATGCCAAGGATAGTGAAATGTGACAAGCAGACCAAAACTAGCCAAATCACAGCTCAGTACAACAATAGTGGTCAGAACATCATCTTGGAACTCCTGCTTTGTCTCCTGCTGCCATGAATCAGGTACAGGAGCAGATAACATCTCAGGTCCCAATGCTGTCAGCTATGAGCAGGAATATGTAGCTTCAGTGGGTATGTGATCACCAACACTGGATAGCTAACAACTTGAAAAATGTCATCCAGTCGGACGAATCCTGGTCTACTAATGGCAACTAGCAATAACATGAGGCCATGGATCCTTCCTGCCAAGTAGCAACAGCTCGGGCTGGAGGCAGGGGTGTAATGGCATGGAGAATGTGTTTCTTGGCAAATGTTAGGACCCCTACACCAATTGAACACTGCCTGAATGCCACAACCTATGTTAACATCACTAATCATGTTCACTCATTCATGGTTGCAGAATACCTATTGTCAAATGGGTATTTCCATTAAGACAATGTGCCATGCTACAAAGCACATAGCAAGTTGAAGCAGTTCAAGGAAGATAACAGCAACTTTCCTTTACTTCAATGGTCAGCTCAGTCCCCAGACCTCAACCCAACAGAGCTTCTCTGGGATAAAGTGGAACAAGCAGATCAAAAACTTGTGTAAAGTTTTTGACCTGCTTGTTTTCACAGCAGTACCGCCATCCAATCTACAACTTAATGATGCCGTTGTGATAGCATATACAAACATTGCAGAGGAACATTTTAGACATTTAGTTGACTCAATGTCACATAGAATACATGCTGTTTTTAAAACAACAAGGATCCCACTCATTATAAAATGCTATTCCTAATAAAGTG
Organism: Typopeltis vanoorti; assembly: GCF_054136105.1. NCBI lineage: Eukaryota > Metazoa > Arthropoda > Arachnida > Uropygi > Thelyphonidae > Typopeltis > Typopeltis vanoorti. The sequence goes on along the minus strand of NC_143557.1, from coordinate 18,701,915 downwards.
GCACTCTATGTATTTCACTAGTTTTTGCTCCTTAATAGTTTTAGAAATTTTCCATTTCAAAATCTGTAGTCCATTCAATTCATCATATTCCTTATTTAGTGGTTTTATTTATGCATTATTATCAACACCATTCTCTTAATGCACATTCTCAGCTCAATCAAGTTTAGCTCCAAATATTTTGTCATTTCTGCCTTCCAAAAATATACAACAAGGTATGTCTTTTAATGATGCTTTAGTATTAATTAAAATTTTATATTAGTTATTTAAATTAAGGGGATATTAAATCCCACATTGTTTTAAAACCGAATAAGAAACTCAAAGATTGGAATCAGAGAGTTTCATGCCGATTATAGTAAACTATAAAGTATTGGCGACCACTAGCGTGAGCTAATGCAAGTAACCCTAGTACGTGGTACAATTTTATATTAGTCTTTTAACTTAGCCTTTGGTTGGAGATATGGAGAAGCTCCTTTACCGACTAAACTTTGCTATTTATTCTTACTATCTGTCTAATACATTTTTAATAGGGGTGCTTAAGGGTGCAATTTGGGATTTCACCACCAAATTGTATTCTTATTTGCTTTACCCACAATGTAAAATGATGGCATAAAATGACAAAATTTCATGATAGCTGGGGCATTGTCCAATTAAACAAGGCCCCTATGGTCAGGGACCAGGAAGAACAGCACAAAGTCAGCTACTGGAACAAATCCAGAACATTCCAACTCAACATAACCAGAGTTCAAGATTACTACTATCAACATAAGATACATCAATGGAAAATAAATGGAACTAGCAGAAGAAATGGATAATTACTAGATCAATATAATAGACATGACTGAAACAAGAAGACAAAAATAGATAATATCTTTCTAAGCAACAAATACAAAATGTTATGTTCAGGCAATAACAATCAGGGAAAAGGAATAGCTATAGCATTCAATACTAAATATGAGGATAATCAGTCCTTGTAGGAAATCTAAACAGCATAATAGGAAATGATTACCACACGTTTTGGGAAAATTTAGAGAAAAGTGCAAAGCCATTATAAATCAGCCATTGTATTTGCCAGCAGTTTTAGCATTTTTAACAGATATTTTTTTTTCCCACTAAATATGTTGGAAGATCATTCATGCCAAAATGTTGATAATTTTATTTTTAAACTTATCTTCCTTATTTCAAATTTTAAAAATATTCTAATTCCTTGTTATTTTCTAACCTAAAGGATTAGGTGGCACTCTATTAAACAGATTTTTGGAAATTGGTTGGTGGCTGGTATCCACCATCATCACTAGTGATTAGTGTATTTTCTAAGTGATTATGGAAGGCAACAGGATACGGATAATATAGATAATAAAAAAGAACTATCAATTTTTATGGCTATTTTGCCTAGGAGTTTATTTTTATTTATTTTTTTTTTTTTTTTGTTTAGGAGTACCACTTTTATGATGTTTTTGGCTTTTTATTCAATTTTTAGGACATTATTGATGTTTTAAAGATATAAAAATAGCTATAAAAATTAATATTTATTTAGAGGAGTAATATGGAAAATTTTCCAGAAATAATATCTATAGAAAAGAAATTTATTTATAAGTATCATCATATGTATTTTATAATAATTTTTTCTTAATTGTGGGGTTAAAAATCTCCTTTTCTGGGAGGATAAACTTACTAACTCCCTATCTACAACTTTCCTCCAAATCAATCTCTTTCCTGTCAAGACTCCAACACCATCACATCCTAAATTTCTATCTTCTAAGGCACTTTTTACTGTATCAATCCAACTATATCTTGGTCTTCCTCTGGTCTTTTTCCTGCAAACCTGGCAGAGAACACTTGTTTTGCTAATCTTTCCTCTTTCATTCTGTTTAAGTGACAATACCACCTAAGGTTAGCTCTGCTAAGACATTCCTAGATGCTAACAATGTTAAGTTCTTTCCTAATATCTTGGTTTTTAATATGATACTGCCACTGATGCCATTTGTTCGTGCCTCTAATCTTTCTCAGGATTCTCATATCTGCAGTCTCTAGTTTTTGGTCAAGTGTTTTATTTCTAACCCAGCTCTCAGATCCATAAATTAAAATTAGCTTGAACACTGTCTTGTATACAGCTAATTTAGTGTTTTAACTAATTTCTCTCTTATTCCATATAAATTTATTCAGCTGACTTCCTACCATACCAGCTTTATTGATTCTGTTGTCTATATCCATATTTAATTTACCATCTTAAAAATTGTGCCTAAGTAGCTGAAATGTTTTACTTGTTCTATAGATTCTCCATTCACAATGCAGTTAACATTTTCAATCCTTCTGCCTATTTTCATTGTCTTGTTATTGCTGACCTTCATACCAAATCTATTACAAAAGTTATTCAATTTAGTCAGGGAATATTGCAGATTTGTACTGGATTTATTTAGAAGTATAACATCATCTGTATAAAGTAAAGAGCTGAGATTAACATCACCGATTTTGATATCAGGTTTAATACCACTTTCCTTCCTTTCTTTTAGGGTTACACAGTGATCAGCATTCATTTTAAAAATTTTATGGAATTTACAACCATGTTAAAAAACTTTATTTATTTATTTTTTTTTTTTATCCCGACGTTTCGATCTTCACATCAAGATCATCATCTGGAGCGTACATAAATATACAGAACAAGCTGAGTTACATCATTAACTGTAAGCTAGAGAAACAATGATTTGATCACATGTTATTCTACTGGCGTGACCTCTGGTGAAAAAAAAAATAAATAAATAAAATAAAATAAAAAATAAATTTTTACATCAAGCTAAATTCTATTTTTACAATGACAGGAATAAACATTCTTTTGATGGTTTTCTTCCAGAAACAGTTGGTGTCCTATTTTTAGTATTACAATTCTTATTTTTGATTTATAATACTGGATTTTCTACAGTCCAGTTTATAGTTGTTCTTGGTGAGGAAGGTCGAATATATACCTTCCATATGTTTAGGATTTTTAAACCATCGTTGTTGTTCAGATTGGGGTGGTTGCTGATAATCTCACAGGCTTCCTTGAATTTCCGTTAATACCATGTTCTAGTGTGATGTAGACAGCTAGTGGTTTTCCAGTCAATTCTGTGTAAGGTATTCAAGGGCATGATCAGAAAGGCCAGCTTCACCATAATTATTATATTAATGTGTCGTTTATGTTCTTTTTGTCTAATAGGAATAGTGTGTCCTATTTCTCCTACATATGGTATGTTGCGAGTACAATGAATCCGGTATACTCCAGGGTGAGCTAGTGGAGGGAGTGGGTCTTTGGATGAGTTGAATAAGTTTTTTAATTTTGCAGGAAGATTAAAGGTGGCTTTGAGGTTGTACTCTGTTTATTTTGTCTGATATTCCTTTAATGTAGGGAATGGTTACAGTTTTACTGTAGTCTGGTTTGTGTTTGTTTTTTATTGTGGTTTTGTAGAGAATTTTGTTTATAGTATTTTGGCTGTATCATGTTTTTTGTAGGTTATTACTGATAATTTTAAACTCGTCTTTCAATTAGCCTGTTCACTGGAGCAAATCGTCTGAGCTTTGTTTTTTAGTGTGTTGATGACACCTAGTTTTTGTGTTGGGTGGTGGTAGGAGTTTATGTGTATATATTGTCCAGTATGTGTCAGTTTTCGGTAAACAGTGAAGGAAAGATTGCCCGAGGGAAGACGTGACAAGTGTATCTAGAAACGGAAGTGTGTTGTTTGTTTAGGTGACTAAGGAATGTGTCTAATGTCTGGCGGCCATGGGACCAGATCGCGAAAACATTGTCGACGTATCTAAGCCAGACTTTGGGTTTTAGAGAGGGAGGAATCTAGGGCAAGTTGCTCAAAATGTTCCATGTAAAAGTTAGCATTGTGCACACAATGCTCATTGTACAAATGTGCCTTCTTTTTGTAAGTAGAAGGCGTTTTGCCATACAAAATAACCCGACTGTAATACATGCACACAAAGCGCTGTGATATCTGGAGGGAATTTGTTCTGTAGGAGGATTGTGTCATTGATTTGGACATTCGTAAAGAGGGCAGAGACGTCAAAACTAACTAATAAATCATCTTTTTCTAATGTAATGTCTTTGATGATGTTTATGAAGTGTGTTGTGTGTTTTTGATATAGGAGGGGGAATGACCTACCAACTCCTTGAGTGTTGCCGCTAATTTTTTGGTTAAGTGATACGTTGGGCTATCAATTCCTACAACGATAGGTCTTAGTGGGGTGTTTTCTTTGTGAATTTTTGGTAGCCCGTAAATTCTAGGGGATTGCGCGTAATGAGGGAACAGTTTTTTTGACTGTATCTTCGGGCCATGTGGTAATTGATTTAAGTAGTTTCTCCGTTTTATTTTTTGTTCTGTTAGTTAGGTTGTAGTTAACTAGTTTGTATGTGTTATTGTCAGAGACCAGCAGATTCATTTTTTCTATATAAGTGGTACAGTTTAAAATGACAGTGACATTTCCTTTATCGACTCTGGTTATTACTATGTTCGGATTTGTTTAAAGTGATTTTATCGCTGTTAATTAGTCAGTTTTGACATCTCTGCCCTCTTTACGAATATCCCAATCAATGACACAATCCTTCTCCTACAGAACAAATTCCCTCCAGATATCATGGCGTTTTTTGTGCATGTATTACGGTCGGGTTATTCTGTATGGCAAAATGCCTTCCACTTACAAAAAGAAGGCACAGCCATGGGCTCGCCATTATCCCCCCCCCATTGCTAACTTTTACTTTACATGGAACATTTTGAGCAACTTGCCCTAGATTCCTCTCTTCTAAAACCCGAAGTCTGGCTTAGATACGTCGACGATGTTTTCGCAATCTGGTCCCATGGCCGCCAGACATTAGACATATTCCTTAGCCACCTAAACAAACAACACAAACGCATACAGTTCACAATTGAAATTGAAAAACACAACACACTTCTGTTTCTAGATACACTTGTCACATGTCTTCCCTCGGGCAATCTTTCCTTCACTGTTCACCGAAAACCGACACAAAAGGGACAATATATACACATAAACTCCTACCACCACCCAACACAAAAACTAGGTGTCATCAACACACTAAAAAACAGAGCTCAGACGATTTGTTCCAGTGAACAGGCTGAAAGACGAGTTTAAAATTATCAGTAATAACTTACAAAAAAACATGATACAGCCTACATGATACAGCCAAAATACTATAACAAAATTCTCTACAAAACCACAATAAAAAACAAAGACAAACCAGACTACAGTAAAACTGTAACCATTCCCTACATTAAAGGAATATCAGACAAAATAAACAGAGTACTACAAAAGTACAACCTCAAAGCCACCTTTAAACCTCCTGCAAAATTAAAAAACTTACTCAACTCATCCAAAGACCCACTCCCTCCACTAGCTCACCCTGGAGTATACCGGATTTATTGTACTTGCAACATACCATATATAGGAAAAACAGGACGTACTATTCCTATTAGACAAAAAGAACATAAACGACACATTAAATATAATAATTATGGTGAAGCTGGCCTTTCTGATCATGCCCTGAATACTTTACACAGAATTGACTGGAAAACCACCAGCTGTCTACATCACACTAGAACATGGTATGAATGGAAATTCAAGGAAGTCTGCGAGATTATCAGCAACTACCTCAATCTGAACAACAATGATGGTTTAAAAATCCCAAACATATGGAAGGTATATATTCGACCTTCCTCACCAAGAACAACTATAAACAGGACTGTAGAAAATCCAGTATTGTAAATTAAAAATAAGAATTGTAATCTTATTTTTGATTTACAATTTTGTAAATATTGTAATTTGTAAATTATTGTAATACTAAAAATAGGACACCAATTGTTTCTGAAAGAAAACTATCTAAAAGAATGTTTATTCCTGTCATTGTAAAAATAGAATTTAGCTTGATTTAAAATTTATTTTTTATTTTATTTTATTTTTGAAATTTTTTTTTTTTCACCAGAGGTCACACCAGTAGAATAACATGTGATCAAATCATTGTTTCTCTAGCTTACAATTAATGATGTAACTCAGCTTGTTCTGTATACTTATGTACGCTCCAGATGATGATCTTGATGTGAAGATCGAAATGTCGGGATAATAATAAAATAAAATAAAAAGTTTTTTTAACATGGTTGTAAATTCCATAAAATTTTTAAAATGGACCACTTTCCTTCATAATGTGATCCATATAGATAATGAATAACAGAGGGGATAATGTACATCCTTGTCTGACACCAGATTCAACATAAAACCATGTACTTCCTTCAATTCTAACTGCTGACTTATCCTGTACTTCCTTCAATTCTAACTGCTGACTTACAACTCAAATAAAGATGAAGTATTGCTTGATATAATGCTCCATTGACAGCATACAACTGTAGCATTTTGAATAGCTAGCTTTTCTCTTGTCAGTAAGTCATATGCCTTTTCCAAATCTACAAAATTTAAATAGAGATCTTTGTTATATTCCCACGATTTCTCAACCTATTTGTCATAAAGTGAAAATCTGATCCTGACAGCCTCTATTTGGCCTGAATCTTGAATTTCACCAAGCTTCTCTTCCACTATCCTTCTCAACCATTTCTCAAGTATACTTGCATAAATCTTACAAGGAACAGTCAGTAGGGAAATACCTCTGTAATTCTCACATTTAGTTCTATTTCTGTTTTTGTCACCTTTATCATCTCTAATTCCTTTTACAGCACTCTCTCCTCCATTTCTGAGCTTTCTCAACAGCCTCCAGAATATTTTACCACCTTCTTGATATTTCTTTTCTATGTTCTTACCAAATTCTTCCAATGACTTTTGTTTAGCTCGTTTTACACAGTGTTTAGCTTTCTTACACTTGTCTCTGTATTCTCTAAGAGTCTCCATAGTTCACTCAGTTTAGACAAAGCTCTTTGGTCGTAAAGACCTGGGTTCGATTCCTATCAGCGATGTGAGGGACCTTTATTTGGTCTCTTTCGACTAAAGGATAGTTAGCCGGTCTCATAGGGAGGTGGGTGTTTTTTCACCAGGAAACTCAGGTTTTTTGTCCCACAGAACAGGCAAACCAGTCCCATGAGCACAAGCTTCAACAGACATAGGATACCTCGAGGAATAAGGAGTAACCAACCTATTATGTAGGATTTTGGTTCCAAATACCTACACAGTAAAATGTGTAGGTCTATGTGTGAGTGTAAATTAGGATAGGATAGGATAGGATTCTCTAAGAGCACAAGCTGCCTTTATTTGCTAGGAACTTTTGATATGCTTTCTTCTTTTCCTTCACTGCCTCTTTAACTTCCTGTATCCACCATGGAGTTCTGATTTTTCTATCCTTGCAGACAACCTCACCACATGCCTCTGGCTGAATCAATGAATAGCCACTGAATCTCCAAGGTTTGGTTCCTGTTCTCAAACTCTTTCATTTTTTCTTGAATAATGTTTGTATATTTTCGTCTACAGTTTACATCTGAGAGCTGCTCAACTTTTATTCTCTTTAAAACGTTCTTACATGTTCTTATTTTCAGTACGAAATTCAATTTTATCTTGCTCAAGACTAAATGGTGATCACTTCCAATTTCAAATTCTCTGTACACTCTTTTCTCCAAATTTTCTCAAAATATTTTTGTATATCTAACAATCATTTCATACTCTGCTATTTAGATCCCCAACAAGGACCAACTTTTCCTTTTTCATTATTGTGTCAGTTGCTTTCTCTAAAGGCTCAAAAAATTCGATCTGGTACTTAACCAATTCCTCAGCTAGCTCCATTTCTTTGCCATTCAGGCTTCTTATGTTGATAATACCAATCTTTAACTCTGGTGATGAGTTGGGATGTGTTTCCGGATTTGTTCCAGTAGCTGACTTTTTGCTGTTTGTCCTGGTTCCCTGGCAAAGACAATGGGGGACTTGTTTAACCAGGCGATGCCCCATACAGCATGAAATTCTGTCATGTTGTACGATCATTTTATATTTTGGTTTAAGCCAATAAGAATACAATTTGGTCGGCTAAATCCCAAATTGCCAGCTCATCCTCGTTTATTCAGTATCCAGGTAGATACCTAACAGGGTTCACCATGAGGAGGTTAGGATTGGACACTGGGTCAGAAGTCCTGGTCGGTTCTTCGAATTCTTTTAAAGGCTATGTGGAAGACTCTTCTCAATTATACAGCTTTGACCCTTAAGTATCCACACTGCTGATTTAACATATTTAAAAATACATAGATTAAATCAACACTGATATAAAAATTTAAAAACGGAAGTGCCCAATATATTTCGAAAAATTTTCACAGGAGGTGGGTTGGTATAATTCGATGCAAATAGAAGTGTGGCTAGGATTTGTAAGAAATGTATGGAAGTAAACAAAATGGAGGAGCACTCATTTGCTAGAGAAATGACCAGTTTATATATTTATGTATATTTTAAACAACATTCTTGAAGTTCTGTGAAACTATAAAAAAGAACAAAATACTGGATCATGAACTCATTTTGCCAAAAGGGAAAAAATCACTGTTATTTGAATATCACTCTCAATGACATTTTGTATTTACCTTTGTAGGTAGTGAGAAGTCTCTGTTTTTCATGTTTTTCTTGAGATGGGAGGTCACTTCAATGATTTTCTCCTCTAATATTTAAATGGCCTCCCCTCCAAGAAGAGAAATCTATGGACATTTTGATCTATATCCCTAACAAATTTTTTATTCAAGCCAAATTTAATATGCAATAGCAGCAAGAAAATTATTTTTGAATTCAAAGTAAGACAACTGTTTATTTATTTTTTATTTTTATTATTTTTTAAATGGTTGATCAAATACTTGCTCAAGTGAGCATTGTTTAACTGAATAAGCTATATATACATATATTAACTCCCACTCGAGATATGTTGTAAACCTACAGTACATCAGTATATGGATGGGCTAAGATTTCTTTTAATTTTTTTTAAATCTGAAAACCCTTGTTCTAGAGACTAAACACAGTACTTTTTCAAACCAAATAAGCATGGCAATTGTCTCAGCCTGTTAAATTTTAACCCTGGTTATACCTTCCTTAGTGCTGTCAATACTCCATTAAATCTCCAACATAAAGACTCTACAGTCTGTAGGTGGGAAAGCAGAGATGCTATCAACTCTGTCAATGCATGCCAGACAACCCTAAATAAATATTCAGGAATATTATTGAATTTTTGAATAATGGCAGTATTTTTGCTAAAATATTATAGATAAAAATGTTTTTCTGGCTTGGTTTTCTATAGTTACAAACTTGCATCTGATAATAAAACTTGTAATGAGTTGCAATTTATTTATCGATACATAACTTGAAAGGGATGGGAAAATAAAAGAAGAATATGAATAAACAATAAAATTGACTGCTTAGAGAATTAACAGTATCTCTGAACTGGTCTGTTGCCATTGAAGTATTAGAACTGTTGGAAATGCTGCAGAGCATATAAGAAGACTTGATTTTGAGTTATTAACATATATTACTGAAAAGGCATGGCAAGTTTTTTTCACTAGATTGAGTGGTATATTACACTTTATAAGAAATTATGGTATATTTCAATTGATATTTTACTCAAGCCTAAAGAGTAAACCCATAATGTAGTTAAAATATATAGTTTAAAGATATTTTGACTTATCAAGGTATCACACTACCTTCCATTGCCTACATTCCGACTGATGAAACTTTCATTTATTGAAGTCTCCTAGTTTCTGGATGAAGCAATGCATGAAATAACTTAATGAGCTTCTTTTATACTGTAAGCAGCTGCCTCACTACAAGTTTTCCTAAGGTCATCTTCAATTGAAAACATGCCCTATAGTGCCTTTCATTATAGTAAGAGCATCACCTCATAGACATCTTTAGACCTTTATTGAAGTCCCATCAATAGGAGTATGGATGCTTAGAGGTACAGTGAGCTAGACATCAGAAACATATGTTTGGTTAAAACATGGATGAAGCAAGAATTTAATTTCTTTTGAAATGTAATGTGTTGCTTAATCCAGTGAAGAAACTTTAAACAGTTATTTTAAACCCATAGTGTAGTTAAAATATATAGTTTAAAGACACTTTGACTTATCAAGGTATCACACTACATCCCACTGTCTACATTCCTACTGATGAAATTTCATTTACTGAAGTCTCCTAGAATCTTTTCACCTTTAAATCAAAAGCTAGAACCACTGCTCTCTTACTACAATGCATGTTCCCCCTTGTGCTGGGGAACATACTTTCTATTGTGATGGATATTTGAACAGATATTTAAAGAAAGTTGCTCTGCCTAGGAAACGGTTCTAAATTATTGTTCACTTCCTTCTTCAAAGAGGAAGTAATACAAAGGTAAATGTGGTACTGAGGAAATGAGGTACTTATAAGAACTTTTAATCTGTAAGTATTTTTAGAATTTATTTTTTTATTATAAACATAGTCAAATATACAAGCACTTAAATTTTAGCTGTTTGTATTATTTTTTTTGATTTATTGATTTTTTGATTTATTATTTTTGATATATTTATTTATTTATTGAGTCTCCGTAGCTCAGTCAGTATAGATGAAGCCCTTCGGTCAGAAAGACCTGGGTTCGATTCCCGTCAGTGACGCGAGGAATCTTTATCTAGTTTCTTTCAACTAAAGGTAAGTTAGCCGGTGTCATACAGAGGTAAGGTTTTTTTTCACCCGGAAACTCAGGTTTATTGTCCCCCAAAACAGGCGACACACTGGGAAGCATAGGGCTAACCACCTTATCCTCGATATGGGAGAGTTAAATTAGAAAATCCTCGACACTGCAAGGTAAAAGAGGAGGGAAGGAATAAGAAGAAGAATATTTATTTATCCTTTTTTAATCAATGAATAATACTTATGTTTTAGCATACTTGTTACAAAGAACTTCGATGTGCTTGGTAGGTGGGGACAAAGAATTTAAAATACATAGAATCCACCTGTTTTGATCCTTCTAATTACAAGGATTGTAACTATTACAATCCTTGTAATTAGGAAGGTTTCATAACTAGTTGAATAGTGTAAATAAAACAATCTTTAAGTGTATAGATGTGGAAAACTGATATAAGGTAGTACTTAAAGTAAAACTGCAAAACACTAAAATGATGTGAATGGATCATGTGTAGGGAGATATATAGGTTACTGTTGCAAATAAATAATCAGAATTAAAAGATGCACATGGTGGTTCAACATCAAAATCAGATATGAATCACATATATGCCTTCTTTCCTGTTATTTATAATATGTTATAAATTACAACCAGACCAATTGTTCAATCAAATTTTTTCACCTAGATGTTTTAATATGATCCATGCGTTTTAATTCTATTATGTCACATGGAAACATTTTTTCTTAGCAGATTTTACACAACTCTCAAAATTGAGAGTCTTGCAAAAACAATAATTTTGCTTTTATGACCAACGCATCTATTCTCTTTTGATGTGTTGAGATATGGGGGGGGGGGGTTCTTATTTAGGACATGCTATTGCTTAAAATCTTCACTTTTTCATGCCAATTACTCACTAAATTTCATTAATCAAACCTCATTTGTGATTGGTGACTTTCTTATTTATTTTATTTTTATGTTAATTCCATCCACCAATAAAGACTAAGTTTATAGTATATTATGATAATACCATGGCAGACTAAGAGTTAAATAATTCAGAAACTGATTTCTAGAGACAAAGCACAATGTTTTTTTCAAGCCACTTCTGGTCTCAAATAAACAGAGTGATAATCTTACAATAGGTGATAAAAATCATATACAGTTAACTCTTAAACCTGCTTTAGTATAAAAAAATTACTGAATAATTCCACACAAAGCTTCATAGGCACAGTGCTATACTACAAGAAAATTCACTATGGCCAACTATTGACTATAGCAAAATATTCCTTTGATCTATGAATATTCATGATAAGTGTTGTAGTTGGTTATCATTATAGTGAACTTAATTATAGGCATCCAATAGTGACTGTGGAATTTGAATTCAGAGTCTGTTAGCTAACTTAAGCTTCATCTATTTTTGTGTGTCAACATACTTACATAGCATTCTGGCACAGAACAGTACATACATAAGTATATTGCCATCCAAATAGTTGTTTTATGCCTAAATGGAAAGTTAATTTTTAATTTGCAAATTTTAACCTTGTACATGTTCAAGATTTTGAAACAAGACAGGCTTGTTAAATAGGTCTCATCAAATGTCTTTTGCTATTCCGGTGATAAGGAGAAAACAGCTGAAAGGCCAGTTAACAAATTTTTACTTCTCTTTATCTTTATCTCTGAAAGGCATGGATGTTTGTGATTGTCTATAAAAATACTAGTGGTGGTGGTCGGCAGTAGATGGCGTTGGTGTAGATGATGAAGGAAGTTGCGGTTGATGAAGTGGTGGAGACAGAGAGTTGTAAAGTAGGTACCTTCCCTCAATGAGTCTTTGGACTCCCTGGAGGTGTTAAATAATAATAATAATGCCAAAGGATAAACACATACTGTCAACAAAGTTCTAACCATTTGTTGCCCTGATCAATCTATTTAACAGATCAATCAGTGAAGATTTTTCACCATCAAGTTGCTGGAAAACTATGTACATTTATCAGCTGTCGAACTACTGACAGGTGACCACAGAGAGTGCTAGTTACGACTCTAGTGTTTTGTCCACGTTTCAGTTAGTTTCATGCTGCCTTTGTGTGTGTTACAAGTCTCGTTTTGTACTCTCTGTAACTGAGATGAAATACTGGAAACATTAAATACTATTTTTAATTGTTTCCTAATGCTGTTTCACTCTATTCAACTTTTATCATATGCACACCACCTAGATAGGTCTTTAGCCATGTCCACATTTCATTCAGTATTGTGTTGGCTTTGTATGTGTACTACAAGTATTAGCTGTACTCCCTGATGATGTCTCAATGACTGAGACAATACTGGAAACATTAAGATAGTTTTTAATCCTTTCTCAGTGCTGTCAATACTCCATTAAACCTCCAACATGATGTGGTCTGAGCACCTAAGCCTTAGCACACAGAGAAAGTAAATTAAAATCCTACTGTAGCATGGATGACTGTGATTAAGCAAGAATATTACAATATTCTTATTCAATCCTTCACCAAGGAAGCAAACAAAATTTGTGTATGAAGCAATCTTTATAACTAGGCTACTTGTATGAGAATGTTATCTCCACATCAACTGCTTCAGTATCCTATAAGGTAAAGCACACTTCCTGTTGGATGTGCACACTGCTATGCATTATGGAAAGGTTTACGACTTAGACCTGTTTCAACATTTATTAATGTCTCATCAGAGGGAGCCAGAACTAGAAAGATACCAAAGTTAAATGCAGAAGTCATACAAGTAGTAAAAAGGTGTATCACTCTATTATTTAAAAAAATCTCTGGATTAGAGATAATTGAAGGTTTTTTCATTTGGTTACAAAGTAAATTATACTTCCAATAAATGATAAATATATGCTTGTCAGAATAATGTATCCTGATCAGCATACTTTTACTGCAAAGAAATGAAGATACAGTCATACTATTTCTTTCCTTAAGTACTTATAAATAATTAAATTAATGTAGTTTTATATAAACAAACACTTTACCATTTGACATAATCATCCCTTCTTGAAGACCAGGGTCATCAGGATATGCTCTGTAGCTAATACCCATTGGACCTAATTTAGGAGAGAAAAAAAAAATTATTTATATGCACAGGCATATATTATTTTAAATCAATCTAATAAATGAAATATATTTATTATTATTATTAAGTCTTGTAGATAGGCTTATATGTTATACGTTGGTAACACATGACTATTAAATTATTTAAGGAATTTACAATGTATACTGGAATATTAATTAAAAGAAACTTTTAATTACCTCCTATATTTCGGCAATGTCACATTGCCATTTTCATGGGAACATACAACTATGACACATGCATGCAGGCACTACAAAAAGCAAATGAGGCAGAATAGAGAGAAAGCTACTGTTGTTCCTAGAGTCCTAAAGGTTCCCCCTAGCAGGCTAGGGGACACCTTTAGGTTGTTTTGGGTTGTGTTGTGCTATATTCGTTTGGCAAGGAAAATTCTACAAACAGATAGAGGGGACAGCCATGGGTTCACCACTCTCTCCACCCTCGACCAACTTCGTTATGGAGACTTTTGAAGAGAAAGCCTTAATCTCATCCCCACAAAAACACACTGTTTGGCTTCGCTACATTGATGGTGTTCGTTATTTGGCCACATGGTTCAGATACACTCCACTCCTCCTTAACACACTTAAACAACCAACACCCTAGAATCCAGTTCATCTTGGAAAAAGAGGAAAACAACAGTCTCCCTTTCCTAGACATTATAATCACTAGCCAGCCTGATGGATCCTTGGTTTTCTCTGTTTACAGAAAACCCACCCATAGAGGCAGATACATTCACCAACAATCCCATCACCCCCCCCCCCGGTCACAACAATATGGGGTTATAAAAACACTATATAACAGGGCAAAATTAATCTGTTCAGATGACAATGCCCTAACCACTGAACTAAACCACATCCTTAACACTTTCTTAGCCAATGGCTACAACCCCTAAAAAAATTCAAACAATATTAAAACCAGTTTTAATATTTTAACTCCCCCCATAACAAAGATTACACTAAATCCATCACCAATCCCTATATCTGGAGCACCTCTGAAAAGTTAACCAAAATCTTAAAAAAAATATGACTTGACTTCTTGTTATAAACCATGTAAAAAATTGGCATCCCTTATCTACTCCACCAAAGATAAACCACTTCCCCTAGACCTACCTAGAGGCAGTGGTTGGTCTTTGATAGAGTAAGGACAAAGTAGGACAGCTGTAAACTGTCCTACTTTGGCCAAACAGGCAGGACAGCAAATGTCAGGATTTCGGAACACAAAGACTACATCCAGTTTCACCAGTACAGCCACTCTGGGCTTGCAGACCATGCTCTGGATACCAGCCACAGAATACATTGGAAGAAAGCCATGTTAATACACCGCAGCAAATTTAAATATGAAAGATTGTTCATGGAATCAGCCTCAGATCTAAAAAACTTTCCAAACTGAAACAAATTTTGGTGCATGAGACTGTCCAAAATTTGAGAAGCTTGCATCTTGAGAACTTCAGCCAACAGCCAAGACAACCCAATATAGCCCATTAGGGAGCACCTTCAGGACTCTAGGAACAACAGTAGTTTTCTCTCTTCTGCCTCATTTGAGATGAGGCAGAAGAGAGAAAGCAATGTAACATTGATGAAATATAGGAGGTATTTATTAAAGTTTCTTTTAATTAATATTCCAGTATGCGTTGTAAATTCCTTAAATAATTTAATAGTCATATGATTATTAAGAGAGACCTCCAGGGAGTCAGGACTCATCGAGGGACGCCATACTATTTGCATCAGCTGTCATTCCCGTTATTGAACACACAACATCCAATGATAACCCATTCCAATCAAGCACACTCTATGAGAGAAAAATATAGCCCTCACCCCCTTCTTGACAGCATTCATTCTCAACATCCAAGGATGCCCCTTCCCCACCCTCCAATAAAATGAAAAATTCCATTTACTGAAATTCTGAATAACCTTTTCAGAAGTTTGTAAAACTCAATCATATCACCCCTCTTTCTCCAGTTTGCTAATGTCTGTAGTCAACAAAATTCTTAATCTGTCTTCATAACCAGTATTTCACAATCCTGATATTTTTGACACTCTCCTTTAAACTCTCTCCACTGTATAATAATCACCATGGAATCCAGAAGATCAGACCTGTGCACAATAGTCTAAGTGAAGTCTTATCAATGCCTTGTAAAGAGGCAAAATGACTTCCTTATCTTTACATTTTATTACACATGCAAAATGCCTCATTTGGCTCTTTTGGTTAAATGAGCCACAACTCCTTCCTAAGACTACACAATTCTGTTTAAATAAATCAACAATACAGGTATCCCTTGCTTAACGTGGTTTGCTTAATGCGGATTTGATTATCGCGGCAATCCCTTGATATACGCGGCAAGAGTTTTGATTGACGCGCCTTTAAATTTACCACGCAAAATCATGCTCACGCCACGAGGCTGCTAGCCTCGTGGTCATCCAAATTCTCTTAATGATCTGTGTGAGAATGTGAAAGTTTTATTTTTCCCACCAAATACAACATCATTGTTACAACCTGTGGACATGGGAGTCATTGCAACTTTCAAAGCCTATTTTCTTAAAAAGACATTCTCAAAGGCATTTGAAACAACAACAATGGGTGAAATTCATGAAAATCACGCCACAAGGCTGAGTGCCAGCCAGTTACTTCGCTGCTAGCATTAAGAGTGGGTGCATTACAAGCTCCAATTGTTCTATTGTATGTATTTACAAATTACATTCTTCATAAATTTTACAGCCCACTGATCATGTCGAAGAATAAGAGCAATCCCACAATTGGGTCATTAAGTGAAAAAAAGAAGAGGAAGGTAATTACCTTATATACAAAACTTGATATAATTAAAAGATTTAAATGTGGTGAAAGTAAAAGTAAGATCGGATGCGAATTTGGTTTTAACTAGTCTACAACACAGACTATTTTATCCAAAGCTGATGAGCATTGAGAGTAAGATAAAGTGGCATGTACATCTGCAAGTATGCAATGCACACATAACCAGAGTGCTATAATGGTTGAAATGGAAGATCTGTTGATTATTTGGCTGGAAGACTGCAATCAAAAGAGAATTCCAATTAGTGACTATAATTTCATGGCCAAAGCTCTAAGCCTGTTTTCAAGACTTAAAGATACTAAATATAAAGAAGACAATTCAAAATTCGCAGCTAGTAAAGGCTGGCTTGAAAATTTTAAATTTAGAGCTGGAATAAAGAATGTGAAAATAACAGGTGAAGATGCAAGTGACGATGAAGATGCTGCATCCACATTTCCTGCTGAGCTGCAGAAAATTATCATGATTATTGGCAAATCGGCAAAAGTATCTGTAAGAGGGAAAAATATTTCCTGTAATATTTATTATTATAATTCCTTGTTATAATCAAATATAATGTGAGAATGACAACAGTTTTCTTACAGTGATATTTCTTGAGATGAAAGAACTGTTGAAAGTTGAGTGACATCACATTTATTTTTCTATTTCATTTCAAATCGCAAGGAAATAACCATGTCGCTATAACCACTAACCATTTCTACCCAATAAATGACATATACTGAACAGCTTCAAACCCATGCCCCATTTCATCAATAAGAATTTAAATTCTATCATAAACCACACTCGACACACAAAATAAATGGGGATGGCATATAAGCATTTTCTTCATCATCATCATCAAATTCCTGCCATGTACCCTCAGAGGTGTACAGGATATGATAGCACATGAAAAAAATTACATCATTACTAACTTCCTATCTACAATTTTCCTCCAAATCAGTCTGTTACTTGTCAAGGCTTCAACATTATCAGAACTTATATTTCTATCATCTAAGGCACTCTGTACCGTATCAATCCACCTATATCTTGGTCTTCTTCTGGGTCGTTTTCCTGCCAAACTGGCAGAGAACACTTGATTTGCTAATCTTTCTTTCCCATTCTGTTTAAGTGACCATACCAACTGAGATTAGCTCTGCTAACGCATTCTTGGATGTTGACAATGTCAAGTTCTTTCCTAATATCCTTGTTTTTAATATGATATTGCCATTGATGCCATCACGCCTATAATCTTTCTCAGGACTCTCATATCTGAGGTCTCTAGTCTTTGGTCAAGTGTTTTACTTCTGACCCAGCTCTCAGATCCATAAGTTAAAACTGGTTTGAACAGTGTCTTGTATACAGCTAATTTAGTGTTCCGACTAATTTCTCTCTTATTCCATATGAATTCATTCAATTGACTTCCTACCATACCAGCTTTGCTGATTCTGTTGTCTATTTCTATATTTAATTTACCATCTTCAGTAAAAATCGTGCCTAAGTAGCTGAAATGTTTCACTTGTTCCACAGGTTCTCCATTCACAACACAGTTGACATTTTCAATGATTCTGCCTATTTTCATTGTCTTTGTCTTTTTATTGCTGACCTTCATGCCATATCTATTACAACAGCTATTCAATTTAGTCAGAGAATCTTGCAGACTTGTAGCGGATTTATTTAGAAGTATAACATCATCTGGATAAAGCAAAGAGCTGACATTAACATCTCCAATTTTGATATCATGTTTAATACCACTTTCCTTCATAATGTGATCCATATAGATAATGAATAAAAGAGGGGATAATGCACATCCTTGTCTTACACCAGATTTAACATTAAACAATCTTCCTGTACTTCCTTCAATTCTAACTGCTGACTTACAACTCGAATAAAGACTATGTATTGCTTGATATAATGCCCCATTGACACCATATAACTGTAGCGTATTGAATAGCTTCTCTCATGGCACCTTGTCATATACCTTTTCCAAATCGACAAAACTTAAATACAGATCTCTGTATTTAAGTTCCCATGCTTTCTCTACTATTTGTCGTAAAGTGAAAATCTGATCCTGACAGCCTCTATTTGGCCTGAATCCAGCTTGTTCTTCACCAAGCTTTTCTTCCACAATTCTTCTCAACCGTTTCTCAGGTATACTTGCATAGATCTTGCCAGGAACACTCAACATGGAAATACCTCTATAATTCTCACATTCAGTTTTATTTCCCTTTTTATATATGGGTACTACGAGAGCTCTACTCCAATCATCGGGAATTCGTCCCTTTGTCCAGGCTTTCTGAACTATGCAGTGCGGCCACTAAGACTTTTATATCACCATACTTCAGCATTTCTGGTCGAATATCATCTACTCCTGCTGCCTTTCCACATTTCAAGCCTTTGATGGCTTTTTCTACTTCAAGTATGGATATGTATTCCTGATTGCATGCCTGGTCTGTGTTTTTTACCACTGCGCTGTCATCACTGCTTGTTTCATTTAGCAGTTTTTCAAAGTAATTATTCCATACTTCAAGGATATCTTTTTCTCCCATTTTCATGTCACCTTTATCATCTCTAACTCCTTTTACAGCACTCTTTCCTCCATTTCTTAGCTTCTTCAACAACTTCCAGAATATTTTGCCACCCTTCTTGATATTTATTTTCTATATTCTTGTCAAAGTCCTCCCATGACTTTTGTTTAGTTAGTTTTACACAGTGTTTAGCATTTTTGCATTTGTCTCTGTATTCTCTAAGAGAACAAGCTGACTTATTTGACAGGAATTTTTGATATGCTTTCTTCTTTTCCTTCACTGCCTCTTTAACTTCCTGTGTCCACCAGGGAGTTCTGATTTTTTTATCCTTGCAGACAACCTCACCACCTGCCTCTCTAGCAGAATCAATCACTGTTTCCTTCAGAGTTTGCCACTGAATCTCCAAGGTTTGATTCCTGTTCTCAAACTCTTTCATTTTTTTTTCAATAATCTTTGTGTATTTTAGTCTACAATTCACATCTGAGAGCAGCTCAACTTTTATTCGCTTTAAAACTTTCTTACATGATATTCTTTTCAATATGAAATTCAGTTTCATCCTGCTCAAGACTAAATAGTGATCACTTCCAATTTCAAATCCTCTGTACACTCTAGTGTCCTGCACCAGGGAGAAAACATCACTATCAACAATAACATAGTCAATGAGACTTTTCTTATTCCTAGCCTCTTCTCTCCATGTGAATTTGTGGACATTTTTATGTTGGAACATGGTGTTAGTAATAACCAGTCCATGTCCGGAGCAGAAATCCAACAGATATTTACCATTATTATTAGCTTTGCACTTTTCTCCAAATTTTCCCAAAATATTTTTGTATGTCTCACAATCATTTCCTACTCTGCTATTTAGATCCCTAACAAGGACCAACTTTTCCTTTTTCATTGTGTCAGTTGCTTTTTCTAAAGCCTCAAAGAATTCCTCCACTTCTGCCTTAGTAGAGCCTTCTGTAGGACCATAGGCACAAATAAGTCTCATTGTCCAGTTCCCCATTCTCATATTTGCTCACATTACTCTACTTGAGACTGACTGCCATTGAAGAAGATTAGCCTCGTATTTTGTGTTGAATAATATGGCTACTCCTTCTTTTCCTTGATTGTCTTTGCCTGAATATAACATTTTGTATTTATTGCTCAGAAAGATCTCACCAGTTTTTGTCTTTTTTGTTTCAGTCACTCCTATTATGTCGATCTGGTACTTATCTAATTCCTCGGCTAGCTCCATTTCTTTGTCATTCAGGCTTCTTATGTTGATAGTACCGATCTTTAACTGTGGTGATGTTGAGTTGGGGTTTGTTTTCAGATTTGTTCCAGTAGCTGACTTTTCGCTGTTCGCCCTGGTTCCCTGGCAAAAACAATGGGGGCCCTTGTTTAACTGGGCGACGCCCCAGCCGGCATGAAATTTTGTCATGTCGTACCATCATTTTTTATTTTGGTTTAACCAATAAGAATACAATTTGGTCGGCTAAATCCCAAATTGCCAGCCCATCCTCGTTCGTTCACTATCCAGGTAGATCCCCAACAGGGTGCACCACGAGAAGGTGAGGATTGGACATTAGGTCAGAAGCCCTGGTCGGTTCTCCGCATTCCTCTAAAGGCTATGTGGAGGTCTCCTCTCAGTTATACAGCTTTGACCCTTAAGCACCCCAGCATTTTCTTTAAAATTCTTAAAATAAGAAAAAAATACAAAACATGTGGGAAATGATTTTTTGATCTTACAGACACACACGAATATACAGTTAGGACTGCCTTATTATTATGTGACACCTCCAAGAGTGTCACATAATAATATGCTCATATAACAGTTTTCAACTATGAACAATGCCATTTACATGATGGTTTTAGTTACATGCTGCTGCTGCTGCCCTGAATCAAACAATGCACAGTTTTTGTTTACAACATTGCTCACTGCATCTCTCAGTGTTTTCATGTTTTGTGAATTATAAGCAGTTTATAACTATTATTTTATTGTTGTTAATAATGGCAAATAAAAATCAAACTAAGCACTATTGCTTCCAGTGAAAAGAAGCAGACTCATAAACCTATTAGTTTAGATACCAAGATAAAAATTATTAAATTTAGTGGTAATGATGGTGGTAGTATCAAACATTGAAATATGCTTCAAGCACTACTTTTGTTACAGTTGGTAAAAACAAAGTCTAATGAAGTAAAAAATGCTACACTAGTTAACATCACAGCTATCTGTAAATGTGATAATGTTATTGCTGAAATGAAAAAAAAAACTCTTCTATTTTGGTGAAAATTATTCGTTTATATAAGTTATGCACACAAAAAATTTCATTTGTATAATTGGTTAAAATGCTATATTAAACCATTAGATGCATCTATGAAAATAAAGTCAATGATTCATTAATTGGAAGTTGGGAACCTAACATACCATGTGACCACGGTATACACAGTGAGCAAATTTGTTATATGGTTGATGTGTGTGTGTATATATATATATATATATAAGAGTCCGAAAAGTTTCATTTGTTATAAAATACTGTAAAAGAAAGAATAATGAATCTATAACTGTTAACTGATATTTTACAGCCAAGCAAAATAATGTTCTGCCTCTGAAGCTTAAAAGTCCTTTGAAGAAAAAAGTTCAGAAATCTGTATAGAGTTCACTGACTGTTAAGTTGTACAATACCACAGCAACTCAAAGCAAAGGTCTTGTAAGCGCTCAGTTACACTGCTTTGCTAACGGGCTATAACACAATAAACACAATGAATATTTACTTATTGAATTATTCCTTTCAGTAGATTTCAATGTTATAATGATGAATAATATCATTTCAATGTTATAATGAAATATGACAGAAACATTTTAGTCGCTTAGGGATTTTATAGGATTGATGTATGCAAAATGTTTCAACACTTGATTAGAAAGTGCAGAACAAGAGATCATCCCTAGAAGTTGAGTATAGGCATGGTTAGTTAGGGATGTGACAACCAGATTTTTTGCTTGGAGAGTTGTGAATGAATGGCATGGGTTGTCAGAATGTTTTGTGAGCACTTTATCTGTTAATGGGTTCAAGAAGAGGTATGATAGGTTGATGGAAGTTTTTTCACTTGGCTATGCTACCAGTTATATATTTGGTTTAATTCTCTATCCAAGTGTAAGCAAACAAAGTTTGCACCTGAAGTATTTTCAGGACTGGGGCAACTCGTGGTAAAGGTGGTATAAGTTCTCATCACTTGGCATAGTATCTCCCACAACGCAAAGCACATCTCCTTGAAGACATGTATAATGCTATGCATTAAGGGAAGAGTCACTACCCAGACCGGTTTTGACATTTATTGAGGACTCATCAGTGAGAGCCAGACCCAGAGATGGTGATACTAAGGTGGAAGTAATGGAGATGTCATATTTCCATATACCAGTTGCCAAAAGATGTCACACCTTATTATTAAAATTCTCTGGATTAGAGATAAGTTGATGGAAGCCTATGCTACCAATTATATATATATATATATATATATATATATATATACAGGGTGTTCGGGATAAATTTGACATATTTATAATTAATTATATTTTTCCGTAAGTTACATGTATTAACACACACTTCTCTTCATTTAAAAGTTTGGACCCTTCTTCATTCATATACAAGATGTCAGAAAGGATGGATAGCTGGAACCCACCTGAATCATGGAAGAGAATAACTTGTATCATGATGATTCGTGCCCGCCATCAAAATAAGGATATTACAACTGCTGCCCAATGCTCCCTGAATACAGTAAAAACAATCAGGCATGAACTAGAGACTTGCAATGGTGACTACGAGGATGTAGCAAGAAGAAAGATCCCTAGCAGACGATCTGATTGCGTTCGTACAGCAGAATTCCTCGCAAATCTGCAGGAACAGGTGTTGAAGAACCCTGGCATTGGAATTCGGGCTTTGTTCGTGGAGTTGCTAACTGTAGTCAAGCCCGGGATAACAAGGGTAGCCAATGGTAGGCCGTATGTATGGCAGCAGGATTCGGCCCCTTGCCACACCTCTGGGAAAAGTCAAAAATGGTTGTCTGAAAATTTCTACGACTTCACCAGTCCAAATGTTTGGCCTCCAAACTCCCCAGACCTTAACCCCATGGATTATTTTGTATGGGGCGCAGTTGAAAAAGACACCAATCGCACTTCCAGTAATACAAAAGCCCAGTTAATGGATAAAATTAAAACAGTTTTTGCGGCCCTTCCCAGGGAGACTGTAGCATCAGCTTGTTCGAGGTTCCGAAGCAGAATTGAAGCTGTGATCGATGCTAATGGTGGTTATTTTGAGTAAATCGTGTTGATAGTATTGTAATTAACTCTGCCTGTAATGTTTTTTTGTCAATTCATTAAATTTAATAGATACAAAGAAGATTTTCCTTTTCCTTACGAAACTGTCAAATTTATCCCGAACACCCTGTATATATATATATATATATATATATATATATATATATATATATATATATATATATATATATTTGGTTTAATCCTTTATCCAAGTGTAAGCAAACAAAGTTTCACCTGAAGTAGTTTCAGGACTGGGGAAACTCATGGTAAAGGTGGTATAAGTTCTCATCCTAGGTAATACTAAGGTGGTATAATTCCCACCTTAGTATCACCACCTCTGGGTCTGGCTCCCACTGATGAGACCTCAATAAAGGTCAAAACCGGTCTGGGTAGTGGCCCTTCCCTTAATGCATAGCATTATACATGTCTGCAAGAAGATGTGCTTTGCATTATGGGAGATACTAAGGCAAGTGATGAGAACTTATACCACCTTTACCATGAGTTGCCCGTCCTGAAAATACTTCAGGTGCAAACTTTGTTTGCTTACACTTGGATAAAGGATTAAACCAAATATATAATTGGTAGCATAGCCAAGTGAAAAAATTTCCATCAACCTATCATACCTCTCCTTGAACTCATTAATAGATAAAGTGCTCCCAAAACATTCTGACAACCCATGCCATTCATTCACAACTCTCCAAGTAAAAAATCTGGTCATCACATCCCTAACTAACAATGCCTATACTCAACTTCTAGGGATGATCTCTTGTTCTGCACTTTCTAATCAAGTGCTGAAACATTTTGCCTACATCAATCCAATAAAATCCCTTAAGCAACTTAAATGTTTCTGTCATATTTCTTCTTTTATGCCTATCAACCAACTTCTGCAAAGTACACACCACTCACCATCTTGGTCACTCATTTCTGAATCCTCTATTCCATTTCCTCATCTTCAAGAAACCCAGGAGACCAGATCTAAACACAGTAATGCAGATGTGGATGTATCAAGGCCTTATAAGGAGGAATAATAACTTCCTTATCTCTACTTGTGTGTTCTTCAATAGCCAAGCAATCTTATGAGCTACCTTAGCAATATGCCCTCTAAACAACTCTGTCTACTACCACCCCTAAATCCCAACCTTCATCTATTTCCTGGAATACAGTTCCATCAATCTGGTACACAGCTTGTCAATTTATTCCAAAATGCATGGCTTTACATTTCTCCACATTAAACCTGATACCCATCATCTTTTGCCCATACTGACAGCCTATTTAAATTGTCCTGCAAGCTTTCCACATAATCAGCAAACTGAATATTTCTTTTCAGGTTATTTCCTATTATCATTTATGTACAAATTAAACATTAGTAGCACTGAACCTTATGGCACACCACTAGTCACCTGCTTTCACCTGGATTCTGTGCCTCCATTTACCACTTTCTGATATCTGTCCAGCAGCCACCCTCTTATCCATCTCCTTTATTCTCATTTGCATAAAAGAATTCTATGTGGTGTTCTGTCAAATGCCTTTGCAAAACTCAAGCAAAATCACTGTGTAGCCATTTTCTTTATCCAACTCATTTGTCACTCTATTATAAAAATTTAGTAAATTACTAAGGCATGACCTCACAAAACTATGTTGTCCCTCACAGAGTATCATATTCTTATCCACCCATTCTTGAATTCTCTTTTTGACCAATATTTCCAGTACTTTTAACACCACTCCTGGTCTATATAATTTCTAAGACTGCAGTAGCAAATTATAATTTGCTACTGCAGTCTTAGAAATAATTATCTTGCATCTTTCCAGTCCCATAGAACTCTATCAGAACTGAGACTTAAATTAAAGAGCCTAGTCAATTCCTTGCACATTCTTGCAAAACACAAGCTGATATTCCATCTAATCCCTCAGCTGTATTTACATTGATATTCTGCAGCATCCTAAGAGCCTCCAATACATCCATCTTAGGTTTACATCACTACATAGTTTAGTGATATACACTTGCAAAGTGGTCACTCAGTAACTCAACTATTTTATCTGTTTCTGTTAAACAGATAAAATAGTTGAGTTACCTTGTCACTATAAGCACCCATTAAGGTTATTCTTCATAGTCATTATTCCTCTTATTTTCCACATAACGAAAGAACTTGGGGATTTTCTTTGACCTTCTTGGCTTTCTTCTTGTAATCTGATTATGCATTCCTTGTCACTATATCCCATCTTGATCACCTTTCTTGCCTGACCCTTGTACTGTTCATGAGCTTGCTAGTCACTTGTCTCCTTATATACACTCCACATCATTTTCTTCTTCTGCAGCTCATGCTTAATGATATTACTCATCCATCTAACTCCCACCTGATTTACCCTCCTAACTTTAGGTACACAATTTAATATCACTTCCTCTAGATGTCCCTTAACTGTCTCCCATGCACTAGTAACATCCTTTCCCTGTAGGACTTTATGCCAAGGGACAACTTCAAGCTTTCCTCCTAAGCTTGTCATAATCACCTGCCTTACAGTCCCACATATACCTCTTCTTAACAGAATATCCCTCAAGATTTGCAATCTCAAAAGTCAAGACCACATGGCCACTTTTCCCAATCAGAGGCATTATGGCCATCTTGGTTATGGATAGCACTTCTGATCCTATGACCAGATTCAGTACTCTTGCATCCCGATTTCCACCTCCATCACATGCTGTCTCAAGTAATTATCTCTCAGTAGGTGTATAAATTCTATTTCCTTCGTGCCATATGATCTTTCTTCCTTCCAATCTATATCTCCATGGTTGAAGTCTTCCACAATAATCACATGACCTGCACTCATTGTACTAATTTGGCAATGCATGTCTTCCAAATTATCTGTGGAACTCACTGGCCTATAGCAACAACCAACTGTATATTTTGTCTCATTGGCCTAGGTCTCACACCAGACTGCTTCAACTGTACAGCCACCCTCCTGCCTATCTCCTATTCATTTTGGCTGCAATTCATCTGCTATCATCAGCAGTATCCCTCAATATCCCTTCTCCCATCCTATCTTCACTATCCTCCCTAAAAATATGAGGGACGTCCTGAAAGTAAGTTCCGTTTTTAAATATTTTCATTGCAGTGTTGCGATCACAATGGTGCACACGTGTGCTGAGTTTGTTGATTCCTTAACAAGCCGTTGGTGCCATTTTCAGACATTTTCGCAGTGTGTACACTTGGTATGTGTGTGCTTATAATGTCTAAGAAAATCGATTCGCCTGTTGCATGTGAAATTAGGTCAGTTATCCATTTCTTGAATGAGAGGGACATTAAAGCAGCTGAAATTCTTTGGCAAATTATTGAGGTTTATGGAGAACATGCAATGGGTGATTCGATGGTACGAAGACGGGTAATACTTTTTAATGAAGGAAGGACAGGTGTGCACGATGATGAATGGAGCGGGCGACCATCTTTAGTGACTGATGATTTGGTACGTTCAGTTCAAGAGAAGATTCAACAGAATAGGGGATTCACTATGATATCACTCTCATTGCAATTTCCAGAAGTTTTATGCTCATGTCTTCATGAAACTGTGTCAGAGAAACTGAATTATCAGAAATTGTGTGCATGCTGGGTGATGAAGTTGCTCACAGAACAACACAAAGTGAATCGGCCAGGAAGTGCGTTGGAATTCTTGACATGCTACCATGAGGATGGTGATGCTTTCTTGAACAGATTTGTCACTGGGGATGAGACTTGGGTGTTGCAAGCAACTCCTGAATCCAAACAACAGTCCATGGAGTGGAGGCACACCTCATCACCAGTTAAGACGAAAATGAACACAATGGTTTCCACTCGGAAAATCATGTGCACTGTGTTTTGGGACAGACAAGGAATATTGCTAGTAGACTTCTTGGGTCAAGGCTCCACAATCAATGACAGTATGTACTGCCAAACCCTTAAAAAACTGCATTGTGCGATTCAGAATAAACAATGTGGCATGCTTACCAGTGGTGTTGTTTTGATTCATAATAACGTTCGCCAACACATGGCCGGCATAACACAACAACTTCTTGCCACCTTCAGCTGGGAAAATTCCATCATCCCCCATATAGTCCTGACCTCTCGCTAAGCAACTTTCAACTGTTCAAACATCTTTCCTTGGTGGCTGGCAGTTTCAAGATGACAACGAGGTCAAAGAAGCAGTCAATATGTGGTTTGTGTCACAGGCAGCAACCTTCTACGATGGAGGTATACAACTATTGTGCCCCATTATGATAAGTGTCTGAACAATGGCAGAAATTATGTAGAAAAGTAGTGAAAGTGTCTACTTTAATTTCCAATAAAGTTTTTTCTGTAAGTATATTTTGCCGGCCTGGTTGGCCGAGTGTTAGTGTATCTGCTCTCCAGCCGAAAGGCTGTTGGTTCGAATCCTGCTGTGGGCATGGATGTTTGTGATTGTCTGTGAAAATACTAGTGGTGTTGGTGGTGGGCAGTAGATGGCGTTGGTGTAGATGATGGGGTTTGCTGTAGTTGGTGGATTGAGGGTGAGACAGAGTTGTAGAGCAGGTACCCTCCCTCAATGAGTCCCTGAACTCCTTGGAGGTGTCATGTAATAATGATAATAATAATGAAAATAATGATATATTTTTGTTTCTCTGACAGCCCATCGGAACTTACTTTCTGGATGTCCCTTGTACTAAACCCTGAACATTCTATCCAAATAACTACATCATCTACTGTTAGTCAAGTCTCACTAATGCCTATAACTTTTGATCAAGTCTCACTAACTAATGCCAAAAACTCCTCCCTCTTGTTTCTGATACTTTTGGCATTAGTATATAGAAACTGTAGCATCCCTTCAGATCCCAAACCAATTTTACTTCCTGAATTGAATACCTTAGTTAATCTTTTTGTTTAAGAGAATATATTGAGAATGACCAAGAAGTGCAGACTTTTTGGCATTTTCACACTCACTCATATCATGGGTGCCTTCACACACACACATACACACATCCTCCCTAATTGCTTATGTTTTTCTGAATTTGCACTTTAGCATGCTTGGTAGACACCCAACACCAAAACCATTTAGGTGCAGTCAGCATTATACAAATCCTTCTTTCTGTCAAACTCAGACAACAGGTTCACAAATCCTACATCATTGCTTCTGCACAACTTGAGTATTTATTCATTTGCTATCAACACTTCCTCCTCAATTCACCACTATCACAGCATGGCAGGACACTTAAAATTTCTGCCTTCTCGCTCATCATTTTTGCTTCATCCAACAACTCCTTCACATTCTCTCTCATAGAATATTTTTGATGTCTTAGATCATTAGTGTTAACAAAGACAATTGGTTCTTTCACCTTACCTTTCTGCATCTGTATGGCATGACTAATATCATTAATTTTTGCACCAGGGGAAACATGATTTTGTTCACTTTCATTAAGTATTCCTCTGATCATAGTGTCTTCATACATAATGTTCTCCTTACTTTGTTTTTCTCATTTGTTTACATGATCTCAATTCTTACCTTAGACCACCTGCTTCCTTTTCTTCTCAGCCCTGCCAATTTCTTTCCACTTCTGCAACTTTTAGATTTTGCACTTAGTTCTGGGAAAGATAACATACAGGCACACACTATTTCCTTATTTAGATCCATTTTCTTCTCCTGTATTTCCACTAACATTAATTCTGACATTAACATTTACATTCTGCCATCAATACTACCTACTCTACTAACATTTGCTTTGTTCGTGCGACCCAACTAGTACTACTCACTCACTCTCAAAACCGTAGAACACAATACACAGTCACTTCTTCATTTAAAATTTTTATTGTTTTTTCCAGCTGTGCTTTAGATTCTGCAAGAATAATAATCTTGTATGCATATTTAATATGAACAGTATTCATGCCATTTATTGGTAGACCTGAATCTTCAGCTCTGAATTTGCATATTTCTTCAAGATAGATAACAAATAAATTTCATGAGAGTGGGAAAATTTTGCATGACTCTTTTTACAACTTTGAATTTATGTTTTTATTTTATTAAATTTGGCAATTGTTTTGGTATCTTTATAATAATTCATAATAAAAGTTTGTAGTTCTGAATCTAACTCCATAGATTTTAAGATGTTTTGAGTTCCAGCCATCTTTTTTATCTTATCCTCTACCACCTCCTTGGTGTTTCTCTGTAGCTCTTTCCATATACAAGATATAGAGTAAGACAGGATGGTGACTCAGTTGATAAGAACAGCAAAAGTGCAGTATGAGCAGAGATGAGCAAATCAGGCCAAAAAATAAATAAATAAATAAATAAAAAATTCTAGAGTCTTTCCAGTATGTGGCAAGTAGAAGGATGAAATGATTATGGTAAGATGGTAGAGTTGTAACTGATGTCGAGGATACAGTTGAGCTCTTCGGTGAACAATTCATCAATGTGAAATCAAAAGAAGCTCAGGTGTAGAAGAAATGGGAGAGGATGGTGTACTTGCAAGCAAGCAGGAGGTATATGAGAAATTAATAAGAATGATATCAAAGAGGAGACTTGATGATATGTTATCAAGTGTCCTAGTTCCAGGGAATTGGCAGTGGCCTTGGCATCAAATGTCTTAGTATCTGATAATGCAAGTGTGCTTTGCATTATCTGATAATGCAAAGCACACTTCCTTTTGGAAGTGTATATTGCTAAGTAATTAAGTGTGCTTTGTATTATGGGATAATAAGACAACAGGTGTAGAGTCAACAGTTTCTATATACAAGTAGCCTAGTCATGTGAAGCTACTTCACATGCAAACTTTCTCTGCTTACACTTGAATAAAGAAAACAAGACTGTTACCAAGTGAAAAAAATCTTCTACATAAGATACAGGTACATCCATTGTTCTTAAATAAAATGAACGAGTAAGATGAATTCATGAGAAAGAGCGCTCTTTGTATGCAAACGTTTATTCATGATAGTTAACATGTTTTATTTGTTGACTATTATTATTATTATTATTCCTGATACCTCCAAGGAGTCCGAAGACTCATCGTGGGAGGACATCTACAATTCTCTCTACACCTAACCTCTACTACGAATCATCTCCATCAACGCCATCTACCGCCCACTTCCAACACCACCACAACTAGTAATTTTTGTCTGTAAATTGCGTGTGTTCTGATGGGCCGATTTGTATGTATGCGGGATGAAAAACCCGAGTTTCCGGGAGAAAAAACCCTGCTACCTCCATATGAGATCGGCTAACTCACCTTCGATTGAAATCGACCAGATAAAGATTCCTCCCATCGTGACGAGAATCGAACTTAGGCCTATTCCAATCGAAGGGCGCAATGTACCGTCGTTCTTCCAATTGCGCTACGGAGGCGCTTATGCCAAATTTCTCAGGGTGAATATATATACATAGGTAAAACACAAATATTAATATATACAGAGTGAAAACTATTGAATTTTCTCTTTTTGATTTGAACCAGCAACAATTTATAGCTATGATTTTATTTTAATGTGATACCTCCACATGAAAGGTTGTAAATAGATACTATATTAGTATTATTAATACACTTAGTGCTCTAGTGAGTGGAAAATCAGAAACTTTTATTCTAGAGATCAAACATGGAACTTTTTCAAGCCAATTTAAGCCACCAAGAAAGAGAGGAGGCATCTAAGATTGGGTAGTGACATTCACAAACATCCGTGCCATAAGTCTGAGTCCACAACCTGCTGGAAGGAGAGCAAGTAAGATTAATTCAGCCAATGTTGTGCAGACCAGCTAATACATATTAGGACTGGACTTTTTTTTTTTTTTTTTGAGTGGCTAGCTCTTTGTATAATTTTGTCAGCTATCTTGCAAGATTATTATCACCATCAGACCTCCATTGAGTCAAAAGTAATCAGTAAGTAAATGAAATAATATTTCCTTTGTTTACTGATTGTGACATCAGGAAGAAATTCAGTTCAGAAATTTGTTAGGAAATTCAGTTTGCTGCAGTGAATATTCTCAGCTTTACCAGTTTGTAATAGTGAGCTTAAAATGGCATTGGTTCTATGGGACTTAGGCTAGGACTTTTCTGTAGTTTGCTATCGAGTGTCACTGGCTGACTGGCTCTTCAGGATAACATATACCAAAAAAAGAGTACAAAATAAAACAAATCTCTCGAAGTGTTAATTGAACATTCATGTAAAATCAAGACATAAGTAATGCAGAGACTATGTCATCTAGTCTGTCAGAAACTTTTTAGAAGACTGCTGGAAAAACTGAAATCAAGTGTTAGCATTAAGAGATCATATTAGAGACTTTCAGATGCCATTTAAATACTTTTTAAAAAACAAACAGCACAACGAGTCTGAAGATCATGTTTTTAATAATTTAATGAGAATATATTCACTCTAATTATTTACCTTCATGAACATTCAGATATGCTCCAACTCCATGTCCTGTGCCATGAAGGTAGTCCAATCCGGCATCCCACAATGCTTTACGAGCTAAAGTATCAAGCATTTGTCCTGCAATGGAATGTAAATATACAGATTTTACAATGGCAAAACACAGTGATTCCCAAACTTTTTTTTCTCATTTATCATCAAGGAAGTTTAAGATATATATATCTTAAACATTGGATATATATCCAATTGTATACACAGATTTAGAAATGATAGCAAAGCAACCAACCTTTTATCTCATATGAAATAAATGTAAACTAAAGTGCAACATTTAAGAGATTAGCACATTATGAAAATATAGTAGCAAGGTCATGGTGCTTTAAACAAACAGTTATAATTATAATACATTGAAATTAAATTAAAATAGCTGAAATTAAATGAAAATTAGTTATAATTATAATAGATTGTGATTGCTGTGCTTTTGGACATATCAAAATGATATCTTCATAACACATATCAAGTTTACAATTATAAGCAAGATAGTTTTGGTAAAGAAAATTTGCTTCCCTTCCCTAAAAAACATAGCATTACTTCTGGATATCTAAAGAGTTAGTATTACAAACAAAATTTTTCTGAAAGCTAAAACAACTGCTGTTCTTGTTTTTCAGTTATTTTCACAAGCGAGGTTACAGGAACCTATAGCAAATTGATCCCATGTGCGAGCAGGGATTAAGAGAGAAGAAATCTGCTGATGAGCTCTTCTTTTTTTGAAGAGCTGTAGAATTTAGTCTTTGTGGGAACACTTTGTGGGAAAAGTTGAAAGGCTGTTAAAAATTGTATGTGGAATTAAAGATGAACAGCAGTAATGGTGTATGAACAACTAAAAAGCAATTAGAGGGTTGGCAGCTATTGCTCATTTTATTGGGTTTAGCTGTAACAGGGAGAAAGGAAGAATGGCACCTCTGCTGAATGGCAGTATGGTAGAATTAAAGAAATGGCACAATACAGAAGCCAACTATCTGTGAGATAGCAATTGGAAAGAGGTTACTAGTTAGCCAAACCACCTTCTATGAATAGCATCAAGAATTTTTGAAGAAGTATATGGGGAACAATCCCACATGTGAGAGCAGTATTCTAAGGTTGAGCAGATTTGGGAATAGTACAG
Source organism: Typopeltis vanoorti (assembly GCF_054136105.1). Taxonomy (NCBI): domain Eukaryota; kingdom Metazoa; phylum Arthropoda; class Arachnida; order Uropygi; family Thelyphonidae; genus Typopeltis; species Typopeltis vanoorti. The sequence continues at coordinate 18,669,111 of NC_143557.1, read as the reverse complement.
GGTTGGAAGCACAGTTGATAAAATAAACAAAAAAAATTTGCTTATGTCAGACTGCATTTGGTATTTTTTTCTTTTCATAAAAGAAAAAATATAAAATTGCATTTGAGAAGCAGTGAAGGTGACTAGGTTGTCATCCTCCTGAATGATAGCATGGAGATTAGTGTTTAGGGGACTAGTTGTAAAAGATCTTCAAGCTCCCAATGTTTAGAACTGCTAAGTTTGTCTTACGAATAGGAGGAATGGAGACTACTGTAAAAATCATATGGAGAGGATTTTAAGTCAATGAAAAAATGTTGTTTACATATATGAAGAAGAGGATGGTTGATATTATAACAGAATCCTGAGGAATGTTTGCATTAGGCAAGCAATCTGAAGTGAGAATGCTATCTACCATTGCATGCAGTAAATGATCTGAGAAAAAATAGCAATCCAATTAAAAAGTGAATGAGGGACCATAAGATGGGAATATGCTGAGCTGCCCTTTATGTCAGAACCATATCAAATGCCTTGGAAATGTCAAGTGGCACATTTCCAAACCTTCCCATGGCACATGTCCAGAGGAGGATGCTACAGATGAGGACATGCTCTGCTTCTTGAGTGTTGAAATTCATAGTGATGGTCACTATTGAAGAGAAGCCCAGGTCTCCAGGTGATGAGGAAATTCACTATTGATAACCTTCTCAAGGTCAGAACAAGGTGACATGCTCATTATATCCTTTTTTGGAATAGGCTGAATATGGGTATGCCTCCATTCTGTGCAGTTGAAGTTAGCAGTGTATAAAAGTGTGGAGATGATAACAGATAGGCATTAGTTCAGAAGTGCATCTATTTAGTACACTATTCCTAGAATAGGCAGAGGTGATCTCCCTTGGTGGATTATGTAGGAATTGCAAGACAATATATAAAAGCAGGTGCTAAAGGGTCAAAGCTGTATAACTGAGAGGAGACCTCCACATAGCTTTTAAAGGAATGCGGAGAACTGACCAGGGCTTTTGACCTAATGTCTAATCCTCACCTTCTCGTGGTGCACCCCATTGGGTATCTACCTGGATACTGAACGAATGAGGATAGGCTGGCAATTTGGAATTTAGCCGACCAAATTGTATTCTTATTGGCTTAAACCAATATACAAAATGATGGTACAACGTGACAAAATTTCATGCTGGCTAATGCGTCGCCCGGTTAAACAAGCCCCCCCCCCCACGTTGTTTTCGCCAGGGAACCAGAGCAAATAGCAAAAAGTCAGCTACTGGAACAAATCTGAAAGCACACCCCAACTCAACATCACCAGAGTTCAAGATCGGTACTATGAATATAAGAAGCCTGAATGGCAAAGAAATGGAGCTAGCTGAGGAATTAGATAAGTACCAGATCGACATAATAGGAGTGACAGAAACAAAAAAGACAAAAACTGGTGAGATCTTTCTGAGCAATAAATACAAAATGTTATATTCAGGCAATGACAATCAAGAAAAAGAAGAAGTAGCTGGAATATTCAACACAAAATATGAGGCTAATCTTTTTGAATGGCAGGCAGTCTCAAGTAGAGTGATGTGGGCAAATATAAGAATGGGGAACTGGACAATGAGGCTTATTTGTGCTTATTGTCCCACAGAAAGATCTACTAAAGTAGAAGTGGAGGAATTTTTTAATGCTTTAGAAAAAGCAACCGACGCAATGAAAAAGGAAAAGTTGGTCCTTGTTGGGGATCTAAATAGCAGAGTAGGAAATGATTGTGAGACATACAAAAATATTTTGGGAATATTTGGAGAACAGAGCAAAGCTAATAATAATGGCAAATATCTGTTGAATTTCTGCTCAGGACATGGACTGGTTATTACTAACACCATGTTCCAAGATAAAAATGTGCACAAATTCACATGGAGAGAAGAAGTAAGGAATAAGAAAAGTCTCATTCACTATGTTATTGTTGATAGTGATGTTTTCTCCATGGTGCAGGACACCAGAGTGTACAGAGGATTTGAAATTCGAAATGATCACTATTTAGTCTTCAGCAGGATAAAACTGTATTTCATTTTGAAAAGAATATCATGTAAGAAAGTTTTAAAGCGAATAAAAGTTGAGCAGCTCTCAGATGTGAACTGTAGACTAAAATACACTAATATTATTGAAGAAAAAATGAAAGAGTTTGAGAACAGGAACCAAACCTTGGAGATTCAGTGGCAAACCTTGAAGAAAACCCTGATTGATTCAGCCAGAGAGGCATGTGGTGAGGTTGTCTGCAAGGATAGAAAAATCAGAACTTCATGGTGGACACAGGAAGTTAAAGAGGCAGTGAAAGAAAAGAAGAAAGCATATCAAAAGTTCCTGGCAAAAAAGTTAGTTTTTGCTCTTAGAGAATACAGAGACAAATTTAAGAAAGTAAAACACTGTGTAAAACTAGCTAAACAGAAGTCATGGGAGGATTTTGGCAAAAACATAGAAAATAAATATCAAGAAGGCGGTAAGATATTCTGGAGGTTGTTGAAGTAGTTTAGAAATGGAGGAAAGAGTGCTGTAAAAGGAGTTAGAGATGATCAAGGTGATCATCTCTAATCTAAGAAAAAGGGGTGCTTAAGGGTCAAAGCTGTATAACTGAGAGGAGACCTCCACATAGCCTTTAAAGGAATGCAGAGAACTGATCAGGGCTTCTGACCTAATGTCCAATCCTCACCTTCTCGTGGTGCACCCTGTTGGGTATCTACTTGGATGCTGAACGAACGAGGATGGACTGGCAATTTGGGATTTAGCCGACCAAATTGTATTCTTATTGGTTAAACCAAAATAAAAAATGATGGTACGACATGACAAAATTTCATGCCAGCTAGAACATCGCCCGGTTAAACAAGGCTACTGTTGTTTTTGCCAGGGAACCAGGGCAAACAGCGAAAAGTCAGCGACTGGTACAAATCTGAAAACACACCCCAAGTCAACATCACCAGAGTTAAAGATCAATACTATCAACATAAGAAGCCTGACTGGCAAAGAAATAGAGCTAGCTGAGGAATTAGATAAGTACCAGATCGACATAATAGGGGTGACTGAAACAAAAAAGACAAACTGGTGAGATCTTTCTGAGCAATAAATACAAAATGTTATATTCAGGAAGTGACAATCAAGGAAAAGAAGGAGTAGCATATTATTCAACACAAAATACGAGTCTAATCTTCTTGAATGGCAGTCAGTCTCAAGTAGAGTAATGTGGGCAAATATGAGAATGGGGAACTGGATAATGAGACTTATTTGTGCCTATGGTCCCGCAGAAGGTTCTACTAAGGTAGAAGTGGAGGAATTTTTTGAGGCTTTAGAAAAAGCAACTGACACAATGAAAAAGGAAAAGTTGGTCCTTGTTGGGGATCAAAATAGCAGGGTAGGAAATGATTGTCAGACATACAAAATTATTTTAGGAAAATTTGGAGAAAAGAGCAAAGCTAATAATAACGGCAAATACCTGTTGGATTTCTGCTTAGGACATGGACTGGTTATTACTAACAGTATGTTCCAAGATAAAAATGTGCACAAATTCACATGGAGGAAACATGCAAGGAATAAGGAAAGTCTCATTGACTATGTTATTGTTGATAGTGATGTTTTCTCCCTGGTACAGGACACCAGAGTGTACAGAGGATTTGAAATTGGAAGTGATCACTATTTAATCTTAAGCAGAATAAAATTGAATTTCATATTGAAAAGAATAACATGTAAGAAAGATTTAAAGCGAATAAAAGTTGAGCAGCTCTCAGATTTGAACTGTAGACTAAAATACACAAAAATTATTGAAGAAAAAATGAAAGAGTTTGAGAACAGGAATGAAACCTTGGAGATTCAGTGGCAAGCCTTGAAGAAAGCCCTGATTGATTCAGCTAGAGAGGCATGTGGTGAGGTTGTCTGCAAAGATAGAAAAATCAGAACTCCATGGTGGACACAGGAAGTTAAAGAGGCAGTGAAGGAAAAGAAGAAAGCATATCAAAAGTTCCTGTCAAATAAGTCAGCTTGTGCTCTTAGAGAATATAGAGACAAATGCAAGAATGCTAAACACTGTGTAAAACTAGCTAAACAAAAGTCATGGGAGGACTTTGGCAAGAATATAGAAAATAAATATCAAGAAGGTGGCAAAATATTCTGGAGGTTGTTGAAGAAGCTTAGGAATGGAGGAAAGAGTGTAAAAGGAGTTAGAGATGATAAAGGTGACATGAAAACAGGAGAAAAAGATATCCTTGACGTATGGAGTAATTACTTCGAAAAATTGCTAAATGAAACAAGCAGTGATGACAGCACAGTGGTAAAAAACACTGACCAGGCATGCAGTCAGGAATACATATCCATACTTGAAGTAGAAAAAGCCATCAAAGGCTTGAAATGTGGAAAGGCAGCAGGAGTAGATGATATTCGACCAGAAATGCTGAAGTATGGTGGTATAAAAGTCTTAGTGACTGCACTGCATAGTTCAAAAAGCCTGGACAGAGGGACGAATTCCCGATAATTGGAGTAGAGCACTCATAGTACCCATATATAAAAAGGGAAATAAAATTGAATGTGAGAATTACAGAGGTATTTCCCTACTGAGTGTTCCTGGCAAGATCTATAGCAAGTATACTAGAGAAACGACTGAAAGAATTGTGGAAGAAAAGCTGGGTGAAGAACAAGTTGGATTCAGGCCAAATAGAGGCTGTCAGGATCAGATCTTCACTTTACGACAAATAGTTGAGAAAGCATGGGAATATAACAAAGATCTGTATTTAAGTTTTGTCAATTTGGAAAAGGCATATGACAAGGTGCCAGGAGAGCAGCTATTCAATACGCTACAGTTATATGTTGTCAATGGGGCATTATATCAAGCAATACTTAGTCTTTATTTGAGTTCTAAGTCAGCAGTTAGAATTGACGGAAGTACAGGAAGATGGCTTAATGTTAAATCTGGTGTGAGATAAGGATGTACATTATTTCCTCTGTTATTCATTACCTATATGGATCGCATTATGAAGGAAAGTGGTATTAAACATGATATCAAAATTGGAGATGTTAATGTCAGCTCTTTGCTTTATGCGGACGATGTTATACTTCTAAATAAATCCGCTACAAGTCTGCAAGATTCTCTGACTAAATTGAATAACTGTTGTAATAGATATGGTATGAAGGTCAGCAATAAAAAGACAAAGACAATGAAAATGTCAACTGTGTTGTGAACGGGGAACCTGTGGAACAAGTAAAACATTTCAGCTACTTAGGCATGATTTTTAGTGAAGATGGTAAATTAAATATGGAAATAGACAACAGAATCAACAAATCTGGTATGGTAGGAAGTCAATTGAATAAATTCATATGGAATAAGAGAGAAATTAGCTGTAATCAAGACAGTGTTCAAACCAATTTTAACTAATGGATCTGAGAGCTGGGGCAGAAGTAAAACACTTGACCATAGATTAGAGACTGCAGATATGAGAGTCCTGAGAAAGATTAGAGGAATGAACAGATGACATCAATGGCAATATCATATTAAAAACGAGGATATTAGGAAAGAACTTGGCATTATCAGCATCCAGGAAAGCGTTAGCAGAGCTAATCTCAGGTGGTATGGTCACTTAAACAGAATGGGCGAGGAAAAATTAGTATATCTTGGTCTTTTTGTGGGTTGTTTTCCAGCCAACCTGGCAGAGAACACTTGTTTTAATAATCTTTGTATGGTACCAAGTGCCTTAGATGATAGAAATATAAGATCTGATAATGTTGGAGTCTTGACAAGTAACAGACTGATTTGGAGGAAAATTGTAGATAGGAAGTTAGTAATGATGTAAATTTTTCATGTAGTACTATCATATCCTGAACACCCTTGAGGGTACATGTCAGGAATTTGATGATGATAGATACCAGCTGGTCAACTTTCCCATCAGGCTGATGCAATAGCGAAATCTGGATGAGAGAGAGAGACTGAGATGGGAATACAGAAATTGCACTCAACAGCCTTTTCAAAGGACTAGAAAGCATTGTTGACCTTTGTCCAAGATGAGATGAGTTATCTCCATTTAGCTTTAACAAAGTCAGACTAGGATTTGTTAAGTGTTGTGCAATTATCAGGGCTTTGGTGTAAGCTGAGAATGAAGCTGGAGATTTTGTCTCAAGCCACTTGTAGTATGCTGTTTTTTTAAGTCTGCCTTGCACACTTCTTGGAAAACCATAGTTTTCTTATTAGCTGTGAATTTTTAACAGACTGGGGGAATGAGAGCCCTCATTCAAAATAAATCGATGATTTTCATAACATGATCAGAGCAACAGATATCTTTCACATTGGTATTTTATTTTAATGCTTAAGGACATGAAGTTGAGAATGGCTGATGTTTCCTACTAGAGATGAAACCTGTATGAGATTATGGTCTAAGTTAACAAAAGGAAAGGTGACCTCAATAGTGTATTTTTTCAACTGGTTAAATGAATCAAAATCCAAGGTGTTTGAGCAGAGAAGAATAAGAAGTATTCTTGTTGGTAGATGAACAATTAGAGTAGAATTAGGAAAAGGAGGCCAGCTGAAGTTGTGGACACAAAATCACCGAGAAAGATTACCTCACTGTTTGGAAGTTGCATTGCAGGTAATCAAACTTCAAGGGTAAAAAAAGTTTATCACTCAAACAGGTTAAAATGATTTTCAGAGTTAGTAAAACAACAGCAACAGCAGATGAATGATACATAATGAAGAAAGAAAGAAGAGCAGGAAAGGTATAAAAAAAAAACAGCATCTCCTCAGACAAGGAATATCAGGATGCATAAAAGCATGTACCACCCTTTGTGGCAGAAAGAACCATATAGAGTGTAAGTGTTTATCACTCAAACAGGTTAAAGTGATTTTCAGAGTTAGTAAAACAACAGCAACAGCAGATGAATGATACATAACGAAGAAAGAAGAGCAGGAAAGGTATAAAAAAAAAACAGCATCTCCTCAGACAAGGAATATCAGGATGCATAAAAGCATGTACCACCCTTTGTGGCAGAAAGAACCATATAGAGTGTAAGTGTTTATCTCCAAAATCTCCACCAAGAAAATCTCAGCAGCAGTTCTGAATATTCCTATGCAATAAATAAGTATTTTAAGTTTCTTAAAACACTTTTCCTCTCAGTTTAATACAGGTCATGTGTAAGTGTCCATTATGCCTACTGCATGAAGCAAATATGGTGACAATAAGTAGGATGGAATGAGTTGCTCTAACCTTATGGTTCCATATTTTCTCATTTCAAAAGTGTTTTCCTTCAAAATCTCTACCAAATGAAATCAGAGCAACAGTGAGTCCTAAAGGACTGAAAATTCCTGTGCAATTCATAAACTTCAAAAGAAAGCCTCAAACCAGTTTTCTTCTTCTTCTACCTCCTCCCAACATGAATCTAAGCCAGGTGGCCTGTTTTGGTCAGCCCAGCATTTCAGCAGTCTGCCTCTATGACCTTTTGGTTTGTAGTTCACACCAGAACTACAAACTGGGTATTCTATTATATTCCATTCATTCTAGATGCACTTTCCATTTATTTCTGTATTTTACTATGGTTTCTATTATTGGTATTTGGTTTAGTTCATTTCATTCAGTATGTCTTCTTTTTATCTGGTGTCGTACAACTTGCTATTCTTCTCATATATTTCATTTCAACTCCAATGATTTTTATCGCTTTCTCTTATTATCCATGCTTCACTGCCATATGATAATGTTAGTTTTGATAAAATATTATACATTTTTAGTCTGATTTTTCTCAAAGCTATTGTTGGCCTTATTGTGCTGTTTATTATTTGATTTACTTTGGAGCATTTTTAATTTTGTTAGAAATTTCTAAATCTTCACTGTAACTTAATTTATTAACAATTAATATTGTTGACTCAATCAATTATTTTATTGTCTATTACTTATTTAGTTCAGATGGGCATTTTTCCTTTGAAATCCACAATTTTAGTTTTTTACTTGAAAGAATGATATGTCTTCACATTACCATATAATAGTTTTCTTCTCAGTTAAATATTGGCCTCGTGCAAGTGCCCAATGCATGAAACCAAGAGGGCAGTAACAATGCCCAATCACAAAGCATTCTGGGTATTCATAGCACAGCACAACCGAACACTGACAAAACTAGCCTTGATAGGAAGTGCCAGTTGCAGACTAGACATCAATGACAGGAAAAAAAAAGGTCTAAGTTCTCTTGTCAATAGTTGCATGCTTAAACTGCTGACCAACCTATCTCCTATCTTCATACTTTTCCTCCTGAAAGGAAAATGACCTTCTGTTGTGCTATGATGTAGACTGCCTGATGAATGCCCTTTGAATCAAACATGACCTGCACAAATGGCAACTACTCATAGACCTACTGAAATTGAGTCTCAAGCCATGTTGCTGCATAATGGAAACCTGCTTCCATTTGCAACTTCGTAAAAACCATGGACCAGACTGGATCGTTTTCAAGTACATGGCTGACAAATTTCCTCGACACAGTGAAGTGAAAATTATAGGGATAGATTATTGGGTCCTCAGATCCGAGAGCTCTTCATTGATGAGAAGTTCGATAACCTGCTACAAGGTTTGAGAAAAAAGCTTGGGACGTGTTTCGTCTGGTGTCAACTAACTTCCTTGGAAATATCAGGGCAGAAAACTGTAAGGAACCGGTTGAGGACATGTCTCTGTATCACCAACTTGGCTGCAATAAGTCCTTAAAAATACACTTGCTCCATTTCAGGGAAGAAATCCACTTGGATTTCTTCCCTGACAACTGCTGTATGGTTGGTGATGAGCACGGTGAACATTTCCATCAGGAAATTGCAACGATGGAGAAACAATACCAGAGAAAGTGGTCCACTTCTATGTTGGCACTCACTAGAGATGATCCTGAGCAGCTATACAAGCAAAGTTGGACATAGAAGCAAACATTTACTGGTATATTAATAAGTATATATTACTCTATTATATAAGAAATTATTGCAGAATTGGGTGCCTTCACGTGATTGTCTGTCATATTCATGTCCAGTACCTTGAAATCTATAAGAAATGACTAAATTAATCTGGGGCTTTGTAAAATTTTGTTGGCCACTGATATAATTAAATTCAGAGAGAGAGAGAGAGAGAGATCAGTTTTTTTTTTCTTGTATTCTGAATAAGGAAGTAATGTAATAAAATAACAATGTAAGTATGCATTTCTATTATGAATGTATGTTTATGTAAAAAGAAAATTAAAAAAGTATATATATCTTAAATGTTTACCTTTTATTAATTTAGGAAATACAGCAGATGAGAGACTGATGTGACCTTTTGCAACCCTGGTAAAGCATTCCTGAAAAAAAAAAACAAAGTCATGAAGAATATTTTTAAGAAAAGCTTACTTCAACCCATATATATATGTTTTATATAAGAATTTTTCACCTCAGTTTATATATATATATATATAAACTGAGGTGAAAACTTCTTTTAATGAGTGTCGTACTACAAATCCATTTCATAAGAACAGACTTCAATAATCATCATTAAAAAATAGCAACGTATTTATAGGAAATAAGTTTAGATTAAATATTCAAATGAAGCTTTAATAAAAAAAAATGATAAATATAAGTTTCTCATAGCGAGTTGCAAAAATTCCCTTTTGTCAAAGATATAAAGTTACAGGGATTGAATGTGAAGGGTGTAGTATTTTCAGGCAAGATTGAGAAGACAGGATGGGGGGGGGGGGGAGTATTGCTAATGATAGCAGATGAATCGAAGCAAAACGAATGGAAGACAGGCAGGAGGGTGACTGTTCATTTGAAGCAATCTGATGTGGGATTAAGGCCAGTAAGACAAAATACACAGTTGGTTTGGTTATAGGCCAGGGAATTCCACAGACGATTTGGAAGACATGCATCATGAAATTAGTACAATGAGTACAGGTCGAGTAATTATTATGGGGGAATTCAACTATGGAGATATAGAGTAGAAGGAAGAAAGAGCACATGGCAGGAAGGAAATATAATTTATATACCTGCTAAGAGAAAATTGCTTATGGCAGCATGAAATGGAGGGGACTATGGGTGGAAGAATATTGAACCTGATCATAGGATCAGAAGAGCTATCCATAACCAAAGTGAGAATATTGCCTCCAATTGGTGAAAGTGATCATGCAGTCTTGACTTGGAAGATTGTAAAACATGAGGAATATTCTATCAAGAAGGGGTATTTGTGGAACTACAAGACAGGTGATTATGACATGCTTAAATCTGTACCATGGCATAAAACACTGCAAGGTAAGGATGTTAATAGTGCATGGGAGATAGCTAAGGGTCATCTACAGGAAGCAGTATTAAATTGTATACCTAGGGTAAGGAGGGTAAATCGGGTATGAGTCAGATGGATGAGTAATATCATTAAGCATGAGCTGAAGAAGAAGAAAATGCTGTGGAGGATATCATTATTATCATCAACACCCAACCTCCATGGATTCAGACTCATTGGGGGGGGAGGTACTCACTATTGCATACAATGCTCATCCAACTGCGTCTTAAACTGATTCAATGTGTCCACACCCACAACACACTCAGGCAATGCATTCCACTCACCAACTACCTTCTATGCAAAGAACCTGCTTCTACCTCCTTTGCTCACACCCTCATACAGTTTCCAGCAATGGCCTCTTGTTCTACTCCCCTCTCCAATTCTATGAAAAATCTCTTTCATGTCTACCTGATAACAACCCCTGACCAGTTATGTAAAGAGAAAGGTACCCAGCAAACTCATGAACAGTACAAGGCTCAAGCAAGAAAGGTGACCAGCATGGCAAGGAATGCAAAATCAAATTATGAGAAGATCTAGCTTAGCAGGCTAAAGGATATCCCAAAGAGTTCTTTTGTTATGTGGCAAGTAAGAGGAAGAATGACTATGGAAGAGTAACCTTAATGAGTGATTATGACCATGGGAAGACAGAAGCAGGTAAAATAGTTGAGTTACTGAGTGACACGTTTGCAAGGGTATGTCATTCTAGTAAGCTTACTGCTTTAATCTATGTGACAGACACTAATGTGAGAATAGAGGTGGATGAATTGGAGCCTTTTAGGATATTGCAGAATCTCAATGCAAATACAGCTGTGGGATTAGATGGGATATGAGCTAGAGTTTTGCAAGAATGTGAAAGGGAACTGGCAATGCCATTGACTAGGCACTTTAAGTTGCTGCTCTGGTAGAGTTCTAAGGGAGTGAAAAGAGGTCAAAATAATCCCCTTGTATAAGGGAGGTTCTCAGACTGCAATAGCAAAATTATAGACCAATCAGTATCTCAGGCATGGTGGTAAAAGTACTAGAAAAATTGGTCAAAAAGAGAATTCAAGAATCATTAGATAAAAATATGATACTGTATTAGAGTAAAATGGCTTTGTGAAGGGTCGGTCATGCCTTTTACTAATTTTTATTACAGAGTAACAGCTGAATTGGATAAACGAAATGGCTACATGATGATTTTTATGGATTATGCAAAGGCATTTGATAGAATACCACTTGGAACTCTACATTGTTAATGTGTTCTTCACTAGCCAAGTTTACTTGGCTAGTGAAGAACACATTAACAATGTAGAGATAAGAAAGCTGTAATTCCTCTTTATAAGGCCTTGATACACCCACATCTGGATTACTGTGCTCAAGTCTGGTACCTTGCATTTCTTGGGGGATGAGGAAGTGGTGGAGAGGATTCAGAGGCGAGTGACTTGTGGAGTGTTCCCTATGAGCATAGATTGATGGTGTGTGAATTGCAGAAGTTGGTTAATAGAAGAAAAAGAAGGGATATGATAGAAACATTTACGTTGCTTAAAGGGTTTTATGGGATAGATGCAAGGGAAATGTTTCAGCACTTGGCTAGAGGGACCAAAACAAGGGGTCATCCCTGGAAGTTGAATAAAGGTGTAGTAGTTAGTAAGGGTGTGAGGACTAAATTTTTTGCTTGGAGAGTTGTGAATGAGTGGAATGGGTTGCCAGAGTCAGTAGTGAGTGCTTTGTCTCTTAATGGGTTCAAGGAGAGGTATGATAGATTCTGTGGATAGATTGGGTCTCCTGCAATGAGTCTTTGGACTCCATGGAGGTGTCCGTATAATAACAATATGTGAAAGTAGGATTGTTATCCTACTTTTATCCTTTCCTATTCACACTGAAGGGCTCACTTTAGTGAGTAAGGAAATGGCAAACCAGAGGTGCCTGATTCTGGACCATCCCTTACTTCATGTAATACATATCTGTTATACTCTTTTTTCTTTCTTACTCCTTCCCCCAATGCTAAAAGAGTATTTGAGGATTATGGATGAATCTTTCCTATTTTACTATATTTTTTCTCCTCATGAAGTGTCAGTTTGTCTTCTCTTCCAGATATTTGGCTTATCTAGTATCTCAAGATGCCTGGTCAGCATGGGAGGATTGACCAATATTACCCCTCCCCTCCTCTAAACAAATGGAATTGTTAAGAATTAAAGACAATATCAGCCAGGCCAAAATGGGCATGTTTTCTCAAATGTGATATCTACAGGCTAATGATACAATCAACTCAAACCCAAATGGGAGGTCCTTTTTAGATCGTACATCTGTGAAGAGCACCCTGATAAGGAAATTGAACATCTGTACTTAAAAAGAAGAGCTGTGTAAAACACTGGAAAAAATAAATTAGGATATTCTTGGACTTTTTGAAACAAGAACAAAAGAAAAAATTACTGAAACAAGCAATTATATTTTACATACTACTGGAGAAGATCATGGTCAAGGAGGAGTTAGATTTATGTTCCATAAAAGATGGAAAAATAACATTCTTGAATTTAAACCTATATCCAAGAGAATTACAACTCTTAGGCTGAAAATCAATTAATGGTGAGATTTGAGTATAATACAAATATATGCACCAATCTCCAGTTATTCAGATGAAAAAATCAAGATTTTCTATGACAAACACTCTTGGAGATGGTATGTCTCAGGAAAACTGTAATGGGCAACTTTAACTGTAAAGTAGACAGGAAACAGCAGGAATAAAAGTGCTCTAGGTGTTTAAGGATTGGGCCAAAGAAATGAGAGAGGACAAAGGCTCGTTGAATTTGCAGAAAACGAGGGATTGCATGTAGGAAATCCGTTATTTAAAAAGCAAACTAAACAAAAATGGACTTAGAGATTGCAAATGGAAAAGTTTTTAATGAAATTGATTATATTACAGTGAACAAAATGAATGGATATACTAGAGCATCGCTTCCAAAACTGTGGGCCGTGCCCCCCCCCCCCTTGGGGGCCGTAGGTTTTGTTGAGGGGGGCGTGAAATAATGAAAACAAATTGAAAATGTTTTAAGACCAAGAAGGTTTTTTTTATCTTAGAAGAAACATATTTAATTTTTATTATTTATTATTTCTTTTTTGTTATTTTTTATATTTTAATGGAAAAAAAAATCACACATTGATTATTGATGCGGGCTCACAAATTTTGCTTCCTGCGTATTTCGGTGATTAATGAGCATTAGTAAATATATGCTTATTCATATAAGTTTCATTTCAAAGCAGAAATCTAAGAATTGCAGTTTCAAAATTTCACCTGATATTGACTTTTTGTGTAGCAGTATTGAAACAAATCCATCACATTAAATTGTTATTAAACTTCTTTTTATGTTTTTAATTCTTTCTTTATTACTAATCGTTTTACGTTTCACGTGCTTGTACTGCAAATGTACAATAACAATATATCTATCTATATAAAAATATGAGATAATGTGCCATGTCAAATGTGTATGTAAGATGCTAAAAATATAATACTTGCATTTATTTTTTGCAATATTCGCTGTGTATGTTTGGTATTGAATACAAATACAATAAATATTATAATAATATATCTCTATTACGATTTTTTTTCGAGCGGGGGGCCGTGAAATATTTTAAATTTTCGAAAGGGGGCCCTGACATCCAGAAGTTTGGGAAGCACTGTACTAGAGGATTTATCTGGTAGTCAGTCAGTTCAATTATGATAGTGATCATAGGCTATTGAGAGCACAGATAAAAATAAACATGAATTTACATTTTAATTTTTACATTGTTAATGAAAAAATCCACACTAGAAGGTGAAGATATCATAACAGAAAGAAGAAAAATTTGAGGAAATAATGGAAGGAAAGTTGAAGGGAAAAAAAAGCATGAATGAATTAGACTTATCTGACAGAATGGAGGAAATAGCATTAACAATAACAGAAGTTATAAACGTTTAAGAAAATCGTTACCAGCAAATATAACTTTTAGAGAAAAACTTACTTTATTGATATTTGATCTAATCAAACAATCAAAAAAAAAATGATTATACAGAATTTGTGGAAATGTGAAAGTCAGTTAGAAAAGAAATCAAAAACAACATCAGAAAATATAATTTAAGAACAATTCAGAGAATAATAGAATACAAAAAATCTCTGAAAAATTATCAAACAAGAGTTACATGGAAGACAAAAAAGAATTCCAAAATTGAAAAATAAGGAAGGCATAGTGCAATACAATAGAGGAGATCATCATCAATTTCCTGCTATATATATATATATATATATATATATATATATGGGTCTAATGCCTCAACATCTCCAAGGAGTGTTCAGCCAATAGAGATGAAATAAATGTTGCTAGTTTTCTAGGGACCTATATGCATGCAAGGAAATAGATAAATATCCTCTACTATATTTAGGTAGGGCTGATACAGATCCACACATCTAATAATCTAATCCTGTGGCCTCCTCTTTATGAGGGTTGCAGCTGATGAACAGTCCTCTTCCATGCCTCTCTATCTCTTGCTTCTGTAAGATTCTTGCCCGTCCAATCTTTGATGTTGTCTTTCCATTGCAGTCGGGATCCTCCTCTCTTTCCCTCCACCATCCCCTGCAATACTATACTGGGAAGCTCTCCTGAAGAATCCCTCATTCAATGTCCTGCAACAAACGCTATTTTTCTTCTTTGGATACTAGCCATATATCTCTTTTCATTTTGAATCATTTAAGAACCTCTTCATTGCTCACTCTTTCAGTCCAGCTGATACGATCCATTTTTCTCAAGCACCACATTTCAAATGCATTCAATCTGTCACTCATCTCCTTATTGATCGCCCAGGACTCACATCCATATGTTCCCACATTCCAGATCATTGTCTTGAGGATTCTTACTTTCAACTGTTAGTTCAGATTTCTGTTTCCTAATATGTGGTATTTTTGTAAAAAATGCTGCTTTTGCTTTTTTAATTCTGTTCTTAATTTCATAATTAGATCTATTGTCTTCTGTTATCCAACTCCCAAGGTATTCAAAACTTTTTACATTTTCTATTCTTTGTCTGTTCAAAGTGATTTCCATCCTATCATTTCCTTTCCTTGTAATCTTCATCACTTTTGTCTTCTGAATGTTTATTTTCATTTTATCTCTCTCATTTCTAACCCTGTTCAGTCTGTTCAAAATTCTTTGCAAGCCCTCCTCTGTTTTGCTCATGAGTACAATGTCATCTGCATATCTTATATTATTTATCAGGTGTCCGTTTATCTTTATTCCATCTTTCATATCTTCCAAGGCCTCCCTCATCATCCATTCACTATAGACATTAAAAAGGAGTGGGGACATCCCACACCCTTTCTTATGGGGATCCATTCAGTATCCTCTCCTTCAAATCTGACTTTGGTTTCTTGTATATATTTTATCTATTCCTATTTTATTTTATTTTATAATAGGAATAGATAATATTTTATCTATTCCTATTTTATGCAAAATATCAAATAAAACACAGTGATTAACATTATCGAAAACTTTTTCATAGTCCACAAAGCATAGATATAAATCTTTATATCTATGCTCAGGAGAAACAGGGGAACCTTCCCTGGTTCCCCTGTTTCTTCTGAAACCAAACTGTGCTTCATTTAATTCCCTCTCTATCATCTGTTCCATTCTTTTATATATTATGTTGATTAGGACTTTTACAACGTGGCTAATCAAGTTGATAGTTCTGTGCTTGTTGCAATCCATTGTTCCTGTAGTCTTGGGAATAGGAACAAAAATAGTTCTTACAAAGTCTTCAGGTATTATATCCTCCTCCAGACTTCTATTAAAGATGATGGATATAAGTTTTATTCCTTCCTTTCCCAATGCCCTCACAGTAACTCTCCTTGAATATCATCCACTCCTGGAACTTTCCTGTCCTTTATTCTTTTAATGGCTGCTTCGGTTTCCCATTCCTTAATTTCTAGAGCATCATCATTTTCTATCTGATCACATTCTAGATTATCTTCATCTCCATAAAGTTTTATAGCATACTTCTTCCATCTTATCATTTTTTTCTAACAAAATCTTTCCTCTTTCATCCTTCAAAGCACTGCTTTTCATCCTTCTCTTCTTCTCTGAAATCAAGTTCAAGCCTTCAAAGACATTTCTCATATCCTTTGCTATCATATCATTTTCTTCTATTTCGTTGCAGACCTGATTGAGCCAGTCTTTCTTGCCTTTTTAGCTAGAATTTTTACTTGTTCTTTGATCTCTTTTTACCTGACTTGGGCTTCATTGCTGTTCTTATTCTTCCATTTTCTTCTTTCATCCATTTTTTCTATCACCTCCTCAATAATCCAGGGCTTCCTTCCTCTCCTCTCTGCCTCACCCAGAAGACCTTTAGCACATTCATTGATTTTCTCTCTTGGAATAGAGAGAAAATCTCTATTCCAAGAGAAGTCCAAGACCCCTAGAAGTCCAGATTACTTCTAGGGATCTATCAGTATCAACACTGCTGATCTTATTTTCTAGTTCAGCTTGATATTTCTCTCTAATATCTTTTCTTTTTAGTCCATAAATTCTTATTTTTCTAGTTGCATTTTCTTTATTTGTTTGTTTTAGTCTGATTTTTATTTTTATTGTGAGCAGGTTATGGTCACTATTGCAGTCTGCTCCAGGATAGGTTTTTGCATTTTTTATTGCATTTCTATATCTTGGGTTAATTAATATATAATCAATCTGATTTCTGAACCTCTTTGTCCAGGTGCTCTCCAAGTATACAGTCTTCTCTCATGTTGTTGAAACCAGGTGTTAGTCACTATTAATTTGTGTTTTCTGCAAAACTCCACCAGTCTGTCTCCCCTTTCATTTCTTTCTCCCAAGCCCCAACGGCCCACCAAGACCATCCTCTCTTCCTTTCCCTCACTTTGCATTCATATCTACCATTACTATCAGTATATCTCTGTTATTTTTCAAATATAAACATTCCTCTATTTGTTGATAGATCTCTTCAACTTCTTCATCTGTATGATCTGTTGATGGTAAGTATACTTGAATTATGAGGATATTTCTAGGTTTGGGCATTATTTTCAAAGCAATCATTCTTTCAGATCTCTGCCAATATCCATCCACCATATTGGCTACCTTTTTATCCAGCACTCCTTTGATGTTCTTCTTCTCCTGAGTAAATAAATCTAAATCCATCATCTGTTCTTATATCTCCTTTCCCTCTAACTTCTGAGAGTCCAAGAACAGATATCTTCATTCTTTTCATTTCTCTGATCACATTGGCCATCTTCCCTGCTTGATACATTGAATTAACATTCCAGGTGCCCATATTTGTATTTTCTTTGAGGTTCATTTTCTTATGTTGTTTTATTTACATTAGCTCCAGAACTTCCCGGAGGCTTTGATCCTGCAGCATCATTTGAAGTCTTATCCTCCTGGGACTCCAACATAGATCTACAAACCCCCTCCCTGCATTGAACATACTGGAATGAAATATCCCTCTATTGAACATATTGGATATATTCAATGATATTTTAACTACAGAAAAAAAACTTCAGTGCAATGGCATAAATTCTTGATTATCTTATTACATAAAAAGGGTAGCAGGGATGTATCAATAACTATAGGTCAATCACTTTGCTATCACATTTGTACAAAATCTCTATATCCATTATATTAAATAGGATCACAAGGTTTTTGGATGCATAGTCATATGAACAAATAGGATGCAGAACAAGATTCTCTACAATAGGTCATATCCACACTATTAATCAAGTAATGGAAAAAGCAAATGAATACAATCTTCCTGCATATTTAGTGTTCATAGAATTTGAAAAGCCTTTCATTCTCTATATCAATCAGAAATAATAATCAACTTAAAACTGCAAACCATTCGAACAAAGTATATCCAAAACTCAAAAGCAAATATAAAGCTAGAACATTAGGAAAAGGAATATGGTATTGGGAGAGGAGTAAAGCAAGGAGATCCTACATTAGAAGTCTTTAACAACATCTCATGGGAAAATTCTAGAATTAGCATCAATGGAAAAAAATCTCAATCACGTACATTTTGTAGATGACATTGTTCTTTTAGCAAAAAAATAAGGAAGTTGTTCAAGAAATGCTAAATAGCTTTGATAGAGAAAGCAGGGAAAAAAAAGGCTTAAAGACTAATCTAACTAAAACCAAACTGATGACAAATTCAGATCAAGTCGAATTAAAATTAACAGACAACCGTATTGACTATATTTACCTCAGTCAGTTAGATTTAAGAAAAAATATTTGTTGATATTTTAGATACAGAAATAAGTAGAAGAATCACACAAGAAAATAAAGCACTTTGGCAAAGATTATCTATTAAGAGATTTACATATACACCTAAAAAAAAGGAAGTTCTTTAATATATGCATTGTTCTGATGCTTACGTACAGAAGTTAGACATGAGCAACAAGTAAAAAAACAGGTCCAGAGGTTGTGTGTTGCCAAAAGAGTCTTGGACAGAAGAATGCTCCACATAACAAAAAGTTATAGAATAAGAAATACTAGAATTAGAGAGAGATGATTGGAGTAGATACCATGAAATGTTGTAAAACAATATATTCTACTGTGAAATGCTGCAAAACATGTAAACGGGAGATGGGTTAGCCATATTAATAGATTGCCAAGTGAAAGGTAGACAAAATTAAGCACTGAGTGGATACCAAGAGAAGGAAAGGTCACCACAGATGGAGGGATAATTTACAAAGGTCTGACATGAGATGATAGACATTGGCCTAAAACAGACAGGACTGAAACTAAAGAGGAAGTTATATCCTGCAGTGGATGGAAAGAAGAGGCTAAAGAAGAAGAAGAGCAACATATATTGTAAATTATAATGACAAGAAGTTATATTCTTGTTTTAATCCTTTACCCAAGCATATGCAAACCAAAGTTTGCATGTAAAGTATCACTACTAGTCTACTTATAATAAAAGCTGTACTTGTACCTAGAAGCTGTTAACTTCACATCAGTTGCCTCAATATCATCTCATAATGCATGCACACATACTTCCTTTCAGACATGTGTATTGTTGTGTATTATAGAAATGGTCACCACACAGACCAGTTTTGACCTTTACTGAAGTCTCATCAGCAGGAGCCCAATCCAGAACAAACCAAAGTTTGTATGTAAAGAATCTTTGTGACTAGTCTACTTGTACACAGAAGCTGTTTACTTCACATCAACTGCTTCAGAATCTCATAATGCAATGCACATTTCCTTTAGAGCATGTATATCACTATGAATTATAGAAAAGGTAACTACTGAGATCAGTTTCATTATGCCTTGCATGTTTGATATGTGCTGCATGTCAGGAGTGCAATTTGCTACATAAATAAAAGCAATACCATTTCAAATTAAGAGATAATCATGAAGAACAAAGATATTCATCAGCAACTTTTCAAAAATATATAAAATGTCAAAGATGTATGCTCTTTGTCAATGAGTCAAACACTGTTGATAAGAGCCTGTCACTTATCTATGTTAAGTGCATAGATTAGGAGTAAAATGAAATTAAAGAAGAATCATACAGCTGACAATCAATGTTTTTCAGCATTATTGAGTTATTTTCTTAAATGCTGATTTAAAAATGACAGACAATGTTGCATTTGTATTGATAACATAGCTAATATGCTTGATAAATAAACAGAATTAGTTGCAAAAATGAAACATAATGACAAAGAAAGCACACACATTGATGCTACATAGTGCTGAGTTGAAACCAGTATTGACAACAGGTGTTAAAACAGTAAATTTTATTAAGTTAAACTCTTTTAAATGATGTTTGTTTGCAATAGTAAGATAAAATGGGCACTTCTCATAAAATGTTATTGCAATATGTGGAAAGTTACTCACTTTCATGAGATCAAGTTGAGAGAAAAAAATAATCATATTTCTATCAAACAAAAACTAATCTTGTGCAATTCTACAAAATCAGTGAACATGAAAATTATGAACATTAAATTATGATACCTTCAAGATATATTTCTACTTTTGAAAGATTAATTTATCTCTTCAGGGAAAACATAAAATAATATGACTGTTATAGAAGAGCAAAAAGTAATAATAAATAAACTACGGATTCAAAGAACTGAAAATAACAGCTTTGGTATGTTCAATGATTTAATGAACCCAAATGAATGAATGAGGCAAAAAAGAGGAATGAAGATTACAATTCTAGCTAACTAAAACTTATGATGATCACTTCAAAATGTTATTTAGATTTAACGGCAATTTTCCCCCAAGACCAGGAACAAAAAGGATGGTGTTTTGTGGGTTTTGAATCCATTCAACTTCAGCAGTACAATAAATTTTCTATCTACAAATGAAGCAAATATGTTGGCAGATCTCTCCTCAGACATAACATTGAAAAATATCAAGAACAATTTATCACTTGATAAATTTTGGATAAAAATTCATATTTAACATGGGCCTTTAAGTGAAAAAAGCATTTAAGATAATAGCTAAATTAATTGAAAACATGCTAAGCAAGTGCCTGTTCCAAGTGTATATGGACAAGAACAAAAGTAAACAAAGAACACTGGATAACGGATTACCACAAGAGTCAGTCCTGGCTCCACCTCCTTTTTAACTTAAACATCGCAGATTTGCCTAATACAAACACACCAACTTTACTACAATGGGAGATATACTAACAAATGACCTTGCAGTCCTAGATGAATACTTTTGCGATTGGAGGTTATGCCCAAATCCTAGCAAAACAGAAGTTTCATGCTTCCACCTGAACAATAACCATGCTAACAAAGAACTGATGGTCTACTTTAACCACAAACTGCTATGCTACAACAGATTCCAGAAATACCTTGGCGTCACTTTGGTTAGAACTGTCTTTTAAACCACATCTCATTAACACAGCATCCGAGCTAAAACACGAAATAATATACTGCAAAAACTATGCAGAACAACTTGGGGTGACTCAGCAGAAATGCTTTGCTGCACTGCTCTTGGTCTTGTTTACTCCACAGCTGAATACTGCTCACCCGTATGGCTGAACCGCACCCATGTGTACTTGGTTGATGCTCAGCTTAACACCACTATACGCCTTATATCTGGAACTGTGTAATCAACCCCAACCTACTGGCTCCCAGTGCTAAGCAACATCACTACCTCCACACCTCTGCAGATCAAAATTTCTTCTACACGAATACAGCCAAATCATGGAAACCCAAGATCCCCAAATTCACTAAGACCCCTAGAAATAAATCCCACCCCTAGAAATAAATAGACAAAAGTCAAAGCACCCTCCAATCTTAAGAGCGAAAAATCTTGCAGCGACAAGGTTTAACATGAAGGAGAAGTGGAAAGAGTCCTGGTGTAACACTTGAACAGGGAACTTCCAGGAATTAGTGGACCCAACACAGATGCCTTCGGGTTTTGACCCACCTTGAAAAACTTAACACAATCCGCACCAATCATGGCAGATTCGTAGACCAGCTTTACAAATGGGGTATGATTGTTTCACCCAAGTGCGACTATGGATCACCCCACCAAACAATTACAGTAGAATGTGCCTAACATGCATACAATGGAAATCTCTTGGACTTCATCCAAGCCAAGTGCAGTTGACTGGATAATCAACCTAGACATATAGTTGTAGTCTACACTAAATAAATAAATAATCATTTAGGATCCAACTCCATATAAATTCAATGTACTTATGAGAAAGTGACTTCTCAAAGTCATGACAACCATAACAAAACATCAAAATAAGTTGAATTTGATGCCTACTTTATTATTATAATACGGGCACCTCCATGGAGTCTGAAGACTTATCATGGGAAACCCAAACTACCCACACAATCTATCATACTTCTCCTTGAACCCATTCATAGACAAAGCACTCACAACTGACTCTGGCAACCCATTCCACTCATTCACAACTCTCCTAGCAAAAAATCTAGTATCATATCCCTACTAACTATACCTTTATTCAACTTCCAGGGATTCAACTAGCCAAGTGGTGAGTCCTATAAGACCCTCTAAGCAATTTAAATATTTCGATCATATCCCTTCTTTTTCTCATATCAACTACTTCTGCAATTCACACACCATCAATCCTCATAGGGAACATTCCACCAGCCACTCACCTCTGAATCCTCTCCACTGTTTCCTCATTCCCAAGAAACCCAGGGAACCAGATTCAGCAATAACTTTCTTAACTCTACTTGTTAATGTGTTCTTCAATAGCAAAGTAAACTTATGGGTTACCTTAGTAATATATCCTCTAAACTTTAACTCTCTGTCTACTACCACCACCCCTAAGTCTCTAGATTCTTCTATGTCCTTGAGTACAGTGGCATCGATGTGTTACATGGCTTGTGATCTATTTATTCCAAAATGCATGACTTTACATTTCTCAAAATTAAACTGACACTCATTATCTTTCATCTATACTGACAGCTTATTTAAATCCTCCAGCAAGCCTCTCTACATTTACATTTCTCAAAATTAAACTGACACTCATTATCTTTCATCTATACTGACAGCCTATTTAAATCCTCCAGCAAGCCTCTCTACATTTACATTTCTCAAAATTAAACTGACACTCATTATCTTTCATCTATACTGACAGCCTATTTAAATCCTCCAGCAAGCCTCTCTACATTTACATTTCTCTTTGACTTTACATTTCTCAAAATTAAACTGACACTCATTATCTTTCATCTATACTGACAGCCTATTTAAATCCTCCAGCAAGCCTCTCTACATTTCCTTGATTAACTATTACCCTACCTAATTTTGCAACATCACCAAACAACTGAATATTTCCTTTCAGGTTATTTCCTATATTGTTTATGTACAAATTAAACAGCAATGATCCCAGCACTGAACCTTGCAGTACACCACTAGTCACCTGTTTTTGCCTTGATTCTGTTCCTCCATATGCCACTTTTTGATATCTGTCCAGCAGCCACTCTCTTATCCACTTAACCAGTGTCATATCCATCCCCATTTGTTTTAATTTGTGTAAGAGTTCCATGTGGTATTCTGTCAAATGCTTTTGCAAACTCGAGCAAAATCATTGGGTAGCCATTTCCTTTATCCAACTCATCCGTTATCAATTATAAAAATGTAGTAAATTACTAAGACATGACCAATCCTTCACAAAGCCATGTTGACCCTCGTACAGAATCAAATTTTTATCTACCCATTCATGAATTCTCTTTTTGAGCAATTTTTCTAGTACTTTTACCACTGTGCCTGAGATACTGATTGCTCTATAATTTGCTCCTGCAGTCTGAGAATCTCCCTTACAGAAGAGTATTATTTTGCAATCTATCCACTCCCTTGAAACTATACAAGAGCTGAGACTTAAATTAAACAGCTTGGTCAAAGGGAATGCAAGTTCCCTTGCACATTCTCACAAAACTGTAGTTGATATCCCATCTAATCATAAAGCTGTATTTAAATTGAGATTCTGCAATATCCTAAGAACCTCCAATTCATCTACCTCTGTTCCCATATCAGTGTCTGTCACATATTTTAAAGTGGTAACTTCACTAGGATGATATACCCTTGCAAAGTGGTCACTCAATAACTCAACTATTTTATCTGCTTATGTCTCCTCATGACCATCATCACTCACTTAGATTATTCTTCCATAGTCATTCTTAACCTTACTTGCCATATAACAAAGGAACTCTGGGATTTCCTTTGGCCTGCTTGGCTAGATTCTTCTCATAATCTGATTTTGCCTTCCTTGCCATGCTGGTTATCTTTTTCTTTATATACACTCCACAGCATTTTCTTCTTCTGCAGCTCATGCTTAATGATATTACTCACCCATCTCACTCATGTCTGATTAGCCCTCCTTAACATAGGTATACAATTTAATATTGTTTCCTCTAGATGACACTTAACTACATTCCATGCACTACTAACATCCTTACACTGCAGTGTTTTATACAATGCCACAGATTTAGGTTTCTTCCTAAGCTTGTTATAATCACCTGCCTTGTGGTTCTATATATATATATATATATATACCTCTTATTGACAGAATATTCCTCATGTTTTACAATCTTCCAAGTGAAGACCACATGGTCACTTTCACCAATTGGAGACAATGTGGTCACCTTTGTTATGGATAGCTCTTTTGATGCTATGACCAGGTCCAATACTCTCCTACTCCTAGTTCCCTCCATCATATGCTGCCTTAAGTAATTATCTCTCAGAAGGTGTATGAATTCTATTTCCGTCTTGCCATGTGATCTTTCTTCCTTCCAGTCTATATTTCCATAGCTGAAGTCCCCCATAATAATCACTTGACCAGTACTACATGAATGTCCATTTTGTTCTCTATTTCCATGGTCTTATGTCTGACATTAATAACATTTTCCATCTTACTGTTGGTACTGTTTACTCTACTAATATTTGCTGCATTCTCGTCACCTAACAGACACTCACTTTTGAAACACTTAATGCACATTCTCTCTCTCTCTCTCCAGTTTTAATTACCTTCCATATATTCTTTAGTTTTCTCAATGAATGCATCTCTCTCTCTCTCTCACTTACACACACACACACACACACACACACACGCACTGCACTGAATAAAATCCTGCAATGTGGTCTTTGCAACCATTGTTTATCCACACATAATGCCATGCCAACAATATCATATAAAAAATGTAAAATAAAATACAACATTTACTTACATTAGCTCAGTCAATCCCATGCTTGTTTAAAACTACAATAAGTTACCCTAAACATAACAATCGTGAAAGGTCTCTAAAAACCATCACACTTCGGTAAGAAGAGTGCTTCAACTGAAATGATTTCAATACCAGGAAAAATGCTGTGTATCTCATGAAACAACAAAAATATGTCAAGCAATTTCTAATCCACCTTTTAACCATATGCAAAATGATAGTGAATACGATAGTGATTATAGATGCTCACCCTAAAGTTGCAAATGTGTAAGTACAGAGAACCCAAAAGAACTGCTATATCAATATAAACCTTGGGTACTTTGCTACCCACAAAATAAACTTCTAGACAGAAGAAATTATTTTCTTAAACAAGACAAATTTACTCTCAATACACAAACTTCTGAGGCAAAAGTATGCAGGCTGTGCAGAGCTCATTGAATAGTTACGAAAATGTCAAGAATTAATGGTGTGTACTAATTTTGAGTTTAGTCCATGGAAGACTATTAAACAAACAACTGATTTCTTTCGCATAATAGAATATTTAGTTAAAAAGACAAGACAAATACTATTATTACTACATCATACCTCCAGGGAGTTCAAAGACTCATCGAGGAAGGAGTCTTTGAACCCATGCCCACGGCAGGATTCGAACCCGCAGCCTTTCGGTTGGAGAGCAGATATGCTAACCATTCAGCCAACCAGGCCGGCTAGCAGAGCATTCAGGAAAAACCAAGAAAGAATAAAAGAACAAAACTTGGTAAAATCTGCATCATCATCATCTTCTTTGCAGGAATTCTTTCAAGATGACAGCAACAGTCTAATCTTTCCATGCATGTCTGTTAATTGAATCTTATTATCTTAAGGTTAACAGTAGTTTTTCATTTAAAAGAGTACATGACTATTAAATGAAACTAGAAAGAGAGAGGAAACTTACTTGAAAGAGCAATTTCGAACCCACCTCCCCTTTTTATATGTGAATCTGAACCATCAAAAGCTGTAAACTTATAGTATGTTAATCACTATCACACAATTCTTCAACAGAAAAATTCATTAGGGGAAAATTCTTTGGAAGCAAATTCCTCCAGGGAAAATTCTTTGCAGAAATTATTTTTTTGCAAACTGATTCTTCACTATATCAATTTTAAGACTGATATTGAAAGGATACTAAATAGATTTTATATAGTTTTATATTATTTTGATATTATATGTTTAGTGTTTATAATATTAAATTAATATTTTGCATTTTACTAGTTGATGAGGAGTATGGGAGATGGGGCATTCAGGTACTTTAATTTAAGTTTATTTCTTGAAATTTTAATTATTTTTCTTACTTAGATATTAAAATTTCTACACTGAACATTAATTTTTACTAAACTGATATGAGGTTAGTGAGTAGGGGCACCAAATTGAACACGTTCGCTGCCACGCTCCTCGGGCATGGTTTGTTACCGCACGACAAGCAAGTTCACTTCTTCGAGGTCAGTATGAGTAATCTTGTTGCTGGCAGTAATCAACATACGAATATATTCGTAGGCTTGTGAGGCCCATATACCAAGTATGAGTATACACAGTTTCACAGCTACACTCTGCACACCAAGCACTTTCGCTTCTTCAAGGTCAGTACGAGTAATCTCGTTGCCGGCAGTAATCGACATATGAGTATATTCGTAGTTGGCTTGTGAGGCTCATATACCAACTGCAAGTATACTCGTAGTTGGTAGCAAATGTGTTAAGTTTTTTTTTGTTTTTTTTTTAAACCTTTCACTATTTTTATGTATACTTAAGAGACTCATCCAGTAAAAAACAATGTTATTATTTTTACTGAACTGGTCTGGAGAAGAAGTTGCTTTCAATTATAGGGACTGACTTTACTTTTCCCACATAATAAAGAGATTATTGTTTTAAGGCTTAAGCGCACCTTGAGTAATCATATTAAAGTAATAAAGGTAAAATAATCATATTATATTAATTTCAGAATCAGCACAAAACTTATAGGAAATGATAAATATACTGAACATAAAAAAACAAAATGATGGATCTTAAAATAAATAGAGAAAAAACAAAAGTTTTGCTCAATAGGTACTTAAGAGCAGAAACAATAAAATTTGATGATGAGCTAATAAAAATAGTCTCCTCTTGTACTTGGGGTAACTTTTCATTGAAAATGGATTACAGAGCAAAATTAGAAGAAGAATACAGTTAGCCTGGTATTCATTTGGGAAATTGAATTATATTTTCAAAAATATCTTATCCATCTGCTTGAAAAGCAAAGTATTCAACCAATGAATATTATCAGTACTCACCTATGGCTCAGAAACCTGGGCACTAACATTGCATGTCAACAACTTTTGTAGCCATCCATACATTAAAGGGGTATCAGATAAAATAAACAGAATAATACAAAAATAAAATCTTAATACCACCTTTAAACCTCCTACAAAATTAAAGAGCTTATAACAGCACATTAAATTTAATAACTATGGTAAATCTGGCCTTTCTGATCATTCCCTGAATACGCTACATAAAATTAACTGGAAAGGCACCTGTTTTTTACATCACACGAAAATGTGGTATGAGCATAAACTTAAGAAGGTCTGTGAAATTCTAATCAATCACCCTAATCTTACAAAGAATGGTGATCTAAAAATCCCAAGAATATGGATGGCACATATTCTACCCACATAACCTTTTGATCTGAGTTAATCATTATTATGACTGTTGTAATATAGGATCTTAGTTTTCATATAACAAATACTTATGTTAAATTATTGATTAGACCACCAATATTGCTGTATTAAAAGTATCAATATGAATTTTTTCTTTGAAGATGTTATAAATAGGATATAGCTTTGATGCCCCCCCCCCCCATCCCATTAGAGATCAAGCCAGCAGAATAATGGTTCATCAAATCATTGTCACTTTGGCATGCTGTTTGAAATGTAATACAGCTATTCTTTGTGTGTGTAGAACACACACACAGTATAGCAAAAAAACAGTACTGAATAACTACAACAATATATGCTATGGAGTAAACAGGTTTATTAATATTAATAGATGATGCTACGTACATCCACAACTATTGGTGGAATCTTGGTCAAATAAAACACTAATGATGGTAGATTATATGCTCAAAATGGGCAATTGTCTTTCAAGACAGATTTTGTGGTGCATGTGAAGTTCTCTGTCATCTTGGAGAACAAGGGTTGGAATATCTGCTGGAGATATATCGTGTCATTTTATCCCTTAGTTAATAAAGGTTTGAAAGCAAATCATGGTGGAATAACCATTCCTTCAATATACCCCAAACGAAGGCATCAAGCAATGTGAGATCAGGAGAAAGTGAAGGGTAAGGGAATTCTGTGAATCTCAAAATGAGCCTCCATGGGAAGTGTTCTGATAAATAAGCTCTAGTACCACGTGGTGTATGACAGACTGCTCAGTCCTGTTGGATTATCTGTGCACAAAATGGAATTTTTTTTGCATGCCACATCCTATGCAAATCCTGGGTGAACAGGTCGAATTATACCATGGCTGGAAACTGCAGACCATGCTATGACCTTCTCACTGTGAAGAGAAGACAAATTCAGGTCTCAAGAAACCTGCAGGTTCTTTACATGACCACTTAGATGGAAATGTGCTACATCTAAGATCTGGACATAATGGAGGTAGAACAGATCTTCATTAGACATTGGCCAGTACACGTGAACAGTGTTCCCGCTGTGTAGTGTAATCCATTGCTGTTAAACACTGACCCACCTGGAAGACATACAAAAAAGGCACCCAGCTCCTTAAGGATTCTCTGTTATGACCACATCGATATTTCAAGTTTTACTGCTGTTCAGCATTGACTGCAACACTTGTTCCAACACATGCCCGTGATTCTCAACAGTGTTAACAGTTCATGATCTCCTCAAATGTCCTCTGCATTATGGCAGAACACCCTTGCTTTGGGCACACTTAAAGAAATGACAAACAAACTACCAACTCTGTATGAACAAAAATAATGCTCAACAATAAACATCTTTTCTTCCATTATCAACATCATTGCTACAGCTAAATGTAATGGTGTAGACTCTACATACAATCTTCTAGTGATATGTGCATGTAGTCAAATGGCATATCTCATACTGCATGTAATAAAGGGGAATGTTCAGGGCTATTTTTTTTTTTTTTTTTTTTTTTTGTGTGTGTGTGTATATGTATACTCCAGCCAATGATCTTAATATGAAGGTTGAAACATCAGGAAATTCAAGTAATTATTCCAAAAACAGTTGTGGTCTCCATAATTTACCAAAATGAATGATTCTATTCAGTATTCCAAAATAGCAAAGCCTCCAAGATACAGTTCCACCATTTGTTGTTTATCTGATACAGAAGACTAACAACTTACTGAACAAGAATGTGTAACTCCTTAGTGACTTGTATGATCTAGAACACAACAATATTTTTAGTAATGAGCGTGCATTTTCTTGATCACAGAACTAATGTAAATAACTATTTGGGAACATTGATCAAGTGTAAACGGATAAGTATTTTAATACCGACTGGTTTCACCAAACTTAAGCTGTTGGCATCGTCAGGGTACATGCACTGAGGTTAAAACATATCACAAAATAGATCTTAACTGTAAATTCTACAAATTATAGTTACAAACTAAAATAGCATCGAATGTGAATAATACACGTATCGCGTGTACATGATTTACTAGTTGTTTCTAAGGAACGTTCTATAGTTGGCATTAAAGTTCATTTCTTGTGTGTTCAGAGATCTAATTAGGATTTTCCATATCTCTGGAAGTATTAAACCTTGGTTCCTGTTAAGATTATCTGTGGTGCATGCAACTGTGGCTGCTTCTTTAAACATTCGAGAGCAGTAGTCTTCCTCAAACCATACAAAATAAGAGTGACATTCAAACCTGTAGAAACAATTTGTAAACCACTACGATCTCCAAAAGATACCCATCCTTTCTATAAGTATGCTGGAGTCTACAACATCCCATGCTTGTGTGGTTCAAGTTACATTGGCCAGACTTCGAGAAGCCTCGAGATTAGGCAGAAGGAATACATTGGTTATGTTAAAAATAACAGACAGGAGAAATGTGATGACAGGCTTGATATGTCTTGTACACAGAGGAAGACTACTGCTCTCGAATGTTTAAAGAAGCAGCCACAGTTGCACGCACCAAAGATAACCGTAACAGGAACCACGGCTTAATACTTCCAGAGATATGGAAAACCCTAATTAGATCTTTGAACACACAAGAAATGAACTTTAATGCCAACTATACAATGTTCCTTAGCAACAACTAGTAAATCATGTACATGCGATACGTGTATTATTCACGTTCAATGCTATTTTAGTTTGTAACTATAATTTTTTAGAATTTATGGTTAAGATCTATTTTGTGATATGTTTTAACCTCAGTGCTTGTACCCTGATGATGCCAACAGCTTAAGTTTGGTGAAATTAGTCGGTATTAAAATACTTATCCATTTACACTTGATCAATGTTTCCAAATAGTTATTTACATTAATATTTTTGGTATTTAAAATTATTGCTCTGAAGTAGATAAAAAAATGGTTTCCTTGTATTTTATTAATCAATCTAATAGTCAATTCAGCATCTTATGCTAAGGGTTGGTCATTCGTAACTGAATTGTTTTTAAGGAAATTACAACATAGACTAAAATTAACTAAAATAAATTTAATTAATACTGTATTTTTCGGATGAAAAGACGCTTCGGACTATAAAGTTTATGAGACAATTTTTAGAAAAAAAAATTATTATATAAAAATATTCACAAACCTTAAATTTCATTTATTATTATCATAACTTGTACCAGCAGCATTCAGTTCATCTTCACTCATCTCATTACTGTCATTTTTCATATTATTGTCTGAACTATTGTTATCACTCTCTTCAAAAACGAAGTCATCTTCAGTACCATCCACCACGTTACTTATGCCGCATTTTTTAAAAGACTTAATGCCCAGTTTAAACAAGGCCCCTGTTATTTTCACCAGGGAACCAGGGCAAACAGCAAAAAGTCAGCTACTGGAACAAATACTAAAACACATCCCAACTCAAAATCACCAGACTTCAAGATCAGTACTATCAACATAAGAAGCCTGAATGGCAAAGAAATGGAGCTAGCTAAGGAATTGGATAAGTACCAGATTGGCATAATTGGAGATGACAGAAACAAAAAAGACAAAAACTGGTGAGATCTTTCTGAGCATTAATACAAAATGTTATATTCAGGCAATAACAATCAGGGGAAAAAAAAGAAGTAGCTATGGTATTGAACACTAAATACGAAGGTAAACTTATCAAATGGCAGGCAACATTAAGTACAGTGATGTGGACAAATATCAGAATGAGGAACTGGACAATGAGACTTATTTGTGCCTATGGTCCCACAGAAGGTTCTACTAAGGTAGAAATGGAGGAATTTTTTGATGCTTTAGAAAAAGCAACTGACACAATGAAAAAGGAAAAGTTGGTCCTTGTTGGGGATCTAAATAGCAGAGTAGGAAACATACAAATATATTATTATTATTATTATTATTATTATTCCTGATACCTCCAAGGAGTCCGAAGACTCATCGCGGGAGGACATCTTCAACTGTCTCTACACCTTACCTCTACTACGAATCAACGCCATCTACCGCCCACCTCCAACACCACCACAAAATATATTGGGAAAATTTGGAGAAAAGAGCAAAGCTAAAAATAATGGCAAATACCTATTGGATTTCTGCTCAGGACATGGACTGGTTATCACTAAGACAATATTCCAACATAAAAATGTGCACAAATTCACATGGAGAGAAGAGGCAAGGAATAAGAAAAGTCTCATTGACTATGTTATTGTTGATAGTGATGTTTTCTCCCTGGTGCAGGACACTAGAGTGTACAGAGGATTTGAAATTGGAAGTGATCACTATTTAGTCTTGAGCAGGATAAAATTGAATTTCATATTGAAAAGAATAGCATGCAAGAAAGTTTTAAAGCAAATAAAAGTTGAGTAGCTCTCAGATATGAACTGTAGACTAAAATACACAAAGATTATGGAAGAAAAAATTAAAGAGTTTGAGAACAGGAACAAAACCTTGGAGATTCAGTGGCAAGCCCTAAAGAAAACAGTGACTGATTCAGCCAGAGAGCCATGTAAGGTTAGAAAAATCAGAACTTCATGGTGGACACAGGAAATTAAAAAGGCAGTTAAGGAAAAGAAGAAAGCATATCAAAAGTTCCTGGCAAATACGTCAACCTGTGCTCTCAAAGAATACAGAGACAATGTAAGAAAGCTAAATGCTATGTAAAACTAGCTAAACAAAAGTCATGGGAAGACTTTGTTAAGAACAAAGAAAATAAATATCAAGAAGGTGGCAAGATATTCTGGAGGTTGTTGAAGAAGCTCAGAAATGAAGGAAATAGTGAGGTAAATGGAATTAGAGATGAGAAAGGTGACATGAAAACTGGAGAAAAAGATATCCTTGAAGTATGGAGTAATTACTTTGAAAAATTGCTAAATGAAACAAACAGAGATAGCACAATGTAACAAACACTCAACAGGCAAGCAGTCAGTCTGAAACGTGGAAAGGCAGCTGGTGTAGATGATATTCGACTCTATAAATGCTCAAGTATGGAGGTATAAAAGTCTTACAGTGACTGCATTGCATACTTCAGAAGGCCTGGAGAGAGGGATGAATTCTGGATGATTGAAGTAGAGCTCTCACATAATACTCATATATAAAAAGGGAAATAAAACTGAATGTGAGAATCACAGAGGGATTTCCATACTAAGTGTTCCTAGTAAGATTTTTTGAGAAACGGCTGAGAAGAATTGTAGAAGAAAAGTTTGGGGAAGAACAAGCTGGATTCAGGCCAAATAATGGCTGTCAGGATCAGGATAAACATAAATTCTTGACAAATAGTTGAGAAATTATGGGAATATAACAAAAATCTATATTTAAATTTTGTAGATCTGGAAAAGGCATATGACAAGGTGGGTGCAAAGAGAGAAACCATTCAGTATGTTACAGTTATATGGTGTCATTGGGGCATTATATCAAGCAATACTTAGTCTTTATTTGAGTTTGTCTGTTGTTAGAATTGAAGGAAGTAGAGGAAGATGGTTTAATGTTAAATTTGGTGTCAGACAAAGATGTACATTATCCCTCTGTTATTCATTATCTATATGGATCACATTATGAAGAAAAGTGGTATTAAACCCGATATCAAAATTGTAGATGTTGTAATAAATAAAGCAAAGAGCAGACATAATCTCAGCTCTTTGATTTATGCAGACAATGTTATACTTCTAAATAAATCTGCTACAAGTCTGCAAGATTCTCTGACTAAATTGAATAACTGTTGTAATAGATATGGTATGAAGATCAGCAATAAAAAGACAAAGACAATAAAAATAGGCAGAATCATTGAAAATGTCAACTGTGTTGTGAATGGAGAACCTGTGAAACAAGTAAAACATTTTGGCTACTTAGGCACGATTTTCAGTGAAGATGGTATATTAAATATAGAAATAGACAACAGAATCAACAAAGCTGGTATGGTAGGAAGTCAACTGAATAAAATTTTATGGAATAAGAGAGAAATTAGTCGGAACACTAAATTAGCTGTATACAAGACAGTGTTCAAACTAGTTTTAACTTATGGATCTGAGAGCTGGGTCAGAAGTAAAACACTTGACCAAAGACTAGAGACTGCAGATATGAAAGTCCTGAGAAAGATTAGAGGCGTGAACAGATGGCATCAATGGCAATAATATATTAAAAAAGAGAATATTAGGAAAGAACCTGACATTGTCAGCATCCAGGAATGCATTAGCAGAGCTAATCTCAGGTGGTATGGTCACTTAAACAAAATGGGAGAGAAAAGATTAGCAAGCAAGTGTTCTCTGCCAAGTTAGCAGGAAAAAGACCTGGAGGAAGATAGACCAAGATATAGGTGGATTGATATGGTAAAATGTGCCTTAGAAGATAGAAATATAAGATCTGATAATGTGGGAATTTGACAGGTAACAGACTGATTTGGAGGAAAAATTGTAGATAGGAAGTTAGTAGTGATGTAAATTTTCCATGTAGTACTATCATATCCTGTACACCTCTTGAATGCACATGGCAGGAATTTGATGATGATGGGTCTGAAGATTAGGGTTACAAATAAAACAAATATCTAATCCAAAACTAAAGATCACAGATTGAGAGTTCTGAGAAAAATTAGAAGTGAATGGACAATCAATTAAAAATTAAGACATTAGAAAGGCACTTGATTGTTGTGGCATTCAAGAATGTTTGAGCAGAGCTAATCTATGGTGGTATGGTCATTTATACATAATGGGAGAATAATGGTTAGCAAAACAGGTGTTTAATTAAAGGGGGGGGGGAGAAGTATTCAGAGTGACCAGAGTAATGTGGATCTGTGTGGATTGTTTTAACAGACCAAAATGTAAGATGTGGCAATATTGCAGTCTTGACAAATAACAATTTTGGAGGAAATCATTGATAGGAAGCTAGTAATAATGTAAACTGAATCATGCTGTACTATTACAGCATACCACTTGAGGGTTCATAGTGGGAAATTTCATGATAATGATGTTTTTACATGATATACTGCCAGAAGTGAGCAGTAAGCTATTTTCAAAACTATGGGACTTTTTTTTATTTATTTATTTAAGCAGCACACATCAATGATTAAATGTGTATGGTTTAGATGGTTATAAATTTCTGTTGTATAATGCAGAAGCTGTTCTACTGCCATTCATTTATTTATGATTTTTGTGGTATGTACCTGGACAACAAGAAAATGGTATTGTTTCTGATATATAGGTGCTAATTTAATTCTGTTTTTCATATATATCTAAAAATAACTCTAGAGTATTTAGATGTATATTTAGATTTAAATAGAGAGAGGAGTTAGAAGGATTCACAAGTAATACTGTATAAATTAAAATAAAAATTATCATGAATGGAATACATGCATGTAAATAGTGAAGGAATTAATTATATGTTACAGATTGAACTTCACCATTAATTTAATTTTGAAACTATGAAAACTGGTTTCTAAGTTTCAAGAGTATGTTGAAATAACATTGATATGACCTTGAGTTAAAACATGCACAATTTGGATGTTTGGCAGATGAATATATTTTATTTAAAAAAATATGAAAAAAAAAAAAAAAAAAAACATTGTTATGCAGTAGTCATAATCACTGATTACCAACGTAAATTTCATCTAATTTTGTAATGATGTGCAACATGAGGCACTGTTGATTTTGCACAGAATGCTCCATATACCAACATATATGCAAATCATCTCAAATAACTGCTTGCAAAATATTTATACCTTTTCATAATCAGAAGGCGTTCCAAAGTGCCATGTTCTTGTAACATCTGTGGTTCCATCTCTAGATTTATAAAAACAAACAAAATGTTTAGAGTACCAAAATGTAACTACTTAATGATGTATTAAAATTAAAGTTAATTGTAAAACTAAAAATGAACCAAGTATATTTTAAGACTATTCTGCTTTTTTAAAAAAATGAGAGTTGAAAATTACAAAAGAGTTCTTTAATTTCTGGTTATAATTACAGACCTAAAACTGAATGCCTGATCAACTAAAATCATTGTTATTTAATACAGTTATTAATAAAATGTTTAAATGTAAATAAAGTTTGGCAGAATAATAAAATAAATTTCCTTTGGGTTAATTGAAAATAGATATAGAAACGAACAGGAGAAATGAAGAAAGAAAATTTAATATGCATAAATGTAATATATGCAGTGGATAGAAGTAGCATTAAACAGATATAATGTGAAGTGACAGAATTTGAAAGAGTAGATAAGAATTTTAAGTTCAAGAATCATATTGAATAACAAACTAAGTTAACAGCACTCTTCATTTAATTAAAATAAAATTCACATGCAGAATGAAAGATTTGAAATGTTATCCTTATAAAATTCTACATTGAATCGACTTACAATTTTGATCATCATACTTTTAATGGATGATAAGAAAATATTCACTGTTTGTGAAGGGATATGATGGTTGTGATAATCTGCAACTTTGCTGAATTTAATTAATGGGAGAGACTCAAGTGAAGTTTAGCAGTTAAGAAATATATATAGCATGGATAAAAGAATTTTGTTACACAATCAGAATCTATGAAAGATAATAATAAAGAGCAAGGAGAAGAGAACTAATACACCTATTCCTAAAGGTAAGTAATTAATTGAGATTGTAAGGCTTTGTTACAAACCAATGTTTACATATATTGAAAACTACTCATATGCTGGCCGGTTGGCAGTGGTTAGTGAATCTGCTTTCCAACCAAAGTACTGTGAGTTCAAATCCCTCCATGGATGTTTGTGATTGTCTTTAGGTGGGAGAGGAATTTCATTCCCCAGTGTGAGACAACCATCTTGCTTAATGGAGGCCTGAAATGGCCTAAAATGTTCATATTTGATG
The DNA here is from genome assembly GCF_054136105.1 of Typopeltis vanoorti. Taxonomy (NCBI): domain Eukaryota; kingdom Metazoa; phylum Arthropoda; class Arachnida; order Uropygi; family Thelyphonidae; genus Typopeltis; species Typopeltis vanoorti. The sequence continues at coordinate 18,632,690 of NC_143557.1, read as the reverse complement.
CTTATGGCATAAGAAGTTTCTCAAATATCAAACCTTTAGCTAACCACAACAAAACACTTATTGGAGATTACTACCTACAGAACATTACAAAAGGTGACATACTTTATCTTACAACTTTTAATTTCTTTCTATAAAATCTAAGTATATTTATAGTTTTATCAGATGCATTCAAATGACCTGTTAAATAAATTCTTATTTCTTCATTCTCTTTTTATGCTTTTTTTTTTTTGGCAGTCTGAGAGTTTCAATGTTTTTACTTTTTTTTTTTAATTTTCCAATTTCTCTTAACTCTCATCAATCTCATTAAGTTTACTGATCAACTCAACTCTGAAAGTAATCTAAATTCCCTTTGTTTCAAGTAATCGATATCAAGTCCTGAATTAAGTTTTTTTTAGTTAGATATTCTATTGGAATTGAATGTTTCACTTAAAGCTTTTTTTTTTTATTGCTTTTAAGATTTGTTTCTTGCTCTCTTCACCTCCTACTAATCTTTCAGTAATCAATATATGAAATTCTGAAAGAAATTTTCTTACACTGTTTTGCATCTAGTAGTTGTTCATCATCCTTCTTTCTCAAATCTGTTCTGCTCAGCAAACATTAATTAAGCTTCAACTTTATTCATTTATTAAGAATGAAATACAGATAAAATAACATTCAAGTACAGCTAAAATATAATTCAAATGTAGCTAATATACAAATCAGCTATAGCTAAATTTTATTATAAATAAATGATTAAAATTAAGGATTACAGAAAACCAAATGAATTTGAGGATCCAAATTAGATTTCTATCTTATGGAACAAATCGTTAAATTGTTTAAAGTTTAAAAAAAGGAAACATTTTGTTCAAACTTTGACGATATGACAGACGTTGTTAATCTGGATTCAACAAAAATTAGTAACCTTTGATGACTGTGTGACTGAAAAAGATCAAAGTAAAATAGCAGATTTATTTATTATGGGACAAAAGAAAAATCCTTTGATTACCTATCTCAATCCTATTATTCAACACCGATAAATATCAGAAGAAATTGTAATTACTTTATATTTTTCAAGTTGCTGAAAGTTTATTTTTCACTTGGTTAGACTATAATAAATTTAGTTTAATCCTTTAACCAAGTGTGAGCAAACAAAGTTTGCACCTGAAAATATCTTCAGGACTGGGATAAGGTAGTACAACACCACGAAACTCGTAGCAAGGTGACCAAGCTACCATCACTCAGTATATCCCATAATGCAAAACACATCTCCTTGCGAATATGTATAATGTTATGTATTAAGGGAAAGGCCACTACCCATACCGGTTTCGACCTTTATTGAGGTCTCGTCAGTGGGAGCCAGGCCCTGAAGTGGAGATACTAGGCAGAAGCACTGGAGAGGTCATCTTTACCTATAGGAGTTGCCGTAAGGTGTGCCACCTTATTATTAAATTACTCTGGATTTAGAGAAAGATGCTGAAAGTTTATTTTTCACTTGGTTATACTATAATAAATTTAGTTTAATCCTTTATCCAAGTGTGAGCAAACAAAGTTTGCACCTGAAAATATCTTCAGGACTGGGGTAAGGTAGTACAACACCAGGCAATGCCTAGTATCTCTACTTCAGAGCCTGGCTCTAAAGTGGAGATACTAGGCATTGCCCACTGATGAGACCTCAATAAAGGTAAAAACCGGTATGGGTAGTGGCCCTTCTCTTAATGCATAACATTATACATATCCGCAAGGAGATGTGTTTTGCATTATGGGATATACTGAGATAGGAGTGATGGTCGCTTGGCCACCTTTGCTACGAGTTGCCTGATGTTGTACTACCTTATCACCGTCCTGAAGAAATTTTCAGGCACAAACTTTGCTCACACTTGGATAAAGGATTAAACTAAATTTATTATAGTATAACCAAGTAAAAAATAAACTTTCAACATCTTTCTCTAAATCCAGAGTAATTTAATAATAAGGTGGCACACCTTATGGCAACTCCTATAGGTAAAGATGACCTCTCCAGTGCTTCTGCCTAGTATCTCCACTTCAGGGCCTGGCTCCCACTGACGAGACCTCAATAAAGGTCGAAACCAGTATGGGTAGTGGTCCTTCCCTTAATACATAACATTATATATATTCGCAAGGAGATGTGTTTTGCATTATGGGATATACTGAGATAGGAGTGATGGTAGCTTGGCCACCTTTGCTGCGAGTTGCTTGGTGTTGTACTACCTTACCTCAGTCCTGAAGATATTTTCAGGTGCAAACTTTGTTTGCTCACACTTGAATAAAGGATTAAACTAAATTTATTATTTTCAAGTTGCAACAGAGAGAAATTAAGCAAATTATCAGAGAAATCGATAGTTATTTACTATAGATGAATTTAAAAAATTATACGGAAAAGTAGTCTAACATTGATTTGATTTCTTACTATTACATTTCAGAACTCCAAATATAAAGTATAGAAAAAATTTAACTTCATAACTCTGGAATAATTGGGAATTCTGTAATAAAATTAATATGTTTATGTAGATTTTAAAAAATACAAATCAACTGGTGTAATTTTTACAACTCTAGCATTAATATTCATTAATTATTCAAAATGTTCAACTGAGCTAACTAACATTGTCTAGTAATTAACATTGCTTAACATTTGTTAAGCAAAACATTGGCATACCAATGTTTTGCTTAATGCATTTCACTCAACTTGTTTCAGTTTCACATGTATTAAAGTATTTTAAAATCATTATCATGACTTCCTCCATTTTCTTATCTAGGCAGAAAAATTCACCAACATGCTCTGTGTGGTAATTATCTTAAACAATTTTCTTTGCATTTTTCTAATGAATGACACTTTCAAAAATTTCCAAGTGAAAAATCATTTGCCATGGAGGAAAGAGAAGGGAGGAATTTTGAGTTATCAGAAAGTTCAGCCAAATCAAAAATAAGGTAATTAATAAAAATTTTCCATTTTCTTACATTTCTCTGAGTAGTTTATTCTTAAGCTAAAACATGATTACAACTGAAAATTCTGTATCTATAAGTGTCATTACTATGAAAGAAGTGCAGAAATATTTAGAAACAGTAACAATTTTTTCTACACATTTTAAATCTGGGTTTGTTCCTATCCTGCTGTAAGTCTTCAAAAACCAGAGTCCTTTTACTTGTGGATTCAGTTAACTTTCTGATAACTCAAAATTCAGTTAACTTTCTGATGACTAAAGATATAAGACATAAAAACTTTCTGATAACATAACATTACTCCATTAATCACGATGTCTATTTTCTTTCCTTCTTGGCAAAAAATTTTTTTTCACTTGGAGATTTTTGAAACTGCCTCAGATTCAATTTACCTTCATGTTTGGTGTTAATTTACCAGATTTCCCCCTTCTATCCATATTTCTTACTACCTAAATAAATACTTGAAGTTCTTATTTAGAAGGATCATTTTTGTATAATGATAATACAGTTAATTCTCTTTTTACATGGACTTTTTTTACATGGCATATTTTGATTTTACATGGTTGAAATGGCACTTATTTTTATAATTTCTCTTTGAATTCAGTTCTGGTACAAAGGATATTTCCATTATAATTATAATTTCCTAGGATGGTACGTATGTACTTAAACTTGAATTTTAGGGAACCCCCTCGATGTAAATATCAAAGATTACTCTAGCCTACAGAATGTAGACAATTGTGGCAACAACAAAAAAAATCAATTTTTGTAATTAGAATTCTCCGAAGTTAACCTGACAGATGATCCATTATATTCACTTGTCGCTGGTTCTTGGAAGCAGAAGGGTGCAGATAAGAGAACTGGGCCAGCAAAGGTTGGTCGATTGGTAGAGCCTCTGCTACTAATGGCTCAAGAAAAAAGTTAAGCAAGTTTGAGCGTGGTTAGTAGTTGGAAGGGTTCAATCGTTCGATGCTGTTAGTGCACACTCCCTCGATGAGTCTCTGGACTTCATGGAGGTGTCACATAATAATAATAATAATATCATTACTCATTAAGCAATCCCTAAGACAGTGGGCAATGAAAGGTGTGGGTTTTAAGACGTTACCAGTGCACTGAAAGGCAAACAAAAAAGCGTCTTACAAAAAAAATTTTTAATGAATGGTTCCAGAATCAATGTTTTGTTCCAGAAGTTAAATGCTATTTGATTGAACAAATCTGGACTTTAAAGTTTTATAGATTATAGACAATGCACCTGGCCATTCTGTTTTAGAACACCCAAATGTGGAATTTTGTTTTCTGCCACCTAAACATCCTCAATACAACCTAGACCAGGGTGTGTTCGCTACCTTCAAAACTTACTACATAAGAAGAACGTTCCAATACATTTTGGATAAATTGGATAATAATTATTTATTGACAGTTATTGATGTGTGGAAGAAATTTTCTATTTTGGATTGCTTCAAACTTGCTAAGTTGGTTATCAGAATTGAAACAATCAACTTCAAATGCATGCTGGAAAGCTACTTGGTCACAATGTGTGAAAAAGAAAAACCCCATACCTTTGCATACAACTGAATATCCCAATATCATCAGATTAGCACATGCAGTTGGTGGAGAAGGATTTGATGATTTTTCGTCTGCAGATATTGAAGAATTGATGGTTGGTGCTGAAATAATAGAAGCTGTCCTTGAGAATCTTGATGAAAAAGAAAAAAGTGATGATAATGAAGAGATTGCACTCATTGCAGGAGTAATTAAAGAAGGGCTTCAAATGGCTAGTAAATTGCAGTCATTTTCTTACACATGATCCAAATACTGAACGAGCTGAACAGTTTAAACGCGAACTGAAGTCATGTATGATGTGATATGAAGAATTATACAAAGATCTAATGAAAACAGGATTTCAACGATTAATTACAGAATTCGTAGTAAAAAAAAAATCAACCTTCAGAATTATTGGAAATTAGTGCTAATTTAGTTCCTTTTACTGAAGAAAATGTTTTGCCATTGCAGTATGAACAGAACGGCCAAAGTGTTTCAAGTGATGGAAGTGATTTAATTCCAGTCTCACACAAAAGAATGTGGCTACTCTGTCAGAAAGTGACAGCAAATAAAATTTAATTAACAACCGTATGCATGGTTTATTTGAGCCTTTTCGAATTTCTATTTTATTTTCTTTAAGAAAGATACATATGTATATACTTTAAATAAGTATTTAAAATAAAAAAATATTCCATTAAAATTAAATAGTTTTATTCAATGATTTTCATGCTTTGTTTGAAAATAACTTGCTCATATCTGGAACCATTTTTCCATTTCTTCATATGCACTCTATTCTTTTTTACATGTTTTTTTCTGGAACCAATCTCCATATAAATGGAGAATTGGGTGTATTTTGCAGTTCTTTCTTTCTCATTTATGATTTGAATTATGTCCATCTACACTTCTATTCGGATGTTCAAGTTCAGCTAACACTACCCCCTCCTTTTTTTTTTTTTAATAATATCAAGTCCATTCATGAAAGGTTGCAAACACAGACAGTGCCATGCAGAGAATAAGGGACGGATTAAATTAAATCACAAACCAAGACTGGAAAAATCATCCACCATCCAAAGATCACAAATATTCATATCAGAGAGGAATGACATATTACATATTTTTAGATCTTATATGTATTTGTTTCGGATGTCACTAAAAATAAAAAATAAAAAAAATCAGATTGTTTAGATTTTTGTTTCTTCATCATTATCAAACAAAAAAGTGTGTACAGAATGCTATCATAGTACCACGTGATTAAGTCTGAATTATTACTAGCTGCAAATTAACAATTTTCTTCCAAATTAACTAATTACTTGTCAGACTCCAATCACATTAACATTTTCGTCCTCTAAGATAGCTTTAAACAACATCAACTTATCCCTGGACCTCTTTTTTTTTTTTATTATTGAACCATACACCAGTTTTGGTAGCCATTTTTCTTCTGTTCTGTTTTAGTGACCATATAAACTTAGTTCAGCTCATTGTGGTGGTAAAACTATGTTAGTATAATAACTTGAATTTAATATAAACTAAGATAATCACTTAACACTTCAAAACTCAACAATATGCATGGTGCACTTTTGACACACTTCTATTTTGTATAGCCACAAATTAGGCAGTAATCCCCTGCTCTAGGACTCCAAGTAACAATTTGATAGCCTGAACCCTTATTTCGAATAATGATTGGGTCCAGTAATGCTGTTAGCATGTAGTAGTATTTTTAATTAGAGGATAATATGAGTGAAATTAATCTTTTGCAATATACACACATATATATATATATATATATATATATATATATAAAAGGAATCGAGCTTTGATATAGTTTTAACATCAAAGGTCAGGTTATTAGAATTAATGGTGGACAAAACTAGTGATATTTGTTGACTAGGTTATACTATATTTCACCTGGTTATACTATAAATTAAAGATACCAAGAAATTACGTTATTAGTTTAATCCTTTATCCAAGTGTAAGCAAACACAATTTTATACTATATTTCACCTGGTTATACTATAAATTAAAGATACCAAGAAATTACGTTATTAGTTTAATCCTTTATCCAAGTGTAAGCAAACACAATTTATATGTTAAGTGCCTCTAAGACTGGGCTTCTTGTATACAGAGGCTAATGACCTCACATCAATTGCCTTAGCATTCCATACCAAGATATTATATAGTCAGGAAGGTGTGAAGACACTTCACATGCAAACTGTGTTTGCTTACACTTGGATAAAGGATTAAACTGAGAATATAATTTCTTGGTATCTTTAATTTACAGTATAACCAAGTGAAAAAACTTTCAACATCTCTGAATGAGAATAATTTACAACTTTTCACTATTTGTGTATGAGAAATATCATATATGACTTCTGCATTACTTCAACTTTGGTATTCCTTCTGGGTGTGGGTCCAACTGATAGTAGCTTGCTTCCTGAGGAGTAGAGAGGTTCTTCTCAGTGTCTGGTTTTTGCTGTTATTAGGTGGAACCATTGCTGAGTTTCCTATCCTGGGGTGATTCAGGTCATGAGTGATGAGTTACTTATCCTTTAGTTTCATTCAGTGAGATTTAGAGGGATCTTGTAGATCACTCAGAGTTTTGGGAGAAGACATCCTTGCACTTTAACATTCCTCAATAAAGGCTGAAGCTGGTCTGGGTAGTAATCCTTCCCACAGCATTATACACATAAAAAAAAAAAAAAGGGGGGGGGGGGCCTTTGCATTATGGAATGCAAAGGCAATGTGAAGTCAATGTCAAGAAGCCCAGTTGTGAAGACATTTCATGTTAAAACTGTGTTTACTTACACTTGAATAAAGGATTAAACCAATTCTTGGCATCTTTAATTTACAAATTAGCGATACTTTGACATACTGCATGGATTTCAATGTTACCTTGTTTTGTTGTGTGCATATATACCGTATTTTTCGACAGATAACGTGAGCATTATCTATACAAAAAAGTCTAAATTCATTAAAAATTAACATGCACGGTATACATTTGAAAAGTATGAGAGGTAAATCAAATGTAATAACAAAACTAAGGTAGAAGTATTACTTAATATTTATTGAACATTACACTATTCAAATCTAAAAAATTCTTCATCAGACTCAATATTGAAAGAATCAATTGCATTAAAAATTTCGTTTGGTATTTCTTCAGCTTCATAATCATTGTCACCAGACACCACTGCATTCTCTTGTGCTTTAATGAAACCATTTCTAACACGGTTTTCATTTACAGCAGCAAAACTTTCTACAATCCACGTAACTATATCTTTATATGACGTTCTTTTCATCTGCCCTGTTTTGTTATATTCATGGATGCCATACATCATCCAGTCTTCCCACTTAGCCTGCAAATTGTCTTTGAATGGTTTATTTACTGCAAGATCAAGGGGTTGGAGTTTTTTTTGTTAAACCACCTGGAATGAAGGCCAATTTGGAATACTTACAATTGTTTTAACTTCTGCTGTCTTGTGTGCCCAACACGAATCCAACACTAACAAAGATTTTGGGTTGAAAAATGCCATTTTTCTCTTTCGCCACACATTCTCCAACCAAAATTTCATAACCTCGGAATTTATCCAACCTTTATCATTAGCAGTAACAATAATATACTTTGAATCACAACCTTTTGGAAGTCTTTCTTTTGAAAATCACCATCGGTGGCAGTTTGGAACCATCTGCAGTTATGCAGAGAACCACAGTAAAATTAGACCTTTCGTGCTCTGTTGTAGCAACTGAAACTTCTTTTGCTTCCTTCAGATTCACAGTCCTAGAACTAGGCATGTCAAAACTTATGGGAACCTCATCCATATTCTCAAAGTGACAAGCATCAACTCCACACAAGTTTTCTCTCAGAAATAAACGAAATTTAGCTACTTTCACTTCCCAGTCGCACAGCAGATTTTGTCCAACACTAGTGGAGGAGCGCACACTTAAATTGTTTCTCTTCATAAATCCAAAAACCCAAAATGGGTAGGCCTTGAAATCCTTTATATTATCGTTTTGCACAATTCTTTTCAATTCCTGCAATACACGGACAGTAGATATTCTCAAACCTTTAGCTCTTTCATTAACAACCCAATCAAACAGTTTTTTTTCTATGGTTGGCCACAAACAGTTTTTTTTCTATGGTTGGCCACAAGCACTTTCTAAACCTCATAGCACGTTTCCTCATATGTAAACATTTCAGGACTGTTTCAGCCTTTCGCCATTCACGAACACTACTTTCTCCAACAATGAACAATCTACCAGCTTCACGATTCCCTTTTTCCTTTACTACTTCTACCATTTCAAGCTTGAACTGTGTAGGATTTTCTCCGAGAAGTACTTCTGTCTTCCATGGGTAATTCAGATTTAATAACAATACAACTAGTTACAAGAGCACGATTACTAGCAATGCACGTGCTTTTAAAGAATTCCTCCGTCCTCTGTCTGTACTTCCTAATTCTACCGCTAGTTAGTGCATGCGCATTATCTATATATCAAAAGGAGTGATGAAAATGTTGGGGTGCACATTATCTATCGAAAAATACGGTGTGTGTGTGTGTATATATATATATGCATATGTGTGTGTGTGCACTCCAGATGTTGATTTTACTATGAAGGCTGATATGTAGGGTAATTATCCTGGTTTAGATTAAATTAAAGTTACACTAACAGGGTAATAGCATCCATAATTTTACCATAACAAATGCTGATCGCTATGCAAAAATGAAAGAAAGGATTGGATTAGCTGTATTTGCAGTTTCTTGAATTCTACCACTGTTAACATTTCTTTTCTAATATCTTCATTTTTATGATTCTGCTACTGATACAATCGGTTCACTTCTCTACTTTTTCTTAGAACTCTCATGTCTGTGGTCTCTAGTCTTTCACAAAATGTTTTATTTCTAATCTAGTTTCAGATTAACATATTGAAAACTGCTGTCTTGTACTCTGCTAGTTCAGTGTTTCAGCTAACTTCTCTCTCTTACTGCATATAAAATTATTCTTCCACCTCACCATACCAGCTTTGTTAATTCTATTGTCTATTTCCTCTAAATCTGATTTACCATCATCACTAAAAATCGTACCTATATAGTAAGTATTTTTAGGTTACACATTGAGAATACAATTGATGTTTTCCAGGTTCTTGCCCATTTTGACAGTTTGTATTTTGATTGCTGATTTTCAAATCAACAATTATTAAATTTAGTTAAAGAATCTGAAACCTTGTAGTGTATTTATTTAATAGTACACTGCATAAAATAAAGAGATGAGTTAAATATTTTCAACTTCAATACCTGATTTAAACTTTCTTCATAATGTGATCCATAAAGATGATGAATAACAGTACATTAGAGACATCCTCGTTCGGAGTTTCTCCACTTGGTTATACTATAAATTAAAGATACCAAGAAATTATATACCTGGTTTAATCCTTTATCCAAGTGTAAGCAAACAAGTTTTTTTTTTTTTTTTTTGCCTGAACTATTTTCAGGATCGAGACAACTCATATATAGAAGCTTATGACTTCATATCACTTGCTTTAGTACCATAATGCTTTATTTATGGGATATGCATTATGGGATACTAAGGCAAGTGATGTGAAGTCATAAGCTTCTATATATGAGTTGCCCCGATCCTGAAAATAGTTCAAAGCACAAACTTGTTTGCTTACACTTGGATAAAGGATTAAACCAAGTATATAATTTCTTGGTATCTTTAATTTAGAAGACATCCTTCTTATTCCTGATTATACATCAAACCATCATTTTACACCATATATAACTGTATGATTTTAATATCTGTTTGCACTTTATCATATGCCTTTTTCAGATCTACAAAACTTAATACATGTTTAGTATATTCTCATAATTCCTTCACTAACTGCTAATATCACAATGACTAACCATTGTGATATTACCTTCTATTTTTCCAAAATCTTTCCATGACTTTTGTTGAGTAAGTTTTACACAGAACATAGCTAAATTATATTTTTCTCAATATTCTCTCAGGTCCTGGATTGACTCTTTAACTGCAGTCCACCATGCTTCCTTGGCTGAATCAATTATTGTTTTTTTATCTCATATTTGGCTACCAAATCTAAGGTTTGGTTCTTGTTTTCAAACTCACATTTTTTAATTCTCTGATAATATTTGTGTATTTGAGTCTAGTTCACATCTGAAAGCTGTCTGTCTTTGGTACGTTTCTTACATATTTTTCTTTTCAGTCTGATATTCACTTTTATCCTGCTCAAAACTATATGGGGATCATTTCCTATTTCAAATCCCATACCTAACTTTGTGTCATTCCATGAAGATATCACTATCAACAATAACTAGATTTTCTTATTTCTTGCATCTTCTTTCCATGTAAATTTGTGCATATCTTAGGATGGAATATGGAATTGGTAATGACTAATCCATCTCCAGGTAATGATTAGTCAAAATGGGGAAATGGACAATGAAACTTATCTGTGCCTATCATCCCACTGAAGGCTCTCCTGAGGAAGGGAAGAGATTTTTAGAATCATTAGAGAAGGTGACATCAAGAAAATGTTAAAGGCAATCTTTATTGGAGACCTAAATAGCAGATTTGGAAATAAATCCCACCAGACATAAAGAAAAGAGCAAGGCTAATAATAATGGTAAGTACCTACTTGATTTCTGCTCAGGACACAGACTACCCATTATTAATACCATGTTCCCACATAAAGATGTGCACAAGTTCATGCAGAGAGAAAACACAAGAAATAAGAAAAGACTCATTGACTATTATATTGTTGATAGTGATAGCATCATGTTCATTCAGATAAAAGAGTATACAGAGGATTGGAAATTGGAAATTATATGTAAAAGTGGATAAACAAAAATCATGGGAAGACTTTGATAAAAATACAGATGATAAATATCAGGAAGGTGGCAAAATATTCTGAAGGCTACTGAAAAAACCTCAGAAAACACATTGGTTATGAAAACTGAAAATAAGAATATTCCATATGTCTGGAGTAATTACTTTGAACGACTGTTAAATTAAACAAGCAGTGAGAACAGTAATTGAAAATATTCAAGAGGCTACAAATGTCTGGGGTTTTCAGATTATATGAAAAATTTATTTAAAAAATAAAATTGAAGAAAATTGAAAAAATAAAAGTAAATAAAATTTGATAAAAATAGAAATAAAAATATTCCTAACCCTGTGTAGCTCAGTAGAAGTGGCGTTTGCACTCTACAGCGCTTGACCGCACGAAGAAAGGGTTTGGTGGTTCAAATCTAGTCGCTAGAGGAAATTTTTCTAAGCCTTTTTTCGACCAGTTCCCGAGTTAGTCGATCTCTGGCACGGGCAAGCGGGTTTTTCCTCCCGGAAACTCGGGTTTTTCGTCCCGTAAACTCAAGAAAATCGACCGTAGAACCCACATTATTTTCAGACATTAAATATATTGTGTTAGGGTTAGGGACCACGAGATGGCGGCACATTTGAGCCGTCTCTCTTCACTGTGTACCGCTTAATTAGTGATAGCCTTGGGCCATCTATCTCCGATTGGTACCAGTGGAGATTGAACTGCCCACTCAGTCTCCAAAAGTTAGATAGGGCTAAATGGCCTCGCCTACTCCCGTATACGGGAATAAAAAGGCGTTAGCTGATTTTTTTTTTTTGAAATATTCCTAACCCATCACAGTACATAATGTACTATAGGTTTGCAAATAATCTTTCATGGGTGGAATCAACATAAAAAAAAAAATTATTATTAAAATAAAAAACAGGAATACATATAAACACTTGAGGGGGAAAAAAAAAAAATATATATATATATATATATCAAAACTCTGCACTGTGAAAAGGCAGGCAGCAGAGTAGATGATATTTGACCAAAAATGATAAAATATGGAGGTATAAAAGTTTTGCAGTGGAGTATAGAGTAGAGCTCTCATAGTTAAAAAAAAAATTTTTTTTTTAAAGAATAAAGCTCAATGTGAGAACTACAGAGAAATTTTTAAAGTAAGTGTTCCAGGTAAGATTTTTGCAAGCAGGTAAGATTTATTTCTCTTCCACAACCTTTCTCAACCTCTGAAAAGAGGTTGAGAAAGGTTGTGGAAGAGAAATAACCTTTTAGAGAAATAACCCACAACCTTTCTCAACCTCTTTTCAGAGGCTGAGAAAGGTTGTGGAAGAGAAACTTGGAGAAGAACAAGCTGGGTTCAGGCCAAACAGAGGTTGTCAGGATCAGATTTTCACTTTAAGACACATAGTTGAGAAATCGTGGAAATATGACAAGGATCTGTACTTAAGTGTTGTAGATCAGGAAAAGGCATATGACAAGGTGCCCAGAGAAAAGATTTTAAAACACTACAATTATAAGGGGTAAATGTAACGTTTACCCCATATAATTCATCATAGAAAAGATCATATGAAGACAACTTCAATGTCTATGGACATGTTGAGAGAATGCCACCAAAAAGGCTACCCAACCTCACTCTGTATGCAAGAAAAAAGAAAGCCCAAGAACTAAATGAATAACATCAATAAAGGTTAACTCCAGATTACAAACCTACAGACAGCTCACCAGCCATGCAAGAAACCAAGACTCCTGAAGGTTGTTGTGGAAACACAGAAGACTCAACCTATGCCCAATGGAAGAGGACAGTAAGTAAACAAAAATGGAACATTATACACAGCAATACATAGTCAATATTTAAGTTGTTATACAGCAGTTAGAACTGAAGGAAATACAGAAGATGGTTTGATGTAAACTTCCAGATAAGGGAGTAAGACAAGGGTGCACATTATCTTCACTATTACTCATTATCTACATGGATCACATTATGAAAGTAAATGTCATTAGGCCTGATATTAGAATTTGAGATCAAACTTAGCTCTTTGCTTTATGCAGATGATGATGTACAGTTAAACACTTCTTGTGCAAGTTTCAGGACTCTCTAACTGAATTGATTAATAGCTGTAACAAATTTGGCATTCAAATCGGCTATAAAAAGACCAAAACTATGAAAATAGGCACAAATATTAAACATATCAACTGCATTCTGGATAGAGCCTATAGAAAAAGTAAATATTTCAGCTATATAGGCGAAGATGTTAGTGAAAATGGCAAATTAAATTTGGAAACAGACAGCAGAATAAGCAAAGCTGGTATTGTGGGGAGCCAGATGAATAAATGTATATGGAATGAGACAGAAATTAGCCAAAACACCACACTAGCAGTATAGAAGACAGTGCCCAAATCAGTTTTAAGGTATGAATCTGAGAGTTGAGTTAGAAATAACACACTCGATCAAAGAATAGAGACCACATATGAGGGTTCGGAGAAAAATAAGGGTAGTGAACAGATGATATCTATGGCAGAATCATATTAACAATGAAGATATTAGAAGCACAGCTAACCATTCTAAGGTGGTATGGTCTTAAAAAGAATTGGAGAAGAAAGGTTAACAAAACAGGTGTCTGATGTCAAGATGGCAAGAAAGAAACCCAAAGGAAGATCAAGGACTAGATGGATTGATTCAGTCAAAAGTGCCTTAGAGGAAGGTAGTGTTAGATATGACAATATTGGAGCGCTCACAAGTAATACATTCTCATAGAAAGGCTTAGACATTGGTATACATGCTTATTAAATTACTTAAGGAATTTAAAATGTACAAATGATATAAATTAAACTTTAATCTATATTCCAATATTTCGGCAACATCACATTGCCATTTTCACAGGAACTTAAAATAAAGACACGTGCATGCAGGCACTACACACAGTAACTGAGGACAAAGCAGGAAGCTGCTGTTTCTCCTAAAAGTCCTGATGGTGCCCCCTAGCAGGCTATGTACGTATTCTCGGCCATTGGGCTGAAGGTCTTCTGATGTAAGTCTCCCAAATTTGGGACAGTCTCATGCAACCAAATTTGTTGAGGTTTGGCATGTTCCTTAGGTGTTGAGGCTGATTCCATGAATAGCCTTTCATATTTGAATTTACTATGGTGTATTATCATGGCTTTCTTCTATCATATTCTGTGGTGGGTATCCAGAGCATGGTCTGCAAGACCAGAGTGGCTGTAATGGTAAAAACGGATGTAGTCTTTGTGTTCTGAAATTCTGATATTCGCTGTCCTGCCTGTTTGGCCAAAGTAGGACAGCTTACAGCTGCAAGGGACCTGGTATACACCAGGTAGTTCTAAGGGAGGTGGTTGGTCTTTAGTGGAGCGGATAAGGGACGCTAATTTTTTATATGGTCTGTAACAAGAGGTCAAGTTATGTTTTTTTAAAAATTCGGTATTTTGGGGGGGTAGCCATTGGCTGAGAAAGTGTTGAGGACGTGGTTTAGTTCTATGGTTAGGGCATTGTCATTTGAACAGATAAGTTTAGCCGTGTTGTAGTGTCTTAATAAATCTGTATTGTTGTAAAGTGAGGGGGGGGGGAATTGTTGGTGAATGTATCTGCCTGTATGGTGGGTTTTCTATAAACTGAGAAAACCAAGGTTCCATCAGGCTGGCAGGTGAATAGTGTGTCTAAGAAAGGGAGGCTGTTATTTTTCTCCTTTTCCAGGGTGAACTTGATTCTGGGGTGTTGGTTGTTTAGGTGTGTTAGGAAGGAGAGGAGTGTATCAAAGCTATGTGTGGCCAAATAGCGAACACATCACCAACGTAGCAAAGCCATATAGTTGGTTTCAGTGGGACAGAGTTTAAGGCTTTCTCTTCAAAAGTCTACATAAAAAAAGGTGGACAAGGGTGGGGAGAGTGGTGAACCCACGGCTGTCCCCTCTATTTGTTTGTAGAATTTTCCTTGCCAAACAAAATAGCCTGAGTTCAAAGTGAACTGAAATAGGGCTGAGATATCTGGAGAAAATTTAGCTTGGATTAGTTCTCTAAGATTTCTTTGAGTGGGTCATTTGTGAATAAGGAGGCGATGTCAAAACTGACCATTATGTCAGTATGTTGGAATGTAAGGTTTCCTATGCTCGCTTTGAAATGGGCTGAGTTTTTTATATGTGATAGTGTGTTGCCAGTATAGTGTGTAAGCGCTTTGGCCAAATGTTTAGCTAATTTGTATGTGGGGAAATCATTGCCATCCACTATGGGACGTAACGGCACATTTTCTTTATGTATTTTTGGGAGTCCATATATACGCGGGGTATGGACTTAAACAGTTTTAATTTGTTAGTGACTTCTACAGGCCAAGAAGTGACCTTCTTAATGAGCCTGTGGAGTTTTCTAATTTGTGAGTTGGTGGGACTGTACTCCATAGGGATCCGTCACCTTACAAAACCACGTGGCCAACGATATTAGATTGGATGTAGCTTGTGTTCTCACCAAAGCTAGACCACAAAAAACCAACATAATAAGGAATATAAATTGCTGCAGGAATTAAAGAAAAACAAAGAAATAATAATTAACGGTTAAAGGTAACGCCACAGTAGTACTTAAACAAACGGACTACACAGGTAAGCTTAAAGCTCAATTATTAGATCGGGCTACTTACCTCCCTATTGAGTACAATCCCACTAACTCACAAATTAGAAAACTCCACAGGATCCTTAAGAAGGTCACTTCTTGGCCTGTAGAAGTCACTAACAAATTAAAACTGTTTAAGTCCATACCCCGCGTATATATGGACTCCCAAAAATACATAAAGAAAATGTGCTGTTACGTCCCATAGTGGATGGCAATGATTTCCCCACATACAAATTAGCTAAACATTTGGCCAAAGCGCTCACACACTATACTGGCAACACACCATCACACATAAAAAAACTCAGCCCATTTCAAAGCGAGCATAGAAAACCTTACACTCCAACATACTGACATAATGGTCAGTTTTGACATCTCTTCCTTATTCACAAATGTCCCACTCAAAGAAACCTTAGAGAGCTAATCCAAGCTAAATTTTCTCCAGATATCTCAGCCCTATTTCAATTCACTATGAACTCAGGCTATTTTGTTTGGCAAGGAAAATTCTACAAACAAATAGAGGGGACAGCCATGGGTTCACCACTCTCCCCACCATTGGTCACCTTTTTTTATGTAGACTTTTGAAGAGAAAGCCTTAAACTCTGCCCCACAGAAACTAACTATATGGCTTTGCTACGTTGATGATGTGTTCACTATTTGGCCACACATAGCTTTGATACACTCCTCTCCTTCCTAACACACCTAAACAACCAACACCCCCAGAATCAAGTTCACCCTGGAAAAGGAGAAAAATAACAGCCTCCCTTTCTTAGACACACTATTCACCCGCCAGCCTGATGGAACCTTGGTTTTCTCAGTTTATAGAAAACCCACCCATATAGGCAGATACATTCACCAACAATTCGCCCCACCCCCTTCACAACAATACAGAGTTATTAAGACACTACACAACAGGGCTAAAGTTATCTGTTCAAATGACAATGCCCTAACCACGGAACTAAACCACATCCTCAACACTTTCTCAGCCAATGGCTATCCCCCCGCCCCCCCAAAAAAAAAAAAATCGAAAAAATATTGACACCAGTTAACCCCCACATTCACAACAAGGATTATTCTAAATCCATCACCATTCCCTACATCTGAGACACCTCGGAAAAAATTACCAAAATCCTAAAAAAAAATAACATGACCTCTTGTTACAGATCATATAAAAAATTGGCGTCCCTTATCCGATCCACTAAAGACCAACCACCTCCCTTAGAACTACCTGGTGTATACCAGGTCCCTTGCAGCTGTAAGCTATCCTACTTTGGCCAAACAGGCAGGACAGCGAATATCAGAATTTCAGAACACAAAGACTACATCCGTTTTTACCATTACAGCCACTCTGGTCTTGCAGACCATGCTCTGGATACCCACCACAGAATATGATGGAAGAAAGCCACAATAATACACCATAGTAAATTCAAATTTGAAAGGCTATTCATGGAATCAGTCTCAACCCTTGAACATGCCAAACCTCAACAAATTTGGTTGCATGAGACCGTCCCAAATTTGGGAGACTTATATCAGAAGACGTTCAGCCCAATGGTCGAGAATACGTACATAGCACGCTAAGGGGCACCATCAGGACTTTTAGGAGAAACAACAGCTTCCTGCTTCGTCCTCAGTTACTGTGTGTAATGCCTGCATGCACGTGTCTTTATTTTAAGTTCCTGTGGAAATGGCAATATGACGTTGCTGAAATATTGGAATTTAGATTAAAGTTTAATTTTAATTTATATCATTTGTACGTTATAAATTCCTTAAGTAATTTAATAAGCAAGTAATACATTGATTTGGAGGAAAATTGTTGATAGGAGATTAATAATAATGTAAACTTAATCATGTAGTGTTGTCATAGTAACCTGAACTCCCCTTGGAGGTACATATCAGGAAATTGATGATGATGATGAATATATATATATATATATATAGAAAGTTTTGAAACTGAGCAGTATAGAGTGCTGATAAGTAATAGACTAATTTGGAGAAAAATTGTGGATAGGAGATTAATATCAATATAAACTTAATCATATAGTGCTGTTGTAACAGCCTTAACCCCTTGAGGGTAGATATCAGAAAACTGATGATGACTGTCATTGTATCCTGTACACCTCATAGACTGTACTTCCTTCTTCTTCTTCCTTAACTTGCTAAAAGGTTCTTTTCTGTCTTGGGCATTTTCATTCCAGTCCTGGATTCCTATCTTAGCTAATTCTTTTTATATCTTATCCTCCCAGCACAGCTACAGTCTACCCCCAGGTCATTTTCCATCAGGCTTCATCTTGAATGGTTGTTTAGCAATTCTTTCCACATGTCCAAGTCATCTCAATCTGCTAGAAATGGGAATCTATAGAGTTCACATAGTTCTTAATTATGTCTTCTTCTCCATTCATTTGTTACCTTTTACAAGTCTATAGACTTTTCTGAGGATTTTATTTTCAAATTTTGCATCTTGGTCTGTTATATTCCAAGTTTCTGTTCTATATAAAACAACAGATCTAATGACTGTCTTGTATATTTCTGTTTTAACTCTGCTCGAGAGAATTTTGGAAGATCCAAAAGGAGGCATGTATTCTAGTTTTATTTCTGTACTAATTTTATTATCTCAAGCAATCATTGTTCTAAGATATTTGAAGAAAACAACATTTTTATAATTCAGGTTATCAATAGCAAACTGGTCATTTCCTCCTTGACTGTAATTTCTGCATATTTTTAAATATTCAGTTTTATCCTGATTGATCTGTAATCCCAGTTTTTCAGCAGCAGTTTTGAGTTTTCTGAATGCTTATTCAAATGTATTCTGAATTTTCTCCAATGACGTGCATATCATTTGCATATCTTAATATTACTGGTATGTTTATGTTATCTTTCTTTTACAGTTTTTCAAATACATTTTTCTAATGCTAAATTAAAAAGGATGGATGAAAAGTCAACTCCTTGCTTTAATCCTGTCTTAATATCAGAAGGTTCAGATATAATTCCATTGGCCAATACCATGATTTGGCTGTCAGTGGTGCAAATTTTAATTAAAAGTATTGTCTTATGAGATATTCCTAGTTCATCTAATAATCCCCAAAGTCCTTCTCTATGAATGCTATCATATGCTTTCCTAAAATCTATAAATAAAATATGGATCTGCAGATTATATTCTCCCCCACCCCACCCCAGAGTAATCTGTCTAAGTGTAAAAATCTGGTCGAACTGTTAATCTATTTCTTTTCTTTCTTTGGAATCCAGCTTGATATTTAACAATATTTTCTTCAGCATAAAATAAGCTTCTTTTTATATTATTTTATTATAATATACTACTTTATAATATTAGATAACGTTTTGCTGATGCGTAAAAGCCTGCTGACAATAACGACATCCTCTCATAATTTTCACATCCATTTCTGTTTCCTTTTGTATATACTAGGATGATTAGAGATTCTTTACATTCTCTCTCTCATCTTTTTCCCATATTAAATTCACCAGCTGTATTAAATTAACCACTCATGTATATGAGTGGTTAATTCGTTTCCCCCATGAGTTCAGCTACTATTTCATCAGTACCTGGTGTTTTGTTGTCTTTGAACTGCTTTATACTTTCTTCAACGTCAGATAAGTGAAGGTTTAAATATTTCTGGGTGACAAGCATGATAAATATTCTGTTTAAAAGACTCAGCAGGTTCATCACAATTCAGGAGGTTGTTAAAGTACTCCCCCCATCTGTTTGTTATTTCATGGCTAGTGTTTGTCAATTGCTATTGTTGATTATTGTTATTTTCATATGTGGACATGTTTTTTGGTTTTTAATTTCATGGAAAAATTTTCTAGGGTTATTTATAGTCAAGTACTTCTGGATTTCTTCAATCTGTTCACGTCACGTAAAAATTCTCTTTTCTGTTGCCTGATTATTTTACTGCCTTCCTTGATACTCTCATTGTATTTCTGAGTAGCATGAATATCAACTGGATTATTAAGCCAAATACTTCTATCTTTTTTCTTTTGCTTTTTCAGGAAAGTGAAAAAGCACTTACCACTGTTATTAGCTTTGCTTGTTTCTCCAAATTTTTCCCAAAACATTTTTCTATCCGATATTTGTTTCCTCACTTTGCTGTTCAGACCTACAACAAGAATCAGATTTTCCACTTTTCTTTGTCAGATGACCTCTCTAATGACTCAGAAAACTCCTCTCCACCTTCTTTAGTCAAATAATTTATAGCATTGTAAGCACAAATAAGTTTCATCATCCAATTTCCCAGTTTGAAATTTGTCTGCATTACTCTACTTGAAACTGCTTCCCATTCAAAAAGTGATTATATTTACATCTTCATGTTTTAAGCTATTTTATCTACCCACTCTGTTTCCACACCATTATTGCTGAAATATAACATCTTATGCATATTATTTAGCAGTATCTCACTTATTTTGATGTTCTTGGTTTCATGCCAATTATATGAACATACCCCCCCCCCCCCCAAGTGGCACTTTTCACACTGATGGTGAGAAGTACCACCGGAAAAAAGTACCTGCATTCAATTCTGCTAACAGTGAGTCTGTATACACGGTAAATTTTTTTTTCACTTTGTAATTTATTTTAATAAACAAACAAGATAATAATTACTCATTAGTTGTTGCCTATCACCAACTTGTATGACTGCTGAACAAATCCTTTTAGCACTTTGGTTGAAATGACTTATTTGTCAAAAACATATGTATCAATTTTCAATTATATAATGAGATATGCAATTTTTTAAATAAATATACACATCTGAAAATATCTTGTAGTGATTTTTTAAAATATAATATTAAAACAAGTGGTGAAAATTATATTACACTGATTTAGGGCATATTTTACAAATTGAACTGAACTCGAGCATGCATAGAGCTTAAAAATATGAAAGCCACTGCCACACAGAACACAATTTGAACAACTTCTTTACTCCTTGGTCTCCTCAACAATGTTCCTTCATTCCTCCCTATTCTACTGATCATTCTTTCACTCCCTGTCTCCTAATGTGTAACTTTGTACACATTCCACTGAATTCCACAGCTTTTCCTATCCAGCCATTGTCTGGGTGCTGGACACTTACCAAAGATGCCAGATGAAACAGTAATAAAGAACATCTTCACCAGAAAATTAATCTATCTTAATTTCCTTGAAATGTCCAGCTGTCGATATAAAATCATCAAATCCTTATTCACCTTGTCAATATTTGGCCAACTGAGTCTCCACAATTTAATCTCAGATTATCAATTATCATTCATTCAACAATCAAGCAATTAGTTCAGATCCAATATCCAGTTAGGTCTCTTTCTGTTCATGTTTTTGTTTAACAGAAGATACAAATGTCCAGAGTAATATTTAAACTCCCTTGGGTCACTGAGTCATAAACAGTGGTATGTGATAAGACACACAGGCACAACAGCAGAAAGGCAAACATAAAAACTGAGTTTAAAATGGCATGACTCTACAGTTCCTAATGGTGATGTCATTGTGATAATCCACTGATGAGATCAAGATGACAGTCTTCCAGATTTTTGGTCAAGTGAAGCAGATGTATTTATTTGTGTTATAAGAACACTGTAGAGCTATCGCAGACTTTATAAACAGCGTCTCACATTTATAGTTACATCTGTATAATACAGTAGTTTTTTTCCATATGTCAGATGTGAGGCACCTCAGGAAAAAACTGATGCATTCTTAGAAGATATAATAGTCAAATGTCCTTCATGCCTCAAAATATTCTCCTATAACCTAGATCATCCTGGTATCTAAGTACTCTTTGCTCCTACAAAGTGAAATATTTTGGTCCAAGTGGAAAAACAGAAAATATCTAAATGGATAAACGCAGAAAATACATCCAATAATTACACTACAGCCATTCTGGAGTTTCTAGACTATACTACTAGATCTCAAATGGAAAAGATCATTTTATACATGTAAAATGATTTTAAAAAATTTCAAACAGTAGGTGCTGGTACCCATTATTTGCTAGCAGGAAAAACTGAAAAGTTTGGGTATGAAAAGAAACCTAAAAAAATTATTTACTGATATTTTTACTTCATTGTGAAAATGTTTTGGTAGCAGGAAAAAGTGAAAATTTTGGGTGTGAAAAGAAACCTAAAAAAATTATTTACTGATATTTTTACTTCATTGTGAAAATGTTTTGGAATAAGAAAAATTAAATGTGTATATAACACAGTTTATTAAGCATAAATTTACTGTATGATTATATATAAAAAAAATCACTAAAAATGCATAGCATAATTTTGAATAAAAATTTTATCTAGCAAACATAATATATAGAAAATATCTTAACAATAGATGTATTGAAAAATGTAAATTTCATTAAATAAGTGAGGTGAAAATAAATGTGCAAAAATGACTAAATATTAAAAATTTCTAACTGTATCACCCCCTGTATATCAGGTGGTACTAGTAATACAAAGGTGCCAGTATGCTGTATAGCTGCACATTGTTCCCTCTCTCCCCCCCCCCCAAAAAAAGCACTGCATGTAAATATAAATCAAAGACTTTTTACAATGTATCACAGCTCTGCAACATCCTTGTGACATGAACAAACGTGGCTGTCTCGCTATCAAAAATCTTGGAGAGTTGTCATATTGAGACATTAGCAGAAGGATCAAGTTCTGCTTACCACACCAAGAAGGATGATGACAGAACTGTAAAGACAAACCTTTTTTTTGAACTCAGTTTCTGTGCTTGCTGTTGTATCTGCATGTGTATGCTTATCTTATCTCATATCCTTGTGGCTATGACAATGCCTTGATGACCGAGAAGAAATAATTCAATAAAAAGTTAAATTATTATCCTTATATGTTTGCTTCCTCTGTAAAAACAAAAACAGAATAATAATCAGCATCTAATTTCCATACTAGTTGGTCTCTATTAGTTTTATTGGTTTACTAATGGAAAGTATATCAATGGATTTCATGACTTCAAATATTTAATTCTTGACATTATCTGCTAAATAATAAAAATTTATTACTGAGCTATTCTTTTAGAGAACTCTGAGATAATAATAAATCGTGTTAAGCTGAAGGTATTTTTATAACTCTAACATTAAAACAGACTTTATAATGATAAGTTATTGAAACTGCAAGTATGATACTTAAATTCTTAAATAATTTAATTTATATTACCTATATTGCCCTCCAGAATCACAAAGATAAATTTCATCACTTGTAATTCTTCTATTTGTTGCTTCCTCTGGATGATAATGAATAATAGCACCATTAGGACCAGAAGCTGATATAGTATCAAAACTTGGTCCAATATAATCTTCTTGTTTCCTATAATATTCACAGTAATTTCATACACACACATGCATACTTTATTACATGAACATTTCACTATTACTGATACATTTTTAAACATGCTGCAGAAACAAAAAAAGACATACAAGAAGAGTAAAAAAAAAATTCTCCCAACAACAATACTATATTTTTAATGTTTAACTAACTTGCAATTTAAATGTTGGTGTGCATCTTGTCTTTATATGTATGTATAAGGGGGACTGGAAAGTAATCAATTATTTTTAATAGGTCATTTTTAGCCGATTATTTTTTTCTTAAATAACACCAAGTATTAATTTTGATTTTTATTTAAATATTAGCATTACTTTTCTATTTAAAAAATCTGTTTTTTTTAATTTTAGATTATTTTTTTTAATATGGCGGACTTTAAAGTTGAAGAGCACCATTTACGTCATTGTATGCTGTTTTTGTTTCACCAAGGAAAGAATGCTACTGAGGCTACCAAAATCATTTGCTCAACTTATGGAGACATATTGAAGGTTAACAAAAGTCAGCTATGGTTTAGGACGATCAGAGAGATCAAAATTTTTTTCTGCAAATCTCCTAAACCATCGATGACGATGCTCTTAAGACTCTTGTTGAATCAGATCCAAAACAAACCATACAAGAATTAGCAGAGAAACTTAATTCATCATGGTCAAGAGCACTTACATATGAGTGGCAAGGTTCTTAAACAGGGTGTATGGGTACCGCATGAACTGTCAGAAAACAATAAAGCACAGAGACGGGTGATTTGCAATTCATTGTTGACCAGACAACAAAATAACCCCTTTTTTGGAACAAGTCGTAACTGGTGACAGTTACGACTCGTTCGACAGTTTCTCCAAATCAAAGATGGACTTCATCCACAAAAGGTTCTGTTGTGCATTTGGTGGGATATTCAAGGAATTATTCAATATGAACTCATGGAACAAGATAAGACTATCACAGCAGCCATCTACTGTGAATTAGAGTGACTACATCAAGCATTGTTAATCAAACATCCTGCGCTTGTTAATCGAAAAGGGGTAATTTTGCAGCAAGATAATGCAAAACCACATTCTGCAAGAATGACTCAAGAAAAAATTAGACAGTTAGGATGGGAACTTCTACCATATCATCCATATTCATCGGATATTGCCCCTAGTGACTATCACTTATTCAGGTCCTTAGAACACAGCATAAGAAATAAAACCTTCCATTCACAAGATGATGTCCAAAGGAGTTTGATATCATTTTTTGCCTCCAAAGAAAAAACTTTTTTCAAAAAAGGAATTCTAAACTTAGTAGATCGTTGGAATAAGGTTATAATTAATGATGAAGATTATAGAAATGAATAATGTTAATTTGTTCTTTAATAAAATTTATATTAAAAATGTAGTTCAAAAAACTGATTACTTTCCGGTCCCCCTTATACATACATAAAAACTATGGTTGGATTCAAACAGAAGGGAAATATTTCGACTTTCATTAAGCATAAATAAATTAAATTAATCATACAGTTTAAATATTGTCCTCAGTATCCTACTTAGTTTTCACATTTGTTGCCTCTTGTTGGATGCCATATGGTAACTTCTGTACCACAGAGAGTTTAAAAAGTGAAGTCTCTATAGAAGAACAAGTAGCAGGGTTGCAGCCACCGATTCCCACACTGAATTCCATAAATCCATGCCACCAGTGGGATTTAAACTCACAGCCTCTTAACTGGAGAGTAGTTATGCTATTCAGTCAGACAATCAGGCCAGCAATAAGTTAATTATACAGTTTAAACTCTAACTTGTTATGTATCCTCAAATAATGTATAACATATTTTGACGGTTGAACAGAATTAAATTTTCATCACTAAGTTTCTCATCGACAATTTTCTTACAAATTAATCTGTTATTTGTCAGTTTTCTTTAAACTGTCAGGTTTACCCTTTCTGCCTTCTAAGGCACTGCTAACTGCATCAATCACCCTAGATCTTGGCCTTCCTTTAAAAACTGCTTTTGCTGCATCAAACATCTGTTTTTGTTTACTTTTCATCTCCCATTCTGTTTAAGTAAAATGCCATCCTACATTAGCTCTGTTTATGCATTCTTAAATGCTGAGGTTCTCTTCTGATGTTTTAATGTGGTTTGACTACTGAAGCAATCTGTTTACTCTCATAATTTTCCTAATTTCTACCAGTGTCTGTAGTAACTGACAGGGAATTAGGAAATGATTTTATTTCTAATAAAACTCTTGGATCTGTATGTTTAAATTGGTTCAAAAATAGTTTTACATACTCGTAATTGGTATTTTGACTAATTTCTCTCTTACTTCATATAAATTTATTTATTTGGTTTTCACCATTCTAGCCTTGCATATTTTCTATTATCTCAATTTCCCCTTAACATCCTAAACTTGTGCTCCCGCATGGCTAAGTATCTTCACTTAGTATAAACCCTAACTAATGTCATGATAACACAGCCCTACCTGCATAGTCTGCTATATCTTGTGCAAGTGTGAGGATTTTTGAGATAGTATGACCATTTTGTAATATAAAACAACTTAAGCTTTCAAAAGGTAAACTGTTTATATATACAAGGGTGGCTCCATAAGTTTCTGGTATTGCTTTTCAACATAAACTCCCATTACTTCAACACACTTTTCACATCTTTGAATTATCATTTCTATGCCCTTGAAAAAATAGTCTACTTTTGTCTGCAAAATGGCCTAAAGTTGCATCTTTCACCTCATTGTCATCTGCAAATTTTCTTCCTCAAAGGTCTTTCTTCAGTTTCGAGAAGAGGTAATAGTCTAGACTTGCATATTTTCTATTATCACAACCCCCTTAACATCCTAAACTTGTGGCTCCCTCCGAGTGCTAGATCTAGGCTGTAGGGTGGGTGTTCAATCTCCTGGAAAATACAGTTCTTCACTGCAGCCTTCGCAACAATAGTGCTATGGACTGGAGCATTGTCGTGAAGCAGGCGAACACCATTACTCAGCATTCCTCATCCCTTCTCCTTTATGGTGTCATGTAGTTTGTACAGGAGTAAAGCATAATATTCTGCATTATGGTGGTATTCCTTTCCCTTGAAGTCAATCAAGAGAATTCCCTGGCAATCCCAAAACACTGTTGCCATGATTTTCTTGGTGGACTGAGGGACCTTGGCTTTTCTCGGTGGTGCTTTGCCTGGTTTGCACCACTCCATGGATTCCCTATAGGAAACAGATTCATAATAAAGGACCATTGTTTCATCCCTGTTGACAATGGATTCCAGCACTTCTCTCTGATTCCCTTTAGCAAAGCTCTAAAAACTTGCAGGAACAGATCACATGATGTTCCTTCTGAATTGAAGAGAGAAGTTGGAGCATCCACCTTGCACCGACACTCTTCATGTGAAGCTTCCATTGATGATGAGAAAAACGGTTGTTATAAAAAGCCCCAATCTGCTGAGATTTCTTTGGGCTTCAGCTATCTGTCATTGAGCAGTTCCTCCTCAACAACAGAGACATTTTCCTCAATCATCTCTTCCACAGGCAAACCATCACGAGCATCATCTTCAATGCGCGCTCTCTTCCTAGGCAAAACTGTTTAGCCCATTCCTTCAGTGGAATATGAAGGAGAAGCTTCCACATAAGCATCATCCAATCACTGTTTGATAGCACTTGGAAAATAGCCCTTCTTAGGTGAAAACTATCACAGCACAATACTCAATTTTTAATATTAGTGCCACTTAGCATACTACGTGTTAATCAAATAAATACCTCCAACTGAATGACACAGGTAGAGATAAGAATTTCATAGACCTCCTTAAACTTATGCTCATACCACATTTTCGTGTGATGTAAACAATAGGTGCCTTTCCAGTCAATTATATATAAAAGGCCAGATTTACCATAGTTATTAAATTTAATGTGCTACTGATTGTCCATTTTTTGGATAGGAATTATGCATTCTGTTTCATCTATATAAAGCAAATTAGAAGTGCAGTGAATACAGCATACTCCAGGTGGGTCAATGGAGGAAGTAGATCCTTGGAGGAGTTGAATACTCTTTTATTTTGCAGGAGGTTTAAAGGTGACATTAAAGTTTTATATTTCTATAGTATTCGGTTTATTTTATCTGATATCCTCCCTTTAATGTATGGAATGCCTACTTTTATTGTAATCTAGTTTATTTTTGTTTTTAAGGAGTCTTGTAAAGAATTTTGTTGAAGAATTTTAATGACAACTAGTTCTTTTGTTGGGTGGTGGTAAGAGGCTATGTGTATGTGTTAACCAGCATGTGTAGGTTTAAGGAAAGACTGCCAGAAAGATGTGACAAATATATCTAGAAAAGGAAGTGAATTGACTTTCAATTTCAATTGTATGTGTTTGTGTTGTTTGTTTAGGTAGCTGAGGAAGGTGTCTACCTTCTGGCAGCCATGGGACCAGATAACGAAAACATCGTCAATATGCCTAAGCCAGACTGTGGGTTTTAAAGTAAAGTTATCTAGAGCACATTGCCCGAAAGCTTTGGGGAAGTGGAATAACAGTGAGCCCATGGTTCTGCCTTCTTTTCAGATAAAAAGTATCTGAACCACACAAAATAGTCAAAACATAGTAATGGTAAAGAGCACCATGATACTGGTTGGACATTTGTCCTGTAAAAGATTAATTGTGTCATTGACTAGGATTTGTAAAAAGTGCGGAGACAACAAAACTGACTAATAATCACTTTTTTCTCAAGTGTGATGTTTTACAGATGTTACGATTATTTTTTATATTTAACCCATTTCTATCAGCCTGTATAGCAATATAATGTGTGCAAACACATTAAATTCTTGTGCTACAAACAATGATTTTCTATTCAATTTTAAAATACTTCAAAGTACAATCCAAATTAAAAGGATTAGCCTACTTGCGAAATTCCTCCAATTTTGCAGCAGCGGAAATTTCAGTCACTTCCCGAACAGTTATTTCAGTTTCTAGCCAGGCAAAAAACTCACACAGTGCAACAGCATCTTTAATCTTGATAAGGAGAAAAAATAAATTTTTTTTTTTTTAATGTGGCATAAATTTATCATATAACATTCATTAAAATATACTTAAGACAGAAAGACTATGCAGACAGGAGAGTTTAAATTACAATAATCAACTTTCCAACAGGTAAAAGAGATCCATCTGGGATGGAATTAACATGGACCTTATATGTCACTACCACCCTAAATGAGTCTTAATTAATTTCAACTACAGACTATTCTATCCACAGGTCTGTCACCATCTTTGTCACTTACCTCTGGATCCTCTCCAACACTTTCTCATCTCCAAGAAACCCAGGCAACTAAATCTGCATAATATTCCAGATAAGGCCATATAAGAAAGACTTAAAGAGGAATAATAACCTCCAATCGCTACTGAGCAGTGTGTGCTCTTCAACATTCAAGTCATCTCTAAGTTATTTTGGCCACTTCTGGGCAAAATAATCATCTTGTAGTTGAAATATTTTAATCTATTCATAACAGTTATCTAATTCATGCTTAAAACTATCTAAATGTTCTGATTTTACAACTCACTGTTAGAAGTCATTCATTTGTTGGGTGCTCGTTTACACCAATCTCTCTCTCTCTCTCTCTCTTCTCTTTTGTCATGTTTCCTATATCTTCCTATATATTCTCATTCTTCATTTTTCTGGTTATTTTGTTATTTATTCTTATTAGTTTTTGCTTTATAAATTTATTTCAGTTATAATTTATTAAAATTGTTAAAGTAATGCAAATTATCTCCTGTACTTATCTTGCATGTTTCACATTGCATTTCTGAGACATGGCTCTATGTTTAAATTTAAAAAGGCGTATCAGTGTATTGCAAGAAACAAAGTGTCACAGAGACTATAAGCAGAAAGAAACGTTGATTTAGGATGAGGGTTGTATCAAGCAAGGTATGACATAAGATACCATGTGTTTCTGTAACATTAATGAAGCATTTATCTGGTGTATAATATGTTATACGGTGATCAAGGATTTCATTAATACCCATGTTTATGCTAATACTTCAGCAATTAGGCAGACACTACCTGGTATCCAGATTAGTGACTTATCTCTGTTGAAAAGTATGCTCTGTGAAGATTACTTTTACTAATATTCTATTCAACAATATACAATTCCATTTTCATAATCACATAGAGTGACAGAATTACAATAGTTATGAGGGATTTTCCAAATTTGAACACAATAAGATTCAAGTATCCAAACATGTCTAAACTTGCATCATTAAACTTTACATTGTAATATTCATGAATTTTGTGTACTCATCTCAATACTCAGTTATAGAGATTATTTTTTAATGTGATTCCATCTGTGATGGGCTAAGGATTTTTTTTTTTAATTTTATATTATTATTTTAAGTTAGTAAGTATTGTGTTTAGCTGCTTAGCCTCTGAAGAGAGCAATTTCTAATTCTAATTTTATATACATATATATATAAAACTGCATTTTGTGAATTGTTTGTTATATATTTGTTGAAAATAATTTTTTAATCTGTTTACAGTTCCTTTATTTAGTGTGGAAATGGACAATGAAACTTATTTGTACCTAAGATCTAACAGCAGGTTCTCCTGAGGAAGAAGTGGAGGAATTTTTTTGAATCATTTAAAGAATGCAGGTGACAAAGAAAATGGGGAAAAAATGGTCCTTATTAGATATCTAAACAGCAGTAGAGGAAATCAATCCCAAGACATATAGAAACGTTTTTGAAACATTTGGAGGAAATGGCAAAACTAGTAATAATGGTAAGTACCTGGCTGGGGGATCTCTGTTCAGGACATGGACAAGTCATTACTAACACCATGTTCCAACATAATGATGTGCACAAATTCATATGTAAAGAAGACACAATAAATAAGAAAAGTCTCGTTGACTAATATTATTGTTGCTGGCTCAGGATACAAGAGCATACAGAGTGGATTTCAAACTGAAATTGATCACCACCTAGTTTTGAGGAGGATGAAAATGAATATCACTCTGAGAAGAAAAATATGCAAGAAAGTTTGGAGCATTTTTTTAAAGGTGAACTATAGCCTCAACTGTACAAACAAAAAAATGAACGGCTTCTAAAACAAGAACCAAACTTTGGTGTCTTGGAAACAAGAAGTTAAAAAAAACAGTGCACGAAAAGAAGAGAGCATATCAAAAGTTCTGAGAAATTAAAGATGCCTCAAGAGAATACAGAAAAAAATGTAAGAAAACTAAATTATGCGTAAAAGTAACTAAATAAGTCATGGAAAGATTTTGGTGAGGACAGAGAAGATAAATATGTGGCAAGATGTTCAGAAGAAAAATTGCAAGAAAAAAAAAGCTTAGAAATGGGAGAGAGTACTGTAAAAGTAAAAAAGAAGTCATAGAGGTTACAAGAAAATGGAAACTAAAGATATTCTAGATATCCAGAGTAATTACTTTGAAAAGTCGCAAAGGCTGCAGTGAAGGACTGTGGTTTTCAGGAAACTGAATACCCACCCTACAGCCTAGATCTAGCACCCTGTGACTACTACCTCTTCTCGAAATTGAAGAAAGACCTTTGAGGAAGAAAATTTGCAGATGACAATGAGGTGAAAGATGCAGCTTTAGGCCGTTTTGCAGACAAAAGTACAGACTATTTTTTCAACGGCAGAGAAATGTTAATTCCAAGATGTGAAAAGTGTGTTGAAGTAAAGGGAGATTATGTTGAAAAGTGATATTATTATTACTATTACTATTATTACGGGCAACTCCAGGGAGTCATTAGACTCATCGAGAGAGGTCCCAAATCATATTCATCACAACTATTTGACATTCACACAGTATCTATCATACCTCGCCTTAAACTCATTCACTGTCACAGCATCCACCACAGACTCAGGGAGCGCATTCCACTCATTCACTACTCTAAAAGTAAAGAACCCAGCTCTAACACCTTTACTAACCGCACTTTTGCCCAGTTTCCATGGATGTCCCCTAGTCCTCCCACAACCAGCCCTGTTCTCAAAAATATCTTCTGAATTAATTTTATAGAAACCCTTCAGTAATTTGAATGTCTCAATCATATCTCCCCTCCTCCGCCTATCAACCAATTTTTGCAACCCACAAATCCTCAACCTGTTCTCATACGGTTCATTCCACAGACCTGCTATCATCTTGGTCACTCGCCTCTGGATCCTCTCCACCTCCTCCCCATCAAGAAGAAACCTAGGTGACCAAATCTGAGCACAGCAGTCCAGATGGGGTCTTATCAAGGCTCGATAGAGAGGAACAATAACCTGCTTGTCTCTGCTTGTCAACGTATTCTTCAGCAACCAAGTGATTTGATGAGCTGTTTTGGTCACTTTTGCAATGTGTCCCCTAAATTTCAATTCCTTATCTACCAACACTCCTAAATCTCGTGCCTCATCAATTTCCTGGAGCAGGGTTCCACCAATGCAGTAAACTGCCGCCAATTTTTTCACCCCAAAATGCATAACCTTACATTTTGCCACATTAAACTGACATCCATTCTCCTTAGCCCAGACCTCCAATCTATCCAAATCATCCTCCAAAATTTTGACGTCATCTGCATTCACTATTGCCCTACCCAACTTCGCATCATCTGCAAACAAATGAACTGTTCCTTTCAGATCATTTCCTATATCATTTATGAACAAATTAAACAGCAGTGGTCCAAGAACAGATCCTTGTGGCACACCACTAGTCACAGGCCGTCTTGTGGACTCTACTCCCGAGTAAACCACTCTCTGATATCTCTCCGTCAACCACCCTCCTATCCATCTCACCAACCCTATGTCCATTCCCATATGCTGCAATTTACTGATTAGAATTCCATGTGGAATCCTGTCAAAGGCCTTGGCAAGGTCCAGTAGAATCACCGTAAACCCATTACCCTTATCCAGTTCAGCCGTCACTGTGTTATAATACGTGAGCAAGTTACTGAGGCATGACCTACCCTTCACAAAACCATGCTGTCCCCGATACAGTATCCCATTTTCTTCTATCCAATCTTGTATTTTCCTCTTGACTATTTTCTCTAAGACCTTGACAATGATTCCTGATATGCTAATCGGTCGGTAATTTACAACAGCAGTCTTGGAACCACCTTTATGCAGTGGAACTATTTTCCCCTCTTTCCACCCGCTCGGGACTAACCCAGAGCAGAGACTCAAATTAAACAAAATGGTCAAGGGTACTGACAATTCTTTAGCTGCTTCTCGTACAACACGAGCTGGTATACCATCCAATCCCACAGATGTATTGACATTGAGGTTATGCAATAGACTACTCACCTCCACTTCATTAACCACAATTCCCGTATAATCTACTGGGTTATTCGTTTCTGCAATGTCACCACCTGGATGATATACTTTTGCAAAGTGCTCACTCAGTAACTCAACTATCTCAACTGATTTAGTTACCTCCCTACCATCGGCATTCTTTAAAATCAATCTGCCATGTACATTTTTCCTTTTACTTGCTACATATCTAAAAAACTGTTTAGGATTCTCTTTAGCCTGCATGGCCAATGTTCTTTCGTAATCCTTTTTTGCTTTTCTTACCACACTCGTCACCCTTCTGGCCTGCGCTTTATACCGTTCATGTGCCTGCCGGTCACCCTTCTCCTTAAATTCCCTCCATAGTTGTTTCTTTTTTTGCAACTCAAGCTTAATGGTGTTATTCATCCATTTAACCCCTAATTGATTTATTATTCGGACTCTAGGTATACAGTCAGCAATTGCTTCATGCAAGCACTTCTTAACTACCTCCCATGCACTATCAACTTCTAGTCCTTGCAGTTGTACATGCCATGGCACTGAACCAATCAAACTCCTAAGCTTGTCATACTTTCCAGCCCGATAATTCCACATGTACCCTGTCTTAATTGAAAATTCTACACCTTTAGCCACCTCCCAAGTTAAGACACTGTGATCACTCTCACCGATTGGTGGCAATGTGGTCATATTTGTTACAGCCAAATCCTCAATATGCTTTCGCATATGCTTTCTTTCTATCACCTCTAAGTTAGTTAGAGGTGACAGACAGAAAGTTAATATTCCAGGCAAGATTTAGTCAAGCATATTTGACAAAAAGCTAAGAAAAATTGTGGAAGAGAAACTTGGATAGCGAGGTTCAGGTCAAACAGTTATCAAGATCAGATTTTCACTTTACAACAAATAGGTGACAATATAACAGTTATTAGATATCGCTATTCACAAGAATAAAGAATAATAATTTTTATTATTGCAAATATTTTGGCCAGAAATTAATAGGCCATCATCAGTGTATCAGCATAATCAAAAGGTGAAACTAGAGTAAAGAACATTAATCCTATTTACAGAGCTGAGACATGTGCTGAAGTGCCATCATACAAGTGATTACAAAATAAAATGGGATGGAAAATCATTATTCTTTATTCTTGTGAATATATCTGTCTAGTAATTATTACTATGTCACAAGTGCTACTAAAAATTCATTTAATTATCCTTCATGAGGAAGAAATCAACAAGAAAAGTGGTAAACTCAGCATACGCTCAATTCAATAAGGTAAGCTATGACCAAGTATTTTGTTTTTAAAACAAAGCTGTGACTCAAAAACAATTCCTAAATTTAAAGAAACAATTCGTGTCCTATTTTTAGTATTACATTTCCTATTTTTGATTTACAATACTGGATTTTCTACAGTCCTGTTTATAGTTGTTCTTGGTGAGGAAGGTCGAATATATACCGTCCATATGTTTGGGATTTTTAAACCATTATTGTTGTTCAGATTGGGGTGGTTGCTGATAATCTTGCAGGCTTCCTTGAATTTCCGTTCATACCATGTTCTAGTGTGATGTAGACAGCTGGTGGTTTTCCAGTCAATTCTGTGTAAGGTATTCAGGGCATGATCAGAAAGGCCAGCTCCACCGTAATTATTATATTTAATGTATCATTTATGTTCTTTTTGTCTAATAGGAATAGTGTGTCCTGTTTCTCCTATATATGGTATCTTGCAAGTACAATAAATCCGGTATACTCCAGGGTGAGCTAGTGGAGGGAGTGGGTCTTTGGATGAGTTGAGTAAGTTTTTTTAATGTTGCAGGAGGTTTAAAGGTGGCTTTGAGGTTGTACTTTTGTAGTACTCTTTATTTTGTCTGATATTCCTTTAATGTAGGGAATGGTTATAGTTTTACTGTAGTCTGGTTTGTCTTTGTTTTTTTATTGTGGTTTTGTAGAGAATTTTGTTTATAGTATTTTGGCTGTATCCGTTTTTTTGTAGGTTATTACTGATAATTTTAAACTCGTCTTTAAGTGCCTGTTCACTGGAACAAATCGTCTGAGCTCTGTTTTTTAGCGTGTTGATGACACCTAGTTTTTGTGTTGGGTGGTGGTAGGAGTTTATATGTATATATTGTCCTGTATGTGTCGGTTTTCGGTAAACAGTGAAGGAAAGATTGCCCGAGGGAAGACGTGTGACAAGTGTATCTAGAAACGGAAGTGTGTTGTGTTTTTCAATTTCAATTGTGAACTGTATGCATTTGTGTTGTTTGTTTAGGTGGCTAAGGAATGTGTCTAATGTCTGGCGGCCATGGGACCAGATCACGAAAACATCGTCAACGTATCTAAGCCAGACTTTGGGTTTTAGAGGGGAGGATTCTAGGGCAAATTGCTCAAAATGTTCCATGTAAAAGTTAGCAATAGGGGGGGATAATGGCGAGCCCATGGCTGTGCCTTCTTTTTGTAAGTAGAAGACGTTTTGCCATACAAAATAACCCGACCGAAATACATGTGCAAAAAGCACCATGATATCTGGAGGGAATTTGTTTTGTAGGAGAAGGATTGTGTCATTGATTGAGACATTTGTAAAGAGGGCAGAGACATCAAAACTGACTAATAAATCATCTTTTTCTAATGTAATGTCTTTGATGATGATGTTTATGAAGTGTTGTGTGTTTTTGATATAGGAGGAGGAGGAATGACCTACCAGCTCCTCGAGTGTTGCCGCTAATTTTTTGGCTAAGTGATACGTCGGGCTATCAATTCCTTCAATGATAGGTCTTAGTGGGGTGTTTTCTTTATGAATTTTTGGTAGCCCGTAAATTCTAGGGGAGCGCGTGTAATGAGGGAACAGTTTTTTTATTGTATCTTCGGGCCATGTGGTAATTGATTTAAGTAGTTTCAGCAACAAAGTATTATCAGCAACCACCCCAATCTGAACAACAATGATGGTTTAAAAATCCCAAACATATGGACGGTATATATTCGACCTTCCTCACCAAGAGCAACTATAAACAGGACTGTAGAAAATCCAGTATTGTAAATCAAAAATAGGAATTGTAATACTAAAAATAGGACATGAATTGTTTCTGAAAGAAAACCATCTAAAAGAACGTTTATTCCTGTCATTGTAAAAATAGAATTTAGCTTGATGGAAAAATTTTTATTTTTATTTTATTTTATTTTTTTTTTTTCCACCAGGTCATGCCAGTAGAATAACATGTGATCAAATCATTGTTTCTCTAGCTTACAGTTAATGATGTAACTCAGCTTGTTCTGTATACTTATGTATGCTCCAGATGATGATCTTGATGTGAAGATCTAAACGTCGGGATAATAAACAAGTTTTTTAACATGGTTGTAAATTCCATAAAATTTTTAAAATGAATGCTGATCACCGTGTAACCCTAAAAAAAAAAAAAAAAGGTTCAACTACCTTCTCAATGGAGAACCTATTGAATAAAATATTTAGCTATTTATGCACAATTTTTTGTGATGATGGCAAATTAAATATGGAAATAGGCAACAGAAGAAATGAAGCTGGTATGGTGTGGTGTGGAAGGCAGTTGACTAAATTGATATGGTAGAAGAGAAAAATTAACGTTGAAATACTAAAATAGTAATATCAATTTTATCTCATGAATATCTGAGAGTTGGATTACAAATAACAGCCAATCAAAATTGAAGATGGCAGATATAGTTTTGAGAAAAATTAGGAGTGTGAATAGATGGCATCAATGGCAGAATTATATTAAAAATGAAGATATCAGGAAGGAACTTGACATTGTTAGCATTCAAGAATGTTCAAGAAGAGCTAATCTCATGTGGTATGGTCACTTAAGCAGAAGAGAAGTAGAAAGATTAGCAAAACAGAC
The DNA here is from genome assembly GCF_054136105.1 of Typopeltis vanoorti. Taxonomy (NCBI): domain Eukaryota; kingdom Metazoa; phylum Arthropoda; class Arachnida; order Uropygi; family Thelyphonidae; genus Typopeltis; species Typopeltis vanoorti. The sequence goes on along the minus strand of NC_143557.1, from coordinate 18,596,367 downwards.
ATTTGATGTGAAGATAGCAAGAAAAAGATCCAGAGGAAGACCAAGTTCTAAGTGGATTTGATGCAGTCAAAAGTTCCCCAGATAGCAGAAATATAAGATATGGCAATATCGGAGAGTCCTGACATGAGAGAGAAAGAGTAATTTGTATGAAAAACTGTTGGCCTGGATAAAGGACAATAAGTAACAGTGCTTATAAATCTAAATGTGCAATATTCTCATACTATGCTGTACATCCCTTTTGGGGTACCTATTAAGAAATTCAAGAGGATGATATAGTTGTGCATTTATTTTTAGCCTTCAATGAACTTTTAAATAAATTAAAGATACCAAGAAATTATATTACTGGTTTAATCCTTTATCGAAGAGTAAGCAAACACAGTTTGCACTAAAATGTCTTCATAACTGGGCTACTTATGTATAGAAGCTAATGACTTCATGTCGATTGCCTTATTATCCCATAATACAAAGCACCCGCCTGGTGGATGTGTATATTGGGAAGTGCATTATTGGAAGGGCTTCTACCCAGACCAGTTTCAACATTAATTGAAGTCTCATCAGTGGGAGGAAGACCTAGATGCAATGCAGAAGTCATATGTTTCATATACGTGAAGTCTTTAGCCTCTACCAGTTGTGAAGATACTTCATGTGCAAACTTTGTTTGCTTACACTTGGATAAAGGATTAAACCAAGAATATAATTTCTCAACATCTTTACTTTATAGTATAGCCAACTGAAAAAACTTTAAACGAACTTTATTACTAAACTTAACTGAGGCTTTAAATACAAGATGGATATCAGCAAGTACTAATATCCATTATGTTTTAAGCCTCCTCCCCATCCCAGTAGCTTAGTTCAGACAAATGCAATAGAATCCACTTAGAATCAATGCAATAGAATCTACTTTATAGTGCTTATTCCATCAAACAGCTTGTATACTCCAATTACAATAATTAATTCTCCTATACTTCTCTAATGTTAGCTATATTCAACAAATCAGATGACAAACTAATGCCTCTCTTGACATTCCTCATATACTTAGGCCTCTCTAAAGCTTTGGCTCTTATGGCATTCATTAAAAATCTTGGTAGCTAAAACTGAGATCTGCATTCCAATACTGGTTCAACTAGAGACTTTAAAAATTAAGAAAATTATTATAGACAACTATAAAAAAATGTAGAAATATGATTTATGATAATGAATGGTGTTGCCACACCATTCATTATCATAAATAAACATGAGAGCTTCTTTTTTATTTAAATTACTCTAAACTGAATTACTGTACTATAGTACATATGAATTTTTCATTACCAGGGTCTAATCAACAGTCGCAACAAGGATATCTAAGCGGAATCAGTTGTATGTAATGCTAGTCCTGATTTGTCATGATCTAATTTCTCATAGGTATTAGTATCACACAGAAGTGATTGCATTTTTCTAAGCACTATGGAATTTAACATACTCCTGAGATGCCTTTGTCAGCTTTTAATACAATGATGGTATTATCTTGTTTAATGTGTTTTAGAGCCCTTCGTTCCATTTCTGTAATGCTACTAATAGGTGGTTTTACATGTAGAAGTACATAGTCCTTTCTGTTAGTGTTGTACGGTGATCAGCATTTTCATTTTAGAAATTATGGACTTTACAACTGTGTTATAAATGACTCTTTTAATTTCCCGACGTTTCGATCTTCGTATTAAGATCATCATTTGGAGCATATACAAATATACTGGACAAGCTGAGTTACATTACATACAGTAAGCTAGAGAAACAATGATTTGATCACAGGTTATTCTACTGGCATGACCTTTAGTGAAAAAAAAATATTACAAATTAATTATTTAAAAACTACATCAAGGTAAATTCTATTTATGATAACATGAACAAACATTCTTTCTTATAGATAGTTTTCTTTCAGTAACAATGATGTCCTATTTTTAGTTACAATTGTTATTTTTGATTTAGGATCCTAGATTATCTACAGTCCTGTTTACAGTTACTCTTAGAGAGGAAGGTTCCATGGGTCCAATATGTGCCCTCCCTATGTTTGGGATTTTTAGACCATCATTATTGTTCAGATTGGGATGGTCGATAATAATCTCACAAGCTTCCTTAAATTTGCATTCATACCATGTTTTGGTGTGATGTAAACAACTGGTGCTTTTCCAGTCAATTCTATGTAAAGTGTTCAGGGCATGATCAGAAAGGCCAGCTTCACAATTGTTATTATATTTAATGTGTCGTTTATGTTATTTTTGTCTGATAGGAATTGTGCATCCTGTTTCCCTTATATATGGTATGTTACGGGTACAATATATACAGTATACTCCAAAGTGGGCCAGCAGAGGGAGTGGGTTTTTGGATTTTGAAAGGATGAGTTGAGTAAGCTTTTTAATTTTGCAGGAGATTTAAAGGTGGTTTTGAGGTTGTATTTTTGTAGTATTCTGTTTATTTTATCTGATGTCCCATTAATGTAAGGAATGGTTATAGTCTTATTGTAGTCTAGTTTATCTTTGTTTTTTATTGAGGTCTTGTAGAGAATTTTGTTAATAGTGTTTTGGCTGTAACCATTTTTTAGAAAAGTATTGCTGATAACTTTAAATTCATTTCTCAGTGCATATTCATCATCATCATCAAATTCCTGCCATGTACCCTCAAGGGGTGTACAGGATATGACAGTACTACATGAAAAAATTACATCATTACTAACTTCCTATCTACAATTTTCCTCCAAATCAGTCTGTTACTTGTCAAGACTCCAACATTATCAGATCTTATATTTCTATCGTCTAAGGCACTTTGTACCGTATCAATCCACCTATATCTTGGTCTTCCTCTGGGTCCTAATCCTGTTCTTTGTTCAAAATCCTGTTTTTTAGAGTATTAATGACACCTAGTTTTTGTGTTGGGTGGTAGGAGTTTATGTGTATATATTGGCCAGTATGTGTCGGTTTCTGGTAAACAGCGAAGGAAAGATTGCCAGAAGGAAGATGTGTGACAAGTGTATCTAGAAACGGAATTGTGTTCTGTTTTTCAATCTCAATTGTGAACTAAATGCATTTGTGTGTTTGTTTAGGTGGCTAAGGAAATTGTCTAGTGTCTGGTGGCCATGGGACCAGATTGCAAAAACATCATCAATGTATCTAAGCCAGACTTTGGGTTTTAAAGGAGAGGAATCTAGAGCATGTTGCTCAAAATGTTCCATATACAAGTTAGCAAAAGGGGGGGGGATAATAGCAGGCCCATTGCTGTGCCTTTTTTTTTGTAGGTAGAAAGCGTTTTGCCATACAAAATAACCAGAATGTAATACATGCACAAAGAACACCATAATATATCTGGAGGGAATTTGTTCTGTAAAAGAAGGTTTGTGTCATTGATTGGGACATTCGTAAAGAGGGCAGAGATGTCAAAACTGACTAATAAATCATCTTTTCCTAATGTAATGTCTTTGATTACGTTTATGAAGTGTTGTGTGTTTCTGATATAGGAGGGGGGAATGACCTACCAACTCCTTGAGTGTTGCTGCTAATTTCTTGGCTAGGTGATAATTCAGGCTATCTATCCCTTCGACTATCGGCCAGAGTAGTGTGTTCGTGTATTTTCAGTAGCCGTAAATTCTCGGGGAACGAGCGTAGTGCGCAAGTAGTTTTTTGACCTTATCTTTGGACAATGTAGTAATTGATTTAAGTAGTTTCTCTGTTTTCTTTTTTATTCTATTGGTTGGATCATATTTAATGAGTTGGTATGTATTATTGTCCGAGACGAGCAGATTCATTTTTTCTAAATAAGTGGTTCAGTTTAGAACAACAGTGGCATTCCCTTTATCGGCTCTACTTATTACGATGTCCGTATTTGATTTTAATGATTTCATCACTGTTAAATCATGTTTCATTAAGTTGCTTGTTATTGTTTTGTCATGATTTATATTTCAATATTACAAATGAAATCTAGTTTGTTTATCGATCTGGGTGCTACGGCAATTACTGTTACCTGCAAGCGATTGGTGGCTCCTGTTGTTTCTTGCTTCTGGTTGGTTGTTACTGTTCACTGTGGAGAAATTTTTATATGTCCGTTGGTTTTGTCGATCTTTTAGTCTATGAAATTTGGAAATGAGATTTTCTTTCTTTGTTTGAAGGATATGGTTCACCGTGTTGTCCAAAATCTTTTTGAGGATCATCCAAATATCTGCATTCAAGTAACTTGAAACTTCGGATTTTGCATTTTGTACCTTATTTTGAGTAACGGCTAAGATCTTTCTAGTAGCCTGGATCAGTTCTCTGAGTAGTGCTTTCTCCATGTGGTGGTATATTCTTTGCGCTTTGTTGAGGTAAATTTTCTCTTTAGTCTGATGCAATTCGGAATGATATTGCTGTCCCTACATTTTAAAAAAGCCAGTCGATTGATCAAACCAGAAACATGAATCTTCAGCTTACCGTATTGAGTGCATCGCTTGTGGGTCGAATCTCCATGAATTATCATAATGCTTTCTTTTAGTGTTGCACGGTGATCAGCATTTACGGTAAGCTGATGATTTTGCCATAGCACCCAGATCGATAAACAAACTGGATTTCATTTGTAATGAAAGAGGCTTAAGATTCATCCCAAATAACATAGCAGACAAAACACGTTTAGAAACCGCCAACATTTCAAATATAAATCATAAGAAAACAATAACAAGCAACTTAACGAAACACGAATTAACAGGGTGAAATCATTAAAATCAAATCCAAGCATCGTAATAACTAGAGCCAATAAAGGAAATGCCACTGTTATTCTAAGCAAAACCACTTATTTAGAAAAAATGAATCAGCTGGTCTCGGACAATAATACATACCAACTCGTTAAATACGATCCAACCAATAGAATAAAAAAGAAAACAGAGAAACTACTTAAATCAATTACTACATGGCCCGAATATACAGTCAAAAAAACTACTTTCGCACTACGCTCATTCCCCGAGAATTTATGGGCTACTGAAAATACACAAACAAAACATATTACTCTGGTCGATAGTCGAAGGGATAGATAGCCCGAATTATCGCCTAGCCAAGAAATTAGCGGCAACACTCAAAGAGTTGGTAGGTCATTCCCCCTCCTATATTAGAAACACACAACACTTTATAAACATAATCAAAGACATCACATTAGAAAAAGATGATTTGTTATTCAGTTTTGACGGTTGTTGAGCCCATAATTTCTATAAGTACATAGGTTTGGATGAGAAGAAACCTTCTCATCCAAAATTATTTATCTAATTTTGGAATTAGATAAATAATATCTAATAATGATTGCCTACTAGGTGATATCGCAAAGTTGAAACCTCGTGAAAGGATGTTGACTTTAAAATTATTATTATTATTATTTTATTTATTTTTTTTTTTTTTCAATGTGCATATGTACTCCAATTTTTCATAGGAAAGGCTATCTAAAGTATTCTGGATGTTTACAGAAATGGAAGAAGATAATTCTGTGTGAAGAGTGTAAGAATGGTTAGCAATTTGTGAAAGCTCCAACCTTGTGTGTTGTACGTTTATATTCCTTAAGCAATGTAACTTCCGTCTGTGGTTACCAGAAGTATATAGCAGTCCACAAAATGGCACACATCATAGTAAATGCACACTTCCTGTTATTATTCATGTTCAAATGTTTTCATTATGTATGTTAACTGTTATTATTTGCCCGTTTTTTTTTTAGTGTATTTATGTAATTCTCCCGATGATGTGAAACAAAAGATTTTTATAAAATGAGTCTATTATCCCATCTGATTCTTTAATTCTGGAATAATATTAGCAAAAATATTTCTAACATGTTCTCTCTCTCTCCCAAAGAAGCCTATGCAACAATATCAAGTTACGATAATATAAATTAAATAAGTTGAATATCACTGGTCTGCCACTTTTATTTGACAAAGACATTCAACAGGACAAAGAGACTTCCAAATATGAAACACAAATTCCAACTAATGTTTTCATGGCTGGAAAAAAATAATTTAGTGTTCAACCATTTCTGAACAAATCTAGAATACAGATGTTTCTCAGATGGCACTATATTTCACAGATTTAGCACAACTGGACCAAAATGAATGAAAAGGATACAACACTGTTCAAGACTGCAGCAGCCATTTGACCGAAACTAACTGGAAAAATAAATAAATAAAATAATAATTTGCCATCTTCAAAAAAATTTCTACCTAAATAGCTAAAATGTTTTACTTTTTCCTACCTATTTTCATAGTCTGTCTTTTTTTAATTACTCATTTTCATACAAAATTTATTACAGTAGTTATTCAATTTAGTTAAGAAATACTCCAGACTCATACATTTATTTAACAATATAACATCATTGGCATAAAGTACAGAGCTGAGATGAGCAGCTCAAATTTTTATGTTAGGTCTAATGCTAGTTACCTTCATAATGTTATCCATATAGATTGTGAATAACAGAGAAGATCATTTGCATCCATGTCCCACAACTGAGTTAACATAAATTCATCTTCCTGTACCTCCTTCAATTCAAACTGCTGACTCAAATACAACTCAACTACAAAATTATGTATTGCTCAATATAATGTTACATTTCTAGCATACAACTGTAGCATTGTGAACAGCTTTTCTTGTGGTACCTTGCCATATGTCTTTTCCCAATCTACAAATCTTAAACTCAGACCCTTATTATATTCCCATGATTTCTCAGCTATTTGTCTTAAAGTGAAGATCTGATTACGATAACATCTATTTGGCTTGAATCCAGCTTCTTCTCCATGTTTCCTTTACATGATTTTTTTTAATCTTTTCTCAAGTATGCTTGCATATATCTGACCAAAAACGCCCAGTAGGGTAATTCGTCTGTGATTTCCTCCAGTTTTATTTTTCTTGTTACAGATGGATACTATGAGCTCTGTTCCACTCATCATGAATTCAATCTTCTGGCCATGCCTTCTAAATTATGAAATGCAACTACTGTAAAACATTTATACCTTCATATCCAATGGAGTCTGGAGGGAATAATAATATTAATAGAAACACTAACAATGCACTGATATTTCTTTATACAAATGCCAGAAGTTGATTTGAAGACATACCTAGTCAATCAATCTCCATGTTTAGAAAATAAAAATACATAAGAAAGGACACTGGTCCAAAAGATATCAGAGATATCAGTAGAAGGAAAGAATGAAAAATTTGTAATCCAAGTTTGAAGTATGAAAGACTGGAGCATATTTTTAGGAACTACCAGCAACAGAAAGTGAATGTCTGTGAAAAACGGAATGGAACAAATTTCTGAGAGATGAGTCATTATTCAATCACAATTCTCTCTTCTGTACCGAGTAAAATATTTAAAATATATTTTATTTTTAGAAGCACCACTCAAAATGTGATAATAGTATTCAATAGATGGATGTGTGAATCATACAGAGTTAATAGTTGTGCAGAGATAAAGATTTGAGTAAATGTAACTTTTGGATGGTGAGAAGAAATACTTTAACCTTTAAGGTTAAAGTTATCCCAAGAAGAAAAATCCCATCTTGTCCAAGCTATCCTCAAAAGTACACTGGAAGAAATAGTTCCTTTTTGTGAGCCATATGACAAGATTGAGTTTTGCAAGCACTGCAATTAATAAGATTATCAGAAGAAATTAGAAAATGGTTTAGAGACCGAGATTATAATTTAGGGCTATGGAAGTTGATATTCTTGTTGCTGTTCTTGATTTGTATAGCATAAGGCAAATGAGAAAGAAGTGGGCAGTGCACCATCACCTGGAAATCTTTGGATTAAGTTGGATATGTAATCACAACTACACATCGTAAACGGTATCCAAAAAATATCTATGAAATATAATTGGAAAGAGAATATAGCTCTGTCGAATGCCACCATCAGTTACAAAACTGGATAAAAAGCCATCCCACATCATATGTAATGTTTATACCCCAGAGAAAGTAGGCAGCTCAGTTGCATAATTCAGAGGACAAACATATCTAATAGGTCCTTGTGCCAAATATTTTAGATATCAAAACCACTGAGATTTTTTCCCCCCAAACTTTTCCATGCCATTTGTCCAACTGTAGTTGATAAGAACATCTCCTGTTAATTGAACAATAGCAGAATTCTTAGTTATGATTATTTATTAGAGGCTTCAAGGTGTTGTAACAGTCAGTGTTCATTGTTTTCTCCATTATTTTAGAAAGAATTTAAGTGAAAGAAATCAGATGCTAATTTGATGGAAAATATTCCTTAGGAATGGGTGGAATAGGATCTGATTTCCAAACTGAAAGATATATACCAATGAGACAATGACAAAGAAATGGAGTCAAGTCTGAAGCACAAATCTTCATAACAATTGTAGAGATGCCAATGAGACCAAGAGGCTTTGCTGGTACCTAAAATTTTGGACAAGAATCTTCTGATCTCTTTATGGCAAAAAAATTAAGGGGTAGAGTTAAAATCCACTACTTATTTTTTTGAAGAGCAGGAGGAGACTGTACTTCAATGAAAAGGCTGTTCCAGAGAACTCAGATGTATTAAATGAAAAATGAGTGAGAGTAAGAAGTTTAAGTAAATGAGAGTGACTGTGTGAACGTGAATGGGAGAAGAAAGAAACTATTTTGTGGTTTGGATGGCCTAGAGAAGTATTTTTCAAACTTTTTCACTGTGACCAACACCAACAATAAGAAATAGATTTTATACACACACACAGACAAATTAGAACATTCTTTTTTTTTTTTTTAATGTTAGTCCTACCGATGAAAGGCCCTATGTTCTCCCCAGGACCTTTTGAATGGGCAAACCGCCTGGGTGGTTTTACTAACTGCCCAGCTAATTAATGTTGTGAACTGACATGGCTAAATAATGAGCAAGAATGGAAAAATAATTTAAGACATTTTTTAATTAATAGTGATGAGAAATCAAACCGGAGAGTCTCGATACTCGTGAGACCAGCTCAATTTCTTGCACTGCAAGCCAATCTCGAGAGCTTCGGATATTCACTTTGATGCACATCAATCATTATGTGAAAGACAAAAATCGGGATCTTGAATACAATAGTATCGGTTGCAAAGATCTTTTATGAAAGAGATTTTGATGTTTGAAAGAAAAAATTCTGAAAATTGAGCGAATTCGAATCGAAGGCAAAAATCGATGTCAAAAATCTACATTTATTTTTCTTAATAATGGTTTTTGTCTGAAATCGTGAGTCAAGTATTTAATATTTTATTTTGTAAAAAAAATAGAAGCACCACTGCGCATCAATGTGATAATAGTATTCAATAGATGGATCGTGTGAATTCATACAGAGTTAATAGTTGTGACTATGAGATAAAGATTTCGAGTAAATGTAACTTTTGGATGGTGAGAAGAAATACAGGTAACCCTCGTATAAGGTTAAAGGTTCTGCAGAAATGACGCGTTATATAAATCCCATCTATGTCCAAGCCTCATATCACATAGAAAAAGTACACTGGGTTATGTTCCGAAATAGTTCCTTTTTGTGAGCCATATGACAAGATTGAGTTTTGCAAGCACTGCAATTAATAAGATTTAATTCAGGTAATTCATGTAAATTAAGAAAATGGTTTAGAGACTATGAGATTATACATAGTATAAAAGGGCTATGGAAGTTGACTAATTCTTGTTGCTGTTCATTGCACATAATGCATATAGCATAAGGCAAAATGAGAAAGAAGTGGGCAGTGCATCTTTCATAGCACCTGGAAATCTTTGAGGATTAAGTTTTGGATCATGTAATCACCTGATGCATTACTACACATCAGTAAACGGTATCCAAACTTTGAATCCAGCAGCTGATCTTTCATTTTTCGAAATATAATTGGAAAGCATTTTTTTTTCCAATATAAGCTCTGTCGAATGCCACCATGCAGTTGAACAAAACCTGGAAGGCACTATAAATGTTTATAAACTTTGAGAGCTTTTATGTTTAATAAGATTTATACCATTCACAGAGAATTTTCTTTTGAGATGCAGCTTCTAGTTGAAATAATTCAGAGGACAAACATTTGCACTTAGGTCCTTGTTGACCCAGCAATAAACACTTTCTCGGATTTTATCAAAACCACTGAGATTTCTTCTTCCCCCTGCAAACTTCTTCCATGCCAAGTGGGGTCCAACTGTAGTTGATGAGTCTCCTCCACATCTCCTGTCTTGGGCTTGAACCACATAGCAGAATTCTTAGTTATGATTATTTATCTAGAGGCTCCCTCAAGGTGTTTGTAACGCCCACGCTTCCGCCTTCATTGCACATCCATCTCCATTACCCTTCTTAGAAAGAATTTAAGTGAAAGAAATCAGATGCTCAACCTTTGATGGAAAATATTTTCGCTCCTAGGAATGGGTGGAATAGGATCTGATTTCCAAACTGACATAGATCATATACTCAATGATGACAATGACAAAGAAATCCACCTAAGCATTCTCATCTCTGCTACTTCCAAATCTTCATAATGTTATTTTTCCTCAGAGATGCCACAGTTTCTATAGCATATGTCATAGCTGGCTTTGCTGGTACCTATAAATTTTGGACCTTTCAAGAATCTGATCAGCACCCTCTTTATGGCACATAACACTCCAGCCATTAAGGGGTCCAGAGTTAAAATCCTCACTACTTGTATTTTTTTGAAGAGCAGGAGGAGACTGTACTTCTCACCTCCTCCATCTGTTCCACTGTCGAACCTCAGATGTATCTAAATGAAAAATGAGTGAGAGTAAGACAGTTTAAGTATCCAGAGTGACTCCTGGCCACCGCCCAATGGGAGAAGCAACAGAAAACTATTTTGTGGTTCTGGAGTCTAGAGAAGTACCTCTCTCTTCCAGTACTTTTTCACTGTGACCATCTTTCCAACAATAAGAAATAGATTCTTATACTTGACATCTACACAGAGCAAGATGTCATCTGCATACATTCATTTTTTTTTTTTTTCCAAGGTGCATCTTCTCTCACCGATGAAAGGCCCTATGTTACCACCTCCATCACAGGACCTTTTGAATGGGCAAACCGCCTGGGTGGTTTTACTTAATGCTGACCCTTGATGCTAATTAACTGTTGTGAAAACTGACATGGCTGTCCCAATGAGCAAGGTCCGAAAAATAATCTTAAGACATTTTTGTACATTAATAGTGCACCAACCTGAGAATATCAAACCGGAGAGTCTCGATACTCGTGAGACCAGCTCCAGACTTCTTGCCTTGGCACTGCTATCGTATGCCAATCTCGAGAGCTTCGGATATTCACTTTGATGCACATCGATATTTTTCCATTATCTGTGAAAGACCCAAAGATAGCATCTGTTGTTGATCTTGAATGAAGCCAATAGTATCGGTTGCAAAGATCTTTTATGATCAAGAGACCCTTTCTAGGATCTTCATTGTGAAAGAAATCAACTTTATTCCTCTGTAAAATTGAGCGAATTCGAATCGAAGGCAAAAATCGATGGGAACAAGAGTAATCTACATTTCCATTTTTCGGGTAATAATGGTTTCCTGTCTGGCAAATCGTGAACAGGTCCCACAGTATTTAATATTTTATTTTGTAAAAAAAATAGGCCTGCGCATCAAATATAGTTTTGATCTCGTGGAATTCTCAAAACTCTAGGACTATGATGTCAGTCTCGAGTCATACCAATTCCCATTCCTAGTAATTAATACAGGTAACCCTCGTATAACGCAGATGTTAGGTTCTGCAGAAATGACGCGTTATATAAATCATGTTATGCAAGCCTCATATCACATAGAAAAAGTAGGGTTATGTTCCGAAATTGTTTTTTTTTTAATTAGATAAACAAATGATATATCCAACAAAAATATATTTTTATTTAATTCAGGTAATTCATGTAAGTTAAGAAAACATATAAACTATGAAGCAAATACATAGTATAAAAGTATAAAAATTACTAATTCTACTTAAACTTCATTGCACATAATGCATAAATGTTTTAGGCAAAATAAAATAGTGCATATTTTAATCTTTCATAGCACGAGGATTTGAGGATTGGTTTTGTCATGTAATCACCTGATGCATTACTACAAAACAGTAATTCTATCTTTGGAAACTTTGAATCCAGCAGCTGATCTTTCATTTTTCGAAATATAGGGGCGTTTTTGCATTTTTTTTTCCAATATAAGCCGGATTCACCTGCATTGAACACCTGGAAGGCACTATAAATGTTTATAAACTTTGAGAGCTTTTTGTTTAATAAGATTTCCATTCACAGGAATTTTCTTTTGAGATGCAATCTTCTATTGAAATCATTAGAGATTTCGATAGAAGATTTGCACTTATCGTTGACCCAGCAATAAACACTTTCTCGGATTTTATATTCATTTTGTTTCTTCTTCTTCTGCAGCTTCTCCCACTTAAGTGGGGTCACTGTTTCTTATGAGTCTCCTCCACACCTTCCTGTCTTGGGCTGTCACCACATCCAAGTTCTTCATCTTCAAATCCTCTTCTACCAGCTCCCTCCATCTCTTCTTTGGCCGCCCACGCTTCCGCCTTCCTTGCACATCCATCTGCATGACCCTTCTTCCCACATATTCGTCCTCCCTCCTCATCACATGACCAAACCATCTCAACCTTGCCTCCTGTATTTTCGCTCCTAAGTTCGTAACTTTCACTGTTCCCCTGACATAGTCATTTCTCAGATGATCCTTTCTAGTCACACCGCACATCCACCTAAGCATTCTCATCTCTGCTACTTCCATCCTGCTAATGTTATTTTTCCTCAGGGCCACAGTTTCTATAGCATATGTCATAGCTGGCCTCACTACTGTCCTATAAATTTTGCCTTTCAGATTGATCAGCACCCTCTTATCACATAACACTCCAGCCATCTCCCTCCAGTTCCTCCAACCTGCTTGTATCCTGCATCCCACTTCCTTCTCACCTCCTCCATCTTCTTCCACTGTCGAACCTAAGTATCTAAAGTCTCTCACCTTCCTGATGACATTTCTTTCCAGATCCAGGTCTGTCTCCTGGCCACCGCCCACTGCGCAACAGATATACTCTGTCTTACTTCTGCTCAGTCTCATACCTCTCTCTTCCAGTACTTTTCTCCATCTTTCCAGTTTAGTTTCCGCTTCTTCTCTTGAATCTACACAGAGCAAGATGTCATCTGCATACAACATTGTCCAAGGTGCATCTTCTCTCACCTCCTCTGTTACCACCTCCATCACAATATTAAACAGAAACGGACTTAATGCTGACCCTTGATGCAAGCCAACTGTTACTTGAAAACTTTCTGTCTGTCCCAAACAGGTCCGAACACTTGTCTTCACATTTCTGTACATTTCCTGCACCAACCTGACATATTTCTCCGGCACCTTCTTCTCCCTCAGACACCTCCAGACTTCTTGCCTTGGCACTCTATCGTATGCTTTCTCCAGATCAATAAATACCAGATGTAGCTCCCTTTGTTTCTCTCGATATTTTTCCATCATCTGTCGTAACCCAAAGATAGCATCTGTTGTTGATCTACCAGGCATGAAGCCAAATTGTTCCTTTGCAATCTCCACCTCCTCCCTCAATCTACCATCAAGAACCCTTTCTAGGATCTTCATTGTGTGGGACATCAACTTTATTCCTCTGTAATTTTTACAGTCTTGTGCATCCCCTTTACCCTTGTAGATGGGAACAAGAGTACTCTCCCTCCATTCCTCGGGTATATTTTCCTGTTGGCAAACTTTCATGAACAGGTCCCACAGCAGGTCAATTCCCTCTTCCCCCAGTGCCTTCCATGCCTCCACTGGAATTCTGTCGGGCCCCACCGCTTTTCCATTCTTCATCCTCTTCATGGCCTCCGTCACTTCCATTCTACTGATGTTCTGCACCATCCCCTCAGAAGGCTGCCCATCTCCTCTGTGAGTCCTTGCATTTTCCTCATTCAGAAGTCCCTCAAAGTATATTTTCCATCTGTTTCTTATGTCCACATCCCTCCATAATACTCTTCCTTCAGCATCTTTGATCTGCCTCACATGTAAGATGTCCTTAGCTGCTTTATTTGTACATTTCTCTAGTTGGTAAATTTTTCTCTGTCCTTCCTTTGTTTCTAATTGATCATACAGATCTTGATATGCCATGGTCTTCGCCTGTGCCACAACTCTCTTGGCTTCTTGCTTTCTCTGTTTGTACACCTCTCTGTCCTCTTCCACTTTTGACTCATCCCACTTCTGCTTTGCCTTCCTCTTAGCTGTCACTGCCACTTGTACATCATTATTTGACCACCAACCCTCCTTCTGCTCTCTAATCTTTCCAGATGTCTCACCAAGCACCTCGATTGCACAGCTCAGGATTACTTTTGAATTATGTTTCCACCAATCTTGTACACTTTCCAGTCCATCCGAAATCCTCTCTAACACTCTCTCCCTAAAACGATTCCTCACACTCTCTTCTTTTAAGCGAAACCACTTAATTGTCTTCATCCCATGGCAACCAGAAGTTCTTATCTTCGATCTTAATTTAAAGTCTGCGCACAGCAGTCGGTGTTGTTGTGCTACTTGATCTGTTGGAATTACCTTACAATTTGTCACAACCTTAAGATGTTTTCTTCTAGTCAAAATGTAGTCAATTTGTGAGCTGTTGTTACCACTTCTAAATGTTATCAAATGTTCTTCCCTCTTGAAGAAAAACGAGTTCACAATTGCCAGATCAAACGCTACTGCAAAGTCCACAACCCTCTCTCCTTCCTGGTTCATCATTCCCATTCCGTGGCCACCATGCACCCTTTCACAGTCTCTATTCTGTCTTCCTATGTGCCCGTTCAAGTCTCCTCCGACAATCACCATCTCATTTTCTTCCAATTCTCTCATTTCTTCATCTAACACGTTCCAGAACTCATCTTTTTCCTCTGCTGTACAACCAACTTGCGGGGCATATACACATAATACGACCACCCGCTCTTCTCCAAGACCCAATTTCATTCGCATGATCCTGTCGTTCCTTCTACCCACGTCCAGTACTTCACCCTTCATTCTGCTACACACCACAATTCCTACACCATTTCTTCCCTCGTTATTCGCTCCAGAGTAGAACAATTTATATCCATCTTTGTTTGATTGTTCAAATTGTTGATTCATTTAAATTCAAAGTCCCTGCAAAAACTCCTGGTTTTTCTCCATTTTTCAACCAATCCAAGATTTTGAATTTTTTTCTTCGAGAAATTAATTTTGTTTTCAATGTTGGTTTTTCCCTTTCATTGCAGTTTGTGGCCATTACTATAAAATAATTTTTTACACAAAAAAGCAAGCATTACATATTGTATGTAACTCACCAGAAAATAAAGTGCTCAGCTTGAGATGAACACACTTATGATTTTTAATGTACTTTCCCGGCAGAAACGAGGACAATTTTCAACAATAAATGTTTTATATGGTAAACAATTGAGGTACATGCATGCTAAAGGGTATTTCCCCTAATATAAATTCGCTGCTTATAATTACATGCGGGATACAGGCAGACACAAATTTAACGAAGATAAAATTTGATTCTTAAGTCGTGCGGTGAAAAACATATGAAAAGATAAAGGGCTACTACAATTTGTAGACCACACTGTATAAGTACCGCGTTCAACAAGGGTTACTACAATTTTAGACCACGTTATATCGAAACCGCATTGTATAAGTACCACGTTATACGAGGATTACCTGTACTTATAAATAGTAAAATTACAACATAACGCACGTTATGTGTCTCGGGTATTGCTGTCAGTGCACAATTCAGTGATTTGTTCTGATTAATTTAATAACAATGATGTTTTGTATTTATTAAATTACCCCATAATGAGTAAAAAGTCAAGTCAGAAAACCACACTCTTTAGTTATTTTAAGAAAGATGAAACTGATAAGCACAGTAGCGAAGACACCAAACCAACAACAGAGTCGTCAATTTCTGCAGAGTCTCTTTCAAATGTAAAATGTGTCTAAACACTGCTTATCGGGTATTAACAGTGAGTGGTTTAAAAAATTCCATTGGTTGAGATGAAAGATAATGAAAGTGGTGAAAGATAATGGAATGATATGTTCCTGTATGAAATACGGAAAGAGACGACCCACAAACAAGAAAGTGACTTGAGTAACTATGCCATGCATAAGACTTCGAAAAGAAAGCTTGGTTGACCATGAACAAAGCAGGTTACACACTAATTCTTGCTCAGATATAATTGAAAAATGTATACTAGAAGAAACTGGAATAGGGAAATTGAAAAATCAATTTCAATTTTGAATAACTTGCAGAGAGATGCTTTTCTGGGAGCTTTAGGATCGATGTATTGGTTAGAGAAAAATTAGTTACCACATTATCATTATTTGAAAAATTGCTTGAGCATCGCAAGGCTATGGGCTATTCCTACTTAGAACATCTTAACGTTGGTAAAAATGCACATTATACCTCAGAAAGAATAATACAACAGTTAATTGATATTTTAGCATCAGAAATTAGATCTGAAATACTGAAAAATATACATTCTGCAGATTATTTCAGTGTTTTATGTTTTTATATTTCAGTTTTAAAACAGCTGATTGTGTACATTAAATATATTTGTCAAAAAAAAAAAAAGGTCAGGGTTAGTTTTGTATCAACTTGCAGTTTCATTGATGGCAAAGCTGAGACTATAACTAACAAAGTAATCAAAACCATTGACAGTCTAGGCTTAAAAACTTGTCATCTGGTGGGCGTATGATCTGATGGAGCAGCTGTCATGATTGGAAAGCAAAAGGGAGTTGCAAAACTGCTCAAAGATAAAACAGATGGACTCATGGTCAACTGTCATTGTGTAAACCACTGACTGGCTCTTGCTAGTGCCCAAGCAGCTGCTGAAGTGCCTTATTCAGTCATGTTTATTGATGTCTTAAGGCAATTGTTTTTCTTCTTCCAAAATTCCTCAGTCAGGATGGCTGGTTTAACCCAAATCCAAAATATACTGAACAGTCCTCAGATTAAACTTAAAATGGCTAGTGACACTAGATGGCTGTCTCATGATTCTGCAATGCAGTCTCTAAGAGAATGCATGGTGAGTGTTATAGCTGAAATGGAAAGAGATGCCACCGAACGAAATGATATCACAGCTGAAGATTTAAGTAAATATATCAGAACATACAATTTCGTAGCTTCACTAATGATGCTTTCGGATGTGTTACCGCATTTATCTAACTTGTCTAGATCATGGCAAAGGCAAGATGTTGACTTAATTGAAATAGAGCCAGTCTTAGAAGCCAGAAAACTATCCATCATAGAATTGAAAGACACTCTTGGCAGTCATTTTCAAAATCTTCATCAGCATTTTTCAGGTGAATGGTCAGACCTTCACACTGATTATTCAGATTCTAATGTTATTACATTTAAGACTACAATATATGATAAATACATAGGCACAGTTATTAAATACCTAGAAGCAAGATTTCCAGATATGCCAATCATTTCCTGCTTTTCAAGACTTTTTAATGCAGAAAGTCATGATCAATGTGAGGCTTCTGAGATTCTTTTTTGATTATTATTCTAGAAATGGAAGTCTTGCAGTTTTAAAGTATGAAAGTACTAAACTAGAATGGGCAGCTGCATAAAAATGATTAATGGATAGTCATACAAAAAACCTAGATCCAAGACAAATACTGCTGAAATTAGCAACAACATCTGAGCTCAAAGAGTCTTTTCCAAATTTACCAAAACTAGCTGCTGTTGGACTAGCCATGGCTGTGAGCACAGCTGAATGTGAAAGGGGTTTCTCTGCATTAAATAGGATAAAAACCTGTATGAGGAATCGCATCAGTCAGAACACTCTAAATAATCTTATGCTGATTTCACTGGAGGGCCCATATCCAACAGATTTTAATTACAAAAAAGCTGCTGACAACTGGGCTTCTAAGAAGAAAAGAAGAATTAATGTATAGAATTTTAAGCTGTGAGCATTACAAGGTTTTTCATTACATAATGAGAAAATAAGAAAAATCCTAGTCTTGTTTGTTATAATTACTATATAAAATATTATCCTTGTTTGAAGTAATTTCTAATAAAATTACTATTTTAATTTGTTATGAAAAAGAGTCTTTTTTAACTCATTCAAAATTTTTGTACGCCTGGCTAATGCTTCATTCCATCTGGCTGGTAAAACTTTCTGGGGAGAACACTGTAGTACATTAATACTGATACCATGGATGGGCTAAGGATTAGATAATCCAAAAATCCTGCTCAAAAGAAACTTTTTCAAGCCATTTCAGGCCTCTGATAGATAAAGTAATGACCTCACATCAGGTAATGAAATTTATCTCCAGGCAGCCTAAAGACATTTTAAAAACACTCCTGCCCACAGTGGGATTAAAATCCATATCTTATTGGCTGAAGGACAGATGTACTAACCAAACAAGGATGGCATGAAGAATGGCACTTGTCAGACAACACCCATGAGAGTATCTGTAGAAAATATACAGTGCAAAAACAGACTAGATGTGAGAAAATAGCTGGAGGAGACTATAACAGCAGAAAATCCCTAATTAGCCAAACTATCCTCTTATTTTGAATAGCATCAAGAACTTTCAGAGAGAAATTTGGCACACTTCCTCTAAATGTGAAGCAGTATTTTAAGGTTGGGATTGGTACAGAGTTGATAGCTGGAAGGTGGAAAATAACATCATGAGTATAAAAATAAACTAATTTTTTTTTGGGCTGAGGGAGCTGTGCATGTTATTAACTTGTGACAAAGGCTAGTGATAAATTTCTCCAAGAAGAGAGATCTGGTCTTGACTGTTTACCTGTCAAAGGTAAGAGGTAGATGGAGTTTTGGTGTTTAGAACACTGCTCTGATCTTGAGTTTTGATCAAGATTCTGATCCTGAATCTTGAGCTTAGAATGTTTTGACATGCACTGTAATGTGTCATATAAGTCATATAATCAGAGCTCTGAGGGACACCTGCATTAGCTGGAAAATCTGAAGAGAGAACACTCTCCACTGTATGTAGTGAACAACAAGAGAGAGACCTGGCTATACAAATATAAAGTTGGAATGTCCATAAGAAAGCAATTTGCTGAGCAGAACCATTTATAACAAACCTTATCCTTGGAAATAAATCAGTAACAGCAAGGTGGCAGGAGGCTTGAATTAAAGCTTTAGCATGCTCAGTGAACCAATAATTTCATCAAAAAAGAGTAACTGCCATTTGGACATGATACAAGTTTTGGGCTTTTCAACTTTTCAAAATCAGTGTTGGATGTGTTGATAATTTGTATGAAACTATTTTAAGCTTAATATAAGCAAAAAAAGAGATGGTGATTTTGATGAAAGTTAATTGTGATTTCCTTGGTTCTTCACTTGTACAGTTCTGGCACATTTCTTAGAGAATGAAAGCTTAAGTAAAAGATGAGATTTTAAAGCAGAATGGATAATGAATGTTTCTATACCCTCATAAACTGTTTCTTTGGAGATGCATTTTGTGAAAATGTTTGGATTAGGAGATGGAAAACAGTAACCTATTGAGGAAATGAGTTATGCAGTGTTATGCCAAAAAAAAAAATTAGATGAGAGTGGCTGTATGAGTCATGGATGAAAGAAGAAAGCAAAGCTAGGTTGAGGTGTGGATTGTCTAGAACAGTGTTTTCAAACTTTTTTTGATTATGACCCACAATAAGAAATAGATTTTACATCGAGACTCAGTATACATGCACAGAAAGGCACACATATCAAATGAAAGGTTCACAAAACAATATGTGCCTTTACTACACATAAAGTAAAATGAACAAATAAAAAGTTAATATCAAATATGATTTTATTAGCATTTAAACACAACATAGAAGAAGAAAAAAACCTGAAAATAAACAATACAAAAACAGAAATTACAAAATATTTTATTTAATGACACAAGTACTTCATTCCAGCTTGGAATGTGCTAAGTACATTCCAATCTGGAACACATGAGGACAATATTTTTCTCAATACTGTCTACACTATTTACATTTCTAGATCCAGCAGTTGAACTTGAACATGCTCCATATTTTTCACTTCATCATTCTTCTAATAGTAAAACTATCCATTTCGAGAGCTTTTACTAAGTTGATTGAAATGTTACAGTTGTTGTGAAGTTAAAAAATGTTGCACTCAATCAACCCTTTCTGAAAAACATACTGATAACCAACATCAGTCTGACAGCACATGGAATTTTTTTTTTCTTTAAATACTTATTGAAGACAGATATCACAGGTCTCTAGTAACAGCAAGCATCACAAAATCTTCCCCAACCTATCTGCTACCTGGTGTAAAAGATACTGTCATAAGTGCAGCATCCATCTGATTTATAGTTACATTTGGACACTTGTACAAAATCAAATTAGTATTTGAGCTATGAATTCTGTGAAATTCTACTCTGATATTCTCTATTCTAATTTTAAAAAAATAATAATAATAATTAACAAATAAATAAAAAAAACCTGGTCACAATCCACTAAATTGATTTCATGACCCACCAATGGGTTGTAGCCCACAGTTTGAAAATTACTGACATCCACAAGTATACTAACAAGGATTACTAGTGACAGCAAAATCATGAATGTCTGCAGATCAATTATATCTAGTATCTGGGTTGGCAAGTGAACATACTGATGATAGCAAATTCCTCAAGTTGAGTAAGATCAATAATGATAGCAAATTCCTCAGCATATCTACCTGCTGGATCAGTGCGTGCAGAAAAGGGTGCCCACATGGCATTAATTTGCTATTGGCTCAGAACTTCACACATGTAAGAGAGAGTTAAACAAAAAAAAAATTTTGCAGTTTGAAATATTAAAATCTATAAAGAAAATGACTTAACTATTTCAGAAAGTTGGACTAGCAAAAAGCAACTGCTAAAGGAAGAACATTATGAAATTCAGAATGGTGAGTGGCATTAACAGAACAAAGAGAAACACAGTTTGAGTTTCTCTCAGGAAAAATAGGTGTGGTTTTGCAGATTTCAGAAAAGAAATGAACATTATTAAGTTAGGAAATGAGACCACACATCTATGATGTGAACTTGGAAGTTTTTGGAAGATTTGCCTCCTATCCCACATACTATATATCTTCTTGCCTTACTTTTCATGGTGGATGTTTAAAGTGAATTGAAAATGGGAGGAAGACATGGAATATACAGTAATGGATTCTCTACTATGACATATGCATGGAGAATTTCATCCAAATCTACAAATTATGACCTTAACAGTCTCAACACATACATATTAGCAGACTCACTCTCTCCAGATATATTGATAGCAAGATTAAAATTATTTGCTAATTGATCTGGAAGATTTCTCAAGTGTTACCTTTACAGTTTTGGTACAGCATACTATCTAGCAGGTAGTCTCTGAAATAACTGCTTTAAAGATATCTAGTTGAAATTACGAAATGTTCTTTTCAAGAAACCATAACTCATATTGCATACTGGATGAAACGGGTCAAATGTAAATTGGTCAACGCTTTGCATTCCAAATGGTATTAGGCTATTTCAGGCTTTGAATAAGCAAAGTGTCGGTCTTATACTGGGTGATAAAACTTTTCAATACATAATGGTGCCCACTACACAAGGAAATTGTCATTCCTCTGAGGTATGTGGATGCCCAGATCTTGATTCCTCCACATAATAGTTCATCCCTAGATAGTTCCATTTAATTTGATAGTTTAATGACTGTAGGCTGGTAGATATATTCAAGGCTACTAATGACCACTATGAAGGCTAATGTTGTTCAGTTGTGCAGTTGCTTCAGCCATAATATGGCTGAAATAACTAAGGATATAAGGGTAGTGTATTATGTCTGTATGTGAGTATTATGCCTGTTTAGTGAGATGAAAAAAAATTTTTTTTTTGGAAAAAGAAAATCTCTCTTTTTCCAAAAAAAAATTCAAAAAAATGGAGGCAGACCAAGCTCTACCAAAATTCAGCATACTCTGCATCGTGGTGGACAGAATATCAGTTCTATCAGCATTTTAGACTTCTGATGTTTAGCTCTAAACAATGCAATCATATAATTTCTCTCTCTTGGCTATCTTGAAAAGAATGATCAGTCATCTTTAGGTCCACCTATTCCATGCTTAAGACAGATCAATGAAGACAACATTGACTTTTTTTCTTGAGCTTAGACAGTGATGATTAGATCTGTAAAATCCTCAAAAGAGCTTTACTCTTCTGGAAACCATTATTTTGCTTGTGGAATTATATGAAATTTTTCTATATATTGTAGCAAATTTGTTAATAATAATAATAATAATAATATTTTAAAAAATAATAATATTAAAATGAATAAAGAGAATGAAAGAGAAGCTATGAATGTAATATATAAGCCTAAAATGATGGTCAATCTCAGTATATGGTTCACCTGTCAATAATTCTCCCCCCCCCCCCCCCCCACACATACAAACATCAGCAAGTTAGCTGTTTTTAGACTGTGAACGTAGAGATGGTTTTCTTATTGCTCTAGTTTTCCCTTTATAGACATAAAAGTGACTCAAACACATTTGTTAGTAGTATAGTGCTAATTACAGTACAATAAGAATATAAAGAATAAATCTGGATAATTTGTGTTTATGTTGTTATCACCCAAGAAATATCTTAATAATAATAATAATAATAATAATATTTTAAAAAATAATAATATTAAAATGAATAAAGAGAATGAAAGAGAAGCTATGAATGTAATATATAAGAAGCCTAAAATGATGGTCAATCTCAGTATATGGTTCACCTGTCAATAATTCTCTCCCACACACACATACAAACATCAGCAAGTTAGCTGTTTTTAGACTGTGAACGTAGAGATGGTTTTCTTATTGCTCTAGTTTTCCCTTTATAGACATAAAAGTGACTCAAACACATTTGTTAGTAGTATAGTGCTAATTACAGTACAATAAGAATATAAAGAATAAATCTGGATAATTTGTGTTTATGTTGTTATCACCCAAGAAATATCTTAATAATAATAATAATAATAATAATAATATTTTAAAAAATAATAATATTAAAATGAATAAAGAGAATGAAAGAGAAGCTATGAATGTAATATATAAGAAGCCTAAAATGATGGTCAATCTCAGTATATGGTTCACCTGTCAATAATTCTTCCCCCCCCCACACACACACATACAAACATCAACAAGTTAGCTGTTTTTAGACTGTGAACGTAGAGATGGTTTTCTTATTGCTCTAGTTTTCCCTTTATAGACATAAAAGTGACTCAAACACATTTGTTAGTAGTATAGTGCTAATTACAGTACAATAAGAATATAAAGAATAAATCTGGATAATTTGTGTTTATGTTGTTATCACCCAAGAAATATCTTGATGAAAGGCTTAAAAAATAAATGCACAAAATTTAGAAACTACGGATATATTATAAAAGAGAGAGAGGAAATAAAAAGGACTACTTACATGTGCATGTCGCATACATTCTATCTCCACTTCATTTTTGACAGCTTTTTTTAGGAGTATGGGACTAATATGCTTAACACGGCGTTGCTAAAAATAACACTATAGATATAGATGCAAAGGTCAAATGAGAATTCAGGTTATAAAAACTATCTAGAGTAAGCTATAATGCTTACTGTTAAAATAAGAATTGTTGCATTAATACTTATATAAGTAATGATGTAATGTTTACTAGTATAAAATAATAATAATCCCTTTACTAAAGCACTGCATTTTCTCAAGCGCTAGTATATCCTACAATTATATATTTTTCCTTCACTGTTACATGATGTTCAGCATTCCTGATGGAAAAATTACAGTATTGGAGTCTGCACAGTTAGCCTAGTGGCTGTGCACTTCGCAACCATATGCCTGGGGAAGGAGTATCCTAAGTTCGATTCCCATCGGTGACATGAGGAGCTGAAGGATCTTCCTCAGCCATAGCCAAGTTAGCCAGTCTTGGGCATGGACAGTAGGGTTCCCAGTTTATTCTGGGGTTTTTCATCACAAAGCAGGCAAACCGGTCTTGAGAACTCAACACTACAGGGCATAGGATATACCGGGGCGCAGGGCTGACCACCTTATCCTGTGAACGGTTTGAGGTCCAATGATTAATAAACCCTCGACACCACATGGTAAAAGAAGGTAAAAAGAAGATGAGATGAGATGAGACAGTGTTGGAGTGATAACCTTAAGATGAACTAAAGTTAACACGGTGAAGGGGCTTACATGTTTCAAGGATGTATTGAGCTATGCCAGTGGTAATGGATTCTATCAGCAGGGAGTACCATGCTGAACAGATTGATACTGAAGAAAGAGACTAAGAGGGATTCTGATTAGATGTGATGATGCTCCAGAGAAGCAGCTTGACAACAGCACCTACTAACCACTTCAGGTGGAGACAGTTACTATAAAGGTTACTTGGTCACTTAGACTTATTCTGAGGCAGAGTAGGTTGGATAGGAACAGAGGCAAGTCACCTATCCTTCTGGACAGCAAGTTTGATATCAGTGATGGCATTCTACGGCTTCTTTCTATCTTCTGGGCTACTTCCAATTCTCTCCCAAGATGATTTGTCATTATAGGAGAAATGATGAATTATCTCCATCCAATGAAAACAACGAATATGTAATATACAAAAATGAGCTCACAGGTATTTGGCAGTGTTTGGTCTTTAAATTCCCAGAGAACCCAGTTCAGTAGACAAAAGTAGCTATCAGAATTGAAGTGCTACTCTGAAACAAAAAAAAATAAAAGTAACAAGAAGAAAATTAATTTCATGATTGTTATATACAATGAAAGAACAATTTAAATGAATAATTTAAATATGAATAGATACAGTCATATCAAGGCTTGATTGACATTATCTGGTCCTTTCCGATTCTTCCAATTGTCAAAAATTGAACTTTCCGAATGTCAAAAATGACTATCTAGATTACTGTGCTCAGATCTGGCTATCTGGGTTTCTTGCGGATGAGGAAGTGGTGGAGAAGTCCAGAGGTAATTAACAAAGATGGTGAGTGGTCTATGGAATGCTTCCTATGAGGATAGACTGAGGGTTTGTGGATTGCAAAAGCTAGTTGATAGGCAAAAAAGGGGAGATATGATAGAAACATTTAATAGGGTTTTTTAGGGGATTTTGTAGGATTGATGAAGGGGAAATGTTTCAGCCCTTGGCTAGAGGGGAAAGAACAAGAGCTCATCCCTGGAAGTTGGGTAAGGGTGTGAGAACTAGATTTTTTGGTTGAAGAGTGGTTTAATGAATGGAATGAGTTGCCTGAGTCAGTTGTGGGTGCTTTGTCTGTTAATGTTACTAGTAGAGGTACAATAGATACTGTGTTCATAGCTCGAGTCTCCAATAGTTAGTTTTAGGAATCCATAGAGATGCCTGTGCAATAATAATAATATCAAACAGAAAGGAGTTGGTGTCCTTATAAATAAAAGCGTAGCAAAGCAAGTTATTAAATATGCAGGAATATCAAATTGGATAGAATATATAATAGTATGAACATCAGATAAGGAAAACCATTAAAATCATAAAACAATATGCACTATCCATCAATTATGAAGATGAAGAATTCAATATAATTCAACAAAATTACATAGCCTACAGATGTGTTAGGTGATTTTAATGCATCATCAAGAAGGAAAAAATAAATAAAACTGAACATAATAATTGTTCATAAAATAAAATAATACAATAAAAATATGAAATTATTATGCAACAATCTCACAACAGGAAAATAAAAAATAAGAATACAAGAAGAGAATTCTCAGAATATTTTTCACAACTGTATAACACCACAAACACTGCTGAAAGCTTTATTACATGAAAGCCACAGAAATAGAAAGAAGGGAGTATCACAGAAATAGTGAAAATAATGGGATGAACAAGAGGTCATTTCTTGAAGTTGAGTAAGGGTGTGAGAACTAAATTTTTTGGAAAAATTTTTTGCAAAAAAATACAAAATACTAAAATGCCAAGAGAAAATGAAATTACAACAGAAATAATGAAAGTAGCAGAAGAAATAAAAACCCGAAAGAGAACAATATACCAAACAACTGGAACAATATACTGTTCAAGATACCATTGTTCAAAAAGGATAATAATTACAGGCCTGTAAGCTTTATGTCACATGTATATAAACTAGTTATAAAAATAATTCAACTGACAATCAACAGACACTGAATCAAAAGAGAAGAACACAAAGAATATAATACTATTCTAGCATTGCATTCTTTAATATGAAATTAATTTGAATTTTCTAGACCATAGATTAACACGTTCGCTGCCACGCTACTTCGGCATAGTCTGTTCCCATACGCCGAGCAATTTCACTTCTTCAAGGTCAGTACGGTAATCTCGTTGCCGGTGGTAAGCGTCATACGAGTATACTCGCAGCTGGCTCATGTGGCTGGTTTACCAACTACGAGTATACTCGTAGTTGGCAGCGAACGTGTTAAAAAAAAACGTTCATTCAGTTGAAAAGCAGCAATCCTAATGAAGAAAAATGAATTAAAACAACTGAATTATAAACAGTTAACAAACAAAATATATGAAAAGCAAGTGCTAGTATACTTATATTATCATCATCATCATCATCATCAAATTCCTGCCATGTACCCTCAAGGGGTGTACAGGATATGACAGTACTACATGAAAAAATTACATCATTACTAACTTCCTATCTACAATTTTCCTCCAAATCAGTCTGTTACTTGTCAAGACTCCAACATTATCAGATCTTATATTTCTATCGTCTAAGGCACTTTGTACCGTATCAATCCACCTATATCTTGGTCTTCCTCTGGGTCGTTTTCCTGCCAACCTGGCAGAGAACACTTGTTTTGCTAATCTTTCCTCTCCCATTCTATTTAAGTGACCATACCATCTGAGATTAGCTCTGCTAACGCATTCCTGGATGCTGACAATGTCAAGTTCTTTCCTAATATCCTCATTTTTAATATGATATTGCCATTGATGCCATCTGTTCATGCCTCTAATCTTTCTCAGGACTCTCATATCTGCGGTTTCTAGTCTTTGGTCAAGTGTTTTACTTCTGACCCAGCTCTCAGATCCATAAGTTAAAATTGGTTTGAACACAGTCATGTATACAGCTAATTTAGTGTTCCGACTAATTTCTTTC
Source organism: Typopeltis vanoorti (assembly GCF_054136105.1). NCBI lineage: Eukaryota > Metazoa > Arthropoda > Arachnida > Uropygi > Thelyphonidae > Typopeltis > Typopeltis vanoorti. The sequence goes on along the minus strand of NC_143557.1, from coordinate 18,569,309 downwards.
TTATTCCATATGAATTTATTCAATTGACTTCCCACGATACCAGCTTTGCTGATTCTGTTGTCTATTTCTATATTTAGTTTACCATCTTCAGTAAAAATTGTGCCTAAGTAGCTGAAATGGTTTACTTGTTCCACAGGTTCTCCATTCACAACACAGTTGACATTTTCAATGATTCTGCCTATTTTCATTGTCTTTGTCTTTTTATTGCTGACCTTCATACCATATCTATTACAACAGCTATTCAATTTAGTCAGAGAATCTTGCAGACTTGTAGCGGATTTATTTAGAAGTATAACATCATCCGCATAAAGCAAAGAGCTGACATTAACATCTCCAATTTTGATATCAGGTTTAATACCACATTCCTTCATAATGTGATCCATATAGATAATGAATAACAGAGGGGATAATGTACATCCTTGTCTCACACCAGATTTAACATTAAACCATCTTCCTGTACTTCCTTCAATTCTAACTGCTGACTCACAACTCAAATAAAGACTAAGTATTGCTTGATATAATGCCCCATTGACACCATATAACTGCAGCGTATTAAATAGCTTCTCTCTTGGCACCTTGTCATATGCCTTTTCCAAATCGACAAAACTTAAATACAGATCTTTATATTCCCATGCTTTCTCGACTATTTGTCGTAAAGTGAAGATCTGATCATGACAGCCTCTATTTGGCCTGAATCCAGCTTGTTCTTCACCAAGCTTTTCTTCCACAATTCTTCTCAACCGTTTCTCAAGTATACTTGCATAGATCTTGCCAGGAACACTCAGTAGGGAAATACCTCTGTAATTCTCACATTCAGTTTTATTTACCTTTTTATATATGGGTGCTATGAGAGCTCTACTCCAATCATCGGGAATTCGTCCCTCTGTCCAGGCTTTCTGAATTATGCAGTGCAGCCACTGTAAGACTCTTATACCACCATACTTCAGCATTTCTGGTCGAATATCATCTACTCCTGCTGCCTTTCCACATTTCAAGCATTTGATGGCTTTTTCTACTTCAAGTATGGATATGTATTCCTGACTGCATGCCTGGTCAGTGTTTTTTTATCACTGTGCTGTCATCACTGCTTGTTTCATTTAGCAGTTTTTCAAAGTAATTACTCCATACTTCAAGGATATCTTTTTCTCCTGTTTTCATTTCACCTTTATCATCTCTAATTCCTTTTACAGCACTCTTTCCTCCATTCCTAAGCTTCTTCAACAACCTCCAGAATATTTTGCCACCTTCTTGATATTTATTTTCTATATTCTTGCCAAAGTCCTCCCATGACTTTTGTTTAGCTAGTTTTACACACTGTTTAGCTTTCTTACATTTGTCTCTGTATTTTGTAAGAGTAAAAGCTGACTTATTTGCCAGGAACTTTTGATATGCTTTCTTCTTTTCCTTCACTGCCTCTTTAACTTCCTGTGTCCACCAGGGAGTTCTGATTTTTTTATCTTTGCACACAACCTCACCACATGCCTCTCTGGCAGAATCAATCAATGTTTCCTTCAGAGTTTGGAACTGAATCTCCAAGGTTTGCTTCCTGTTCTCAAACTCTTTCATTTTCTTTTCAATAATATTTCTGTATTTTAGTCTACAGTTTACATCTGAGAGCTGCTCAACTTTTATTCGCTTTAAAACTTTCTTACATGTTATTCTTTTCAATATGAAATTCAATTTTATCCAGCTCAAGACTAAATAGTGATCACTTCCAATTTCAAATCCTCTGTACACTCTGGTGTCCTGCACCAGGGAGAAAACATCACTATCAACAATAACATAGTCAATGAGACTTTTCTTATTCCTAGCCTCTTCTCTCCATGTGAATTTGTGCACATTTTTATGTTGGAACATGGTGTTAGTAATAACCAGTCCATGTCCTGAGCAGAAATCCAACAGATATTTGCCATTATTATTAGCTTTGCTCTTTTCTCCAAATTTTCCCAAAATATTTTTGTATGTCTTACAATCATTTCCTACTCTACTATTTAGATCCCCAACAAGGACCAACTTTTCCTTTTTCATTGTGTCAGTTGCTTTTTCTAAAGCCTCAAAAATTCCTCCACTTCTACCTTAGTAGAACCTTCTGTGGGACCATAGGCACAAATAAGTCTCATTGTCCAGTTCCCCATTCTCATATTTGCCCACATTACTCTACTTGAGACTGCCTGCCATTCAAGAAGATTAGCCTCATATTTTGTGTTGAATACTATGGCTACTCCTTCTTTTCCTTGATTGTTATTGCCTGAACATAACATTTTGTATTTATTGCTCAGAAAGATCTCACCAGTTATAAAGATCTCACCAGTTGTATACTTATATATATATATATATGAGAAACAAAGCAGTCCCAAAACAAATAAAGGAGTATGCTAAGGAGAGACTATTTCATCCAAATTATTCAATGCAATATGAGAACATGTCCTAAGTGAAATACATTGCATAGGCATAGGAAAACACAAAAAAAGGGAACAACAATCCAATTAAAAGCAGATGAAAATGGCTATGAAATTTAGCCAAAAATTTTACAAATAAAGACATTTAAATTAAACGTACGTGGCTCCTGGTAATATTTTATGAATTCTTTCTCTTACATCTCTTAAAAGAATCAGAGGGTAGACATGACTTGCTTTTCTACAGTAACCTGACCTATTTTTCCTACAGTAACCTGATTGTTCACATATCACTGTGAGGTTTGATATTGTATTCACTTGTACTTTAAAAAATAAGTAAAATAAAAAATCTGAATCCATATTCATATTATTAGGTTTGACAGCTATCCAACATTATTTTTATTAGAAATAATTTTAGTGAGTTTGACCTTTTGTGGTATCCAGATTAGTAGTAAGTTATCTGTGGTTTTAGGCAAGATACTTTCTAAATTTATTTAGAAAGTATCTTTACTTTCTAAAGATACATTATAAAGTGTTATAGTGTGATGCATTCCAAACAGACAATTAAAGTACTGTGAAAAAAAAAAAAAATAATAATAATAATGACACATTTTACTGCCAGCCCACCAGAAATACTAATTAATGAACAGAAAAATTAAAAGTATTAAAATAAAACAAAACAAAAAAAAAAACAAGATTTTTATTGTTGATAACTGAACAAGAGTTTTTATTTGGAGAAGCTGAATTGAAACAATGCAGTTTGCACAGGTTTTTTCTTCATTTCTCTGCATGCATATCTTTGTAACATGCTTCAATATCAGAATCAGCTTCCATAAGGAACTCATAAGTATGATCAATTTCGATATAAGTTGAAAACTCTTTTAATGAGAATTCTTTTGTAGGTGCTTCAGTGACAGTTTCATCTAATTTATATTCCTCTTATTCATTGACACACCACTGATTCATCTCCACAAGAGTTTCAGCATGCATTAACTGACATGCATTTGAATGCCAGTCAATGCATGTCAGAATCCAAAGTTTGAAATCTGAGATTTTTCCCAATCAGCATAATGTCTTCAGAAAAAACAGTTTTAATTTGCAATTCAAAACTAGTGAAATCATTCCAATGCAGTAAAGCATACTGCCACACAGCTCTCACTTGTCAACAGTTATTTCAAGCCATGATTCGCTAATATTTTCAACAGCATTTCTGATATTAAAATATTTCCAAAATCTAACAATGGTATGTCCCCATCTCCTATTATTGCTTTTATGGCCTGTTATTTGAGAAAAAGTTTTCCTCAAATAACAGGCCTTAAACATAAGAATGATACCTGATCCATTGGCTGCAATAATGATGTGCTGGGCAGCAGAAAAAAAATTTTTACATTCACATGCAAGTCAGAAATAGCAATAGGATGACATGATGCACTGTCTAATAAGAATTTTAAAATCCATATAATTATCTTTGCAGTAATGCTTGACTGCATTAGAAAAATAAATTGAAAACCATACTTTCTTCAAACATTTGGGTCATCCATTCATTCTTATTTGATTGTCGTATTGCAGGAAGAGCACTTTTTGGCATAACTTTTAAGAGCCCATGTATTTTCAGCCCAGTAAACAAGCAAAGGCTTTAATTTAAAGACACCAGATGAACTTCCACCTAATAAAGGTGTCAAATGGTCTTCTGAAATTTTATATCATAGATGTGACTGTTCCTTTTTTTTGCTAAATAAGTGTTCAAAGGTTCCAAAACAAACCTGTTTTTTTTTAACATTAAAAATTTCTTCATCCTTGTAGCCTCCTCTTTCAAACACTTCCTTCTCTTAACTTCTTGGGAAATTTTGCAGTAGCAGTAACATCATCAGCACTAGAACTTTGATCTACAGTTTGAATGTCATGGACTCCCATATGTTTTTTAAAGTTATAAAACTAGTCACGATTTGCTGAAAAAGTTTCCTGTTCATCTCCATTTTCTTCTAGTGCCTTGTAGAGACGTTGTTTTAGCTTAAATTATCTGATTTAATTGAATTCATTTCTGATTGCAGTCTTCAGTCTACTTCATTAAAAGACATTCCATATTATCCATTGCAGAACTTTTCTATCTTTTCAATCACTTCTGTCATGTAAAATGCCATGACTTTTCCATGTTTTTTTATTAGATCTTTCTTCTTAGTGTATATAATAGTGATTTCTTCATTCTTTGTCCTGTGCTATTTTAGCATATGCTCCTTCTTCATGAAGCTTTGTAATTTCACATTTTTGTTCTAGTGTTAACTATTTACATTTGTTACGTTCATAGGCATCATTCCATTTCCTCTTCCCACTCATCATTATGTATCAAAGAGTACTTGTATGTAAAAAAAAAAAAATAATAATATAATAAAATAAAACTGTAGAGCACCCATGACTTTGCTGTTCAAAACTGTGATATGCTAGGTATTGTTGAGTGCACGTGTGCGTGCACACACAAACTGTTTCTATTTCAACAACAATGAGAACCTGCTTAACAGAAATTAAAACAGCCACATTTAAATGATGTGCAATATGGTGAGTGTGTTATTATGAACATCTGACATATCTCTTTTTAATTTTGTCACTATACATGAACAAATATGAACAAAGGACAGTCTGTACAAAATAACAAATGGGTGTTCTAATACTAATTGGTGAAAATACCATATATTTTGTGACAGTCATATTTGTATTAATACCAAAGAATGAAAAAGCAATGTTTCTCCACAAACAAAAATTCTAGGACTTTTTTTTTTGCTGCAAAATTATTATTTTTCATGATTCTTCTTTACTTTTTATGTTTATTGCATTTGTGCTGCCAACCAACAAAAAAAATAATTAATATAAAGATATATATAAATTAATATTTTTTAATGAAATTTGTGATGCACTAGTAGCACTAATATTGTGATAATAAAATTTATGTATTAAACTTGCAAGTCAAAGCTGTATAACTGAGAGGAGACCTCTACATAGCCTTTAAAGGGAAGTGGAGAACTAACCAGGCTTCTGACCTAATATCCAATTCTCACTTTTTTGTGGTGCACTCTGTTAGGTATCTACCCGGATACTGAACAAACGAGGATGGCCTGGCAATTTGGGATTTAGCTGACCAAACTGTATTCTTATTGGCTTAAACCACAAATAAAATGATGGTACAACATGACCGAATTTCATGCCAGTTGGGGCATCACCTGGTTAAACAAGGCCCCTGTTTTATTTTCACCAGGGAACCAGGGCAAACAGCAAAAAGTCAGCTACTGGAACAAAACCTGAAACAAGCCCCAACTCAACATCACCAGAGTTCAAAATTTATACTATCAACATATGAAGCCTGAATGGCAAAGAAATGGAGCTGGCTGAGAAATCTGATAAGTGCCAGATCAACATAATAGGGGTGTTACATCCTGAATGAAGAATTTTATTAAAGAAATAATTCATGCAGGATTTAACAAGTCAGAAAATTCAGCTGAGAGAAAAACTTGTACTCAAGCAGAAGAATTAAAGTACTAACTGTAAATGGAAATAGAATTACTTTATTTTATCAGAATTGTAAGACCGTGTAAAGAACTTTGCGTATAAAGTAGTATTATATGGATGAGTAAATTAGATGTAAGCAATAGTCCAAAGGTCACGGGCGGGCCTGAGGCAAATTTAAATCTCGGAAAAGTGACGCACGTTCGTTTCCCGGAAGACGCTGCTATGATCTCACGATGTGCCGAAGTTGCCGTGGTCGATGAAAGTAGCTGGCGGGAAAAGATCGCAGAAAAAAAAGTAAGAGGGCGCTATCATGGTAAGAACAGGGTGCAAGAGGGGGAAGTGAAGGGAGAATAAAAAGGTTTTGCACCCCTTTCTCACAGCTTTTTTCACCTGTCTCTCTGGATGATGATTTGACTTCTCTCGAGGACCAGTGGTTCCTGAAAAGTGTTCGTGGCAGCAGTTCGATATCGGAGGGTGCGCATTTCCCTTCGATGTCTGAACTTCTGCCATTACTACAGCGTGAGATGTCGATAGATACGGCCTTTGCTGAAAGTACCGACGGAATACTATCGCAGACGTACATTATAACCGGCAGCTAGAGTTAAGGATGGCCCGAAACAGATCGAGAATAGACGAGGGAAACTGATGATCATAGTGACCCACCACGTGGATGCAGGCTTATGGCAGATTCGAAAGGTAGTTCAAACAAAGGAGGACAGTTCCGATGGACCTGGAGACCCTACCCCACGAAATGATAAAGTACAGATTTTGTTGTATAATTACCCAGTCGGAAAAGGGGAAGAATTATTGCAGTGTATTAATCGAGTGTGGGCAGTATTTAAGGACTTTAAGTGATTATTTAGTAGTGTTAATGTCCATAAGACAAATTGTTAGGAATGATTATAGATGATTGTGACTAGTTTAATATGCAAGATTAACACAGTTGGAAGAATATTGATTAGTAATGATTATTGTGTATATTATATGTGTTAATTCTCTAACTTGAAAGAAGGGTTTGGTGTTCATGTATTAGGGTATCAATCAGTTTGATACAGTTTGGTTGTGACTAGTTTAACATGCAAGACTAACATAGTGGGTAGAATATTTTAGAAGTGTACATTATGTGTGTTAATTCTATAACTTGAAAGAAGGGCTTATTGTTCATGCATTTGAATATTAATAAGTTTGATATAGTTTGATTTATCATGTCATTGAACTAATTGAAAGTAAGATTGATCTAAGTGTATATTATGTCTTTAGATTCCAATAAATATGCTTTGTCTTTTATACCTGAGTTTTGCCTGTGACGTGGACCAAAACTACCACTCATTAATTCGAACCATAGCGGGAGGGGGAGGAATTGAAAGAAAGGTATAATATGTGGTTATAGAGACTACGACTACAAACCTGAATTTACTTAGCCATAGTAGAGCATTTGAATTATGAGTATAAGCAATAAATTTATTCTCCTTGTGCACCAAAGGTCTGGAAAAGTCTCCCTGAATAAGAGTCCCCTCTATTCTAAGATATTGGCTGGCGCAGCGTTAAAAAATAAATTTGTCAATATCTGAAGAGGAGACGGCCCCAGATAGAAATTAAAGGATTCCTTTCTTATAGTAAGGAATTACCTTTAACAGTTAAGGTATGCATGTGAGTAAATTTAGGAATCTGCCAGAGATATAGAATTTGCTTTCCTTATAGAATGAATGTGTAAGAAGTGATACAGATATTAGAGCCAAGAAAATTTTGTAAGTAAAGTAGGAGGTTAAAATAATGAGGGAAGTAAAATAACGGAAGAGCAACGATATTATAACAATGGCTCACACACAGAGGGTATGATTTTGATAGTAGAAGGTTTAGGTAAGAAAGGATAGATAAAAGTAAAACAACTAATTGAGTAACATCAATTTAACAAGGATACAACAATATGACGACATTATAACAGGGGTGACTGAAACAAAAACGAAAAAACTGGCGAGATTTTTCTACGCAATAAATACAGAATGTTATATTCAGGCAATAGCAACCAAGAAAAGAAGGAATACCTATGGTATTCAACACTAAATACGAGGATAATCTTCTTGAATGGCAGGCAATATCAAGTTGCAATGCAACATCAGCAATCAACATAGGTGGCACCTGTGAATAAGTTATATTAAACTTGTGATCCAACATTTTATCGTAATTGCAAGTGTTTTTGTGCAAAATAATCAGCAAATGAAAAACTAATAGAGGGTACTAAGGAGCCGATTAGTTCTGCACAACTTGTAAGTACCCACAGTCCATCAAATCAGTTATTTTTACCATAAAAAAAAAAAAAAAAAAAAAAAAACAGCCATGTGAAAGTGCCGCCTACCATGTGAAGTAAAGATGGTGGCAACAAACACCAACAATGAAAGATTACCTCAAGTCCTGTCAGCGTAGTGCTGCCGATCGCCAACAGACTGAATGATGATACGAAGTGCCACAGCTGTGAAACCGAAGTTACAGAAAGAAAAAAAAGTATATCGTGTGATTTCTGTTGCCACTGGCTACATACTTCCTGTGCAAAAATAGATGAATCAGTGCACAAGTTTTAATCAATCTCAACCAGCCTTTCTTCTGTTCGATGTGCCTTCCTTCCGTAAAACAGCTACTGAACCCAGGCAAACGTTGAAAACCTCAAACAACACCTTAATACTATGAAAGATACTTTATCTCCCAAAATCCGATAGTTAGAAACTAAGCGTGAGATACTCGACGAATGCCCAATCGCAAGTGCACCCATACTCACTAACGAACTCCACGACCTAATCGCATCAACGGTACACAAGTCTCTCGAGGCTGAAAATAGGAGACTCCATGCCATTATTCTGAACTTTCCAGAAGAAAACAGTAAATTGTTAAAAATGAGACACCAGCAAATTAGCAGGAGTGCAACTTCGATCCCAGAAATATCGTCAAATGCCATCGTTTCAGACCCATGAACAAAAGAAAGGATGGGACGAACTTTCCACATCTCATGAAAACAACCTGCGATACACCGACAAACATATCCAAATTAATAACGGCGATAAATAGCAAGCTAAAGGATACCTGCCCCAATCATGAAGTGATGCCACTAGTAGCCACCAAGATGACCAGTATGCATGCACTGCATAGGAAATATGCAAGACCCTTGCAGTCAAATCCATGCCTCCCAGAACCTTGCATATCCACTTCACCAACATCTGTGGCCTCAACTCTAACCTTAATAGTGTCCACTACCATCGGTCCACCAAACCCAACCTACTCTTTTGAAAATCTCAAATCGCACCTTTTCCCAGCACTATCCATCTCAACCTTCCAAACTATACACTATTTCACTCCTTTTGACCCAAGGGTGGTATCTGCGCATATATCTGCTCTGACATACCCTGCCAGAGAGCACCTAACCTAGAATCATCCAACTCTCACCTTCTTTGGATGAAAATATTCCTCCCCCCACTCAGTCAAATTCATCTGCTGTCTCCATAGCTTTCCTAATACCACCAACCGCTATGAGCTCTTTAATTTCATCTCCTTAAAAGTTGATTTTCTCCACTCCCACTCTCCTAACAGTGAAATCATCCTCCTAGATAATTTTAATGTCCATAACACCAACTGGCTTTCCTCTTCCAGTTGTACAGATCTTGCAGGCAGAGATGCTGAAACATTTGCCATCACTAATGACCTTACACAAATTGTTCACAAGCCGAGAATACCAGATAACCTGAACCACTCTCCAAATACCCTAGATCTCTTCCTTACCAATGATCCTTCCAAATATGCAGTGAATGTAGTGAGCCCCCTGGCTAATTCTGACCACAACCTAGTTCTCCTCTCCTCCTGCATGCAACAACATTTACACAATCACTCCTACACAACAGTTGTTTCCGGTCTTCCAATCCAAACATATGCACCGAACGTATCACCAAAGTAATCTTCATTGGCATGAAAACATTCATTCCCCACACTTCTCTCAACAGCCATCCTCTATCTAAACCCTGGTTCTCCAAAAAATGTGCCAAGGCTGAACAAATGAAAAATCAAGCATACCACAACTGGCTCAAATCAAGAACTCTATCCTCCTTCAATGCCTACTGAATTCTGAAACAATGCAAGAAATTTATCAATGCTCTCAAAACAGAATTTGAATGGTCAAAAAGCAGGAAACTTGCAGCCTGTACAAATGGCAGCCATGCCTCATGGTCTCTTGCCAAAGCAACTGATCGTAACTTTTGCCCTACACTATTCCCACCTCTATCATACCCAGGTGGCTCAACTGCAACATCACCCACAGAAAAAGCTAATCTCCTGGTTTCACACTTTGCCTCCAATGCATGCATAACTGACAATGCCACCTGTATCCTTTAACCAGAAAGAGATCCGAAACCTGTTGTCTAAATTAGACAGAAAAAAGTCTCCTGGCCCTGATGGCATTCCTCCAATTGTCCTGAAGGTCTGTGCACCAGAACTGACTCCTATCCTATGCCATCTGTACATACTCTCTTACTCCACTGGTATATATATATATATATATTTATATATATATATATTTCCAAAGCCTGGAAACTGGCCTACATTCAATCTATTCCTAAAAAGGGTGAAAAATCACTGCCATCTATCTACCGCACTATCTCATTCACCTCAGTCCTATCTAAAGTGATGGAGAAAACCATCAATTCTCAACTCCTACTCTAACTTAAAGGTAGCCAGCTACTAAGCGACCACCAGTACAAATTCAGTCGATGCCGATCAACAGGACATCAATTGTTATATATCACCCATCTCTGGACAAATGCCTCTTATATATATCACCCATCTCTGGACAAATGCCTTATATATATCACCCATCTCTGGACAAATGCCTCATATATATCACCCATCTCTGGACAAATGCCTCTTATATATCACCCATCTCTGGACAAATTCCATGAAGAAATATGGCAAATCCCAAGTGGTTGCACTTGATATCTCTAAAGCCTTTGACCGGGTCTGACACAAAGGCTTACTAAGCAAACTCCTATCATTTGGACTGTCTCAGGACTTCTGCAGATGGATTGCCAACTTTCTGTCTGGACACACACTATGTGTGATTGCAGACTGCTTCATATCCTCTCACCATCCAACTAATGCTGGGGTCCAACAAGGTTCAGTTCTCTCACTGACCCTCTTCCGTCTGTATATCAATGACCTACCTCAGTTGACCTCCAATCCAATACACAGTGTTGCAGATGACAACACATTGCACTCCTCTCTCTCAGTTGACAAATCCTACTCTACACAACTCACTTAAACCCACAGAACATCAACCACAACTGCCCTTAATTCTGACCTCCAAGCCATCTTTTAATGTGGCTCAGATAACCTCGTCAACTTCAACACTAGTAAAACCCAGATCTGTCGTATTTCTCACTAAAAAAAAGAACCATTTTCCCCCAGTATTATTTTTGATAACACTCAAATTCCCAGACAAGATGAGATTTCTCTTCTTGGAATTACCCTGACATCAGGCCTCTCCTGGCATAAACACATCAAACATTGCATCCTCAGCTTCCAAAAAAACTATGATTTCTCTTTCGCTCAAGACATTACTTCCCCTCTAAACAGCAGTTAATCTTATACAAATCACAAATCTACCGAACTATCAAATACCATTCTCACATGTGGAGTGAGAACAGTATTTGATAGGAGAGCAATTAGACTGATAAATGACCCATTTCTTACCAACTTGCTCCCCTCACTTTCACAATGACATTTGGTCTCTGCAATTTGTATATTCTATAAATATTTCCATGGAAAACGTTCATCTGAAACAGCATCAATAATTCCCCCAATCTGTACTAATCCCACTGGAACACATACAGCTTCCGCCCAACATCCTTTCACAGTACACCTTGAAACCCACAGAAAAAGTTTCTTTTCCTCCTCCATCTCTACTACTGCTGTAGTGTAAAACAGTCTTCCCCCTGACGTATTTCCCAAGGAATATAATACACAGACATTTAAATCAAACGTAAACAAGTTTCTTCTTTCCCAACCAACTACACACATATATACGGTACTAATGTCCTATAGGTTGATCAGCCAACCTCTTGTATATGGGACCAACATGGGGGGGGAAAAAAAGTCAAGTTACGTGGGCAAATATCAGAATGGGAATCTTGACAATGAGATTTATTTGTGCCTATGGTCCACAGAAGGTTCTACCAAGATAGAAGTGGAAAACTTTCATGAGGCTTTAGAGAAAGCAACTGACATAATGAAAAAGGAAAAGTTGGTCCTTGTATGGGAACTATATAGCAGAGTAGGAAATGATTGTGAGACATACAAAAATGATTTGGGAAAACTTGGAGAAAAGAGCAAAGCTAATAATAATGGCAAATACCTGTTGGATTTCTGCTCGGGACATGGACTGGTTATTACTAACACAATGTTCCAACATAAAAATGTGCATAACTTCACATGAAAAGAAGAAGCAAGGAATAAGAAAAGTCTCATTGACTATGTTATTGTTGATAGTCATGTTTTCTCACTGGTACAGGACACCAGAGTGTACAGAGGATTTGAAATCTGAAGTGATCACCATTCAGTCTTGAGCAGGATAAAATTGAATTTCATATTCAAAAGAAGAACATGTAAGAAAGTTTTAAAGCAAATAAAAGTTAAGCAGCTCTCAGATGTGAACTGTACACTAATATACACAAACATGATTGAAGAAAAAATGAGAGTTTGAGAACAGTAATCAAACCTTGGAGATTCAGTGGCAAACCTTGAAAAAAAAAAACACTGATTGATTCAGCCAGAGAGACATGTGGTGAGGTTGTCTGCAAGGATAGAAAAATCAGAACTCAATGAAGGAAAAGAAGAAAGTATATTGAAAATTCCTGGCGAATAAGTCAGTTTGTGCTCTTAGAGAATACAGAGACAAATATAAGAAAGCTAAACAATGTGTAAAAGTAGCTAAACAAAAGTCATGGGAAGACTTTGTTATGAACATAGAAAATAAATATCAGGAAGGTGCCAAAATATTCTGGAGGCTGTTGAAAAAGCTCAGAAATGGAGGAAAGAGTGCTGTAAAAGGAATTAGAGATGATAAAGGTGACATGAAAATTGTGTGTGTGGGGGGGGGGGGGGGGGGAAGAGGAATCCTTGATGTGTAGAGTAATTACTTCAAAAAATTGCTAAATGAAACAAGCAATGATAACACAGTGGTAAAAAACACTCAATAGACATGCAATATGGAATACATATCCATACTTGAAATAGAAAAAGCCATCGAAAGCCAGAAATGTGGAAAGGCAGCAGGAGTAGATGATATACGACCAGAAATGCTCATGTATGGAGGTATAAGTCTTGCAGTGGCTGCACTTCATAGTTCAGAAGGCCTGTATAGTTCACACTACATCACATTGTTATGTCAGCCTCTTTTTTTCACCATTATTGAAGAGTTTAACATATATTTCATCTATTAAACTGAAGCTCACAATAGCTGTGTAACTTGACAATAATCCCAATTCTAGAAAAGGATGAAATTAGATGTAAAAAGAAAGATATACAAATGAAAATAACAGCTGCTATTACCTAGACCTCTGTCTGTAACTTCAGGATGTACTTCCCTTTAAATCAGCACCATATAATGAAACAACTGAGTCTTGTTTCACAAATCTTAATGAATAGCTGACAATGAATATTTTCTTCACAGTTATAGTTTTACCATGTGTACAGTTTTACCTACTGAAGAAATTACAAAAATGTAGTTGCTTACAAAACAACTGCAGGCTACAAGACTGCTTTTGCTTTGTCTTGTAGGCAGATAAAGAATAGTCTATAAAAACATATGAGTATCTCTAAATTAAGAAAGTTTTGCAGAGGTTGCGTTCTCAGAATTATTTTTTAGAATCCTTTTGCCTCAGAGCTATTGTCAGTAATTAGGGAACAAAGTCATCTGCTCCATACTCTTTTTTTTTTCCCTACAAAATTATCAAATTACTTAACTTTGTTAAGAATTTTTCATCCCTATAAATATGTTTACATTCTAGGCATACTTTTTTTAAATTCAAGCTATATATCAAAGTAAAGCAATAACAACGACAACAGCAAATAAATAAATAAATGCTTACTTGAGGAATAGCATCAACTAAAGCATAACTTGATTTATTACTTATCTGGAAAATAAAAATATTTTTTGAATTTTTTTTTTTTTTTGCAGGTGGGGTTTATTGACACACACACATATACACTTATAATATGCATAAAATACAGAGTTAGTCAAACTGAATAATACAAATATGATGTTTTATTTCCATGTAATTACAGATGCAAGGCAACAAAGTTTGTGCAAAATGATACCACAAATGCTCAAATTCTGGTCAAAAACACTCACACATCTTCAAAGTATGCACTGCAGTTCTATATGTGTGTTTATCTATCTATCTATCTATCTGTGGACAGTATATGAAATACTCCAGAAACTATATTGCTATCCTCTCAGAGACATGCCTACTTCCCAACCAATCTTCAACTGGTGGTCACTCTTTAAGGCTAAACTTAAGATTTTTATTCAAAGTATAGCCATCAGAGGAATCTGAACATATACACAGTCATATAATCTGCAACAGCAACAACATCATCCAGAGTCTGAGATATACCATTTCCTAGAAGCAATCATACATTCACACCTAGAGCACTATGCAAGAGGAGCTCTAATAAGAGCACAACAAAAGCACATGATAATCACAGAAACAAAATATTTCTTTTCACTGAAAAAACACCAACAAGAGTACACTATAACAACAGATAGTGGAAGCATTATAGAAGATCATGATGAAATACTCTTATATGACTTGCAGTACCATAAAAACTTATACCATGCCATATTCAACATTCTTCAATGACACTAGTATAAGCCTCTCTGATGTGAAAACATCCTTACCTGTCTGCAATATAGCACAAGACAGAACTTTCCATCATGCTACATGATTTGACAACTGCCTGCACCTCTTTACCAAAAGATAAATCTCCAGGCTCACTACTGAATTTTACCAGTGTCCTTCTGGGAACAGCTTGGACCTATTCTCCACAGACTATATACAAACCCGCTACCAATGGCTTTCCACTCAGTATGCCATTTGTTATTAAACTTATCCCAAAGAAAGGAGACTTTACAAAATTAGGAAACTAGTGACCCATCTCCATCATAAACACTAAGTATAAGATAATATCGAAAGTCATTGCCAACAAACTCAAGCCCACTCTGAATGAAATAACAGATAGGCACCTAGAGATACTCTATCCCAGGATGATCCATCCATCAAAACTTACACCTTATAAAGAATCTGATAAACATAGCTAACAACAACAGTGAAACTATGGACCTTGTAACACTTGACTAAGAAAAAGCTTTTGACCACATTGAACATCCCTACCTATTCAGATGTTCAGAAGATTTCAGTTTTGGCACAGGCATCATCCAGCTATTAAGATGGTACACATTAATGCTCACTTCTGTATGGAGATAAACAACAGGGTCACCATATCTCTACCATACAGCAGGGGAATTAAACATGGCCACCCTCTTTCTGGTCTTTTTTATACAATTGCCATAGCACCTTTTCTGAGCCGATTTTACATGTTGCTTAAGCCAACCTGTTCTAATCTCTCTCACCAAGCTATAACCCTTACAACATATGCTGGATGTTACTGTTATAGCCTGCAATGATAAGGATTTCTCTAACATAGAAACAGTATGACAAGAATATCGAACATCTTCAGGAGCCAGACTAAACACACATAAAACACAAGACTGTGATGTGGAAAATGGAGAGGCTGAACTGGCATCCCTATGTCTGGCCATAAAGAAAGCAGGTGAAATAGCTGTAAAAATAATACTTAAAGAGTCCCTTTTCCACAATAACATAAGAAATTCTATCACTAACCAACAGTTTTGCTTCTCTGCATGGAGATGGCAAAGGATGAGAGTCAAAGCAGATATTTTATCCCCAAACATCACATGGCACTGTCCAGAATCGCAAATAACCCAGAATCACTAATAATATGGGAACCAAGCTGAACTGATAGACATAATCAAATCTATGCCTTATAGTCATGCCAGATATCACATCTGAAACAGGCCTTCAAGAACCAATAGCAGAAAATCCAAGGCCTACATATCTCTTGAAAACAAGCAATACGAATGGTGACACACAACTCATCCAACATGCACAAAAAGTATGAATTTCTAATCAAAAGAACATGGCAATCAACTTCACAACAGGAATCCTTATCATCTCAACAAACCCCTTGGAGTGGGATCTACCTTATCAAAGCATGTCAGCTCGATGTGATATGTTTTTTATATCACATTATTTTATTACTGGTTCACATTAACTCCTGAATGTGCAGGGAACAGTACAACAGTCCAATTTCCAGCAGCACAACAATCTCCTCCATCAAAAAAGAGGGAGGGAGATTTTTCTGCATTTTAACAGCTTAAAACCAAGCAAACAACTGATCCAAAAATTTACTCTGTAGTTTTCACTAACTTTGTAGGTATTACATTTAATAATTGACATCTATGTAACCTCTCTGCCTGAATCTATGCCGCCTCTACCTCAAAAACATGGTGTATCTTGGGCAGAGTTCTTCACCTGACAGATTTGAAAGACAAACTCACACATTTGCAAACCTTTCGACAGATCCATTCTACTATGGACAGTGGTGCACATGCGGTATCAGCTTTTGTTCCTGCACAAAGACTAGCAATTGAACGTCATCTCCATTGATTATCTGGATCTCTCCAACAGCACCTTGCAGCATGTCAGCTCGATGTGATATATTTTTTGTATCACATTATTTTATTACTGGTTCACTTCTGCTCACAGCACAATATTGTCCCTGTTGGTCATTTTTGAACTAATTTTTTTTTTTATATTGTCAAAATCTCTTCTCCCTGGTTAAGTACCAATCAAGTTTACAGGTATTTAATTCTGAATAGAGGTACTTTAATTTGAAACACTCTGTTTTTTTATTATAATGTTGGGCATGAGAGAGTGGTTGATTGATCGACTTATAGTATGTCAGTACTGATATGTATCACACACTCACGTGTGTGTGTGTGCGTGTGTGTGTGTGTTATTAAAGATAGCAAGCTTATGTACAAAAGTAGAACCTGACATGCAGTGGAGAATGTGACACAATGTCCTCCTTACCCCTACTACACTACACAAAATTTATTCTGAATTATCAGAGAACTGCCTCTTTTGTAAGAGAACTGGTACAATTCATTACATCTATTCTGCAGCATGCTGCATTCAGACCAAGAGTACTTGACCTTCCATACACAGTTTAAAAACCACCCTGTTTGCAACTAGCTCTTTATCACTGCAAAAGCAGTAATATAGAACTGTTATCTCTGACACACACAAGAGCAGACAGAATGATACCTTCATTAGAGAAGCAATAGACCACCTATTCACAGCCTTGTGGAGAAGATGGCTTCTCCACAAGCATCATCATCACCATCATGAAAACAACACTCTTGTCCTCTTCTGCCAACTCGAGAATAAAAGGAACCAACTCCTGACTGTTCTTGTACAGTCAGGAACCAACTCCTGAATGTGCAGGGAACAGTATAACAGTCCAATTTCCAGCAGCACAACAATCTCCTCCCTCAAAAAAGAGGGAGGGAGATTTTTCTGCATTTTAATTGATTAAAACCAAGCAAACAACTGATCCAAAAATTTACTCTGTAGTTTTCACCAACTTTGTAGGTATTACATTTAATAATTGACATCTATGTAACCTCTCTGCCTGAATGCAAAGAAATACAGTGTAATTAATTCAGTTCGTCTTTTGTACATAAGTTTGCTATCTTTAATCACACACACACACACACACACACACACACACACACACACACACACACACACACACACACACACAAACGTGTGAGTGTGTGATACATATCAGTACTAACATACTATAAGTTGATCAATCAACCACTCTCTCATGCCCAACATTATAATAAAAAAAACAGGGTGTTTCAAATTAAAGTACCTCTATTCAGAATTAAATACCTGCAAACTTGATGGGTACTTAACCAGGGAGAAGAGATTTTGACAATATAAAAAAAAAAAATTAGTTCAAAAATGACCAGCAGGGACAACATTGTGCTGTGAGCAGAAGTGAACCAGTTATAAAATTAATGCGAACCAGTAATAAAATAATGTGATACAAAAAACATATCACATCGAGCTGACATGCTGCAAGGTGCTGTTGGAGAGATCCAGATAATCAATGGAGATGACGTTCAATTGCTAGTCTTTGTGCAGGAACAAAAGCTGATACCGCATGTGCACCACTGTCCACAGTAGAATGGAATGGACCTCAAAATTACCTCAAAAGCACACCATGCTTTTGAGGTAACCCCAAAGCCAAAAGTAACAGAGGTTAAGGTCTAGTGAATGTGGTAGCCATTTCATAGAAATGAGTGACCCATTGGTCACTCATTTCATAGAAATGAGTGACCAATGTACCCTTTGTGAAATGTTGATGCAATAATTGTTAAATCTCACTTCCTATGTGGGAAGGCAATCCATCTTGCATCAGTACTGTTGTGTTCAGGCACCCTTTTTGCTGCAGTTGCAAGATGACAAAATTGCTCAACATGTGCCAATAATGCCCAGCCATGACAGTGCAGGACACAGGTCAGGTTTGACGAATTTCTTAGAAGAAATGGCATGATAACAAACTTGGCCATAAATCCTATCCATACTGTGACCTTTAGTAAATGTAAGGGATCTTGTAAATGCTTGAAGATTCTCTGTAGCCCAGATGTGGCAGTTTTGAGTGTTTACTGTTCCACAAATACGAAAATGCACTACTTCACTTCCAAGGCCAATCCTTGTTTATGTCCATACATGCCAGAAATGCCAACATAAACATTTCTCAGATGCTGGCATCTCCCATTTGCAACTCTTAGTTGTGGCTGAGTTTATACAGGTAGCATTGCAATGCTTTGTGCAAAACGCTTATATGTTAAAAGGCTTATATGTTGGCAGTTCATGTCAATTTATTTGACAGGAATTCACAACACAGAATAATAAGAAAATAATATTTATTTAACTTATTTGCTGATATTTCGCTGGTATTATATCCAGCATCTTCAGAGCACAAAAACTGTTTGTTACAGTACACAAACAGCAACAATTTGGTTAAGAGTGGGATCAGTTTAAAAGAACTGTAACAGTAAATAACTCAAGGAACTAAAGTTCGATAAAGAGAAAAAAAAAGTATTAATATGATCTTAAAATGATTCTCCCCCAGATTTTTGGTAAATTGATACAGCTATACTCGTTGAGGTTTGAAGAATGTTTTAAAGCTGTTGCTTTGTGCAAAGTTCTCCATACTGTTTTATATGCCAAATCTAATTGTCTTGCTATGGCACATACACTGCATGAACTTACAGCATTCTCATTTGAATTAAAGATGCTCAACAACTGCAGTTGCAAGCTCTTCGGTCATTTGTAGAACTTCAGATTTATATCTTCTTCCTGGTTGGATTGTCAAACTGCCCATCTTTTCAAATTGATGAACCACGTGTTGCGCTACATTTAGCATCATTGGGCCTTTTAGCAAAAGTCTTTAGGCAAAGACTTTTGCTTACAAAGTACTTGCAAAGTGCTGCTGCAGCATTTCCCCTTTGCTTTTATAGGAATGTTCAAGGCATGTTCAGGCAAAGTGGGATCCATCATGCAAGTCAAATAACTGTAGGGTCAATCTTGCTCCTTTGTTTATACCACTTTATGGCTCACATGGTATGCAAAATTCACTATCTTTTCTAGCTTACAGCACTGTATTTCCCCTTTTCGTTATTTTTGAACGAACTTTTTTTATTGTCAAAATCTCTTCTCCATGATCTGGTTAGGGTACCCAAAATTTAAGGGTATTTCGTCTACTGGTTTTCTCTACTAACTGCTATGAAAGGAGTAATTTAATTTGAAACACCTGTGTGTGTGTGTCAGATTTTGATAGCAGTGACTATCAAACACACAAGAGAATGCAAAATCTATGACACACAGTGCCTATGAGGTTAAGTGGACAGTTCCTAATCCTAATTTACGCTCGCACGTAGACCTACACTTTTTACCATGTAGGCATTCAGAACACCAAAATCCTACGGAATAGGATGGTTACTCCTTATTCCTGGAGGTATCCTATGACTGCAGCCTGTGTGTTTACGGGGCCAGTTTGCCTGCCTGCAGGATGAAAAATCTCAGATAAACTTTATCCAGGGGGGAAACCTGCTGCCCAAGACCGACTAACTTGGCTATGGCTGGGAAAGATCCTTGAGCTCCTCATATCTTTAACAGGAATCGAATCTAGGATACTCCTTCCCCAGGCATATGGTTGTGAAGCGCATAGCCACTATGCTAACTGCACGGACAAGTGGACAGTTAGAAAGAAAAGAAACAAATTTATTAATGTGCTTGGATAAACATATATGTTCGTCAGACATGTTGTAATAGATGTCATGGTATGATGTGAACACAGATGGATAAGAAAATAACTATTTATTAACTTAAAAGCTAATATTTCGTTGGTATTATATCCAGCATCTTCAGAGCACACAACACAAAGTTTGTTACAAATGCAAGACAATCACAATCCGGTGTAACAGTGGGGCTAGTATAAGTAATTGCAGCGTGCAACACAAGACTAAAGTCCTAATATGACGCCATCTAGGTTTTAAAAAAAAAGTTCAAAGTTTTGAAATAGTAGTCCAAATAGTAGTCTTAGAAAGTTTGAAAAAAAATAAAATAAAATAAAATAAAAGTAATAAATATTAATTTGGTCTTAGGATGACTGTCTTCCAAATCTTTGGTAGATTTATACAGCCATACTTGTTAAGGTTTGGAGTATGTTTTAAGGCTTCTGTTCATTCCAGGAACAACCTCTCTGACTTGTAGAAGCTTCTGTGCATTACTTTTGTTTCTTTCCAATTGACCCTGTGTGCAGGAGTATCCAAAGCATGATCTGCCAGACCCGACTTGCCGTAGCGAAAGTGTCGGATATATTTTTTGTGTTCACTGTGGCAGATGTCCACAGTTCTTCCTGTCTGTCCGTAGTATGCTTGATGGCAAGAACAGGGCACTTCATAGACTCCTGGAAGTGATAAAGGCGTGCATTTGTCCTTAGGTGAACGGATGAGAGTTGCTAATTTTACATAAGATTTAAATACTGTGCATAGCTGGTGTTTGTTAAGCACCCTAGATATCTTTTCAGATGTGCCTTTAATGCATGGGATGGTGATAGTTTTGTTGTAGTCTTCTGTGGTAGATAGAGGGGATTTCTGGGTAGCAGTCAGTATGTTATCTATCTTATGGGGATTATAACCATTGGTTAAGGTGTGACATAGGTGAGAAAGTTCAGCAGTGAGAGCAATGTCATTGGAACAGATTGCTCTAGCTCTATGGGTTAGTGTTTTTAAGATACCATATTGTTGAGAAAGGTGATAGTGTGATTGTTTGTGTAAGTATCTCCCTGTATGTATGGGTTTTCTCTAAACCGAAAATGATAAGAAACCTTGTGGAAGACGTGTGATCAGTGTGTCCAGGAAGGGCAGGCAGTCATTGGTTTCTAGTTCCATTGTAAAGTGGATTTTAGGGTGCTGGCTATTTAGATGCACTGCTATTTAAATATCACTATAGTGAACTCACTCACTATAAGCAACCAACAGGTTAAAGTACGAGTTCCCTGGCATTCCATGCTATTCTAAAATTTCACTAGAGCAGATATTCAGCTATAATCATGATTTTTTTTTTTTTTTTAAAGTATTACCTTTGCTGTCCTTGCTCCAGGACAGCAAAGACTGTGCCATTTGTAGAAATTAATTCTCTGTACTTTGCATGAAGTTTTTAACTTTGTACAAAGTCTGACAAAATTTGCCTGAATGTATATGGCTCAGCCAGATTAATAAAAATTGCAATCCTCAGTTGAATGAAGTGCCAGCACTCTGCCAGAATGGCATATGGTAAAACAAGTTATATTGTTTGCACACTGGTGGGTCATCAGCCCTCAGTGTAAGATGATGTGACCTATGCAGAAACTAGCAAGAACAACTTTCTCTTCTGTTTCTATGTAGACAGACTGGCAATGCTTTATTTCATGCAAATTATTTGTTGGTGCTTCCTGCCTGGCTGAATGCCACTGATCAATGAATGTTG
This sequence comes from Typopeltis vanoorti, assembly GCF_054136105.1. Classification (NCBI taxonomy): domain Eukaryota; kingdom Metazoa; phylum Arthropoda; class Arachnida; order Uropygi; family Thelyphonidae; genus Typopeltis; species Typopeltis vanoorti. The sequence goes on along the minus strand of NC_143557.1, from coordinate 18,547,189 downwards.
CTCTTATTAACTATCTGTACAGTTTTAACTCATGTACAGTTTGCCAGTTCCCTTTTGTACAGGGAACTGACAAACAGTACATGAAAAAAGAACAAACTGGCCTTGTAGCTGCATTTGCAGTCTTGATTTTCCTTTATTCCAATGTAACTGAGAATCCAGCGCAATCAAATATCAAAATTAAGACTCTTCATCTGATACAATAATTGTAGATCATAAAGCACTGGATGCAGAATGTATAAAGAACTCACTGAGTCAGTATAAATTGCAGATTTTGGTAGCAGTTTTCTTCATGTGTACAAGTGTATGCTGGATGGCATGTGGCCCAGCAGCATATTTACTGCATTCAAGTGAAATCTGTATGGAGGCAATGCAGTCAGGAATAACAAAAGCAGAACCAACAGAGATCTTAGATCTTAAACCATCCACAGAGACAGGTGTGCACTAAATGCAGACAGACCAATAATGGTATAAACCACTTTCTCAGCTAGGACAACAAGAAGCAACATAGCATTCAAAATCTCCTATAAGGAAAAGACATTCAATGCAAGTAATGTTGCCTTTCGTGTTAACTGCTTGTGTAATTTATTTTGTACACATATGCCAAATGGCAGTCAGATGTCTATATTAAATTTCCCACTGTAGGGAAACAAGTTCATATAAGATGTTTTTGCAAAGACTTTATTTTTAGAGCAGAGTTAAGTGACAACTGTTTCCATCAAAGTGAGAGAGCAGGTTCGTTTGCTTCAACATACAGGGTTTGAATGGGAGATGAGGCACCAGCAGTTCTTCATATAATTTGATAATGGATAAAGCCATTGTTGGATCTATTCTCCCTTGCAGAAGCATAGACTTATGGCCCATAATAAAGCTTTGAGTGAACACATGCATGATACAGGTGAAGCAAAGAACATCAAGCAACAAATTCAGTAGATAATAGGGATGCAAAGGATATCCAATGCTTTCTTGCACTTTTTTTTTTCGTAGTTGTTTGTATTAAGAATATAAGGTTTCTGTAAAAAATGATTCTTAATAACTTGGCTTCTGTTGCTACTGGGATAACAGTTTGTTTCATCCTTAGCATAGACAAAAGTGTCTGTATACAAAAACATACACAGACACTATTGTTTGCTGAAAATGAACTTATGACCAAGAGCCTATGGACATGTAATCAGCTGCTTTTCAATGATTTTAGAGAAAACTGCAAATTCATCAACGTATAGAGCATTGCCTACTATGAGTGGAAGATGTTCTGTAGTTGAGATTACTTTGAGAGCACAGAGTGTTACACTCATGACAGAATCTTTGGGAATATCATATCCCTGGCAGAATAGCCAAAATTTTGCATTTCCCACTTGGATTTGGAAGATTTATGATGAGAAAATTTTTAATAAAAATAGGAAGATACTCCAATACCTAGATTATAGAGGTCTTTAACATGTTCACACCAGACTGTATCTCATGCCTTATGTTGCACTAGTACAGCATGAGACACATCCCATTGTGAATGTCTTAATTATGTCATATTTCCAAGCCACATCATATGTTTTTTTTTTTCATGCCAAAGAAAACTGGAACTACATGATGCCATTTCAGGAATGTATCAATGAAAGATTTTTCTAACCAAATGGTCAAACACTGACCAGTGTCTAATGAAAGCCCACACTGTGTGCTGGAAATGAGATTGCAGCTTTCTAAATACTACAGAAGTCATGCATTAACTATTTTATCGAAGATCTTAAGAAAAACTGGTCAAACTAATAAAACATTCTGGAACTTTACCTGGCTTTGGGAATTTGGCGATGACAATGCCTTATGCCAAGAATCTGGAAACTGTTCCTCAGTTTCCAGATTCTTGATTGTTGTATAATAATAGGCTGCCATCAGACCACCTGATATGTCATGATCGCTTTTTTTCTTTTTGTGGTGCTTGCATTTGTGCTCATTTCTTGCATTAAAAGTGCTAGACATATGGAGGTGTCTAGCACATTTCTTTCAGTGATGATATTGCTAATTTTTTTGATGAACAGGTTCTTATTTAGATCATTTAGGTGTTTCAAGAGTGAGACAATTAATACTTTGGACAATTAATGCATGCCATTCAGGATCATTAAGTTCAGGTATGCTGAAATTATCAGATTGTAGATAAACGTGGTTTTTGTCACTTTTGATATTTTCTTTACACACTAACATAACACAAGATGATTTCAGGACAGGTGTTTAGATGTTAGCTTCCCCATTGCATCGTGATATGAGGTATTCTTTTTGATCTTTATCTTTTGCATTTCTTTTTCATCCTCCCACCTTTGGAAATGCTCAGGAGTATGCTGGATGGACTTTCTCACAGTTGATAGGTTTCTTTGCAGAGGACAATTTATTATCATGCTCTCTATTATCACAGCAGGCACAGATGGTAGAGCCACAACATGCTTTGGGATGCCTACATTTCTAACATTTAAAGCATCTTAGTAGATTGGGGGGGGGGGTGCTTAAGAGTCAAAGCTGTAGAACTGAGAGGAGACCTCCACATAGCCTTTAAAGGAATACAGAGAACCGACCACGGCATTTGACCTAATGTCCAAGCCTCACCTTTTCGTGGTGCGACCTGTTGGGTATCTACCTGGATACTGAACGAACGAGGATGGACTGGCAATTTGGAATTTAGCCGACCAAACTGTATTCTTATTGGTTAAAACAAAACACAAAATGATGGTACAACATGACAAAATTTCATGCGGGCTGGGGCATCTCCCGGTTAAACAAGGCCCCCGTTGTTTCAGCCAGGGAACCAGGGCGAACAGTGAAAAGTCAGCTACTGGAACAAATCTAAAAACACATCCCAACTCAACATCACCAGAGTTAAAGATCAGAACTATCAACATAAGAAGCCTGAATGTCAAAGAAATAGTCTGCAAGATTACCTGGCTAAATTAAATAACTGTTGTCATAGATATGGTATGAAGGTGAGCAATAAAAAGACAAAGACAATGAAAATAGGCAGAATCATTGAAAATGTCATCTCCATTGTAAACGGGAACCTGTAGAACAAGTAAAACATTTCTAAAAATTGCTAAATGAAATAAGCAGTGATAGCACAGTGATAAAAAAACACACACACACACACACACAACAGAAGAGAACACAGAGAAGAAACACACACACACACAACAGAAGAGAACACAGAGAAGAAACACACACACACACAACAGCATAGTTAAGAATACATATCCATACTTGAAGTAGAAAAAAACATCAAAGGCTTGAAATGTGGAAAGGCAGAAGGAGTAGATAATATTCGACCAGAATTGCTGAAGTATAGTGGTATAAAAGTCTTACAGTGGCTGCACTGCATAGTTCAGAATGCCTGGACAAAGGGACGAATTCCCAATCATTGGACTAGAGCTCTCATAGTATCCATATATAAAAAGGGAAGTAAAACTGAATGTGAGAAATACAGAGGTATTTCCCTACTGATTGTTCCTGGTAAGATATATGCAAATATACTTGGGAAATGGTTGAGAAGAATTGTGGAAGAAAAGCTTGGTGAAGAACAAGCTGGATTCAGGTCAAATAGAGGCTGTCAGGATCAGATCTTCATTTTATGACAAATAGTGGAGAAATCATGGGAATATAACAAGATCTGTATTTAAGTTTTATCGATTTGGAAAAGGCATATGACAAGATGCCAAAAGAGAAGCTATTCAATACGCTACAGTTATATGGTGTCAATGGGGCATTATATCAGTCAATACTTGGTCTCTATTTGAGTTGTAAGTCAGCAGTTAGAATTGAAGGAAGTACAGGAAGATGGTTTAATGGTAAATCTGGTGTGAGACAAGGATGTACATTATCCCCTCTGTTATTCATTATCTATATGGATCACATTATGAAGGAAAGTGGTATTAAACATGATATCAAAATTGGAGATGTTAATGTCTGCTCTTTGCTTCATGTGGACGATGTTATACTTCTAAATAAATCCGCAACAAGTCTGCAAGATTCACTGACTAGATTGAATAACTGTTATAATAGATATGGTATGAAAGTCAGCAATAAAAAGACAAAGACAATGAAAATATGCAGAATCATTGAAAATGTCAACTGTGTTGTGTGGAGAACCTGTGGAACAAGTAAAACATTTCAGCCACTTAGGTATGATTTTTAGTGAAGATGTTATAATAAATTTAGTTTAATCCTTTATCCCAGTGAGAGCAAACAAAGTTTGCACCTGAAAATATCTTCAGGACTGAATATAGTGTTGTACGCTCTTACCTGGGTAAGTAGTGCAACACCAGGGCAACTCGTAGCAAAGGTGGAGCAAGCTACCAACATCCTATTCCAGTATCTCCCAAAATGCATAACACATCTCCTTGTGGATATGTATACTGTTATGCATTAAGGGATTGGCCACTACCCAGCCTAGTTTTGATCTTTATTGAGGTCTCTTCAGTGGGAGCCAGGCCCAGAGTTGGAGATACCAGGCAGAAGCAGTAGCAAGGTCATCTTTACCTACAGGAGTTGCCAAAAGGTTTACCACCTTTTTATATCAAATTACTCTGAATTTTGAGAAAGATGTTGAAAGTTTATTTTTCACTAGGTTAGACTATAATACTTTCAACATCTTCATAGCAATGAAAGACCATTCTTCTCAATTCTTATAACTGCGCAGTTGAGTTTTCAACAGGTCTTTGCATGAAATTGAAGAAAGAGAAATCAACTAAACATGACAGCGCCACTCCAATCATCCATCTACTACAAAACTTCTGCACTTCCATATATGAGCATTTCTGGTCAAATATTGTCTATTCCAGTTGCCTTTCCACATTTCAAGCTTTTGACAGTCCTTTCTACCTCATGTAATGTTTGTTATGTACTCCAGTTTTCATTCTTCCCAAATATTTTCCACTGTTGCTCTCAATGCTTGCTTCACAAGCATTTTCTGTTTTATCATGTTAAAAAAATTCTTTTATATAATTTGTTTTATTTCAATATCATAAACTGCATATCATTTTGCCACCTGCTGTATAGCTCAACAAGTGAGTATATAGTGGTATATGAAATCAGTCACAGTGTTGCCACTGCTGCCTCTATTTCCAAGCCTTTTCAATAGCTTCCAGAACATTTGGCCACCTTCCTGATATTTAACTTCAATATTCTTACTTAAATCCTTTCCATGACTTTGGTTTAGCTACTTTTCACACAGGCTCTCTAATATTTTTCTCTGTATTCTTCTGGGACATCTGCTAACTTGCTAACTTATTTGCTAGGAATGTTTGGTATGCTTTTTTTTATCATCTTCTTCTTCTCTGATATTGCCCTTCAACTTGTTATGTCCACCATGGTGTTCTTATTTTTCTATTCTTGCAGACTTCACCAAATGTCTCACTAGGTGAACCATTCTATGTTTGCTTTAAAAGTTTGCAACTGAGACTCCAAGGTTTGGTTCTTGTTTTTGACTTTTTTTTCTTGAATAATATTTGTATAGTTTAGTCCAGAGTTCACCTGTAAAATTTGCTAACTAATTTGTTTTAAACTTTCTTACATATTATTTTCAAAGTGATAATCACTTCCGATTTCTCAGCGAAGTCAGTCAATTGGTAGAGCCTCTGCTTTTAATCGCTCGCAAAAACTTTTCAAGTTTGAGCACGGTTAGTAGTTGGAGTGGGACAATTGTTCGATAGTGTTGGCACACTCTCCCTCGATGAGTCTTTGGATTCCCTGGAGGTGTCACATAATAATAATAATAATAATAATAATAATAATAATAATAATATATCATGAACCAGAATGAAAATATCACTGCCAACAATATTTACCATTATAAACCATATCTTGAGATCATAAGTGATAAATTATCATATCACATATGGTGATAACTAAGATTAAATATCAGAGTGAGATATTATTAACTACATCAATATCTCAATACATAAATGTACAGATACCTCAAATTAATTGTACTTAATAACATTAACCCTAAAGTCAGTAAGTCAGTCAAATTCATCCATAAAATATATAAGGCTGTCACAGTATGTGGAGGGGATGAGGAATAATTAGTCTTTCATGAGAGCAGGTCAGAAATTCATTAATGTTTTTTTATAGATTTTATATCTCGTATTGTTTCATGCTTTCTGAATGGGGGAAAGTAGTAATGGTAAATATAAACGCACCTACTAGAGAAAAAAAAATTATAACATGAATGGTAGAATTAATGAATGCCAGTATTCATATTGTTAACAAGAAAGGCAATTGTAGTAGTCAGTTGTCGACTTATTACTGGGTTCCATTCTGAAGATCCCATCATAAGTATAAAATGTGAGAGTTTTAGTTATATTTTTAAAGTAAGTTTACTGTTTGTTTATAGTGAAATAATAGAATGTTAAAATTATAAGATAAAATGTCTATCTACAGTACTTAATAAATAATGAAGAATAAGTATACAGTTGTGTATTTACCACTAAATTAATCAGTTGAAGAAAAGTAATTCTTCAAACTGCCACTTTATTAACTGAATGATTCACCAGAGAAGGCAAGGAAGGCTAGGTAATCAAAAGAAAATTCTTCCAATTCAGGAATTGCAACAAAGAGTTCTGAGGATAATTTGCAGATGCATAACTTGTGAAAGGTCTAGGAGAACTGTGTGTGTGTGTGTGTATGTTGGGGGGGGGGGGGGCAGAAGTGGGCTTCTTTAAAAATTGTACATTAGATCCAACTTAGTTTGTACTGTTCATCTTTTTCACATAATTTTCTACATAATACTGCAACCATTTGCAGCTTGCACCATTCTGTCTATCTATATTGCTATATCTCTCTCCATGTTAGGATCTATTTCCTCAAACACCCAAATTGCCCTATTAGCAGAGGAAAATACCTCTGCCTATTTTTAAATTATTCTTCTTGTTGTTCAGCAACTTTCTATGCTCTACATAGTCTTCATTTGAAAGCTCCTCCTCAAATTCCACAATTTGACATCTTCATTTTCAATCTCTGACTCCAACTCTTTAGCAAGCATCACTATCTTGATGCATCAGCATCAATCACTTGTAAGCTTTGTCTATCAGATCCTTGGAATATATATGAAGATTTTAGAGAAGTTGGTAAGAGCTCACATACAAAAATGGGTGAAAAAACAAGCTATACTCTGCAAGGAATAGCGTCAGTTTACTAGAGGAAGGTCGTGTTTTAGCAATGTGATCATATTTAATAACAATCTTATGACTAAGTTGGATAAAGGAAATGGATACACTAAGATAATGTTGGATTTTGCTAAGGCATTTGATAGGATACCACATGAAAGGCTATTGCATAAAATGGAGAATATGGGATTGGAATATAAACTCTTGTCAAATATCACTCTCTGTTCTTCATTGTTTGTTCTATTGTGCATATCATTTCATTAAGGGTTAGTCTTTTCTTCCTTCAACAGATTCTATTTGCCTCTCATCTCAGTTTATGATATTTTTTCCTTCTTTAATCCTAGTTGGTCTTGCAGTAAATTGTCTGAGTGCTTCATTTCTTTTTTATTATTGCTTGAGAACATTCTTCATCAAACCAATCTCTTCTCTTTTACTTATCTTCATATCCCAGAGTTTCTTCAATAATATTCAGAATACTTCATGATATATCCAGCTTCTTTCTATATCTATATTTTTGGTCTCTATCTTTCGATCATTTTGTGCTGAAAATTGCAAGTTAACCTCAAGGCTCTTTCATACTGATTCTGCACCTATACTTAATTTTAACTAGATAATGATGTGAACCATAGCAAGATCCCTATATGATGATACATCCATAATACCCGACATGTTTTATCCATAAGACTTTAATGTTTAATCAATCTGATTAAATGTTGTACCATCTGGGGATATTATTATTATACGGGCACTTCCATGAAGTCTGAAGACTCATCGCAGGAAACCCAATCTATGACACCTCTCCTTGAATCCATTAACAGACAAAGCACTCACTACTGACTTTGTCAACCCATTCCACCCATTCACAATGCTCCAAACAAAAATTCTAGTCCTTGCACCCCTACTGACCAATAAAATCCTTTAAGCAACTTAAATGTTTCTATTATAACCCCTCTTTTTCTCCTTTCAACCAACCTCTGCAATCCACACACTTTCAATCTATCCATATAAGGAATATTCCACAGACCACTCGCCATCTTGACCACTCGCCTCTGAATCCATTCTCCGCTTCCTCATCCCCAAGAAACCCAGGGGACCAGGCTTTGAGCACAGTAATTCAGATGTGGGTGTATCAAGGCTTATAAAGAGGAATAACAACTTCCTTATCTGTACTTGTTAATGCTTATTAATTCTTCAATAGCCAAATAATCTTATGGGCTACCTTAGCAATATGTCCTCTAAACTTTAACTGTCTACCCTTACCCCGAAATCGCTAGCTTCATCTATTTCCTGGAATACAGTACCATCAATGTGATACACAGCTTGTAATCTATTTATCCCACCTGCCAGAAGATGACTAACCTACGAAAAACCGACTGACGACTATGAATCACCTCCAACAACAAATACCAAAACTCTATCTGTGACGACCAAACCTGTAACGACCTTGTTTTCCCTTGGGTCCTGCTATGATTTAATTCCTTTGGGTACTTCATGGGTCTGCACCCGCCACCTTTTTCATCGTTGCATTAAGGCAGGAAAACCCCGAACATCTTTGACCTTCACGATAGTAATTGCCTTAGGTCATAGGTTAATCCATTTGGAATATTTCTTTGTCTGAAACTTTCCCTTGTTACAATTTAATTTTCACTAAACTTTCTTTGTTCTTTACAGAATTTTGGCACTTATATTATTTAACAATTCGCTTAAATTTACTTCCATATTACAAACATAAAAAAATTGCTAATTAACCACAAGTATTTTGTATGGATTTTCGTTTTCCAGTAAAATTGGTATATAATGAATTTTTTTTCAAAAATCCTTCTATGCAAGATTTTACAATGTGACTAACAAGCGATGCAATTATTACAGTAAGGTAAAGATACACATTTCAATTTTGATCAATTGGCTACTTTTTTTTTGAAATGGCGTGGAGACAACAATCTTATTCCAAACTGTCAATGAAAAAGGAATTTACTTCTGCCAAAGCACTTCATATCTATGCACTATACACAAGAAAGCAATACTTAGGGAACAAATTCAAACAGCCCGCAAAACTCTAGCAATGACCCAAAATCAAGTTTTAAATTTACAATCTGAACTCTCTAGTTATACATGAATCCAGATATTTTGAATGTGATTTGAAAGAATCACTGATAATTCAGCTAAACATATTCTGGGAACTAATTAAGAAAAACTTAAAGCTAAATTTCATATTTTAAAGCAATAGAAATTTGAATGCCAATCATGTGAATCTAACCAATCAGAATCTCTCTTTCCCGGCTAATAGCTCTAACAATGAACAACAAACAAGCGAGACAAGGAGTGACTAACCACACAGGCAATGTTCATGTGATCAACCTATCTAGCCACACCCTAAATAACGTGAACTTTTATTACTTAATAAAGGATTAACTTCATAGTAGCACCTAGAACTGTTAATAAACTGGATGTTATATACCACATAGAAAAAGGTATCAAGTCTCTTCCAAATAATATAGCTGATAAAATACATTTAGAAACCCATGTTTTGAATAAAAAGAAAGCCATATGTAGCAATCTTTCAAAACCATAATTAGCAGCAGTCAAGTCATTAAAAGCTAATCAGGATATAATTGTTACAAAATCTGACAAAGGTAATGCCACGGTTGTGCTTAACAGATCAACTTACATTTATCAGATGAATCAACTAGTCTCCGATAACAGCACTTGCGAACTATAATCTGACTAACAGGATTAAGAAAAAAAATGTGAAACTACTTAAGTCTGTCACTTCTTGGTCATTGGATACTGTTAAAAAACTATTACCATATTATGCCAGTTCTCCCAGAATAGATGGTGTTCTCAAGGTATGCAAACAATGTTTCGCTTCAGCTGATACCTAAAGATATAGACAGCCCAAATTATCACCTAGCCAAGAAATCAGCATCAACACTTAAGGAGTTGGTAGGTCATTTCCCCTCCTATATAAAGAACACAACACTTCATAAACAAAATTAAAAACTTAACACTCAGCAAAGATTATTTATTAGTCAGTTTTGTCCCAATCAGTGACACAATTCATCTCTTTGAACAAATTTCCACCTGACATTTTGGCTCTTTTTGCCCACGTACTATATTCCGGTTACTTTGTATGGCAAAATAATTTTTATACGCAAAAAGAAGGTATAGCCATGGGCTCACCACTATCCTCCTCCCTCCACAACTGCTTACTTTTATATGGAAGCTTTTGAGCAATGTGCTCTAGATTCCTTTATTTTAAAAGCTACAGTTTGGCTTAGATACATTGACGATGTTTTTTTTATCTGGTCACACAGCTGCCAAACGTTAAACACCTTCCTCAGCCACCTGAACAAACAACACGACTGTATGGAATTTACTACTGAAAATGAAAATCACAACTGACTTCCTTTCCTGGATAGACTGGCCACATGTCTTCTCTCAGGCAGTCTATCCTTTACTATCTGCTGCAAGACTACACATACCAGCCAATATATACATGCTAACTCATACCACCACCCTTAGCAAAAACTTTGACTCATTAACATCTTCAAAAACAGAGCTATAACAAATTGCTCTAATGAACAAGCTCTTAAACAAGAATTATAAATTATTAGCAACACATTTATAAATAATGGCTATAGTAAAAATCAATAAAGTTCTTCATAAAACTTAATCAAAAAATTACAGTAAAACCATTGCTATCTCATACATTAAAGGAATATCAGAAAAAATAATTAGAATTCTACACCATTATAATCTTAGTATCACTTTTAAACCACTTATAAAATTAAAAAACATATTCAACTCCTCTAAGGATCTTCTCTCCCAATGGCTCATCCTGGAGTTTATTTTATCTATTGCACCTGTAACTTACCTTATATTGGAGAAACTGGATGTACAATCCCTATCTGTAAAAAAGAACACAAACGACACATTAAATTTAACAATTTAAGTGAAGCAAGCCTCTCAGAACATGCTACGCCAAATTGACTAGAAAAGTACCTGTTCTTTACATCATACAAAAACCTGGTATGAATGCAAATTTAAAGAAGCCTGTGAAATTTTGATTAACCATCCTAATCTTAACAATAATGATGGCATAAAAATCCCAAGATTTCGGATGGGACACATTCAGCCCACTTAGTTCTTTGAGTTTCCCAATAAATCTTGATGCAATTATTCAATTATTTCAGCTTTTATTCACTACCATCCATACTGTTTGGTTTAATTTATATGTATACCTATATGAGTAACTTTATGTGAACATGTTACTCTCTAGCTTAATTTGTTTTGTAACTAAATAGATAATAATAATAATAAAAGGACTAATGTTGATGTAGTAAGGTTTTTTTTTATCCCGCCAAAGGTCAGGTCAGTGGTGTTGACCAAATCAATGTAACCGTACCATACCATATAGATTGTGGTGCAGCTTGTTTCTTTGTATATAACTGTATACTCCATATGATGACCTTAACGTGAAGATGGAAATGATGAGTGATTATTTTGGTTTGTATTAAACTGAAGTTTTTTTCTCTAACACAGTAGTTGTTTCCATAATTTTTACAATGAATACTTGAATTCAATTCTTCAAACAATCCTAGAATATAGGCGATGAGTGCAGACTTTATGAATTTCATCATCATCATCAGACTACCACCCTGCATATTGGTATCCTGAAGTGCCTTGAAAAAAGTCCTATATTTGCCTCTGGAGCAGGAGTTCTATGTTACATAACCACAACACTAATGTGCTATAGTTTTACAATCTTTTGTGCTAGGATTCACATTAAAAATCATCTTGGAAGACAACAAAATCAAGGTTGTTTTCAGTCCTCTACAGAAGACTGCTCTACTCAGATTGAAGAAACCCCAACACTCTGCCATCAAAAGACTAGGAGTACAAAATATACTGTGAAATCAGACACCATTAGTTATGTAGACAAGACAGGTAGGTCAGGAGAAATTAGACAAAAAGAACATAAAAGATGAAAAAAAAAAGGATGCAAGTCTGACTTTGCTTTCTATACTGTAAAAGGAAAGTTAATGTTATATGACCATAAAATAAAAAATGCCATACATATCGTACAGTAATTCCATTTGAAAATTCAGAGTAAGAAAAACCAAGGCAGGATTCTTAACAAGCACTAAACTTGGGTGATTTAAAAAAAAAAAAAACATTAGCCTAAAGGACATGGAAAAGAAAGCACAATTTTATGTGTAAGATCAACATTGAAATGCCATTAAAATCTCACATGTATGATATGCTGATTCATTAACAATTTTAACAATAATTAACTGACTGAAACAAGACCTGTACCAGATATTCTTTGCATTTAAACCATTGTCTATTAATACTTTTTAATTTTCATGACAGTCTCTTTAACTTCTGTCTACCATGGAGTCCTGATTTCCAGAGTCTGCAAGGTTCACTTCTTCAGTTTTCCTCCAATAATATTTGCATACTCACAATTACAGCTCACCTCTGAAAGCTGCTCAATTCATTATAAAATTTATGGAAACAACTATTGTGTTAAAGTAAAAATTCAGTTTAATATAAACCAAAATAATCACTTGACTAGTTATTAAGGACAGTGATATCTTCATGCTTCTGACTTGATGTGAAAGTCGAAACATTATTGGAGGGAAAATTGAAGAAGTGAATCTTGGAGATTCACTGGAAGACTCTGAAAAACAGATTGATTGATTCAGCAATAGAAGCATGTAGTGAAGTTGCCTGGCCTCCAAGGATAAAAAAAATCAGAATTCCATGATGGACAGAAGTTAAAGAGGATGTCATGCAAAATATAAAATATTATTAACAGTTCTTAGCAAGTAAGATAGCACATGCTCTGAGAGAATACAAAATATAAAAAGTAAAGAAGCATGTAAAATTAGTTACACAAAAGTCATGGGGAAAACTTGGGTAAAAATATAGAAGACAAATATTGGGAAGATGGCAAAATGTTCTGAAGGATATTGAAAAGCTTAGAAATGGAGGAAAGAGTACTACTGTAAAATGAATCAGAGATGATCAAGATGACATGAAAACTGAAGTTAAAGATATTCCTGCTATCTGGATAAATTATTTTGAAAGATTGTGAAATTAAGCAAGTGACAGAAGAATGTTAGAAAATATTCAAAAGGAATGCAATCAGAAGTACATATCAATACTTCAGATAGAAAAAAACTAACAAAAATCTGAAATATGGGAATGCAGTCAGCTAAAGTAGATAATATTACCAGAAATGCTCAAGTATGGAGGTATGAATGTTTTACAGTGGTTACACTGCATAATTCAGATAGCATGGCCACAGTATTGAATTCCAGATGATTGGAACAGAGCTTTCATAGTATCCATGTATAAAAAAGGAAAATAAAATTGAATGTAGGAATTTCAGAGAAATTTCCCTTCCAAGTGTTCTAGGTAAGATTTATGCAAGCCTACTTGAGTAAAGGCTAATGGCAGAACCATATAAAAAGTGAGGATATTAGGAAAGAACTTAGCACTGTCAGTATTCAGGAATGTGTGAGCAGAACTAATCTCAGGTGGTATGGTCACTTATAAACAGAAAGGGAGAGGAAAGATTAGCAGAGGAGGTGTTTGTGCCAGGATGGTAGGAAAAAACTCAGACGATCAGGATATAAGTGGGCTGATGCAGTTGAAACACCTTAGAAGACCGAAATATAACAACTGACAGTTTTGGAGTGATAGCAGATAACCGACTAATTTGAAGGAAAATTGTGAACAGGAAGTTGTTGACGATGTAAAATTTTCATGCAGCACTATCACAGTATCCTACACACCTTGAGGATACATCCAAAATTTGATGAGGACAATAAATAATATGCCATCCTACAGCAAATTAAGAGTTTTTGTTATGGGACTGCGATAGCCTGACTTAAAGAAAGAGGGGAGGGGATGGTAGAATTATTACTAAGATTACTAAATAATTACTTAGTTTTTGACAACATAAATTTATATTTTAACTATTAAACTAGTTTTGCTGATACTTTGATAAGTTCTGTTTAAGCGTACAGGACAAATTAGGGTGCAGCTGATTATAAACTATAGTAAAAATTCCACTTATCACAAAAGAAATTTTAACTTAAGTCTTTCCAATGTAAGTAGTAGTAGAACCATTCAGTCATGGAGATTTCTATTAATCTTAATGCATGGTAAAATGGCACACAGTACTGAAACTGCTGAAGGACTGGCTTGTTTTGCAGATAGAAAAATCTATGGAGAAAAAATATTGTACCACTTCAGAATTGGTTAAATCAGTTGTACAAGACTGCTTGTGTTAATAATGGGATACGAATTGAAATTCGAATACAGATCTCTTTTCCAAACCAATGGCATGGCAAAACCATTTCAGCCAAAGAAAAAAACACTAATGAATGTTACACAGACAAATGCATATGAACTTTAAAATATAGTAACTTTATGAAATTTTGGAATGTGCAGATTGTCAAATGAATTAAATAAATAAAGCAAGAGAGAAAGAAACAAACAGAACACTTAGTGCATCTGTATATATCTGCATGTGATTATGTTATAAAAATAAAATGTTATTACTAACTATACACACCCATATTTTTCCATCTTGCTGATTAACTAACCAGGACAAGTAACTTGAAATAGATTTGTAAGGATGTATTTCAACTTTAAGGCTATCACCATCTCCCTCCAGGTGCTGAACAGAAGCTGATGTAAGCTTACATTCATCTATAAACAAACTAAAAGTACAGTTCCTAGTGAAATTACTTAACTAATGAAAATATTACACACATAAAATAAAAACTGTAAAACATAGGTTAGGTAATAAGTATCTTATAAAATATATATATATATATATATATTTAAGGCCATTATATAGAGAAAAGTCACAAATTATTCAATTAATGCTCGTATGTTTTAATATGAATGTACTACTCAACCCTTAGTCCAAACGAAAATGCAAAAACTAGTCTTTTTATTTAATGAAGTATATGTAAAATGAGTACAGCCTGCCTATAATTAGATAAAAAGAAATCCTTATGGAGAGAAAATATGCATGGACTTAAGAAACTATTTTCATATGCACAGTTAAACCCCCTGTAACATATACAGCAATTCAACAGTCCATAAATTATCACTGCTGAATAAATCAAATTGTTAACTTGCAACTTTAGAATATTTCTAATAAAAGATACCAATTATGTTACTTTTAGAAAATATTTTTTCACTTATAATATTTACTGCATACATTACTTTTGGTTTTCATTTGATACTGTTCAAATCTTTAATATTATATCAAGATAATTGAGGTTATGAGAAAAGTATATTATAATATTTACTGCATACATTACTTTTGGTTTTCATTTGATACTGTTCAAATCTTTAATATTATATCAAGATAATTGAGGTTATGAGAAAAGTATATTATATATTGATGCAGTGAATGCAGATGATGTCAAAATTTTGCAGGATGATTTGGATAGATTGGAGGTCTGGGCTAAGGAGAATGGATGTCAATTTAATGTGGCAAAATGTAAGGTTATACATTTTGGGGTGAAAAGATTAGCAGCAGTTTACTACATTGGTGAAACTGTACTCCAGGAAATTGATGAGGCACGAGATTTAGGAGTGTTGGTGGATAAGGAGTTGAAGTTTAGGGGACACATTGCAAAAAAGTGACCAAATCAGCTCATCAAATCACTTGGTTGCTGAAGAATACGTTGACAAGCAGAGACAAGCATGTTATTGTTCCTCTGTATCTAGCCTTGATAAGACCCCCATCTCGACTGCTGTGCCCAGATTTGGTCAGCTAGGTTTCTTCTTGATGGGGAGGAGGTTGAGAGGATCCAGAGGTGAGTGACCAAGATGATAGCAGGTCTGTGGAATGACCCGTATGAGAACAGGTTGAGGATTTGTGGGTTGCAAAAATCGGTTGATAAGCGGAGGAGGGGAGATATGATTGAGACATTCAAATTACTGAAGGGTTTCTATAAAATTAATTCCGAAGATATTTTTGAGAACATGGCTGGTTGTGGGAGGACTAGGGGACATCCATGAAAGCTGGGCAAAAGTGTGGTTAGTAAAGGTGTTAGAGCTGGGTTCTTTACTTTTAGAGTGTTGAATGAGTGAAATGGACTGCCAGAGTCTGTGGCGGATGCTGTGACAGTGAATGAGTTTAAGGCGAGGTATGATAGATACTGTATGAATGTCGAATAGTTGTGATGAAAATGATTTTGGGCCTCCCTCGATGAGTCTAAGGACTCCCTGGAGTTGCCCGTAATAATAATAATAATAATAATAATAATATTATGTCTGTTATTGCATTCTCGTAGAAAGGCGTAGACGTTTTGGTTATACATTCTTACTAAATAGCTTAAGAAAATTACAACGTACAATAGAATATACATTAAAATAAATTTTAATATACTTCCAATATTTTGGCAACATCACGTTGCCATTATCACAGAAACTTAAATACAAAACACGACACAAGCACAACACACAGTAAATGAGGAATGAAGCAGGAAGCTATTCTTTCTCCTAAAAGTCCTGATGGACCCCCTAGCGGCAATGTTGGTATTCTTGCCGATTGAGCTGAAGGTCTTCTGATGTGGGTTTCCCAAATTTCAGGCAGTCTCATGCAACCAAATTTGTTGAGGTTTGAATTGTTTCTTAGGGTTGAGATTGATTCCATGAATAGCCTTTCGTATTTGAATTTACAATGGTGTATTATCATGGCTTTCTTCCACCGTATTCTATGGCGGGTATCTAGCGCATGGTCTGCAAGACCAGAGTGGCTGTATTGGTGAAAACGGATGTAGTCCTTGTGTTCTGAAATTCTGATATTAGCTGTCCTGCCTGTTTGGCCAAAGTAGGACAGCTTACAACTGCAAGGGACTTGGTATACACCAGGTAGGTCTAGGGGGAAGGTTGGTCTTTAGTGGAGCAGATAAGGGATGCCAATTTTTTATAAGGTCTGTAACAAGAAGTTAAGTCATGTTTTTTTAGGATTTTAGACAATGAAAATAGGCAGAATCATTGAAAATGTCAACGGTGTTGTGAACAGAGAACCTGTGGAACAAGTAAAACATTTCAGCTACTTAGGCACGATTTTTACTGAAGATGGTAAATTAAATATAGAAATAGACAACAGAATCAGCAAAGCTGGTATGGTGGGAAGTCATTTGAATAAATTCATATAGAATAAGAGAAAAATTAGTCGGAACACTAAATTAGCTGTATACAAGACAGTGTTCAAACCAGTTTTAACTTATGGATCTGAGAGCTGGGTCAGAAGTAAAACACCTAACCAAAGACTTGAGACCACAGATATGAGAGTCCCGAGAAAGATTATAGGCATGAACAGATGGCATCAATGGCAATATCATATTAAGAAAGAGGATATTAGGAAAGAACTTGACATTGTTAGCATCCAGGAATGCGTTAGCAGAGCTAATCTCAGGTGGTATGGTCACTTAAACAGAATGGGCGAAGAAAGATTAGCGAAACAAGTGTTCTCTGCCAGGTTGGTAGGAAAACGACCCAGAGGAAGTCCAAGATATAGGTGGATTGATATGGTACAAAGTGTCTTAGATGATAGAAATATAAGATCTGATAATGTTGGAGTCTTGACAAGTAATAGACTGATTTGGAGGAAAATTGTAGATAGGAAGTTAGTAATGATGTAATTTTTTTCATGTAGTACTATCATATCCTGTACACCCCCTGGAGTACATAGCAGGAATTTGATGATGATGATATAAACTACAACTATTTAATAATTATTATTGCATCACATCATCAGAGTAACTGCTTACAAAGAAAATGGGCAGCTACATGAAACCAGAAAGGAAAGAACAAAGATCACAGATGATTGCATACCAGTTTGCAGCTCTCCTGCCACCAAGTGTCTTAATTTTTGTTTTATTATTAAATGTAATTATTCTTTTTAAACCTGCTCTGTAGCTGGAGCTTTGCATGCTTTGACTATGTTTGTTTACAACTGTGTCATAATTACCGTAGTTGTAAACCAGGAACCCACAGGAACTTAGAACATGGTTTACAACTACGGTAATTATGACACAGTTGTAAACAAACATAGTCAAAGCATGCAAAGCTCCAGCTACAGAGCAGGTTTAAAAAGAATAATTACATTTAATAATAAAACTAAAATTAAGACACTTGCAAACAGAATTGCATGTAGAAACATATACAACAAATGTTTATTCACAACCTGGGAAACAAGTGTGTGTGTGTGTACATACACATTAAAAGTACCAATATATATGTAATTAAATATATATAAAGAATATACATACCCTGTCCCCCCCCCCCATCACCACCACCCAAAAAAAATGTATAAGCAATATGGATACATAGTGCAGTACAGACAAATTACAACATAAGATTACTGGTGATAGTTAAAAGTCACTATTACCCAGAATTTAGATTCTGAACTATAATTTCTTTCAAGATTGCATTGAATGCAACAACTTCCTGTCACAAAGTTCTTAATGTTATGAAGTATGAAGCTCTTTGCAGTCAACACAATAATAATCCAAATGATGGTCTAAAAATTTCGAAATTATGGGAAATAGTGACTCGGAACTTTCACTAATAATCTCCTATTTTAATTTGTATTCTAATAAGTATCCGTATTGCATACACAAACAGTTTTATTTTTCATTTTTTTTACATATATTCTTTGAATATATACCATATACAATAAATGTTCATGTGCAACACAGTAAACATATATATATATATATATATATATAAAATGTTTCCCGGATTGCGCCACATCTATTGTATATTCCTCTATGAGCAATTTTCTTTGCAAAGGTCTAATTTAATTTCAGTTTTGTTTTCATCATCAATATCATCAAATTCCTGATACACACCCACAAGGGGTGTGCAGAATATGATAGTACTACATGAAAAATTACATCACTACTAACTTCCTAACTACAATTTTCCTCCAAATCAGTCTGTTACCTGCCAAGACTCCAACATTGTCAGATCTTATATTTCCATCTTCTAAGGAACTTTTTATATCAATACACCTATATCTTTGTCTTCCTCTGGATCTTTCCTCTCCCATTCTGTTTAAGTGACCATACCACCTGAGATTAGCTCTGCTGACGCATTCCTGGACGATGACAATGTCAAGTTCTTCCCTAATATCCTCGTTTTCAATATAATATTAACATTGATGCCATCTGTTCACGCCTCTAATCTTTCTCAAGACTCTCATATCTGCGATCTCTAGTCTTTGGTCAAGTGTTTTACTTCTGACCCAGTTCTCAGATCCATAAGTTAAAACTGGTTTGAACACTGTCTTGTATACAGCTAATTTAGTATTCTGACTAATTTCTCTTTTATTCCATATGAATTTATTCAATTGACTTTCTACCATACCAGCGTTGTTGATTCGGTTGCCTATTTCCATATTTAATTTACCATCTTCACTAAAAATCATGCCTAAGTAGCTGAATTGTTTTACTTGTTCCACAGGTTCTCCATTCAAAACGCAGTTGACATTTTCAACAATTCTGCCTATTTTCATTGTTTTTGTCTTTTTATTGCTGACCTTCATACCATATCTGTTACAACAGTTATTCACTTTAATCAGGGAATCTTGCAGACTTGTAGCGGATTTATTTAGAAGTATAACATCGTCCACATGAACCAAAGAGCAGACATTAACATCTCCAATTTTGATATCAGGTTTAATACAACTTTCTTTCATAATGTCATCCATATAGATAATGAATAACAGAGGGGATAATGTAAATCCTTGTCTGACACCAGATTTAACATTAAACCACCTTCGTGTACTTCCTTCAATTCTAACTGCTGACTTAAAACTCAAATAAAGACTAAGTATTGCTTGATATAATGACCCATTGACACCACATAACTGCTACGTTTCAAATACCTTCTCTCTTGACACCATGTCATATGCCTTTTCCAGATCTACTAAACTTAAATATAGATCTTTGTTATATTCTCATGATTTCTCAACTATCTGTCGTAAAGTGAAAATCTGATCCTGACAGCCTCTATTTGGTCTGAATCCAGCTTGTTCTTCACCAAGCTTTTCTTCCACAATTCTTCTCAACCGTTTCTCAAGTATACTAGCATATATCTTACCAGAAACACTCAGTAGAGAAATATCTCTGTGATTCTCAAATTCAGTTTTATTTCCCTTTTTATATGTGGGTACTATGAGAGCGCTACTCCAATCATCTGGAATTCGCCCCTCTGTCCAGGCCTTGTGAACTATGCAGTGCAGCCACTGTAAGACTTTTATACCTCCATACTTCAGCATTACTGGTCAAATATCATCTACTCATGCTGCCTTTCCATATTTCAAGCTTTTGATGGCTTTTTCTACTTCAAGTATGGATATGTATTTCTGACTGCATGCCTGGTCAGTGTTTTTTTACCACTGTGCTGTAATCATTGATTGTTTCATTTAGCAATTTTTCGAAGTAATTACTGAATACTTCCAGGATATCTTTTTCTCCAGTTTTCATGTCACCTTTACCATCTCTAATTCCTTCTACAGCACTCTTTCCTCCATTTCTAAGCTTCTTCAACAACCTCTAGAATATCTTGCCACCTTCTTGATATTTATTTTCTATGTTCTTACCAAAGTCCTCCCATGACTTTTGTTTAGCTAGTTTTATACAGTGTTTAGCTTCCTTACATTAGTCTCTGTATTCTCTAAGAGCACAAGTTGATTTTTGCCAGGAACTTTTGATATGCCTTCTTCTTTTCTTTCACTGCCTCTTAACTTCCCGTGCCCATCATGGAGACTTCTGATTTTTCTATCCTTACAGAGAATCTCACCACTCTCTTCTCTGGCTGAATCAATCAGTGTTTTCTTCAGGGCTTGCCACATAATCTCCAAGGTTTAGTTCCTGTTCTCAAACTCTTTCATTTTTTCTTCAATCATGTTTGTGTATTTTAGTCTGCAGTAAACATCTGAGAACCGCTCAACTTTTGTTCGCTTTAAAACTTTCTTACATGTTCTTCTTTTCAATATGAAATTCAATTTTATCCTGCTCAAGACTAAATGGTGATCACTTCCAAATTTAAATTCTCTGTACACTCAAGTGTCCTGCACAATTAGAAAACATCACTATCAACAATAACAAAGTCAATGAGACTTTTCTTATTCCTTACCTGTTCTCTCCATGTGAATTTGTGTACATTTTTATGTTGGAACATTGTGTTAGTAATAACCAGTCCATGTCCTGAGCAGAAATCCAACAGGTATTTGCAATTATTCTTAGCTTTGTTCTTTTCTCCAAATTTTCCCAATATTTTTTCTTCTTTTTTTTCAACTGTGCTGTCATCACTGCTTGTTTCATTTAGCAATTTTTCGAAGTAATTACTCCATACTTCAAGTATATCTTTTTCTCCAATTTCTGACAATCATTTCCTACTCTGCTATTTAGATCCCCGACAAGGACCAACTCTTCCTTTTTCGTTTTGTCACCTTCTGTGGGACCATAGGCACAAATTAGTCTCATTGTCCACTTCCCCATTCTGATATTTGCACACATCATTCTACTTGAGAGTGCCTGCCATTCAAGATTAGCCTCATATTAATTGTTGAATACTATGGCTACTGCTTCTTTTTCTTGATTGTCATTGCCTGAATATAACATTTTGTATTTATTGTTTTCAGGAAGATCTTACCAGTTTTTCCCTTTTTTGTTTCAGTCACCCTTATTATGTCGATCTGGTACTTATCCAATTCCTCAGCTAGCTCCATTTCTTTGCCATTCAGGCTTCTTATGTTGACAGTACGAATCTTGAACTCTGGGTGATGTTGAGTTGTTGTGGGTTTTAGGATTTGTTCGAGTAGCTGACTTTTCACTGTTTGCCCTGGTTCCCTGGCAAAAACAACAGGGGCTTTGTTTAACAGGGCGATATCCCAGCAGGCATGAAATTCTGTCATGTTGTACCATCATTTTTTATTTTGGTTTAAGCCAATAAGAATACAATTTGGTTGGCTAAATCCCAAATTGCAAGCCCATCTTCGTTCATTCAGTATCCCGGTAGATACCTAACAGGGTGCACCATGAGATGGTGAGGATTGGACATTAGGTCAGGAGCCTTGATTGGTTGCCCACATTCCTCTAAAGGGTATATGGGGGTTTCCTCTCAGTTATATAGCTTTGACTCTTAAGCAGCTTACCCCCAATTTTGTTTTTAAGTTAGTAATTTTTGTTTTTAAACCAACTTTAAACTCCTTTTCAATACCACGCACATTGCACCTTGTAACAATCTTTGTACTTGCTTCTTTCACTTTGGCTATGTTTGTTTACAACTACATTAATGACTATGTTCTCATATTCCATGGATTTATAATAGTATGATGTGACTGGCCAAAGAATGCAAAACAGAAACACTATAATCTTTGTTCATTCCTCTCTGGCTTCATGTAGTTCTTCAATTCTCTTTGTTTGTAGTCACCCTGATGATGTGATGAGATACTCATCACAAAATACTGGTGGTTTATATTAAATTCATTATATATTCTTAGGAAATTCACGAATGCAATAATTTTACTTTGATTATTTTTAAATCTTTTATACATACATTACAATATGGTATTCAATTTTATCCTGCTCAAAAACAAACTGGTGACCACTTCCTATTTCAAATCTCTGAATGCTCACCCTTGTGTCAAGAACCAACATGAATAAATCACTATTAACAATAACGCAGTTCAACAAGACTTTTCTTATTTCTTGTCTTCTCACTATGTGAATTTGTGGACATCTTTATGTAACATGGTATTATTATTGACTAGTACATGACTGGAACAGAAATCCAGCAAGTACTTACCTTATTATTAACTTTTCTCTTTTCTCCAAATTTTCCCAAAATGTTTCTATATGATTGGTTATTTCCTACTCTGTTGTTTAGATCTCCATCAAGGACCAACTTCTCCTTTTTCTTTGTGTCAGCTGACTTCTCTAATGCCTCAAAAACTAGTTCCACTTCTTCCTTAGTACTTAATATTGGCTACCATTCAAGAAGGTTAACCTTGTAATTTCTGCTGAATGCTATAGCTGCACCTTTTTCCTAATTGGCTAAGCACGAACCACTTGTCAATATAGTAAAAAAACTACAACTGAGATGGCTTGGACATAAACTCAGACATCCTGAAGTCTCAACCTTTTTGGAATCCCTCAACCTGTACAAACCAGAAGATGGCAAGCAATGTAGAGGAAGACAAGCAAACAATTCTGGCAATACATCTGTGAAACCATCATTAGGATGAATTGTAAAACTCCATCTGACATCTGCCAGTTTGCTCACGACAGGACCTGGAAGACCATAATCTGCAATCTTTAACTTTTAATGTAAATCTCTTTTCTCTTTTCATACTGTATCACACTGTGAATAAACTACGATGATGATGATGATTTGTTGCTTTTTTTTTTAAGCAAACTACTATTATGAAACAAATCCGAAAACACACCCCAACTCAACATCACCAGAGTTAAAGATCGGTACTATCACGATAAGAAGCCTGAATGGCAAAGAAATGGAGCTAGCTGAGGAATTAGATAAGTACCAGATCGACATAATAGGGGTGACTGAAACAAAAAAGACAAAAACTGGTGAGATCTTTCTGAGCAATAAATACAAAATGTTATATTCAGGCAATAACAATCAAGGAAAAGAAGGGGTAGCCATAGTATTCAACACAAAATACAAAGCTGATCTTCTTGAATGGCAGGCAGTCTCAAGTAGAGTGATATGGGCAAACATGAGAATGGGAACTGGACAATGAGACTTATTTCTGCCTATGGTCCCACAGAAGGTTCTGCTAAAGTAGAAGTGGAGGAATTTTTTGAGGCTTTAGAAAAAGCAACTGACACTATGAAAAAGGAAAAGTTGGTCCTTGTTCAGGATCTAAATAGCAGAGTAGGAAATGATTGTCAGATATACAAAAATATTTTGCGAAAATTTGGAGAAAAGAGCAAAGCTAATAATAATGGCAAATATTTCTTGGATTTCTGCTCAGGACATGGACTGGTTATTACCAACACCATGTTTCAACATAAAAATGTGCACAAATTCACATGGAGAAAAGAGGCAAAGAATAAGAAAATTGTCATTGACTATGTCATTGTTGATAGTGATGTTTTCTCATTGTGCAGGACACTTGAGTGTACAGAGGATTTAAATTTGGAGGTGATCACCATTTAGCCTTGAGCAGGATAAAATTGAATTTCATATTGAAAAGAAGAAAATGTAAAAATAGTTTTAAAGCGAAAAAAGTTGAGTGGCTCTCAGATATAAACTGTAGACTAAAATACACAAACATGATTGAAGAAAAAATGAAAGAGTTTGAGAACAGGAACTAAACCTTGAGATTCAGTGGCAAGCCTTGAAGAAAACACTGATTGATTCAGCCAGAGAAGAATGTGGTTAGGTTCTCTAAGGATAGAAAAATCAGAACTCTCCATGATGGGCACAGGAAGTTAAGAGGCAGTGAAGGAAAAGAAGAAAGCATATCAAAAGTTCCTGGCAAAGAAGTCAGCTTGTGCACTTAGAGAATACAGAGACAAACGTAAGAAAGCTAAACATTGTGTAAAACTAGCTAAACAAAAGTCATGGGAGGACTTTAGAAAGAACATAGAAAATAAATATCAAGAAGGTGGTAAAATATTCCAGAGGTTGTTGAAGAAGCTTAGAAATGGAGGAAAGAGTGCTGTAAAAGGAATCAGAGATGGTAAAGGTGATATGAAAATGGGAGAAAAACATATCCCTGAAGTATGGAGTAATTACTTCGAAAAATTGCTAAATGAAACAAGCAGTGATTACAGCACAGTGGTAAAAAACACTGACCAGGCATGCAGTCAGGAATACATATCCATTCTTGAAGTAGAAAAAGCCATCTAAAGCTTGAAATGGGGAAAGGCAGCAGGAGTAGATGATATTTGACCAGAAATGGTGAAGTATGGAGGTATAAAAATTCTTACAGTGGCTGCACTGCATAGTTCAGAATGCCTGGACAGAGGGATGAATTCCTGATAATTGGAGTAGAGCTCTCATAGTACCTATATATAAAAATGGAAATAAAACAAAATGTGAGAATTACAGAGGTATTTCCCTATTGAGTGTTCCTGGTAAGATTTATGCAAGTATACTTGAGAAAAGGTTGAGAAGAATTGTGGAAGAGAAGCTTGGCGAAGAACAAGCTGGATTCAGGTCAAATAGAGGCTGTCAGGATCAGATCTTCACTTTACGACAAATAATGGAGAAATCATGGGAATATAACAAAGATCTGTTTGGAAAAGGCATATGGCAAGTTGCCAAGAGAGAAGCTATTCAATAAGCTAAAGTTATATGTGTCAATAAGGCATGATATCAAGGAATACTTAGTCTTTATTTGAGTTGTAAGTCAGCAGTTAGAATTGAAGGAATATAGTTTAATATTAAATCTGGTTCAGACAAGGATGTACATTATCCCCTCTGTTATTCATTATCTATATGGATCACATTATGAAGGAAAGTGGTATTGAACATGATATCAGGATTGGAGATGTTAGTGTCACCTTCTTTGCTTTATGCAGACAATGTTATACTTCTAAAATCCGCTATGAGTCTGCAATATTCTCTGACTAAATTGAATAACTGTTGTAATAGATATGGTATGAAGATCAGCAATAAAAAGACAAAGACAATGAAAATAGGCAAAATCGTTGAAAATGTCAACTGTGTTGTGAACAGAGAACCTGTGGAACAAGTAAAACATTTCAGCTACTTATTCATGATTTTAAGTGATGATGGTAAATTAAATATAGAAATAGACAACAGAATCAGCAAAGCTGGTATGGTGGGAAGTCAATTGAATAAATTCATATGGAATAAGAGAGAAATTAGTCGGAACACTAAATTAGCTGTATACAAGACAGTGTTCAAACCAGTTTTAACTTATGGATCTGAGAGCTGGGTCAGAAGTAAAACACTTGACCAAAGACTAGAGACTGCAGATATGAGAGTCTTGAGAAAGTTTAGAGGTGTGAACAGATGTCATCAGTGGCAATATCATATTAAAAACGAGGATGTTAGGAAAGAACTTGACATTGTAAGCATTCAGGAATGCATTCGCAGAGTTAATCTCAGGTGGTATGGTCACTTAAACAGAATGGGCGAGGAAAGATTAGCAAAACAAGTGTTCTCTGCCAGGTTGGCAGGAAAACGATCCAGAGGACGACCAAGGTGTAGGTGGATTGATAAGGTATAAAGTGCCTTAGACGATAGAAATATAAGATCTGATAATGTCGGAGTCTTGACAAGTAACAGACTGATATGGAGGAAAATTGTAGATAGGAAGTTAGTAATGATGTAAATTTTTCATGTAATACTATCATATCCTCTACAGCCCTTGAGGGCACATGGCAGGAATTTGATGATGATGATGATGATATTATATCAATCTGGTACTTATCCAAATCTGCTAATAGTTCCATTTATTTTCCACTGATGTTTCTTATGTTGATGGTGTCAATCTTAAAGTCTGCTGATGTTGAGTTTGTTGCAGTCACTGACCTTCTTCTATTCACCCTGATTCTTTGATGTCAAAAGCAGGATTGTAACTGGGTGAGCCCCTTGCCTGCATGACAATTCCATTAAGTTGTACCATCATTTTAATTTTGGTTTAAGCCAATAAGAATTACAACTTGGTTAGCTAATTCCAAAGTTACCAGCCCATCGTTGTTAAGTCACTATCCAAGTGGATGCCTAGTAACTGATTGCACTGTGTAAATATGATGACTGGAGGTTAGGTCAGAAGCCCCAGTTTGTTCTCCACATTCCTTAAAAAGCTGGGGGGGAGGAGAATACTTCCTGTTATTCAGCTTCAACCCTTAAGTAACATCAGTATAAGCATTTTATTGTTTCCAAAATCTTAGGAAGTGTCACAGATGTATCTTGATTAAGATTTGCTTGTTTTGTTTTTGTTTTTTTTAAATCTGCTGATAATTTCAAAAAAAAAGAAGAAAAAAAAAAGAAAAAAGAAAACTGTCTTGTTTAGATTTGTTGAATTAAAGCAAAGTAGTATGGTCAGTTAAATGTGATCGACTATGGGCATGGATATATTTCCGTTGTTTTTCAGGACAGATGTTGGCAGATCTTCAGGTTTGATCATAACAAGACAGGTTGCAAGAACAAGGAACCTTGCATATACTTGACATTGAGAGAGAGGGAGGAAATTGATCTTCAAGAGAGATAGGGGCAGCCAGCATTAAACAGGACTTGAAAACAGTAAAGAGATTATATTTCTTTAAACTTCTAGCAACTTTTTGAGGTATCACAGATATAGAGAACAGTAAGAACATCACCATAATCTGTATGTTCGGAGATGTGAGATGCAGGAAGGAAAAATTAATGAATAGGAATAAAAGATAGCCGAATTGTGAGAGAACTATGGTTGGTGGCTTTAACTAGGGTTTTTTTTCTGATACTATATTGTTTTGTTGGGGGGGGTCTGCTGGTAAAGTTTGTGAATGTATCTATTTGTGTGGTGATAGGTTTTCTGTAAACTGAGAAAGTAAGAGTACCATTAGGGACACAAAGTTTTAAAGTATCTAAAAAAGACAAACTATTGTTATTTTCTTTCTATAGTGATCTGGATTTTGTGATGCTGGCTGTTGAGGTGTAGGAGGAATCTAATGTGTCTGAGCCATGTGGCCACATATAGAACAGACCATCAATATATCTTAGCCAGACAGAACATAAGAGAACTCCAGTATTAAGAACATCTTTGTCAAACTATTCCAGTTAAAAATCAGCTAATTTTTACTCTCTGTTTACATGGTGTCCTAAATGAAGTAAACAGCATGGATAACAAAACTGAATAGATAAATAATGTCTTGAAGAGAAAATATTTTAAGTAAAATTAAGGTATCAGAAAGAAGATACTGGTGAATAAACAAGTGGTGTTTGAACTAACTATGATATCAGCAGTGCTAAAACTAAATCCTGGATTAAAGATTCATGCAATTATAAATGACTGTACTGAGATATTGTAATTAAATCACCTTTTGGGGAAATAACTGAGTGATACACAAAAATAAAAACCAAACTATGCTCCTAAAGAGTCTACTTTATAAACAGCATGGTAAATACAACAGAACGCCAAAATCTTGGGGTGACTCTTGACAGATCATTAACTTTCAAAGATCACTTGATAAAGACAGCTGGTAAATAAAAAACTTGCAATAACCTCTTACCAAAACTGGAAGGTTATTCAAAGGGTGCAGATACCAGTGCATTATGCACAACAGCTTTGGCATTAGTGTATCCCACAGAGAATACTGTTCCCCAGTGTGGCTTAATAGTGCTCACACTCCACTGACTGAAGTCCATCTCAACCAAGCCATGAGATTTATCTCTAAAACAGAAAGATAAATGCCAACTGTCAATAATGCCAACAATGTCAATAATATTGCTCCTCCTTCATTATAGAGAAAAGGGGCTTCAGTACAACCTATGGAATAAAATTTTTGAGAACCGACTTTTCCATGCATGAAGATATCTCCCACACAGCTCTTAAGAATGAAATCTAGACAATCTGTCTGGAAAACTATGGAGCAAATGTTTCATGAAGTCCTTAATATCATACAGCCTGGAAACCATACTGGCAGAAACAAACTTATAACTTACATGACATTATTCCTGACCCAACTTCCTGACTAAAATGCTTTGACCTTCCAAAACATCTATGGTCTACACTTAACTGGATCAGGACTAGACATGGGATATGCAAACAGATGCTCCACAAATGTAAATGGATTGATTTCCAATACTGTGAGTGTGGCAATTTAGTCCAGACCATTAATCATATCATTAGTGAATACTCCGTATTCTCTTATCCTAGAACATATATGGACATTCATGTTAAACCTGAAGCTTTATTGTGGATTCAGAATTCAAATGTTAAATTATGCCTTTTCAGTTTTATGAATAGTTCCATCTGTTTATTCTTTTATCACATTGTATGTGTACATCATTTGCTATATATTAATAAATAAATAAATGAGTAAAAATCACTGAAGTGCAGTGAGTGATGATGTGAGAAACCTTCATTATGATATATTCATGTGTGTATTGTAGTAGCTATCATAGTGTGACTATTGTTCATCCTGTGATAGTATTATGCCTTCACTTTGCAGCAACTTTAGAATTGTGAACTACTACATTAGTCTTAATGTAATTCGGGATATCAATATGTTTGATTAACATAATCAAAATCAGCTTTAAAAATGTATAGTACTAGTACTACTTCCAGAGCGTTTGTTTAATGCTCATTTATGAACCTAATTTTTCTAAATTACGATTAAAGTACCTTTTTAAGCAGGTGAAAATCTGCCATATCTTAGCAGTTCTAGTTCTTGCTTATATAAGCTTAGCTAAACTTTAATGAATAATCACAAAAATTAGACCTACTAAAAGAAAGTCAATCTAAACATCCAATTTGCAGGCATTAAAGAAAAAAAAAGCACTTATTGAGACAAGAAACACAGAAATGGATAATCCCAATGACCACATGGAAGTTACCATTATAATGGAGGCTTTCCAAGCAGTTAAGTGAACAGTGTTTTTCCTCCTAGAAATTTGGGTTTTCCTACTGCAAAACAGCCAGAGAACATGCATAATTAACAAACAAACACCACATTTGCAAAACAGATTAGTGTATTGAGAGTAGCCACACAAAGTGGATCAGGATAATGGAGTGGCCTTACAAAGGAGCAGGGCCACTCCACTAAACTGAGTCCTGAAAATTCAAGAATGTGTCACAAATTTCAATCAAACTTTATTCATAATTACTATTTACAGTATATACACGAGCACAAATATACATACAATTACATACACACATTATATGCATGATGCTAATAATCATCATTATCATAATGTACACAGAGTATTGATACATCATCAATTTTCTGATATGTACCCTCAAAGGGTGTATAGAATACTGTGACGGTACTACCCGATTAAATTTACAATATTACTAATCATCTATCAACAATTTTCCACCAGATAAGTATATCATGAAAGCACTCCAATATTATCATATCTTATCAAAGATAGTGCCATGTGGCCTCATTTCAGGAATGTAAGTTGTACAGAAACAGGGAGGATATGAAAGATCCAATGTTAAAAACCAGATATATGTAGACACTTTGAAAGTTTCTAAATTTGACTAGAGAGCTATGAGAACACCATACTCGTAATCTGAGTTGCCTTACCTTGCACTACTTAAAAGACATGGGTGCTGCACAGGTGTCCATATGTTCATCTTTTATTAGCACATTTGATAAAGATTTCAATGGCCTAGCTGTTTCAAACTGGTTGGTCTTTTCAGAGATTAGACAGAAACCTTAAGAGAGCAAAAACTCTCATTCAATACAAAAGCAATCCTATATCAGAGAGTTGTATTTTTCATAAGTGAATTCAGTCAATGCACAATAGTAACCAAGAATTCACTTATGAAAACATATGAAAGTTGGGTACATCGTGTAAAAAGTGAAGCTGAGTTTAGTTATCATACACAAATGAGCTGCAATGTCAGCAGTATATGCAAATTGGCCATGGCGTATAAGCAGGCATTTTTGGACTGGTGTTCCATTTTGCATCTGGAGTGAGAACAAGACATTTTGTGACAGCAAACTTCTTGGACATGGCTGCAAGACATCATTTAACTGATGAATTCATGTGGTGAGCAATTATGGAACCTTCACAGGCTGTGGAACCAATCCAACAGTCATACACAGCATCCCAGAGATACAGTGAAGGCCACCAGCTATATTCCCAGTAGATGACCAATATTATATCTACAATCTGACCTCACATCGGCTATAGGAACATTAACATCTGATTCCACTATGTGCAGAAGGCTTCCTGAAGATGGGCTGTATGCTAACAACAGATCCTTTGTGTGTCCTAATCCTCATGCCACAAGAGACAATGTTTGAAATGGGCCAGGCTTCATATCAAGTGACCAATATCAGAAGGGGGTTGAGAGCAGCATTAACTACCTAGAGTATCCCAAACATGCTTGATAGGATTAAAGTCAGGAGCACATACGATAATCTTTCCTTGAAGATATTGGTCCATGAGGTTTGCTTGATGAGGATGAGCATTATCATCTTGTAGAATAAATGTCTCCCCTATCACCCTGGGTCCTGGTCCCCTATATTCATCCATATAGGATGAATATAAGGTTTCAGGACCTCCTCTGTATAAGTTGCAGCATTCATGATTCCGTTAGGAAGCATCTACAGGTTCGTGCATCCAACTAATGAGATGCTTCTCCAAACTACCACATTATTTCCTTTATAAGTATCCCTTCATGGGTATTAGAGGGATGATGATATGCCAATTGATCTCATCAAGCAAACTAAGACCAATGGAGGTCAGTATTGTTTACAGACAAGTCTCAATTTGCTGTAGAAAGTGATACTAGCTCTGATCTGGAGAGAATAGGGCATATCATCATCCCTCTAATACCCATGAAGGGATACTTATAGTGGAAATAGTGTGGCAGGTTGGAGAAGCATCTCATTAGTTGGATGCACGAACCTGTATGTGCTTCCTAACGGAATCATGAATGCTGCAACTTATACAGAGGAGGTCCTGAAACCTTATATTCATCCTATATGGATGAATATAGGGGACCAGGACCCAGGGTGATAGGGGAGACATTTATTCTACAAGATGATAATGCTCATCCTCATCAAGCAAACCTCATGGACCAATATCTTCAAGAAAAGATTATCGTATGTGCTCCTGACCTTAATCCTATCAAGCATGTTTGGGATACTCCAGGTAGCCTTGATGCTGCTCTCAACTCCCTTCCGAAAACCTTGAGGGACTTAGGAGAGCTTTGCAGAAGCAATAGTTATTATTATCAACTAAGCTACTGGACACCATTATAAACAATATCAAACATCATCGTGAGTGATAATGCTGTGAGGAGTGACCACATTTCTTATTGAAACACTTTGACAATTCCCTTTTGATGCCTTGTTTTTGACCATTGCCTTCATGTACTCATTTGTTACGAAATTAAACTATTCGTTTACAGTTTTTGTGGATGTTTCTTTCACATCTCATATCATACTGCTTTTCACCTGTTATTGTGATTTTTCTCTTTGTTCATTAATTTATGGAAACCAGTGTATGTATTAATTTTTCATAAGACTGCCAATTTTCATGCTGAAATGATCAACTATTTATACTGCCATTTCATAGTTCAAGAAAATAAGCCATAAGCAACTCACTAAAGAAATTATAAAGATACAATGGCATACATAAACTTCATCATGTGTTTGGTTACATGTTGACAGATGTCTAACTATACATTCATTCATCCAATTCTTAAAATACTGAACATGCACATAGCAAAAAACGTTTGCTGAAAACTGTTCACTACTGGTATACTGATAAGAATATGTCTTCCAATGATATAAATAAGGATTATAATTTGCATAAATCTGGTATCTGGTTTGACCCTGAAGATAAACATTCATTAATATTATTTCTGATGAAAGCTTTATTATTTGAGTTATAACAATATGGTCTATCTTCTGCAAATGAGTCAGTAGCTTTCTCTCTAGTCATATATGCATGATGATTGATGTATCTTTATCCTCAAAACTTCATAAATAATGCTGGGAATCCTCTGTTCTTCTACTTACTTTCTTCCATCTGTGTATATATATATATATATAAATGATCCCTCACACTTCACTGGAAATCCAAAATACAGATTCACTGATGACAACACATTGCACTCCTCATTTCATTTGAAGAATGAATCATCTTGAATTCTTGAATCATGATGAACCAATCTTCACTGGTTAGTCACTAGAAGTTTTAAAGGAACATGCACAGTAGACACTATTATGTATTAAACAACAGTTAGCAGGTTAATGAAATTCTAGAGATTAAATAAAAATGCACATTGATTAAAACTGATTTTTTAAGATGCTTTCAAGCAGCCTGTTTCACATGGCAAAATAAATTGTATAAAGCAAACTGAGGGAACAGCCATGATATTCCTATTTCACTAGCTTTGGTAACTACTGTATAGAATATCTGGAAAGTCAACTCTTCAGTATCATTTTTCCTCAACCTCGTATCTGGCTTTGCTTCACAGATATCTTCATAGTTTGGCCAGAATTGGAGACAAAATTATTACAATTTCTGGATAAATTCAATTTCATGTACTCTGGTATTAAGTTCACTATTGATAAAATAACAGCCTTCCTCCTTTCCTGGATACTTTATTAACCTGCACATCTACAAGGCAATATCAAATTTTATGTTTACCAAAAACGTTTTATTAACAGCATATACATCCATCATCCATTATAATAGAAGAAAGGTATTAACAAAACTTATACACCAAGCTCATTCAAATGTGTTCTCCTGATTCACTTCTGTTAGAAGAATTAATTATAAAAATTACCATGATTGTGCAAGTGGACATAACAATGCCACTATCCAGAAAATAATCAACAAACATCATCCCTCAACATGAGAGCAATTAGATGTAAAAAAGAGTTCCTATACCATAAATTAAAAGACATCAGAACACACAGCATGGATTCTTCACAGATTTAACCTATGTACCTTCAAACTATTTCAGAAACTGTCCTCTTTCATACCATTCACCAAGGATAAATTACTACCTATATTCTTGTCTGGTGTTTCTCAAGTATACTATTATTATTCAACTTCATTATTTCAGAAAGATATCTGCTGAGAATCCAAGAACAACAGTACATCAAATTATTCAAATCTGATAAGTCTGGCCTTACATAATTACCATGCCACTTCCATTAGACACAAACTTCTCTAGAATTTAACCAACATTCCACATTCAAATAGATTTAAATTTAATCATCTGTTCTTTGAAACTTGTGAAATTACAACGATGTCTGAATCACAATCATTCTAAATGCACACTGAACTCAAAGTTTTTGGGTTTTTTTAATGAATATTTATATAACATTGTATATGAATTACAAAATATTAACCATTCTTTCCTCTTAACTCTAATAGCGTGTTCTGGTTCTCAGCTGTAACTCAAACATGGGTAAGCAAACACATGTAGCACGATTCAAACTGTTCAAGTGTTCCTTTCTACTCTCCTTGATGATGCCTTTGTAATGAAGAAAAAATATACAGAAGTTAATAAATTCTATCATTTTTTTATGTGCTAACTGTAATTTAATTCATAATAATTATTCGGTGGTGTTCTGATAACTCTGTACATTTCAGAGCTATGAAATTCAAACTTGACATTTCTTGCAAAACAGAATCCTTTTTCAAAGTTTATTTTGAATCTGCTCAAGTCACTTGTCATGATAAGATTTCTTATCAATATCAAATTTCAACCATATAACCCTAAAGGGGTGTACAGGATATTACAGTACTACATAAAAAATTTACAACAATACTAACTTCCTATCTACAATTTTCTTCCAAATCAGACTGTTACTTATCAACTCTCCAATATTATCAGATATTATATTTCTATCATCTAAGACACTTTGTACCGTATCAATCCAACAATATCTTGGACTTCCTCTGGGTCATTTTCCTGCCAATCTGGCAGAGAACACTTCTTTTGCTAATCTTTACTCGTCCATTCTGTTTAAGTGACCATACCACCTGAGATTAGCTCTACTAATGCATTCCTGGATGATGACAATGTCAAGTTCTTTCCTAACATCCTCGTTTTTAATATGACATTGCCATTAATGCAATCTGTTCACGTCTCTAAACTTTCTCAGCACGCTCATATCTGCAGTCTCTAGTCTATGGTCGTGTTTTACTTCTGCCCCAGGTCTCAGATCCATAAGTTAAAACTGGTTTGAATACTGTCTTGTATACAGCTAATTTAGTGTTCTGACTAATTTCTCTCTTATTCCATATGAATTTATTCAATTGACTTCCTACCATACCAGCTTTGTTGATTCTGTTGTCTATTTCCATATTTAATTTACCATCTTCACTAAAAATTGTGCCTAAGTAGCTCAAAGGTATTACTTGTTCCATGGGTTCTCTGTTCACAATGCGGTTGACATTTTCAATGATTCTGCCTATTTTCACTGTCATTGACTTTTTATTGCTGACCTTCATACCATATCTATTTCAACAACTATTCAATTTAGTCAGGGAATCTTGCAGCCTTGTAGCAGATTTATTTAGAAGTATAACATAGCTGTCATTGACTTTTTATTGCTGACCTTCATACCATATCTATTACAACAACTATTCAATTTAGTCAGGGAATCTTGCAGCCTTGTAGCAGATTTATTTAGAAGTATAACATCGTCCACATAAAGCAAAGAGCTGACAATAACATCTCCAATTTTGATATCATGTTTAATACTGCTTTCCTTTATAATGTGATCCATATAGATAATGAATAACAGACGGGACAATGTACATC
The DNA here is from genome assembly GCF_054136105.1 of Typopeltis vanoorti. Lineage (NCBI taxonomy): Eukaryota > Metazoa > Arthropoda > Arachnida > Uropygi > Thelyphonidae > Typopeltis > Typopeltis vanoorti. Next base: position 18,511,552 of record NC_143557.1, on the reverse strand, counting down.
CATCTGGGGAAACTGGACAATGAGACTTATTTGTGCCTATGATCCCACAGAAGGTTCTACTAAGGTAGAAGTGGAGGTGTTTTTTGAGGCTTAAGAAAAAGCAACTGACACAATGAAAAATTGGTCCTTGTTGGGGATCTAAATAGCAGAGTAGGAAATGATTGTGAGACATACAAAAATATTTTGGGAAAATTTGGAGAAAAGAGCAAAGCTAATAGTAATGGCAAATATCTATTGGATTTCTGCTCAGGACATGAATTGGTTATTACTAACACAATGTTCCAACATACAAATGTGCACAAATTCATATGGAGAGAAGAGGCTAGGAATAAGAAAAGTCTCATTGACTATGTTATTGTTGATAGTGATGTTTTCTCCCTGGTGCAGGACACCAGAGTGTACAGAGGATTTGAAATTGGAAGTGATCACTATTTAGTCTTGAGCAGGATAAATTGAATTTAATATTGAAAAGAATAACATGTAAGAAAGTTTTAAAGCGAATAAAAGTTGAGCAGCTCTCAGATGTGAACTGTAGACTATAATACACAAAGATTATTGAAGAAAAAATGAAAGAGTTTGAGAACTGGAATCAAACCTTGGAGATTCAGTGGCAAACTCTGAAGAAAACATTGATTGATTCTGCGAGAGAGGCATGCGGTGAGGTTGTCTGTAAGGATAAAAAAAAATCAGAACTTCCTGGAGGACACAGGAAGTTAAAGAGGCAGTGAAGGAAAAGAAGAAAGCATATCAAAAGTTCCTGGCAAATAAGTCAGCTTGTGCTCTTAGAGAATATAGAAACAAATGCAAAAATGCTAAACACTGTGTAAAACTAGCTAAACAAAAGTCATGGGAGGACTTCGGCAAGAATATAGAAAATAAATATCAAGAAGGTGGCAAAATATTCTGGAGGTTGTTAAAGAAGCTTAAGAATGGAGGAAAGAATGCTGAAAAAGGAATTAGAGATGATAAAGGTGACATGAAAACGGAAGAAAAAGACATCGTTGAAGTATGGAGTAATTACTTTGAAAAACTGCTAAATGAAACAAGCAGTGATGACAGCACAATGGTAAAAAACATTGACCAGGCATGCAGTCAGGAATACATATCCATACTTGAAGTAGAAAAAGCCATCAAAGGCTTCAAATGTGGAAAGGCAGCAGGAGTAGATGATATTCGACCAGAAATGCTGAAGTATGGTGGTATAAGAGTCTTACAGTGGCTGCACTGCATAGTTCAGAAAGTCTGGACAGAGGGACGAATTCCCGATGAATGGAGTAGAGCTCTCATAGTACCCATATATAAAAAGGGAAATAAAACTGCATGTGAGAATTACAGAGGTATTTCCCTACTGAGTGTTCCTGGCAAGATCTATGCAAGTATACTTGAGAAACGGTTGAGAAGAATTGTGGAAGAAAAGCTTGGTGAAAAACAAGCTGGATTCAGGCCAAATAGAGGCTGTCAGGATCAGATCTTCACTTTACGACAAATAGTCGAGAAAGCATGGGAATATAACAAAGATCTGTATTTAAGTTTTGTCGATTTGGAAAAGGCATATGACAAGGTGCCAAGAGAGAAGCTATTCAATACGCTGCAGTTATATGGTGTCAATGGAGCATTATATCAAGCAATACTCAGTCTTTATTTGAGTTGTAAGTCAGCAGTTAGAATTGAAGGAAGTACAGGAAGATGGTTTAATGTTAAATCTGGTGTGAGACAAGGATGTACATTATCCCCTCTGTTATTCATTATCTATATGGATCACATTATGAAGGAAAGTGGTATTAAACATGATATCAAAATTGGAGATGTTAATGTCAGCTCTTTGCTTTTTGCAGATGATGTTATACTTATCAATAAATCCACTACGAGTCTGCAAGATTCCTTGACTAAATTGAATAACTGTTGTAATAGATATGGTATGAAGGTCAGCAATAAAAAGACAAAGACAATGAAAATAGGCAGAATCATCGAAAATGTCAACTGTGTTGTGAATGGAGAACTTGTGGAACAAGTAAAACGTTTCAGCTATTTAGGCACGATTTTTACTGAAGATGGTAAATTAAATATAGAAATAGACAACAGAATCAGCAAAGCTGGTATGGTGGGAAGTCAATTGAATAAATTCATATAGAATAAGAGAGAAATTAGTCGAAACACTAAATTATCTGTATATAAGACGGTGTTCAAACCAGTTTTAACTTATATATCTGAGAGCTGGGTCAGAAGTAAAACACTTGACCAAAGACTAGAGACCACAGATATGAGAGTCCTGAGAAAGATTATAGGCGTGAACAGATGGCATCAATGGCAATATCATATTAAAAACGAGGATATGAGGAAAGAACTTGACATTGCCAGCATCCAGGAATGTGTTAGCAGAGCTAATCTCAGGTGGTATGGTCACTTAAACAGAATGGGCAAGGAAAGATTAGCAAAACAAGTGTTCTCTGCCAGGTTGGCAGCAAAACGACCCATAGGAAGACCAAGATATAGGTGGATTGATACGGCACAAAGTGCTTTAGACGATAGAAATATAAGATCTGATAATGTTGGAGTCTTGACAAGTAACAGACTGATTTGGAGGAAAGTTGTAGATAGGAAATTAATAATGATGTAATTTTTTTCATGCAGTACTATCATATCCTGTACCCCTTGAGGGTACATGGCAGGAATTTGATGATGATGATGATGACGACAATGTACATCCTTGTCTGACAGTAGATTTAACATTAAACCATCTTCCTGTAGTTCCTTCAATTCTAACTGCTGACTTACAACTCAAATAAAGACTAAGTATTGCTTGATTTAATGCACCATTGACACCACATAACTGTAGCGTTTTGAATAGCTTCTCTCTTGGCACCTTGTCATATGCCTTTTCCAGATCGACAAAACTTAAGTATAGATGTTATATTCCCATGCTTTCTCAACTATTTGTCGTAAAGTGAAGATCTGATCCTGATGCTATTTGGCCTGAATCCAGCTTGTTCTTCACCAGGCTTTTCTTCCACAATTCTTCTCAACCGTTACTCAAGTATACTTGCATAAATCTTACCAGGAACACTCAGTAGAGAAATACCTCTTTAATTCTCACATTCAGTTTTATTTCCCTTTTTTATATATAGGTACTATGAGAGCTCTACTCCAATCATTGGGAATTCGTCCCTCTTTCCATGCCTTCAGTACTATGCAGTGCAGCCACTGTAAGACTTTTATACCACCATACTTCAGCATTTTCAGTCAAATATCATCTACTCCTGCTGCCTTTCCAAATTTCCAGCCTTTAAATGGCTATTTTTACTTCAAGTATGGATATGTATTCCTGACCGTATGCCATGTTGAGTGTTTTTTACCACTATGCTGTCATCATTGCTTGTTTCATTTAGCAATTTTTTTTTAAGTAATTACTCCATACTTCAGGGATATCTTTTTCTCCCATTTTCATGTTCCTTTACCATCTCTAATTCCTTTTACAGCATTCTTTCCTCCATTTCTAAGCTTTTTCAACATCCTCCAGAATATTTTGCCACCTTCTTGATATTTATTTTCTTTGTTCTTGCCAAAGTCCTCCCATGACTTTTGTTTAGCTAATTTTACAGAGTGTTTAGCTTTCTTACATTTGTCTCGGTATTCGCTAAGAGCACAAGCTGACTTATTTGACAGGAACTTTTGATATGCTTTATTTTTTTCCTTCACTGCCTCTAACTTCCTGTGTCCACCATGGAGTTCTGATTTTTCTATCAATGCAGACAACTTCACCACATGCCTCTCTGGCTGAATCAATCAGTGTTTTCTTCAAGGCTTGCCACTGAATCTGCAAGGTTTGGTTGCTGTTCTCAAACTCTTTCATTTTTTCTTCAATAATCTTTGTGTATTATAGTCTACAGTTCACATCTGAGAGCTCCTCAACTTTTATTCGATTTAAAACTTTCTTACATGTTATTCTTTTGAATATTATATTCAATTTTATCCTGCTCAAGACTTAATAGTGATCACTTCCAATTTCAAATCCTCTGTACACTCTGATGTTCTGCACCAGGGAGAAAACATCACTATCAACAATAACATAGTCAATGAGACTTTTCTTATTCCTTGCCTCTTGTCTCCATGTGAATTTGTGCACATTTTTATGTTGGAACATTGTGTTAGTAATAACCAGTCCATGTCCTGAGCAGAAATCCAACAGGTATTTGCCATTATTATTAGCTTTGATCTTTTCTCCATATTTTCCCAACATATTTTTGTATTTCTGACAATCATTTTCTACTCTGCTATTTAGATCCCCAAGAAGGACCAACTTTTCCTTTTTCATCGTGTCAGTTACTTTTTCTAAAGCCTCAAAAAGTTCTTCCACTTCTACCTTAGTAGAACCTTCTGTGGGACCATAGGCACAAATAAGTCTCATTGTCCAGTTCCCCATTCTCATATTTGCCGACATTACGCTACTTGAGACTGCTTGTCATTCAAGAAGATTAGCCTTGTATTTTTTGTTGAATACTATGGCTACTCATTCTTTTCCTTGATTTTCATTGCCTGAATATAACATTTTGTATTTATTGCTCAGAAAGATCTCACCAGTCTTTGTCTTTTTTGTTTCAGTCACCCCAACTGGTACTTATCTAATTCCTAAGCTGGCTCCATTTCTTGGCTATTCGGGCTTCTTATGTTGATAGTACCGATCTTTCACTCTGGTGATGTTGAGTTGGGATGTGTTTTCAGATTTGTTCCAGTAGGTGACTTTTCGCTGTTCACACTGGTTCCCTGGTGAAAACAAGGGGGGGGGGGGGCCTTGTTTAACCGGTAGGCGCACCAGCCGGCATGAAATTTTGTCATGTTGTACCATCATTTTGTATTTTGGTTTAACCAATAAGAATACAATTTGGTCAGCTAAATTCCAAATTGCCAGCCCATCCTCGTTTGTTCAGTGTCCAGGTAGATACCCAACAGGGTGTATCACGAGAAGGTGAGTGCTGGACATTAGGTCAGAAGCCCTGGTCAGTTCTCTGCATTCCTTTAAAGGCTATGTGGAGTTCTGCTCTAAGTTATAGAAGATTTCTCTTCTTATCATAAACATATTCTCCAATCTCTTATTGCATAAATCTATCCTATCCTTCTCATCTGTCTAGGAGAGGTTGAGTCCTCTCCTAAGGAGTGGTTACTAGCATATTAATGCAGCCGAATCACCACTCCTCTGCTGCATCCCTTAAGGGCAATATTAATGACTGTATCCGTGTGTGTTCACGGGGTGGTTTGCCTGCTTGTGAAATGAAAAACCCCAGATTAACTGGGTGGGAAAACCCTGCTGTCCACACCCAAGACTCGCTAACTTGGCTATGGCTGAGGAAGATCCTTAAGCTCCTCACATCATCGATGGGAATCGAACCTAGGACACTCTTCCAGCAGGCATATGGTTGTGAAGCGCATAGCCACTCGTCCAACCATGTGGACCATTGCATAAATATAAAACAAATATTTAATATGCATTTAAATATATTAAAAATAATAATAATAAATCCTCTAAAACTTTTATTCACAAAAGGAAGTAGCTCTTTTAACCCTAAAGGAGCCTTCCTTCAAGCCTACACTAATAGTGAGCCCAAGCTATTAATAAATCAAAGCTTTTCAGGAAAAACATATGGCAGATAACTGCTATCATCTCAAGGCCCTAAACATTAACACTCGTATTATTCTTTATAATGATGCGAGGTCTATGGCCAATTCTTTGCGATATGTGGTTAAAAACTTGTGTTCCCAGCTGAAAAAAAAACCTTACTTGTCAATTCCAAAGAGGGACCAACTTCATAACCAACTGAAGAAATCGTCTGAAAAAGTTACTCTAATCAGTAACTAGAATCGAACTTATGACAGTCTATCTTCAGGCAGCCTCACACTATGGATGCAAATACCTTTTAAACAGAGTTATGCAGGAACCTGAAATCTGAAAATCAAATCTGAAAACACACCCCAACTCAACATCACCAGAGTTAAAAATCAGTACTATCAACATAAGTAGCCTGAATGGCAAAGAAATGGAGCTGGCTGAGGAAGTAGATAAGTACCAGATCGCATAATTGGAGTGATTGGAACAAAAAACACAAAAACTGGTGAGATCTTTCTGAGCAATAAATACAAAATGTTATATTCAGGCAATGACAATCAAGGAAAAGGAGTAGCTATAGTATTCAACACTAAATACGAGGCTAATCTTCTTGAATGGCAGGCAGTCTCAATTAGAGTGATGTGGGCAAATTCGAGAATGGAGAACTGAACAATGAGACTTATTTGTGCCTATGGTCCCACAGAAGGTTCTAACTAAGGTAGAAGTGGGGGAATTTTTTCATGCTTTAGAGAAAGCAACTGACACAATGAAAAAGGAAAAGTTGGTCCTTGTTGGGGATCTAAATAGCAGAGTAGGAAATGATTGTCAGATATACAAAAATATTTTGGGAAAATTTGGAGAAAATAGCAAAGCTAATAATAATGGCAAATACCTGTTGGATTTCTGCTCAGGACATGGACTGGTTATTACTAACACCATGTTCCAAAATAAAAATGTGCACAAATTCATATGGAGAGAAGAGGCAAGGAATAAGAAAAATCTCATTGACTATGTTATTGTTGATAGTGATGTTTTCTCCCTGGTGCAGGACACCAGAGTGTACAGAGGATTTAAAATTGGAAGTGATCACTATTTAGTCTTGAGCAGGATAAAATTGAATTTCATATTGAAAAGAATAACATGTAAGAAAGTTTTAAAACGAATAAAAGTTGAGCAGCTCTCAGATGTGAACTGTAGACTAAAATACACAAAAATTATTGAAAAAAAAAATGAAAGAGTTCGAGAACAGTAATCAAACCTTGGAGATTCAGTGGCAAACCTTGAAAAAAAAAAAAACACTGATTGATTCAGCCAGAGAGGCATGTGGTGAGGTTGTCTGCAAGGATAGAAAAATCAGAACTCCATGGTGGACACAGGAAGTTAAAGAGGCAGCGAAGAAATAGAAGAAAGCATATCAAAAGTTCCTGGCAAATAAGTCAGCTTGTGCTCTTAGAGAATACAGAGACAAATGTAAGAAAGCTAAACACTCTGTAAAATTAGCTAAACAAAAGTCATGGGAGGACTTTGGTGAGAACATAGAAAATAAATATCAAGTAAGTTATTCTGGAGGTTGTTGAAGAAGCTCAGAAATGGAGGAAAGAGTGTTGTAAAAGGAGTTAGAGATGATAAAGGTGACATGAAAATGGGAGAAAAAGATATTCCTGAAGTAGGGAGTAATAACTTTGAAAAATTGCTAAATGAAACAAGCAGTGATAGCAGAGTGGTAAAAAACACTCAACAGGCATACAGTCAGGAATACATATCCGCACTTGAAGTAGAAAAAGTTTATTAATGCCTGAAATGTGGAAAGGCAGAAGGAGTAGATGATATTCGGCAAGAAATGCTGAAGTATGGTGGTATAAATGTCTTACAGTGGCTGAACTGCATAGGACAGAAAGCCTGGACAGAGGGACGAATTCCCAATGATCAGCCTAGAGCTCTCATAGTACCCATATATAAAAAGGGAAATAAAACTGAATGTGAGAATTACAGAGGCATTTCATTACTGAGTGTTCCTGGTAAGCTATCTGCAAGTATACTTGAGAAGTGGCTGAGAAGAATTGTGGAAGAAAAGCTTGGTGAAGAATAAGCTGGACTTAGGCCAAATAGAGGCTGTCAGGACCAGATCTTCACTTTACAACAAATAGTTGAGAAAGCATGGGAATATAACAAAGATCTATACTTAAGTTTTGTCGATCTGGAAAAGGCATATGACAAGGTGCCAAGAGAGAAGCTATTCAATACGCTACAGTTATATGGTGTCAATGGAGCATGATATCAAGCAATACTTAGTCTTTATTTGAGTTGTAAGTCAGCAGTTAGAATTGAAGGAACTACAGGAAGATGGTTTAATGTTAAATCTACTGTCAGACAAGGATGTACATTGTCCCGTCTGTTATTCATTATCTATATGGATCACATTATGAAGTGGTATTAAACATGATATCAAAATTGGAGATGTTAATGTTAGCTCTTTGCTTTATGCAGACGATGTTATACTTCTAAATAAATCTGCTACAAGTTTGCAAGATACCCTGATTAAATTGAATAACTGTTGTAATAGATATGGTATGAAGGTCAGCAATAAAAAGACAAAAACAATGAAAATAGGCAGAATCGTTGAAAAAATCAACTGCGTTTTGAACTGAGAACCTGTGGAAAGAGTAAAACATTTCAGCTACTTAGGCACGATTTTTAGTGAAGATGGTAAATTAAATATGGAAATAGATAGATAACAGAATCAACAAAGCTGGTATGGTAGAAAGTCAATTGAATAAATTTGTATATAATAAAAGAGAAATTAGTCGGAACACTAAATTAGCTGTATACAAGATAGTGTTCAAACCAGTCTTAACTTATGGATCTGAGAGCTGGGTCAGAAGTAAAACACTTGATCAAAGACTAGAGACCGCAGATATGAGGGTCCTGAGAAAGATTAGAGGCATGAACATTTCAATGTCAAGTTCTTTCATGAACTTGACATTGAAATTCAGAAGGCACGAACAATGTCAAGTTCTTTCCTAATATCCTCGTTAAAAACGAGGATATTAGGAAAGAACTTGACATTGTCAGCATCCAGGAATGCATTTGCAGAGCTAATCTCACGTGGCATGGTCACTTAAATAGAATGGGCGAGGAAAGATTAGCAAAACAAGTCTTCTCTGCAAGGTTGGCAGGAAAACAATCCAGAGGAAGACCAAGTATAGGTGGATTGATACTGGACGAAGTGCCTTAGACAATAGAAATATAAGATCTGATAATGTTGGAGTTCTTGGCAAGTAACAGACTGATTTAGAGGAAAATTGTAGATAGGAAGTTAGTAATGATGTAAATCTTTCTTGTAGTACTATCATATCCTGTACACCCCCTTGAGGGTACATGGCAGGAATTTGATGATGATGCAGGAACCTCCAAATATATTTAAATTAAACAAATTTAAGTATTTATATTTAAATATGTTAAAAGCAACAGAAATATTCAAACTCAAATGTAGCAGGTTAAATTTGTGTGATAACAAGTTTCTTTTTCTCCTTGAATGTCTGCACTCATCCACAGTAGTAATGTACTAATGAATAACCTGGCTGTGTAAGAGATCACTATAAAAAATTACTACAGGAAATACTCATTGCTTTTTCATTTACTCCATTTGTAACTGTATACAAAATCGATGTTATTCTTATCGCATTAAATTTGAATATCAAAATTTGAAACAACAGAAAAAATATCAATTATCAAAATAAGTTAAAACTCTTATAAAAAGCATTAATCAGGTTTAAACTTACTGTATGGAATTCAGTGTAATTAGGGAATAGGCAAAGAAAACAGGGTTGTACATGATGTCCGAACCACGAAGATTAAACAACCCTAAATTGAATTGAAGAAAACAGAATACTGTACATTTTATTATTAGGCTATTCAATATCCCTCCTCCCTACATGGAGATATAGTTTAATTTTTAAACATGAATAAAATTCTTATTTATAACAAGTTGAATATATAATTTGAGTAGCATACTTTGTGTTTTTAATTTATGTAGCAGCATGTAAAATGAACAAAAATATATACTATGGAATAACATGAAAAAGAGGCAAATCACCCCCCACCCCTCAACTTCCCCAAATTATACAAACTGATTTTTGTACAATTCTTATCAAAGAATGGCAATTATCAGAAAGTGCTAATATCATTCATTCATTTATTAAATTGTTAATTAATAAGTTAACAGTATTTAAATGCTGCCTCCCACAGAGTGATACACAAGAAGTGTAATGCAATTTTTATTGTTAAAAAAAATTAATTACATAATTTAGTATTCAATATACTTCAGCATATTTTATATTAGTAAAATATGACAGAATCTTCTTCTATATAGCAATAAACACATATGATGTATGCATGTGTTTTTATTCATTTTAAAAAAATACACTGTTATGGGATGATTGTAAAGTAAGAATAACACTTATATAGAGTTAATATAAAGTGGAACAATGAAAAAACGTGAAATAATTATGGAAGGGAAACTTACACAATTAAGAAAAATGTTTTTGAATGTTTTGCTTACAAGTGTTCAATTAAATTCTAGCACTGTTGAGCAATCTGCAGACATTGTAAAAGAAAGATTTTTATTCCCCACGTGGTATATATATTTAAAAAAAAAAAAATGCATTTAAGTAAATTAGTATGAATGATTCTTTTTTTCATTTCATCACAGTTGGTTAGAATCAATAAATAATGAAAATTCAGTAGGAACCACTACCACCACTTCTACAATGACCAAAACCATGCAGTTTTTCATAGAAAAAGTTCAGTCATCTCATAGTAAGCAATGCGGGAGGAACTGCATTGCATTTCAGGTCATGGTAGGAATGCAATGGTCAAGTATTCTTTGGATGAAGTATTATCTGGAACATGTTCAGCTGCAATAATCCTAATTTATTTATTTTTTTATTTACTTTTTTTTTTTTTTGTAAGAAGGAAAGAGCCAGTAGATGTCAGGGCCCATCTTCCACTGTGCCGATTACCTATTTCCAATAAACAAAAGGTCTTCATTAGAGGGTAAAAAAATGTTACCAATAAAATTATCATCATATTTCTACTCAGTCATAACATTACGACAGGTGTGAATCACCACTTTTTATTCCAGAGTTTGATTTCTAGCTAAATGCTGGAAGCTGCAACACTTCATTGTCATTTGGTTTCAATCTTCTAAAAATTCACAGTAGCACCTACAAATGTACTGCTAACTATTTTAGGACATTCAGGAATTCCTGATGAACTCTGTGCATAGGCTGTTCAATTACTGAAAGATACCCAGAACATAAGCTCTTTCTTTTTTAAGTAGTTATACTACCTGCTTTAGATAGAAGAGCTATATGGTAGTTCTGTGAAGGAGGGAAGATGTGCTTTTAACTTACTAGACTTCTAGCTATAGTTATGTTTGTTTATGGTTTAAGCCAACATATAGCATAAAACTTGGTCAAATAAGTTCCAACTTCCAGATCATCCTTGTTGGTTTGGTATCCAGCAGATACCAAATGACAGAATATACCACATGAAGGTGAGGACTGAGCATTAAGTCAGAAGTCTCAGTTGATTCTTCAGCATTCCTTCAAGGTTATGTAGAGGTCTTATACCAGTTATTTAGCTTTGACAGTTAAGCAACTCTTAAGATATATATCAGGCAGGTGGAAAAAAAATATTATGCAGACTACTGAAAAAGCTTATAAATTGAGAAAAGAATACAGTAAAAGGAATAAAAGATGACATAGGTGAGAAAGAAACTGAAACTACATATATGCTAGATACCTGAAGCAATTACTTTGAAAGCCTAATAAATGAAAAATATGTAAATGAAGGACTGTGATGTCAGTAATTGGGACATTCCCAAAAAGGACAGTTGTCAAATAACTGACAAATCTGCACTGTCGAAAATAATGTCCTGAAAGAAAAAAACAACAGCTTGCCTTTTTTAAATACACTAATCACAAGTCTGACCAATGGTACTCTTTCTTTCTCTATTTACAGAAAACCAACCCATACAGGTAAATACATGCATACACTTTCCCACCATCCATTCTCCTTCTCAACAATATGGGTCATCAAAACCCTTGTCAAAGAGCATCCAATCTCTGTTCCATCTAAGCTTCCCTTAGCAGAACTCGCCTTTATTCGCCAAACCTTCCTGGTTACAATGTTGAAACTACAAATTATCTGTCCCTTCCACCTCCTCACATCCCTCTCAACATAAACACTACAGTAATGCCATTACCATTCAATACATCAAGGGAACTTCAGAAAAAATAGTCAGAACTATAAAGAAATATAGTCTCTTCAAACCTCATTTGAAGGTAGCTTCTGTTCTCTGCTCTCCTAAGGATACACTTCCTCTCCTTTCTATTCCAGATGTTCAGAAGGTTTCCATAATCAACAGCAAACTTAAAAAAAAAAAAAAACAGGCTAAGAGTAATAAATATGGTTGTATTAAACTTCCCAAAATTTGGGAAACTTTAATTCTTAGGCCTCCTGCCCAACATCTGGCAACAGCACCCATACAGGGTGCCAATCACCACAGGACTTCAGTCTTAATTTTTTCTAATCTATTTTCTTCCACTTTTTGTTTCATGTTTGTTTTAGTGTGTGGTGTTATTACAAGTTTAACATTGTATTTCTGAAGATGTCTCTGTGGCTGACTGAGAAAAATACTGAAACAATTAAACAAGTTTAATTATTTCTCTGTGTTGTAAATTATTCCTTTAAAGTGTAACATGAATGTAAACGAACACCTAAGCCTAAGTACTCGTTTACTACATCTGTCATAAATTTGGTTTAATCCTTTATCCAAGTGTGTGTAAACAAAGTTTGCACCTGAAAGTATCTTCAGGACTGGGGTAAAGTGGTACAACACCGGGCGACTCCTTGCAAAGGTGGAGCAAGCTACCAACACTCCTATCTCAGTATCTCCCATAATGCAAAACACATCTCCTTGCGGATATGTATAATGTTATGTATTAAGGGAAGGACCACTGCCCAGACTAGTTTCGACCTTTATTGAGGTCTCTTCAGTGGGAGCCAGGCCCAAGTGGAGATAGAAAGGCAGACGCATTAGCAAGGTCATCTCCTCGTATAGGAGCTGCCAAACGGTGTGCCACCTTTTTATTAATTTACTCTGGATTTAGAGAAAGATGTTGAAAGTTTATTTTTCACTTGGTCAGACTATAATAAATTTAGTTTAATCCTTTATCCAAGTGTGTGCAAAAAAAATTTGCGCCTGAAAGTATCTTCAGCACAGGGGTAAAGTGGTACAACACCGGGCGACTCCCTGCAAAGGTGGAGCAACACTTGGTTTGCACACACTTGGATAAAGGATTAAACTAAATTTATTATAGTCTGACCAAGTGAAAAATAAACTTTCAACATCTTTCTCTAAATCCAGAGTAAATTAATAAAAAGGTGGCACACCATTTGGCAGCTCCTATAGGAGGAGATGACCTTGCTAATGCTTCTGCCTTTCTATCTCCACTTGGGCCTGGCTCCCACTGAAAAGACCTCAATAAAGGTTGAAACTAGTCTGGGTAGTGGCCCTTCCCTTAATGCATAACATTATACATATCCGCAAGGAGATGTGTTTTGCATTATGGGAGATACTGAGATAGGAGTGTTGGTAGCTTGCTCCACCTTTGCAAGGAGTCGCCCGGTGTTGTACCACTTTACCCCAGTCCTGAAGATACCTTCAGGTGCAAACTTTGTTTGCACACACTTGGATAAAGGATTAAACTAAATTTATTATAGTCTGACCAAGTGAAAAATAAACTTTCAACTACATCTGTCACTCAGCCATCCTCTTATGAAAGGGGGATATAGCATTGGATTACAGTAATTTATAATCCAATGCTATACCCCCCAAATTATGCAATAGCCTTCCATACTGAATCCTGTCAAAAGCTCTAGCAAAGTCCAAAAATATTACGGTGTATGCATTTCCCTTATATGATTCAACTGAGAAATTGTTATAAAATGTAGTCAAGTTACTAAAATATGACCTTCTTTAGTAAACCCATGCTGTTCATTGCAAATTTATACACTGCTTGGAAATAAAGTTGATCAACACCATAGTGTAAGGAACAAACAGCCATGATGCCCACCTTATTAAGATGTAGGACGACCTCCTTTCACTGTGATGACTGCAGCAATTACACCGGGCATACTTTCCACAAGTGCACGATTGCAATCAATGGGAATTTTGGACCATTCTTCTTGTAATGAGGTCCCGGACTATTGTGGGGAAGACATCCCTTGACCTCACTCGACACTCCAGTTACTCTCACAGATGTTCACAATAGGGTTTAGATCAGAGCTCTGGGGCCTCCAGTTAAGTGTGGTGTTGCTCATGTCAACAAGCCATGCAGTTACAGCAGCAGCCTTATGACACGGTGCATTGTCTTGCTGAAAGAGACAATAGTTAGTTCCATAGAAATACCACATAGTAGGAAGCATTGCATTATCCAGAATGTTTAGATACCTCTTGGAATTCAGTGATCGTAACACCACAAACAGAGATCCAAGGCCAAACCAGGAAAAACAGGACCATACCTTTCCACTGCCACCATCAAATTCCATAAGGTTATGCACTCTGGTAAAAAATGTTCACCAGGAAACACCACACCCGTCAATCTACTCTGTAGAGGGTGTAACATGAATTGTTGATCCATAACACAGTTTTCCAAGCTTCCACTTCTCACTACCCACTCTTCGCACCACTGAAGATTATGCTGCATGTTGTCAGGTAATGTGGGGCTTGAATATTGTGGTTCTACCATGGAAATCCATGTTGTGAGCCTCGGTTCTGAATGTTTTTGTGCAGATTCGTGTTCCAGTCGATGCCTGGATCTTCACATTCAACACGTCAGCCGACAAATTGCAATTTTTAAATATTATCCTTTGCAGTCCCCATCACATTCAGTGAGTGTGGCAGGTCATCCATTGTAGGTAGCACTTGCAGTTGACTCCCTGCGCTCCATCTCAGTATGATATCACTGACTGTTGCCTTGGGATGGCCCAATTTGTCAATAATTTGCCAAACAGATAAGTCTGCAATAAGGCAGCCTATCACAATGTCTCATTCAAACTCTGTCAGTTCCCTTTTCACAGTCATTTCACCCAGACACAGTTACACTAACTTGGGAGCATCATATTCCTCCAATTTATACCAAGTGCAAACCAGTGACTTGTTACATGGCATGATGCATCCTGCCCACTGGGGTGTCTATTGTTCTCTTTCCAAGCAGTATGTATTTATATATGTATATATATTCCTATATATAAGCATATGTATATATAAAACCAAAATACAAAATGATGGTACAAAATGACAAAATTTCATGCTGGCTGAGGCATCGGCCGGTTAAACAAGGCCCCCAGCTGTTTTCGCCAGGGAACCAGGGCGAACAGCGAAAAGTCAGCTACTGGAATAAATCTGATAATACACCCCAACTCAACATCACCAGAGTTAAAGATCAGTACTAACAACAAAAGAAGCATGAATAGCAAAGAAATGGAGCTAGCTGAGGAATTAGATAAGTACCAGATCGACATAATTGGGGTGACTGAAACAAAAAAAGACAAAAACTGATGAGATCTTTCTGAGCAATAAATACAAAATGTTATTTAAATTAAGGGGATATTAATTCCCACATTATTTTAAAACCGAATAAGAAACTAAAAGATCGGAATCAAATAGTTTCGTGCTAAATATAGTAGCTATAAACGTATCGGCGACTACTAGCATAAGTTAAAGCACTTAGTTCAAGTATGTAGTACAAACTAGGGCAACTCGTTGCAAAGGTGGTGAAAGTTCTGATTGCTATTCTTAATATTCAGAAATTTCACCACCTTTGCAATGACTTGCCCTAATTTGTACTACATACTTGAACTAAGTGCTTTAACTTATGCTAGTAGTCGCCGATACGTTTATAGCTACTATATTTAGCACGAAACTATTTGATTCCGATCTTTTAGTTTCTTATTCGGTTTTAAAATAATGTGGGATTTAATATCCCCCTTAATTTAAATAATGATTTGCATCGCCGTAATGAAGCCGATTGGCTCTTTACTTTAAATAAAATGTTATATTCAGGCAATGACAATCAAGGAAAAGAAGGAGTAGCCATAGTATTCAACACTAAATACGGGACTAATCTTCTTGAAGTAGGCAGTCTCAAGTAGCGTGATGTGGGCAAAAATCAGAATGGGGAACTGGACATTGAGACTTATTTGTGCCTATGGTCCCACAGAAGGTTCTACTAAGCTAGAGGTGGAGGAATTTTTTGAGCCTTTAGAGAAAGCAACTGACACAATAGAAAAGGAAAAGTTGGTCCTTGTTGGGGATCTAAATAGCAGAGTAGGAAATGATTGTAAGACATACAAAAAATTTTGGGAAAATTTGGAGAAAAGAGCAAAGCTAATAATAATGGCAAATACCTGTTGGATTTCTCCTAAGGACATCAACTGGTTATTACTAACACCATGTTCCAACATAAAAATGTGCACAAATACACATGGAGAGAAGAGGCAAGGAATAAGAAAAGTCTCATTGACTATGTTATTGTTGATAGTGATGTTTTCTCCCTAATGCAGGACACCAGAGTGTACAGAGGATTTGAATTGGAAGTGATCACTATTTGTCTTGAGCAGGATAAAATTGAATTTCATATTGAAAAGATTTAAAGTGAATAAAAGTTGAGCAGCTCTTAGATGTCAACTGTTGACTAAAATATACAAAAATTATTGAAGAAAAAATAAAAGAGTTTGAGAAGAGCAACCCAACCTTGGAGATTCAGTGGCAAGCCTTGAAGAAAACACTGATTGATTCAGCCAGAGAGGCATGTAGTGTGGTTGTCTGCAATGATAGAAAAATCAGAAATCCATGGTGGACACAGGAAGTTAAAGGCAGTGAAGGAAAAGAAGAAAGCATATCAAAAGTTCCTGGCAAATAAGTCAGCTTGTGCTCTGAGAGAAAGAATAGAGAGACAAACGTAAGAAAGCTAAACACTGTGTAAAACTAGCTAAACAAAAGTCATGGGAGGACTTTGGTGAGAACATAGAAAATAAATATCAAGTAAGAAATTCTGGAGGTTGATGAAGAAGCCCAGAAATGGAGGTAAGAGTGTTGTAAAAGGAGTTAGAGATGATAAAGGTGAAATGAAAACGGGAGAAAAAGATATTCTTGAAGTATGGAGTAATTACTTTGAAAAATTGCTAAATGAAACAAGCAGTGATAGCAGAGTAGTAAAAAACACTCAACAGTCAGGAATATATATCCATACTTGAAGTAGAAAAAGCCATCAAAGGCCTGAAATGCAGAAGTATGGTGGTATAAAAGTCATACAGTGGCTGTACTGCATAGTTCAGAAAGCGTAGAGAGATGGACAAATTCCCGATGATTGGAGTAGAGCTATCATAGTACCTATATATAAAAATTGAAATAAAACTGAGCGTGAGAATTACAGAGGCATTTCATTATTGAATGTTCCTGGTAAGATATATGCAAATATACTTGAGAAACGGTTGAGAAGAATTGGAAAAAAAGCCTGGTGAAGAACAAGCTGGATTCAGGCCAAATAGCATCAGGATCAGATCTTCACTTTACGACAAATAGTTGAGAAAGAATGGGAATATAACAAACATCTACACTTAAGTTTTGTCGATCTGGAAAAGGCATATGACAAGGTGCCAAGAGAGACGCTATTCAATAATCTACAGTTATATTGTGTCAATGGGGCATTATATCAAGCAACACTTAGTCTTTATTTAAGTTGTAAGGTGAGCAGTTAGAATTGAAGGAAGTACATTAATAAGGTTAGTTTAATCCTTTATCCAAGTGTGAGCAAACAAAGTTTGCACCTGAAAGTATCTTCAGGACTGGGGTAAGGTAGTGCAACACCAGGCAACTTGTTGCAAAGGTGGAGAAAGCTCTCATCACTTCTATCTCAGTATCTCCCATAGAGGTCATAGGAATGACCTCTCATTGCTTCTGCCTTTGTATTGTCCACTACTGGGCCTGGCTCCCACTGACAAGACCTTAATAAAGGTCGAAACTGGTATATGGGTATTGGCCCTTGCCTTAATGCATAGCATTACACATATCCACAAGGAGATGTGCTTTGCATTATGGGAGATAGTGAGATAGGAGTGATGAGAGCTTTCTCCACCTTTGCAAAGAGTTACCTGGTGTTGCACTACCTTACCCCAGTCCTGAAGATACTTTCAGGTGCAAACTTTGTTTGCACCTGAAAGTATCTTCAGTTAGACTATAAGACTATAACTTATTATAGTCTAACCAAGTGAAAAATAAACTCTCAACATGAAGTACAGGAAGATAGTTTAATATTAAATATGGTGTCAGACAAGGATGTACATTATCCCCTCTGTTATTCATTATCTATATGGATCACATTATGAAGGAAAGTGGTATTAAACATGAATTCACAATTGGAGATGTTAATGTCAGCTCTTTGCTTTATGTAGACGATGTTATACTTCTAAATAAATCCACTACAAGTATGCAAGATTCCCTGGCTAAATTGAATAACTGTTGTAACAGATATGGTATGAATGTCAGCAATAAAAAGACAAAAACAATGAAAATAGGCAGAATCGTTGAAAATATCAACTGTGTTTTGAATGGAGAACCTGTGGAACAAGTAAAACACTTCAGCTACTTAGGCACGATTTTTAGTCAAGATGGTAAATTAAAAAATGGAAATAGACAACAGAATCAACAAATCTGGTATGGTAGGAAGTCAACTTAATAAATTCATATGGAATAAAAGACAAATTAGTCAGAACACAAAATTAGCTGTATACAAGACAGTGTTCAAACCAGTCTTAACTTATGGATCTGAGAGCTGGGTCAGTAGTAAAACACTTGACCAAAGACTAGGGACCACAGATATGAGAGTCCTGAGAAAGATTAGAGGCGTGAACAGATGGCATCAATGGCAATATTATATTAAAAACGAAGATATTAGGAAAAACCTTGACATTGTCAGCATCCAGGAATGCATTTGCAGAGCTAATCTCATGTGGTATGGTCACTTAAATAGAATGGGTGAGGAAAGATTAGCAAAACAAGTGTTCTCTGCAAGGTTGGTAGGAAAACAACCCAGAGGAAGACCAAGATATAGGTGGATTGATACTGTACAAAGTGCCTTAGACTATAGAAATATAAGATCTGATAATGTTGGAGTCTTGGCAAGTAACAGACTGATTTGGAGGGAAATTGTAGATAGGAAGTTAGTAATGATGTAAATTTTCATGTAGTACTATCATGTCCGGTACATCCCTTGAGGGTACATAGCAGGAATTTGATGATGATGAATATTCCTGATGATGACCTTGATATATAAAGGCCAAAATGACAAGTGTTATTTTAATTAAAGTAATTGCTCGGGGTGCTTAAGGGTTAAACCTCTATAACTGAGGGGAGACCTCCACATAGCCTTTAAAGATGTGGAGAACCGAACAGAGCTTCTGATATAATTCCAATCCTCACCTTCTCGTGGTGCACCCAGTTGGGTATCTACCTGGATATTGAACAAACGAAGATCGGCTGACAATTTGGAATTTAGTCGACCAAATTTTATTCTTATTGGTTAAACCAAAATAAAAAATGATGGTACAACATGACAAAACTTCATGCCAGCTTGGGCGTCTCCCGGTTAAACAAGGCCCATTGTTTTCGCCAGGGATCCAGGGCGCACAACAAAAAGTCAGTTACTGGAACAAATCTGAAAACACACCCCTACTCAACATCACCAGAGTTAATGATCAGTACTATCAACATAAGAAGCATGAATGGCAAATAAATGGAGCTAGCTGAGGAATTATATAAGTATCAGATCGACATAACAGGGGTGACGGAAACAAAATAGACAAAAACTGGTGAGATCTTTCTGAGCAATAAATAAAAAATGTTATATTCCGGAAATGACAATCAAGGAAAAGAAGGAGTAGCCATAGTATTCAACACAAAATACGATGCTAATCTTCTTGAATGGCAGGCAGTCTCAAGTAGTGATGTGGGCAAATATCAGAATGGGGAATTGAACAATGAGACTTATTTGTGCCTATGGTCCCACAGAAGGTTCTACTAAGGTAGAAGTGGAGGAATTTTTTGATGCTTTAGAAAAAGCAACTAACACAATGAAAAAGGAAAAGTTGGTCCTTGTTGTGGATCTAAATAGCAGAGTAAGAAATGATTGTCAGACATATAAAAATATTTTGGGAAAATTTGGAGAAAACAGCAAAGCAAATAATATGCAAATTTGGAGAAAAGAACAAAGCTAATAATAATGGCAAATACCTGTTGGATTTCTGCTCAAGACATGAACTGGTTATTACTAACACCATGTTCCAACATAAAAATGTGCACAAATTCACATGGAGAAAAGAGGCAAGGAATAAGAAAAGTGTCACTGACTATGTCATTGTTGATAATGATGTTTTCTCTCTGCAGGACACTTGAGTGTACAGAGGATTTGAAATTGAAAGCGATCATTATTTAATCTTGAGCAGGATAAAATTGAATTTCATATTGAAAAGAATAACATGTAAGAAAGTTTTAAAGCGAATAAAAGTTGAGCAGCTCTCAGATGTGAAATGTGAACTAAAATACACAAAAATTATTGGAAAAAAAAATGAAAGAGTTTGAGAACAGGAACCAAACCTTGGAGATCCAGTGGCAAGCCTTGAAGAAAACCCTGATTGATTCAGCCAGAGAGGCATGTAGTGTGGTTGTCTGCAAAGATAGAAAAATCAGAACTCCATGGGGGACACAGGAAGTTAAAGAGGCAGTGAAGGAAAAGAAGAAAGCATATCAAAAGTTTCTATCAAATAAGTCAGCTTTTGCTCTTAGAGAATGCAGAGACAAATGTAAGAGAGCGAAACACTGTATAAAACTAGCTAAACAAAAGTCATGGCAGGACTTTGGCAAGAACATAGAAAATAAACCTCAAGAATGTGGTAAGTTATTTTAAAATTGTTGAAGAAGCTTAGAAATGGAGGAAAGAGTGCTGTAAAAGGAGTTAGAGATCATAAAGGTAACATGAAAACAAGAGAAAAAGAAATTTTTCTCCTGTTTTCATGCACTGTGATATCACAAGCAGTGATATCACAGTGGTAAAAAACACTGCACAGGCATACATATTCATACTTGAAGTAGAAAAAGCCATCAAAGGCTTGAAATGTGGAAAGGCAGCAGGAGTAGATGATATTCGACCAGAAATGCTGAAGTATGATGGTATAAAAGTTTTACAGTGGCTGCACTGCATAGTTCAGAAAGCCTGGACAGAGGGACGAATTCCCGATGATTGGAGTAGAGCGCTAATAGTACCCATATATAAAAAGGAAATAAAACTGCATGTGAGAATTACAGAGGTATCTCCCTACTGAGTGTTTCTGGCAAGATCTATGCAAGTACACTTGAGAAACGGTTGAGAAGAATTGTGGAAGAAAAGCTTTAGTGAAGAACAAGCTGGATTCAGACCAAATAGAGGCTGTCAGGATCAGTTCTTCACTTTACAACCAATAGTTGAGAAAACATGGGAATATAACAAAGATCTGTATTTAAGTTTTGTCAAGTTGGAAAAGGAATATGACAAGGTTCCAAGAGAGAAGCTATTCAATACGCTACAGTTATACAGTGTCAATGAGGCATCATATCAAGCAATACTTAGTCATTATTTGATTTGTAAGTCAGCAGTTAGAATTGAAGAAAGTACAGGAAGATGGTTTAATGTTAAAACTGGTGTGAGACAAGGATGTACATTATCCCCTCTGTTATTCATTATCTATATGGATCACATTATGAAGGAAAGTGGTATTAAACATGAATTCACAATTGGAGATGTTAATGTCAGCTCTTTGCTTTATGTGGACGATGTTATACTTCTAAATAAATCCGCTACAAGTTTGCAAGATTCCCTGACTAAATTGAATAACTGTTGTAATAGATATGGTATGAAGGTCTGCATTAAAAAGACAAAGACAATGAAAACAGGTAGAATTGTTGAAAATGTCAACCGTGTTGTAAATGGGGAACCTGTAGAACAAGTAAAAGATTTCCGCTACTTAGGCACGATTTTTACTGAAGATGGTAAATTAAATATGGAAATATACAATAGAATCAAGAAAGCTGGTATCGTTGGCAGTCAGTTGAATAAATTCATATGGATGAATTTATTCAATTGACATATGGATTGAATAAATTCATAAATTAGCTGTATACAAGACAGTGTTCAAACCAGTTTTAACTTATGGATCTGAGAGCTGGGACAGAAGTAAAACACTTGACCAAAGAGTAGAGACTGCCGATATGCTAGAGGTCTGAGAAAGATTAGAGGCATGAACAGATGGCATCAATGGCAATATCATATTAAAAACGAGGATAGATATTAGGAAAGAACTTGACATTGTCAGCATCCAGGAATGCATTAGCAGAGCTAATCTCATGTGGTATGGTCACTTAAACAGAATGGGCAAGGAAAGATTAGCAAAACAAATGTTCTCTGCCAGGTTGGCAGGAAAACAACCCAGAGGAAGTCCAAGATATAGGTGGGTTGATACGGTACAAAGTGCTTTAGACCAGCGCTTCCCAAACTGTGGGCCGCGGCCCCCTTGGGGGCTGTAGGTTTTGTTTAGGGGGGCTGTGAAATAATGAAATGAAATTTAAAATGTTTTAAGACTAAGTAGATTTTTTTTATTTTAAAAGAAACGTATTTAATTTTTATTATTTATTATTTCTTTTTTGTTATTTTTTATATTTTAATGGAAAAATTCACACATTGGTTCACAAACTTTGCTTCCTGCGTATTTCGGCGCTTAATGAATATTAATAAATATTGCTTATTCATATGTTTCATTTCAAAGCAGTGGTTAATTGTATTTACTTCGAATGCTCTCCAGGGAAGCTCCAAATCTTCCTGCCCCTTTTATCACACTTTCGTAATCAGGGACTGTTGATATTGACTTTATATACATATCAAAACTCGTTTTATATTATCACTGTCATCCGAGCTAGTTTTCTGTTACCAATAAAAGTTTCGCATATACTTCACACATGAAAAAAGAAGCTTAAACAAGTTCATGTGGGGAGATAGTAATTCTCTTGCAGTGGTAAACAACAACCCTCCCTAACAGCCACTATACTGCAGAGGCAATAAAAACAAGTACTTTTATTATGCCAATGAATAAGGTATAAGGAGTCTGTGTAATATATTTCTCAACAAATAGTGCAATTAGAGACAACTGGGATAAAAACACACTAATTAATGAATCACATGTCCCCTCATACAGAAACTATGCTATATAGACTGAATCAAAACCATATGTTGCATGGGCAAACACAGTATCTAACTAAAAACTATTGTTATTAATTAGATGTGTGTGAGTTCGATTTCCCAAGGCAGCAATAAAATTCAACCGAACGTGTTAAAATTCGTAAAAGTGTTAAAACTAAGTAATATATATATATATATATATATATATATATATATAATGAATTTTATGGCAGTTTCACATATGGAATTCGGTTGAAGAGAGTTAGCATTTCAACTCAATTGTCAGCTATGCTTTTATCTTTCGGTTGAGCGATCTTTTGTTAATACCGCACCAATCATATGCACGTTTTAATAACCCTGCCTTTGCTGTCTGTTTTGCGTTAGGCTTAATTACCGTAAAGGGAGAAAAGTCACAAAAGAGAAAAATTTCCTGGTCCGGGGATTCCCTTATTCAGGTAATATTCACTAATTTCATGTTATCAGTCTGTGATGTGCCAGTATCGGTAAGTGGTGATATTATTTGATCTATTCTAAATTAAAAAATTTAACTCCGAGATGGATAAGTGGCTGATAAAAAAATAAAAAAAAATTCCCGTGAACAATCAGAAGAAGCAGAAACAGACTCAAAAAAAAAAAAGACAGTATTTCATATTTTTTTACCAGAACAGCCCACATCGTCTTCAGAACCAAACAGTAAGAGGCAAAAAATGTAATATAAGCAATTGATTTTGGCAATATTCGCTGTGTATGTTTTGTATTGAATATAAATACAATAAATATTATAATAGTATATCTCTCTATTACGATTTTTTTTCGAAGGGTGGGGCATGAAATATTTTAATTTTTGCAAAGGGGGCCCTGACATCCAGAAGTTTGGGAAGCACTGCTTTAGACGATAGAAATATAAGATCTGATAATGTTGGAGTCTTGACAAGTAACAGACTGATTTGGAGGAAAATTGTAGATAGGAAGTTAGTAATGATGCAAATTTTTCATGTAGTAGTATCATAGCCTGTACACCCCTTGAGGGTACATATCAGGAATTTGATGATGAAGTAATTGCTCTAACAATGCAATTTATCTCCATAATTGTACACAATGAATTCTAATCATTTCACTGTGTAACCATAAAAGAAAGGAGCACATAGTCTTTGAGGATAGCATAAATATGAAGAGAGAAAATTAATCAAGACTTACATACTGCATTAGGCAAATGAAATACGTGCAATATTTTTTGCTATAGATCAGATAGGGAGAAGCAACATGCCACCGATTAGAATTATTTACTGTCTCTATTAGCTATTATCCTCAATGATGATTAATCTTTGTAGATATTTTCGACATAAAGTGGCTTGTAATTATTTTTTTTTAAGTACTAAGAATTTAATCATTTGCAATTTAACTAAGTTTGTAACATTGCAATTTAGAGAAATCAATAATCAACATTACTATAAAAAACTAAAAGATGTTAAATATACAACTGCTATCAAAACATGCCAAAATATCTTTAGTTTTTATATACTGTATTTCCCATTGACATACAGACATACATATATTTCAAATTACTCCAATAAGATTGTTTTTTGGCTATGCAAAATCATAGTCTATATTTATACTTTTAATAATAGGAAATGAATAAGACAGGAAAAAACAAAAAATGAAATAATAAAATGCTTCTGATATGTATAATACTTGCATGCTATTTCATCTAAGGCAGTGATAACAAGTGAGGAAGCGCCCTTCTCACTGATTATTTCTCTCGCTTCTGCAATCTTCATCTGCCAAGATTTCCCTAGTTTAAAAGTTATGTGCATTCTATTACATATATATATATACACACACACGTATGTTAAATGTCAAATCACTTAGCACATATATACAACCCATGTACATTAAATATCCAAGCACATACAAGTATCACTAATACAGTACAACATGAATTTTTATTTTTAACCCTACGAAGAAACAATAGAAACTAATATTTTAAAAGCATAAACAAAGAAAATAAAAACATTGGATAAAAAGCAAGAACAACTATTCAAATTTCATATTTTGGCATCGGATTTTGGGGACCTATGAAATTTAGAAATAATCAATGATCCATTGTGAAGTCAATAATATGCACTAAAAGTTACTTTACTTAGCATACCATTAATACTTGCAGAATGAAAATGACTGAAAATTCAGTTAAATTCTTTATAGGAAAGTAGAGACAAAAATCTTTAAATTCCGTTTAAATGATTAATAAACCAAAATGTGCTATTATAAGTCTCATAATGGTTGGAAATAAATCTAGTTACATTTAGTTACATAGAGTACCACTCAACTCTCAAAACCAAGGAATCACATAATGGTTTTTATTTAAGTTAAGGGATATTACATCTCATATTGTTTCTTAGCCGAATAAGAAAGTCAAAGAGTTTCATGCCGAATATAGAAACTATATAAATTTCGGCGATTCCAAGCGTAAGCAAATACCTGGATAGTGCAGCACCTGACCCATTTGGTAGTGCAAACTGAGGCAAATCATAGTAAGGGTGGAGCAAGCTCCGATCACTATTCTTGGTATTTACCCATAATGTGAACTTAGCACCTAGGAGCTGTATTACTGTTCTACATTATGAGAGAAAGTACTACCCAGACCGGTTTCAACCTTTATTGAGGTCTCATCAGTGAGTAAGTAGACCTAGTTAATACCAAGTTTGTAGCGAACAGAACTTACATCCCTTATATGAGAATTGCCAAGAAGGTGTCCTAAATAATTACTAATTATATGAAGAGCCAAAGGCTTCAATTCGGCGACATGAACTTATTTAAGTTAAGGGATATTACATTGCATATTGTTTCTTAGCCGAATAAGAAACTCAGAGTTTCATGCCGAATATAGAAACTATATAAAGTTCCGCGATTCCCAGCGCCTGGATAGTGCTGCACCTGACCCATTTGGTAGTGCAAACTGAGGCAACTCATGGCAACTAAGTGGCATGCATTTGCAACAACATGTGCAAACTGAGGCAACTAAGAAACAATATGGGATGTAATATCCCTTAACTTAAATAAGTTCATGTTGCCGAATTGAAGCCTTTGGCTCTTCATATAATTAGTAATGATTTTTATTATTATCATCATCCTGAAACCATCTTTAATTTATAGTATAACTCAGGAAAAAAACTTTTCAACATGAATCTCTAATCCAGAGTATTTTAATAATAAGCTGTAATACCTTTTGACTACTTGTATATGGAAATATGACTTCTGCATTACTTCAACCTTGGTATCACTTCTGGGTGTGGCTTCACTGATGCTTTTGTACTGAAGTGGTTGCTTTCTCTGAGATATGAACAGCTCTGCTCAGTGGTACGGTGGGCCTGCCATTGGGCAGAGCCAACAATGAGGGCTCTTCTTGGTGGAAGAGTGGGCCTGTCACTAAGTTAAATGATCCTTTGAGTCGCTCACTGTTGAGTAATCTGAGGGATTGCATGAGCATGTCATTACATTGGATAAAGCATGTCATTACACTTGGATAAAGGATGAAGCCAAGTATATATAATTTCTTGGCATCTTTAATTTATATTAATTTAATTTTCACTTGGTTATACTATAACCAATTACTCTTGCTAGAGCAATCCATAAATACCACAGGAATGATGTCATTATGAATTGTGTATCTACTACATTTGTAATTCTGCGCCAAGAATCTAGTGAAATATCATTATTGTCAATAAGGTAATTATTTTCCTCTGGTGTTGTTTATACTGTGAAAACATTTACGAAGAATAATGAATAACTATTTTCTTTCTTATTACTAACTGGTATACAGGTCATACTTTTTCCATGAACCAAAAATATGCTGTAGGAATTGCAAGAAGAAAGAAAACTACTGTTCATGCGGCAGTAGCAAATGGAAGAGTTAAAAACAAACAAATGAATACTTTAAAAAAAAAAATTCAACATTTATTCAACAGGTCCATCAAGCATATAATCAGAGGAATTTCTTTTCTTTTTGATTTTTTATAATTCACTCATTTCATTTTCAAAAGGCAATAACATTTTGGTAACTACAGTGATAAAATAATAAGACCACTGAGGGTTAAATATGACACCTGTTTGTCGTTTTAAAATTAAGATATAATTTAATCAATGAAAAATTAGGATATAAGGTACCCAGGAATTATATAAAACACTAAAAGCACTCTCTAAGTATTAGGCAGTAAAAAAATCTGAAACCAAGCTGTAATTAATTTTATAACTCTTCAAAAGTGTAAAAATTCTGTGGATCTGCTAAATAAAAATGGCCACCATAATTAATAGGAAGCTAGGAAAAATCTGAAAAAAATTTATTTCTTCCATCTAAAGGAAAGGGTAACAAAATACACTTGGTCGTCGACTTACGACCGACTTCCGTTCTGGCTGACAGGTTGTAAGTCGATCTGGTCGTATGTCGGTCATATATTTATTAACAGTATTCTTTAACCTTTCTAATCTTTTTATCATCTTTATAATCTTTTAAATTTATAATTATGTATATTGTACATAATGTGAAAAATAATACTGTACATACTGTAAACACAAAAATACAATCTAAAATTAATGTAAAAATTAATACAAATAAAATTTACAAAATCAATTTTTAATCTTTGCTTGTGCTGGGTTGTGGATCGTCAAGGACATGTTCTTGGGTTGAGGTAGGAGATGTTCTCTTGATGAGGAACATGCTGAGCTTTGTTTGAACAGTTTGTTTCTTTTTTTCTTCATATATCTCATGATAACAACGCACGGCATCTTGAATGATACGTTCAACCTTTGTGAATCGTTCGACATTAGGGTCCACCGCTTCGAAACTGGCGAGAGCTTTATTCAGTTACGAAAAAGAATCTGATAAACTCTTTGCAGTGAATTTCTTTTCTGGCTCCTCCTCTTCTTCCTCTCTCGCTTTTTCTTCTGACACTCTCTGTGCTTCCAATTCAATCAACTCTTCATCCGAAAGTTCTTTCATTTCACAATCTAGCAACTCCTCTACGTCTTGCATTTCACATTCTAATTTAAGATTTTTTGCACGTTTAACTATTTTTTCTCTAATCACTTCCAGTTCCTCTCCTTTTTCAAATCCTTCAAATGTATTCGCATAACATTTTAGACACTTTTTTCCAAATTCCCGACATACAATTCTTTGTTACACATTCCCATGCGGTTGAAATATTCTTGATTCACTGAAGAATGTTGTACTGCTTCCAAAAGTCTCGCAAAGATAAATCAGCATCAGAATTTATAGCTTTGATGGCTTGTGCGAATGTCGTTCTGAGGTAATGAGCCTTGAATGCTGAAATAGCCCCCTGATCCATGGGTTGAATGAGAGCGGTTGTGTTAGGTGGCATAAAAACCACTCTAACATCATGTTGAAGGTCGTCCAGATGAGGAGAGTGGCCAGTGGCATTGTCCATAATCAATAAAATCTTGAAAGGGATACCGCTCTCCGCACAACATTCACGAGCCTGGGGAATAAAGCAGTTCATGAACCAGTCTTGGAACAGTGCTTGAGTTATCCAAGCTTTAGGGTTTGAATGATAGTAAACGGGCAGTGTGTGCTTGTTGATGTGCTTAAATGCACAAGGGTTTTCTGAATGATAAAAGAGAAAAGGCTTCAGCTTAAAACCTGCGGCATTCCCATCAATAAAAATATAAAGAATTCAGACTCCCTCTGGTAATGTGTTTCTTAGACTACCCTAAAGCTTTTGACTGTGTTGAGCATGTGAAACTGTGGGAAGTAATGAAAAGAATGGGTTTTCCTCAACACACTATCAGGTTGATAGCCAACTTGTATAAGGAGCAAGAAGCCACAGTAAGAACAGGTGTTGGATTGACTGACTGGCTTCAAGTTGGAAAAGGAGTTAGACAAGGATGTTTATTTTCTCCTCACTTGTTTAGTATATATGCAGAGGACATCATGCGTGAAGCATTGCATGAGCTCAGGACAGGAATTACGATAGGAGGTAGATTGATCAGTAATCTGAGGTACGCTGATGATACAGTACTCCTTTGTAATGACATGGAAGAACTAGGACTAATTCTTGACAAAGTTAACAAGATCAGTAATAACAGAGAACTTCAACTCAATTCTAGCAAGACAAAGATCATGGTTCTCAAAGGAAAAACAAACAGAGGAGCTCTTGAGAAACAAATGTATCTTAATGGAGAAAGAATTGAGGAAGTCAGCAAGTTTGAGTACCTGGGATCCATTATTAATGTGAAGAATTGCTGTTCAGAAGATGTCAGAAAAAGGTTAGGAATGGCTAAAACAACAGTCAGAGATCTGTCTAAAATCTGGAAGGATGGATCTATCTCCATGGGAACAAAGTTGAGGATTTTGGATGCAGTTGTTTTTCCAACAGCGACTTATGGATGCAAGACTTGGAACCTAAAGAAGTCAGATAAGAAACGGATATCTGCTTTTGAGATGTGGTGTTACAGAAGGCTGTTGAGGATATCATACACTGAAAGGCGTACAAATGAATGGGTGTTAGAAAAGATTAGTAGAACTTTAAGTCTCCTTAAGGATAATGACAGAAGAAAGTTAAAATATTTTGGACACATAGAAAGGATGGAAGGAGGACTTCTCAAAACAGTAATAGAAGGTAAAGTTCCTGGAAAAAGAGGCAGGGGTAGACCATCAATGAGATGGATAGATGGCGTGTGTGGAGTGACTGATCTTCAGAGAGTTGAGGCTGCCAGAAGGGCAAACAACAGGACTACATGGCGAGGCCTAGTGTGGAACATTATCGAGCATAGGAGTGACCATACAGCATCTGTAGATGCTCAGTGAACACAGACAGACAGATAACTTTCTTCTTTGATTAAAGAGTCGAAACTATCAACAAATTTTTGGGCTTCATCTTCATCTGTACTTCCTGCTTCTCCTGTGACACGTACATTATGCAAAGCAAATCTTTTTTTAAAACGCTTAAACCATCCAGTACTAACCTGAAAATCTTCTGCGTAATCATCTCCAGCACGTGATTTTAAACTCTGAAACAGACTTCTGGCCTTCGCTTGCACTGTGCAAAGGCTCATGGGTGAATTTTTCTGTATTAAATCTTCCATCCACATAAACAACAATTTCTCCATTTCATGGATGGGTCCCTGTCATTGTTTGGTTAAAATTGTAGACTTCATAGGTGTGGAACCTTTCACAGCTTCCCGAATTCTTTCTCTTTCCTTAAGTATCGTGGATACCATGGAATGTGATAACTTCAAGTCACGTGCTATCATATTCACTTTCTTTCCGCCTTCATACTTCTGGATAACTTTCATTTTACACTCTAAATCAATAGTTTCCTTGACTTCTTAGCTGGCGTATTTGTAGATGAAGGCATTTCCCTTTTACTAGACATTTTATGAGTATATTTCAGTAGAATTTTAATTAATACACCACAAACACACCCAACAGATGCTTAAAAGCGACTGAGTGTATGTGAGAGATAGTTATCGTACAATAACTATTGTATCTCAGAGTTATCGTATGTGCAGCTGCCTGATTTATTATTAATTTATGCATTAATTAATTTTTTTTTGTGGTCGTAAGTCGCAAGTCGAAAATCAGGTATAAATCACTTTCATCAAAATCAAAAATTATGTAGCTTCAGTACCCTGATGATGATGTCACTTGGAATGACTCCATATGGTTTGAAAAGTATAATATCACATTATCAACAATTCATGAAGATAAAATGGTTTCCAAAATAAAACTGGTCATAAAACTGACAGAATTTATGAAACTAATGGGCATCAAAATTACAATGATAATAAAAGTAGACTGAATCAAGGAGACATGCAAGTGTTGTCATTTGAATGCCCTTATGTATTTTTTTTGAACGTTATAGATGAAAAAAATCCAAACAAACAGAATTCTATAATTTGATGCTAACATTTAAACAAGAAATATGAAAGTTCTACATGCCAAACTGTTGTGGACCCACTCAAATCTAATATTTATTACTCAGACCTTTTCTCAACAGAATCAAAAAGTGCTCATTGCTGTTGTTCATACAACTTAAGAAAATGACAAGAAAGGATTCAAGACAACAACGTACAAATATCATTCTCTATTTATGTACTGATGTATGATATACGTATCATATGCACATGGAAAGGCTTATGTGTTCATATTATGTGATTAATTTCACAGTATTGATGACAAACACAGAATGATAAGAAAACAATATTTATTAACTCATTTGCTGATATTTTGCTGGTATTATATCCAGCATCTTCAGAGCACAAAAACAGTTTATCACAGTACACAAAACAACAATTTGGTATAATAGTGGGACTAGTTTAAAAAATTGTAAAGGACGACCCAAGGAACTAAATTCCTAATTACGTTGGAAAAAGAGAGAAAACAAACCCTTTCTTTTAGTGTTACACTGTGATCAGCATTCATTTTAGAAATTATGGACTTTACAACCATGTTATAAATAACTCTTAATATCCCGATGTTTCGATCTTCGTATTAAGATCATCATCTGGAGCATATACAAATATACAGGATAAGCTAAGTTACATTACATACAGCAAGCTAAAGAAACAATGAACTGATCAAAAGTTATTCTACTGACATGACCTCTAATGAAAAAAAAAAAAAAAAAAAAATTAATAGAATAAATAGAATAAAAAAGAAAACAGAGAAACTATTTAAGTCAATTACCACATGGCCCGAAGATACGGTCAAAAAACTATTTCCACACTATGCTCGTTCCCCAAGAATTTACAGGCTGCCAAAAATACACAAAGAAAACACACCACTCCGGCCTATAGTTGAAGGGATAGATAGCCTGAATTATCACTTAGCCAAAAAATTAGCAGCAACACTCAAAGAGTTGGTAGGTCATTCCCCCTCCTATATCAAAAACACACAACACTTCATAAACATCATCAAAGACATTACATTAGAAAAAGACGATTTATTAGCCAGTTTTGACGTCTCTGCCCTCTATATGAATGTCCCAATCAATGACACAATCCTTCTTTTACAGAACAAATTCCCTCCAGATATCACGGCGCTCTTTGCAGATGTATTGTGTTCTGGTTATTTTGTATGGCAAAACGCTTCTACCTACAAAAAGAAGGCACAGCCATGGGCTCACATTATCCCCACCCCCATTGCTAACTTTTATATGGAACATTTTGAGCAACTTGCTTTAGGTTCCTCTCCTTTAAAACCCAAAGTCTGGCTTAGATACGTTGACGATGTTTTCGTGATCTGGTCCCATGGCTCCCAGACACTAGACACATTCCTTGGCCACCTAAACAAACAACACAAACGCATACAGTTCACAATCGAGATTGAAAAACAGAACACACTTCCGTTTCTAGATACACTTGTCACATGTCTTCCTTCTGGCAATCTTTCCTTCATGGTTTACCGGAAACTGACACATATTTGGGTGCTGGTAGGAGTTTATATGTACATATTGGCCAAACTGGCCAATATGTATATATAAACTCCTACCAGCACCCAACACAAAAACTAGTTGTCATTAATACTCTAAAAAACAGGGCTTCGAAGATATGCTCCAATGAACATGCACTAAAAGACAAATTTAAAGTTATCAGCAATACTTTTCAAAAAAATCGGTACAGCCAAAACACTATTAACAAAATTTTCCACAAGACCTCAAAAATAAACAAAGACAAACCAGACTAGAATAAAACTATAACCATTCCTTACATTAAAGGGACATCAGAAAAAATAAACAGAATACTACAAAAATACAACCTCAAAGCCATCTTTAAACCTGCAAAATTAAAAAGTTTACTCTACTCATCCAAAGACCCACTCCCTACGCTGGACCATCCTGGAGTATACCGTTTTTATTGAACCTGTAGCATACCATATATAGGATAAACAGGACGCACAATTCCTATCAGACAAAAAGAATATAAACGACATTAAATATAATAATTATGGTGAAGCTGGCCTTTCTGATCATGCCCTGAAAACCTTACATAGAACTGACTGGAAAAGCACCAGTTGTTTACATCACACCAAAACATGGTATGAATGCAAATTTAAGGAAGCCTGTGAGATTATTACCAACCACCCCAATCTGAATAATAATGATGGTCTAAAAATCCCAAACATATGGAAGGCATATATTTGACCCACGGAACCTTACTCCTAAGAGCAACTATAAACAGGACTGTAGAAAATCGAGTATACTAAATCAAAAATAACATTGTAATGTAAAAATAGGACATCATTGTTACAGATAGAAAACTATCTGTAAGAAAGAATGTTTATTCATGTTCTCATAAATAGAATTTAGCTTAAATATAAAGAGCCAATAGGCTTCACTTCGGCGATGTAACATTATTTAAATTAAGGGGATATTAAATCCCGCATTATTTCCAAGTCGAATAAGAAACTCAAAGATAGGAATCAAAAAGTTTCATGCCGAATATAACAAACTATAAAAGTTTCGGCGAACTGTAGCGTAAGCTAAAGCACATAGTTCAACACTAGGGCAACTCGTTGCAAAGGTGGGTAAAGTTCTGATCACTATTCTTAGTATTACCCATAATGTAAAATGCATCTCCTAGGAGATGTTTGATGTTATACATTAGGGTGAAAGGTCACTACCCAGACCGGTTTCGACCTTCATTGAGGTCTCATCAGTGAGTAGGTAGACCAGGTAATACTGAGGTTATAGCGAAGAGAACTTTATACTTTGCTATACGAGTTGTCAAAAAGGTGCACCAGACCTTTACCCACCTTTGCAACGAGTTACCCTAGTGTTGAACTATGTGCTTTAGCTTAAGCTACAGTCCGCCAAAACTTTTATAGTTTGCTATATTCGGCATGAAACTCTTTGATTCCTATCTTTGAGTTTTTTATTCGGTTTTGAAATAATGTAGGATTTAATATCCTCTTAATTTTAACAATGTTACATCGCCGAAGTGAAGCCTATTGGCTCTTTATATTAAAGTAATTTATGGGCGCACTTTTTTGACGACTTGTATAACAAAATATAAAGTTCTCTTCGCTATAACCTCAGTATTACCTGGTCTACCTACTCACTGATGAGACCTCTATAAAGGTTGAAACCGGTCTGGATAGTGACTTTCCACCATAATGTATAACATTAAACACCTCCTAGAAGATGTGTTTTAAGTTATGGGTAATACTAAGAATAGTGATCAGAAATTTACCAACTTTGCAACGAGTTGCCCTAGTGTTGAACTATGTGCTTTAGCTTATGCTACAGTCTGCCAAAACTTTTATAGTTTGCTACATTCGGCATGGGACGCTTTGATTCATATCTTTGAGTTTCTTATTCGGCTTTGAAATAATGTGGGATTTAATATCCTCTTAATTTAAATAATGTTACATCGCCGAAGTGAAGCCTATTGGCTCTTTATATTAAAGTAATTTATGGGTGCATCTTTTTTGACAACTCGTATAACAAAGTATAAAGTTCTCTTCGCTATAAACTCAGTATTACCTGATCTACCTACTCACTGATGAGATATTACCCATAATTTAAAACACATCTCTTAGAAGATGTGTTTTAAATTATGGGTAATACTAAGAAGAGTGATCAGAACTTTAACCACCTTTGCAATGAGTTGCCCTAGTGTTGAACTATGTGCTTTAGTTTATGCTACAGTCTGCCGAAACTTTTATAGTTTGCTATATTTGGCATGAAACTCTTTGATTCCTATCTTTGAGTTTCTTATTCAGCTTTGAAATAATGTAGGATTTAATATCCCCTTAATTTAAAAGAATTTAGCTTGATGTAATTTATAAATAATTATTTTATTTTTTTTTTTTTTTCACTAGGGGTGATGCCAGTAGAATAACTTGTGATCAGTTCATTGTTTCTTTAGCTTACTGTATGTAATGTAACTTAGCTTGTCCTGTATATTTGTATATGCTCCAGATGATGATCTTAATATGAAGATTGAAACGCCAGGATATTAAAAGAGTTATTTATAACACAGTTGTAAAGTCCATAATTTCTAAAATGAATGAGAGAAAACAAATACTAATTAGATCTTAAAATGACTGTTTCCCAGATTTTTGGTAAATTTATACAGCCATAACTGTTGAGGTTGGGAGTATGTTTTAAAGCTTCTGTTGATTCCAAAATCAATCTCTCTGACTTATGCTACACATAAGTCAGAGAGAGATATTGATTTTGTTTCTTCCATCTGATCGTGTGAAGAGATATCCAAGGCATGGTCTGCTAGATCCGACTTCCCATGATGATAGTGCCAGGAAGACCAGACAGACAGGAAGAACTGATGACATCCACCTTAGTGAACATAAAAAATACACCTGGCATTATCGTTATGGCAAATTCGGATCTAGCAAACCATGCCTTGGATATCCTTTCACAAAGGATCAGATGGAAGAAAACAAAAGTGCTACACAGAAGTCATTATAAGTCAGAGAGAGAGAGAGAGAGAGAGAGTCAGATCGTTTTTGGAATCAACAGAAGCTTTAAAACAAGCTCCAAACCTCAACAAGTATGATAGTATAATTTACCAAAAATCTGGAAGACAGTCATTTTAAGGTCTAATTAACATTTGTTTTCTCTCTTTTTCCAACACAGATGGCACCTAATTAGGACTTCAGTTCCTTGTGTTATCCTTTAAAATTTTTTAAACTAGTTCCACTGTTATACCAAATTGTTGTTTTGCGTACTATGACAAAACTGTTTTTCTGCTCTCAAGTTGCTAAATATAATCCCAGCGAAATATGAGCAAATAAATTAATAAATATTATTTTCTTATCATTCTATTGTCATCAATACCATGACAATAACACATATCATATGGATAAAGTAAAGGTATATCTTAATTATGCCTAATTTCCATGAAAGAAACATTCAGTAACTGAATTTTTAAAAAAAATTCTCAAAAAAAAAAAAAAAAAAGTGTCATTTTTGCATTAGCAGAATTTTAGCTGAAGAAACTAAGGTTAAGAGATCAGTATATTATTTTGCTCATTGTGCATGTTCTTTAGTATGGCTGTTTTGTGGGATGAAAAACTGATGTTTGCAGATGTAAGTAACTTGGGCTTTTCAAACTACGAACCTGCCTCCTCCATAAAAAACTGACCAACACAGTTTCAGATGGAAAGCTCTTATAAAGGTTTCTTGCATTCTAGATGAGAATCAAACCTAGGTCTTTTCAATCAAAAGACAAATATCATGTCATTCTCACACTGACTATGGAGGTAAAAAAACAATCAGGTGAAATAATACTACTTTTAAACATTGAGAGTAACGTGTTATAACTTAATACATGCCTACCAATTTTTTTCATTCTTTATGGAATGAGCATATATTGTACACAGCTTCATTAAATTCTTGTAGAGAGGCTTATACGCTGGTTAAACATGATAACTAATAATTAAGGAATTGACACATATAGGAAATCTCACACTATACTGGCAACACACCATCACACATAAAAAAACTCAGCCCACTTCAAAGCCAGTATAGAAAACCTTACACTCCAACATAATGACATAATGGTCAGTTTTGACGTCTCCTCCTTATTCACGAATGTCCCCCTCAAAGAAACCTTAGAGCTAACCCAAGCTAAATTTCCTCCCGATATCTCAGCCCTATTTCGGTTTACAACGAACTCAAGCTATTTCGTTTAGCAGGAAAAATTCTACAAACAGATAGAGGGGACAGCCATGGGTTCACCACTTTTCCCACCCTTGGCCAACTTCTTTATGGAGACTTTTGAAGAGAAAGCCTTAAACTCAGCCCCACAAAAACCTACCATATGGCTTCGCTACGTTGATGATGTGTTCGTTATTTGACCACATTGCCCGGATTCACTCCTCTCCTTCCTAACACACTTAAACAACCGACATCCTAGAATCAAGTCCACCCTGGAAAAAGAGAAAAACAATAACCTTCCCTTCCTAGACACACTAGTCACCCACCAACCTGATGGAACCTTGGTTTTCTCAGTTTATAGAAAACCCACCCATACAGGCAGATACATTCACCAACAATCCCATCACCCCCCCCCCCTCACAACAATATGGAGTTATTAAGACACTATTCAACAGGGCAAAAATAATCTGTTCAGATGATCAAGCCCTAACCACTGAACTAAATCACATCCATGAAACTTTCTCAGCCAATGGCTACCCGCCCCCCAAAGAATCCAAGAAATACTTAAACCAGTTATCCACAACCCCCTCCCCCCCTCCCACCCCTTCACAAAAAAAGATTACTCTAAATCCATCACCATTCCCTACATCCAAGGCACCTCAGAAAAAATCAACAAAATCTTAAAAAAACATGACTTGACCACTTGTTACAGACCATATAGAAAATCGGCATCCCTTATCTGCTCCACTAAAGACCAACCACTTCCCCTAGACCTACCTGGTGTATACCAGGTCCCTTGCGCTGTAAATTGTCCTACTTTGGCCAAACAGGCAGGACAGCAAATATCAGAATCTCAGAACACAAGGATTACATCCGATTTCACCAGCACAGCCACTCTGGGCTTGCAGACCACACTCTGGATACTCGCCACAGAATAAGATGGAAGAAAGCCACAGTAAGAGTGTGGTCTGCAAGCCCAGAGTGGCTGTGCTGGTGAAATCGGATGTAATCCTTGTGTTCTGAGATTCTGATATTTGCTGTCCTGCCTGTTTGGCCAAAGTAGGACAATTTACAGCGCAAGGGACCTGGTATACACCAGGTAGGTCTAGGGGAAGTGGTTGGTCTTTAGTGGAGCAGATAAGGGATGCCGATTTTCTATATGGTCTGTAACAAGTGGTCAAGTCATGTTTTTTTAAGATTTTGTTGATTTTTTCTGAGGTGCCTTGGATGTAGGGAATGGTGATGGATTTAGAGTAATCTTTTTTTGTGAAGGGGTGGGAGGGGGGGAGGGGGTTGTGGATAACTGGTTTAAGTATTTCTTGGATTCTTTGGGGGGCGGGTAGCCATTGGCTGAGAAAGTTTCATGGATGTGATTTAGTTCAGTGGTTAGGGCTTGATCATCTGAACAGATTATTTTTGCCCTGTTGAATAGTGTCTTAATAACTCCATATTGTTGTGAGGGGGGGGGGTGATGGGATTGTTGGTGAATGTATCTGCCTGTATGGGTGGGTTTTCTATAAACTGAGAAAACCAAGGTTCCATCAGGTTGGTGGGTGACTAGTGTGTCTAGGAAGGGAAGGTTATTGTTTTTCTCTTTTTCCAGGGTGGACTTGATTCTAGGATGTCGGTTGTTTAAGTGTGTTAGGAAGGAGAGGAGTGAATCCGGGCAATGTGGTCAAATAACGAACACATGAATAGACTGCAGCAAGTTCAAATATAAAAGACTATTCATGGAATCAGCCTCAGCCCTTAGGAACATGCCAAACCTCAACAAATTTGGATGCATGAGACTGCCCCAAATTTGGGAAACATTTATCAGAAGAACTTCAGCCCAAAGGCTAAGAACTACCAATATAGCCCGCCAGGGGGCACCATCAGGACTTTAGGGAAAATGGTAGCTTCCTAGCTTTGGTTCTCATTTGCTGTTATGTAGTACTTGCGTGCACTTGTCTTTGTATTAAGTTCCCAAGAAGATGGCAACGTGACGTTTGCTGAAATATCGGAAAGTATATATTAAAGTTTATTTAATTTATATTTCTAGTGTACGCTGTCAATTCCTTAATTATTAGTTATAAGCTTTATTAAAAAAAGAAATTACCGGTATATCCATCAGCCAATGGCTCTACAGAATTATTTGGAGGTAAAGGCCTATCTTGCCATATTACATCTACCAGATTCTGTGCTACAGGTACTAAGTTATGGCCAGCATTTTCCAACTCTTTAGATAAAGTCTTCCATGTA
The DNA here is from genome assembly GCF_054136105.1 of Typopeltis vanoorti. NCBI lineage: Eukaryota > Metazoa > Arthropoda > Arachnida > Uropygi > Thelyphonidae > Typopeltis > Typopeltis vanoorti. The sequence goes on along the minus strand of NC_143557.1, from coordinate 18,472,745 downwards.
TCTGAAAATATATTATATAATAAATCATATGCAAATTAAAAACAGTAGAACATTTAAGTTACTTGGTATATTTAAATGAATCATTTCTATATAATAAGTGATGGTAAATAAAACTGAATATATGAAAAAATTGTTTGAATGAAAAATGAAACATTTTTAATTTCCTTTGTAAAAAGAGAGAATCATCTTATTTAAATAGGTTGTGATATCACGACAATTTTTTTTAAGTAATGTGGTCTTGTCAGAAGATGGACAAGTTTCCATATACTAATTTGAAGGAAGGTAAGTGTGGTGAATAGAACGGAAGGATCAAGAGAATTTAGCTAATGACAGCTTCTAATGATATTTTGCCTCCAACAGAGGAACCATATGCTCCTGATCTGGAAGATAGCTCTGTAAGTGGAAGTCCCATCATGGACATGTTTGTTTATGAATTCTTTAGGCAGCACATGAATTTCACTGTTCAGTGTGAGAGAAAATAATCAACTTGCACCACAGCAAACGCACATGGTTAACAGGAATATTTTTTCGCAGGACTTGACTGATTAGGACTTTTTTTTTTTTTTTGGAGGTTTCTTATGGCAAGTGAGCTATAACAATGTTTGTTATAGCTCACTTGCCATAATAAAAGATGGCTGTATACTGCAAAGTTTACCTTCATGAGTAAATTCAGAAAGGCAAAATAAATATATTAAAATTCAGAAATCACCTTACCTACAGCGATTAAGAATGGATCAACTCCAACTTTACTTCCAATAGGAAGAATCTAAAAAAAAAAAAAAAAAAAAAAAAAAAAAGGTCAAATACTATGAGATACATTATCTCAACTAGTTTCTCCTAATATTCAGCAATTCTATTCTTCAAAAATCTGTTATCTCATCTAAGTTGTGTTAAATGAATGACAACTAAAAATAAGAATAAAATGATAACACATTAGAAACAACAAAGGAAGAAGTTCTTTCAATATTTCAATAATACTGCAAGCACAGCTTCCCAAATTTGGGGCAATTTCACACAACCAACTTTGTTGAGGTTTGGGTACTATCTTAAGAAACTGCATGAAAGCACCCCAAATTTGGGGCACTTTTACTACTCATGCAGTTTCTTAACTCTCTCCTCCATACCACTTCCCAACCACAGTTACCCATTTTAGCCCATTAGAGGGTACTATTTAAGCCTTTAGGCTTGCTTGCATGCACATATCATATTGTACAATGTTCCCTGATGATAGCAATTTCACTTTGCAATTTGACAATCTGACTTTACCCAAATATCAATTAAATTTATTGTAGTTAATATCAGTCTACATTGCAATTTCCTTAAAAATATATTATACATATATACATGGATTCTAATCTAACAACAAAACATGTGCTCTATTGTTTCATTTGTTCAAATTCCTCACTGTTGTTTTTTGTTCACACTGATGATATCTGAAATATCTACTTTTGTCTTCTCTCATGAATCCAGGCCAGGTGGCCTGTTTTGGTCTCATCCCAGTGTTTCGTTGATCTGCCTCTGTTTCTTTGAACCTTTGGTTTGTATTTCATGATCTTCCTGGGTATTCTATCATATGTTCTTTGCTCTAGATATTCTTTCCATTTGGTTCTGTATTTTTCTATTGTTTCCATTATTGGTATTTGGTTCAGTTCTTTCAGTATATCTTCATTTCACTGTTTATCTAGTCTTGTATAACTTGCTATTCTTTTCATATATTTCATTTCTACTGCAATGATTCTTTTCTTATCTCTTTTCCTTAATATCCATGCTTCACTACCATATAATAATGGCAATGAAGGAAATATTTGTACAATAACAATTTTTACTGTGGTATGCATGTGATTTTATAATTATAGAAATGTCAGAATAGACATGATGATCTGACAAGTATTTTGGAGCCTGATTTGAGGGAAAAAATACTGTTACTAGGAAATGTATGCAAACTTTACCTTACTTATGTTGGATGCAAGACAGGTTTCCAGTTATTATTCATGTTAGCATTTTTGAATGGTATTAATGCATACCTAATTACAGTAGTTACCACCATTCAAAATAAGCTGTTTAAAGTTTCATTATCAAGTTTGGTGATAATTCACCAAAATCAATTCAAAACAGCATATCATAAGCACAAAATAACTTGCATACATCAGGCACTACAGCCAAATAAATAGCAGAAACAATTCAAACTTGTTGCAGGAAAAGAAGCAAAAACCAAAGGTCTAGTAGGCATCTTCTGAGATTACAGACTAAGACAAACCAGCTGGAAGGTGATCTTAGAATTCACCTCCATTTAATGCAGACATACTCAACGAGATTAGCAGAATGCTCCAATAACTGCCAGCACCAGAAATAGCCTTTCAGATATGCAACTTCTTCAGCATAGTATTATTGTCTTATATCTGAACTGTGTGTGTCAAAGAGTGTCCATGTTCTTCATGTGAAGGCAACAATGCTTAGCATTGGACAAAGGTATGTTGGAATGATCCCAAAATTCTTTTCACCTTTATCTTTGAACTTTCACTATGATTCACATCTCTGTTGATGACAATATATGGTGACACCTTTCCTTCCTGAAACTTTCAAATCAATATTCAAGTATACTAAGAATGCAGGAAGAGCTATGGCAGGCTTCTTGAATGTTGACCTCCATACCATTTTTTATTGAACTGTTATGTGACAATTTTCTCAAGCAGCATGTGAGAGATGAAATTCAAGGTCAAAGAGTGTTAGATCTGATTATAGTGTTGGGGAGAGGAGAGTCCAGTTAAAGACAATTATTCTGCCACTAGTTTGTGATAGTGATCATGTGGTAATGACTGGAGAAGTGGCTAAGTTTGTGAATGCTCCATTCAGAAAAGGCTACATGCTGAACTACAAAGCAGGAAATTATGACCAACTGAGGAGTATGCTGGGTTCTGTGCCATGGTATAAGTTGCTGGATGGGACGTATTTCAAAAATACTTAAATGATGCAATAACAGAATGTGTCTCTAGCATTTCAAGAATAAACAGAGTAGAAATTAAATGGACATGCAATCTTATTAAGCAAGAGATTCATAAAAAAAGGATGATGTGAAAGGAATCCCAAGTGCATAAAGGACGATGTTGCTTATGAAAATTACAAGGGGAAAACAAGAAGACTTACTTCTTGTATAAAAAGAAAGTATAAAAATCTGAGTATAAAAAAGAAACTGATATGAAAAAGAAACCAAAAAAGACACCCCAAAAGAATTATATCATTATGCTGCAAATAAAAGAAAGGATGAATATGAAAGAATAACCCAACTGAATGTAGATGGTATATGGGTGACAGATGCCGAAGAGATTGTTCAACAAATGAGTATCCATTCTAAAAGCTATTACCCTAGTGTATGCAACACTGAGCTAAATACTACCTCTACACTAGCAGAAGGAATCCAAGTGTATGAAATTCAGGAACTGATGGGATATCAGCACAGATGCTAAAAGAGTATTCTGGTGAACTGGGTGTTCCTTTGAATGGGCTATATAATCGGACTCTCAGAACAGAAAAGATTCCAAAGGAATGGGAAGAATATACAGTAATCCTATTGCACAAGGATAGTGTAAAGACTGATGTATCTAGGGTGACCAGATTAAAAATTTGGTTTTGGGGTATTCATGATCAGGTTTTGAGGTATTCATTATTGGCCTTGGAGATAATCACACCATCAAACATAAAGAACAAACAATTATAATAAGATTATTTTATTTCTATATTTGTAGATTTTCACAATATACAAATGCATGAAACACAGAGTTGGTCAAATTTTGGTACAATTAGTCAAATTCATAGCAAGTCTTTTAACAAAATTTAAATAATTTATTTTGGCAGCTATGAACACTAATGTAAACTTTTAGAAATATTCTCATGATATGCTTTGCATAATCATTTATAATATAAATTCAGTAAACCTGATTTATTTTATCAAAAGAGAAGCATTTACCTACCAATATTTTTTATTTGAGCAAATTTCTTTTAGCAATTTTTCATTTTTTAATACAACTGCATAAAATTCTTTGCATGACATATTGTAATTGGTTTTCACGAGTAATTCTCCCTCAACAGTTTTTATGTCTAATCTGTTCCTCTCGTTTTTCCAAGACTTGAACATTAAGTTAAATACTCACTAACCTCATTGCATTTGAGAGGCAAAGCAAAAACAAAATTAATAATTTTTTCAATATTAGATACATTGTATACATTGAAAAATTTTATCCAAATAGCTGTGATATTTTTGAGTTCTTTTGTGCCAATATTTTTATTGAACGATTTTAACAGGACGTACTCTTCATATAGCAAATCAATATTAATATTGGAAATTTTAAATAAATCTATAAATTTTAAGAAAAGAACAAAATGTGCACTTCATGTAATTTGAATATATTAAGATACTCATACTTATTATTTTCAAAACTAAATCTTTTTTCAATATACTGAATTAAAGTTTTCAGAAAATCGTCTGCCCTTTTCTTACACAAATTTATCTCTACTAGTTAGCGACAAGATTTCAATTTTTGTATAGCAACAAATCCATAAAAATGATCATTTAATTTAGAAAGTAGAGAGTTTCTTAGATTGGCCATTAGGTTAAATAGTTCTATTATAATTGGACCATCCTGCTCTACATTACAGATTACGTTTTGGACACAGGTTGCTGCATTTGAAAAGAAATAAAGGTAGACTTCAGCTAATTCTTTCGAAAAAAAATCTTGTAAAATAAGTGGACATCTTTCCAAAGACAGAAAATAGTTTTCCACTGGCTCAAAATTTTTGTTTAGCCTAGCTACTGCTGGAAGGAGTGACAACCATCTTAGAAACATGACACATTAGATCTGAATATTCTAGGTCGCAAAATTCATAATGTTCTTTTTTTTAAAATTTTCTAACCTTTTACTAGTGGTGCTTAAGGGTCAAAGCTGTATACATGAGAGGAGACCTCCACATAGCCTTCAAAGAAATGCAGAGAACCGACCAGGGCTTCTGACCTTATGTCCAATCCTCACCTTCTCGTGGTGCACCCTGTTGAGTATCTAACTGGATAATGAACAAACGAGGATGGGTGGAAATTTGGGATTTAGCCGACCAAATTGTATTCTTATCAGCTTAAACTAATATACAAAACGATGATACAACATGACAAAATTAAATGCCGGCTAGGGTGTCGCCCAGTTAAACAAGGCCCCCATTATTTTCACCAGGGAACCAGGGCAAACAGTGGAAAGTCAGCTACTAGAAAAAATCTGAAAGCACACCCCAACTCATCATCAGAGTTAAAGATCGGTACTATCAACATAAGAAGCCTCAATGGCAAAGAAATTGAGATAGCTGAGGAATTAGATAAGTACCAGATCAACATAATTGGGGTGACTGAAACAAAAAAGACAAAAACTGGTGAGATCTTTCTGAGCAATAAATACAAAATGTTATATTCAGGCAATGACAATCTAGGAAAAGAAGGAGTAGCGACTATATTCAACACAAAATATGAGGCTAATCATCTTGAATGGCAGGCAGTCTCAAGTAGAGTGATGTGGACAAATATGAGAATGGGGGAACTGGACAATGAGACTTACTTCTATGGTCCCACAGAAGGTTCTGCTAAAGTAGAAGTGGAGGAATTTTTTGAAGCTTTAGAAAAAGCAACTGACACAATGAAAAAGGAAAAGTTGGTCGTTATTGGGGATCTAAATAAGAGAGCAGGAAATGATTGTCAGACATACAAAAATATTTGGGGAAAATTTGGAGAAGAGAGCAAAGCTAATAATAATGGCAAATACCTGTTGGATTTCTGTTCAGGACAAGGATGGTTATTACTAACACCATGTTCCAACACAAAAATGTGCACAAATTCACATAGAGAGAAGAGGCAAGGAATAAGAAAAATCTCATTGACTATGTTATTGTTGATAGTGATTTACTCCCTAGCGCAGGACACCAGGTGTACAGAGGATTTGAAATTGGAAGTGATCACCATTTAGTCTTAAGCAGGATAAAATTGAATTTCATATTGAAAAGAATAACATGTAAGAAAGATTTAAAGCGAATAAAAGTTGAGCAGCTCTCAGATATGAACTATAAACTAAAATACACAAAGATTATTGAAGAAAAAATGAAAGAGTTTGAGAACAGGAACCAAACCTTGGAGATTCAGTGGCAAGCCTTGAAGAAAACCCTGATTGATTCAGCCAGAGAGGCATATAGTGAGGTTGTCTGCAAGGAGAGAAAAATCAGTACTCCATGGTGGACACAGGAAGTTAAAGAGGCAGTGAAGGAAAAGAAGAAAGCATATCAACAGTTGCTGGCAAATAAGTCAGCTTGTACTCTTAGAGAATACAGAGACAAATGCAAGCTGAACACTGTGTAAAACTAGCTAAACAAAAGTCATGGGAGGACTTTGGCAAGAATATAGAAAATAAATATCAAGAAGGTGGCAAAATATTCAGGAGGTTGTTGAAGAAGCTTAGAAATGGAGGAATGAGTGCTGTAAAAGGAATTAGAGATGATAAAGGTGACATAAAAACAGAAGAAAAAGAAATCCTGGAAGTATGGAATAATTACTTCGAAAAAATGCTAAATGAAACAAGCAGTGATAACACAGCGGTAAAAAGCATTCAACTGGCATACAGTCAGGAATACATATCAACACTTGATGTAGAAAAAGCCATCAAAGGCTTGAAATGTGGAAAGGCAGCAAGAGTAGATGATATTCGACCAGAAATGCTGAAGTATGGTGGTATAAATGTCTTACAGTGGCTGCACTGCTTAGTTCAAAAGGCCTGGAGAGAGGAACAAATTCCTGATGATTGGAGTAGAGCTCTCATAGTACCCTTATATAAAAAGGGAAATTAACATGAATGTGAGAATTACAGAGGTATTTCCCTACTGAGTATTCCTGGCAAGATTTATGCAAGTATACTTGAGAAAAGCTTGAGAAGAACAAGCTGGATTCAGGCCAAATAGACAATGTCAGGATCAGATTTTCACTTTACCACAGATAGGTGAGAAATCATGAGAATATAACAAAGATCTGTATTTAAGTTTTGTCGATATGGGAAAGGTAAATGACAAGGTGCCAAGAAAGAAGCTATTCAATATGCTACAGTTATATGGTGTGAATGGGACATTATATCAAGCAATACTTAGTCTTTATTTGAGTTGCAAGGCAGCAGTTAGAATTGAAGGAAGTACAGGAAGATGGTTTAATGTTAAATCTGGTGTCAGACAAGGATGTACATTATCTATATGGATCATATTATGAAGGAAAGTGGTATTAAACTGATATCAAAATTGGAGATGTTAATGTTAGCTCTTTGCTTTATGCGGATGATGTTATACTTCTAAATAAATCCGCTACAAGTTTGCAAGATTCCCTGACTAAATTGAATAACTGTTGTAATAGATATAGTATGAAGGTCAGCAATAAAAAGACAAAAACAATGAAAATAGGCAGAATCGTTGAAAATATCAACTGCATTTTGAACTGAGAACCTGTTGAACAAGTAAATCATTTCAGCTACTTAGGCACAATTTTTAGTGAAGATGGTAAATTAAATATGGAAATAGATAACAGAATCAATAAAGCTGGTATGGTAGGAAGTCAATTGAATAAATTCGTATGTAATAAAAGAGAAATTAGTCAGAACACTAAATTATCTGTATATAAGACAATGTTCAAACCAGTTTTATCTTATATATCTGAGAGCTGGGTCAGAAGTAAAACACTTGACCAAAGACTAGAGATCGCAGATATGAGACTCCTGAGAAAGATTAGAGGCATGAACAGATGGCATCAATGGCAATATTATATTAAAAACGAGGATATTAGGAAAGAACTTGATATTGTCAGCATTCAGGAATGCATTAGCAGAGCTAATCTCAGGTGGTATGATCACTTAAACAGAATGGGCAAGGAAAGAATAGCAAAACAAGTTTTCACTGAGGTTGGCAGGAAAACAACCCAGAGAAAGACCAAGATATAGGTGGATTGATACGGTACAAAGTGCCTTAGACGATAGAAATATAAGATCTGATAATGTTGGAGTCTTGACAAGTAACAGACTGATTTGGAGAAAAATTGTAGATAGGAAGTTAGTAATGATGTAAGTTTTTCTTGTGGTACTGTCATATCCTGTACACCCATTGAGGGTACATGTCAGGAATTTGATGATGATGAACCTTTGAATTAAATTCATTATATGTTTTTAAAATTACACATTCTATATCAACTTCTAAACAGCTTGTAGCTTTTCTTGTTGCATTGTGTAAGACATGGCAAAGACACCTCATATCTATTAAATTTCTTTAATTCTGTAAATACTCTGATTAATACCAAAATTTATATTAGCATTATCACCATAAAAACTAACAATGTTCTCAGGATTTAAATTCAGCTCCTTCAACTTTTGAAGTAAAGTGAAATATCATTTGAAGTTTCTCCCTGGCTGTTCAAGAAACTCAAAAGTTTTGTATGAACTCCTCCACTAGATTTAGAAAAATATCTACACATTAAAGGAAACATTTTAATGTTTCCTTTATTTGATGAATCTGTTGCAATTGAAAAGGGTTGATATTCTCCTAAATTCTCGACAACTGTAGATACACAGTGTTTTGCTAAAACATTTATTATTTTAGATATTTTTGTTCACGCGTATGTCAACTGAGAAGTGATTTTTGAATCAGTAAATAATGTTTTGAATAATGAACTCATGCAATCCGATGATCGATAGCTATGTGCATGTTTCACTGTGTGATAGGCAAACGTAGCTTAAGCAGCAACAGTCTTTTGTTCTTCAGTCAAAACTAATGACGACATTGAGGAAATAAAAAATGAATTTAAAGTTCGATTACTTGCTAATACTTTCCCTTTTTTATGCTTATTACTTAGCGTATGCTTTTTAAGGTCATAAACACCTCCATTTATTATGGAAAATTCACAATTGCACCATTAACATTTCGCTTTACCAACAGTTCTTCCTTTAATAGCATAGCATCATCTGCATAAAGGAAAGAGCTGAGATTAACATTTTCAATTTTGATATCAGGTTTAATACTACTTTCCTTCATAATGTGATCCACACAGATAATGAATAACAGAGAGGGCAATGTACATCCTTGTCTGACACCAAAATTAACATTAAACCATCTTCCTGTACTTCCTTCAATTCTAACTACTGACTTACAACTCAAATAAATGCTAAGTATTGCTTGAGATAATGCCCCATTGACACCATATAATATAGCATTTTCAAAAGCTTTTCTCCTAGCAAAGCTATTCTCTTTGAGCTATTCGCTAAAGGGAAAAGCTATTCTCTTTGAAGAAAAGCTTGTCATATGCTTTTCCTAGAGCTACAAAACTTATATACAGATCTTTGTTATATTTTCCCACGATTTCTCAACTATTTGGTGTAAAGTGAAAATCTGATCCTGACAGCCTCCATTTGGCCTGAATCCAGCTTGTTCCTCACCAAGCTTCCCTTTCACAATCCTTCTCAACAGTTTCTCAAGTATACTTGCATAAATCAGTAGAGAAATACTTTCTGTAATTCTCACATTGTTTTATTTCCCTTTTCTTGTATATGGGGTACTACGAAAGCTTTACTCCAATCATCTGGAATTCATCCCTCTGTTCAAGCCTTCTGAACTATGCAGTGCAGTGCAGCCACTGCAAGACTTTTATATCTCCATAACCTGCCTGGTTGGCTGAGTGGTAAGCATATCCACTCTCCAGCCAAAGGGCTGCGGGTTCGAATCCCTCCGTGGGCATGGATGTTTGTGATTGTCTGTGAAAATACTAGTGGTGGTCGGCAGTAGATGGCGGAGTGGTGGAGACGGAGAGTTGTAGAGTAGATGCCCTCTCTCAATGAGTATTTGGACTCCCTTGAGGTGTTATGTAATAATAATAATACTTGAGCATTTCTGGTCAAATATCATCTACTCCTGCTCCCTTTCCACATTCCAGGCTTTGATGGCTTTTCCTATTGCAAGCAATCAAAAAAAAAAACACTCAGCTGTCACTACTTGTTTCATTTAGCAATTTTTCGAAGCAATTGCTCCGTACTTCAAGAATATCTTTTTTTCCAGTTTTTATGTCACCTTCATCATCTTTCATTCCTTTTACAGCACTCTTTCCTCCATTACTGAGTTTTTCAACAGCCTGCAGAATATTTTCCCACCCTACTGATGTTTGATTTCCTGATATTATAGGTAACAATGAGTTGATATTTTTCCCTAATTTTGCCACATGTTCAGAAATACCTTTAATATATGGTATAGGAGTCCTGTGGGCTTCTTCTTGACTTGGTTGCTTTACAGGATAGTGGTTGATTATTTTTTGGATTATTATTAGATTATATCCATTTAATAAAGCTGTTTCTTTGCCAATTTTCAATTCTTGTTTCAGAGCTTCTTGAGAAGAACAAATCTTATGTGTTCTGAATACTAGGGATTTTCACCATCATCATCGTCATTAATTTCCTGATATGTACCATCAAGTGGTATTCAAGCTATTATGAAGGCACTATGTGATTTAAGCTTACATTATTGACTTCCTATCCACAATTTTCCCCCAGACTAGTCTATTACTTCTCAGCAGTCCAATATTGTTTTATCTAATATTTTGCACTTCTGACTGATTCAATCCGTCAAGACCTTGGTCTTCCTCTGGGTCTATTTACTGCCATCATGGCATCAAACACCTATTTTGCTAACCTTTCCTCACCCATTCTATTTAAGTGGCCATACCACCTTAGATTAGCACTGGTTACACCTTCTTGAATACTAACAATGTCAAGTTCCTTTCTAATATTTTCATTTTTAATATGATTCTGCCACTGATGCCATCTGTTCACTCCCCTAATTTTTCTCAGAACCCTCATATTAACTTGCATGCTATTTTTCTAACCCAATACATAAGTTAAAACTGGTTGGAACACTGTCTTGTATACTGCTAGTTTGGTGTTTTGGCTAATTTCTCTCTTATTTCATATTAATGTATTTAACTGGCTACTGACAATACCAACTTTGCTTATTATGTTGTCTATATCTAGATTTAACCTGCTATCTTCACTAAAAATGTTGACTAAATAACTGAAATATTTTACTTGTGCTATAGGATCTCCATTCAGAATGCAGCTGGAGTTTTCTTTGTTCCAGCCTATTTTCGTAGTTTTGGTCTTTTTATTGGTGATTTTCATGCCAAATTTGTTACTGATGTCATTCAATTTAGTTAGAGTATCCTGGAGACTTGTATTAATGTGTTTAGGAGTACAACATCATCTGCATAAAGCAAAGAGTTAAATTTGACATCTTCCAATTTTAATATATAGCCTAATGCCACTTTCTTTCAAAATGTGATCCATATAGATGATGAATAACAGTGGAGATAATGTGCATCTTTGTCTTAACCCTGAGTCTACATCAAACCATCTTCCTGTATTTCCTTCATTCTCACTGCTAACTGACAACTTAGACTATGTATTGCTCTGTATAATGTTACATTAACCCTATTTTATTGTAGCATTTTGAATAGCTTTTCTCTGGGCACCTTGTCATATGCCTTTTCCAGATCTACAAAACTTAAGTACAGATCCTTGTCATATTTCCATGATTTCTCAACTATGTGTTTAGAGTGAAAATCTGATCTTGACAACCTCTATTTTGCCTGAACACAGCTTGTTGTTCTTCTCCAAGTTTCTCTTCCTCAATCTTTTTCAATCTCTTTTCAAAGCATGATTGCATAAATCTTACCTGGAACATTCAGTAGATAAATTCCTCTGTGCAAAGGCCCGGACAGAGGGACAAATTCGCCATCACATAGTACCCATATATAAAAAGGGAAATAAAACTGAATGTGAGAATTACAGAGGTATTTCTCTACTGAGTGTTGCTCAGTAGAGAAATACTGGTAATATTTACACAAATATACTTGAGAAACAGTTGATAAGGATTGTGGAAGAAAAGCTTGATGAAGAACAAGCCGGATTCAGACCAAATAGAGGCTGTCAGGATCAGATTTTCACTTTACACCAAATAGTTGAGAAATCGTGGGAATATAACAAAGATCTGTATTTAAATTTTGTAGATCTAGAAAATGCATATGACAAGTTGCTAAGAGAAAAGCTATTCAAATATATCATATATATTTGAATATACAGCAATATGGTGTCAATGGGACATTATATTAGGCAATACTTTGTCTTTATTTAAGTTGTAAGTCAGCATAATTTTTGTGCATTTATTATCGCATTATTCTAATATTTTGAACCCCGTTAAAAATTATTCTAATTTTGTGAATGTTTTCAAATAACAGTTTTATAATTTATATTACATTTTTATGTGTTTATATGGTTATATAATCTACCAATTACATAGATTTAGATTATGCTAATTCATATTTGGTAATAATTATTTTCTATGCAATAAATTAGAATTGTAAATCATGCAACATCCACTTCCATAATTGGGAATCTAAATTTCTGTCCAGGCCCTCTGATTTATGAAGCTTAGCCACTGCAAAACTTTTTCACCTCCACACTTAGGCATTTCTAGTTGAATATCATCTACTCCAGCTGCCTTTCACATTTCGAGTTTTTGAAGGCTTTTCATAACTCAATATGTACTTCTCTCAAGTATTGATACGTACTTCTCTTTACATTCCTCTTGAAAATTTTCTAGTATGGTTCTGTTACTGCTTGGTTCATTTAACAGTCTTTCAAAGTAATTACTCAAGACATCAATGATATCCTATCTCCAGTTTTCATGTCACCTTTATCATCTTTGATTCCTTTTAAAGTGATCTTTTCTCCACTTTTTTTTCCAGTAGCCTCCAGAACATTCTGCCACCTTCCTGATATTTATTTTTCATATTCTTATCAAAGTCTTCCCTTTAGTTTAGCTATTGTTACACACAGCTTAGCTCACATTTTTCTGTATTCTTTTAGGGCATCTGCTGACTTATTTGCTAGTAACTTTTGGTATGCTTTCTTCTTTTCCAGGACAGCTTCTTGTGTCCACCATGCTGTTCTTATTTTTCTATCCTTGTAGACAACTTCACCGCATAATTCCCTAGCTGAATCAATCAATGTCTACTTCAATGTTTACCACTGAGACTCCAAGGTTTGGTTCTTGTTTTCAATTTGTTTCATTTTTTATTTCAATAATGTTTGTATAGTTGAGTCTACAATTTACCTGTTAAAGATGCTCAACTTTAATCCTTTTTTTAAAACTTTCTTACATACATACTCTTTTCAATGTGATATCCATTGTTATCCTGCTTAGAATTAAGTAATGGTCACTTCCAATTTCGAATCCTCTGTACACTCGTTTCCTGAACCAGCCTTATGATATCACTATCAACAATGATGTAACCAATGAGGCTTTTCTCATTTCTTGTGTCTTCTCTCCAAGTGAATTTGTGTACATCTTTATGTTGAAACATGGTGTTAGTAATGACTAGTTCATGTCCTGAGCAGAAGTACAACAAATACTTGACATTATCATTAACTTTGCCCTTTTCTCCACATTTTCCCAAAATGTTCTTATTTGCCTAGTGAGATTCATTTCCTGCTCTGCTGTTTTGAGGTCTTCATCAAGGACCACTTTTCCCATTTTCTTTATGTCAGCTGTCTGTTCTAATGAATCAAAAAGTTACTCTACTTCTTCTTCAGAACCTTCTAAGAAAGAAGTGCAGTAATGTGGGCACATAACTATTTGAAATTACTTTCCAATCAAGAAGCTTATCTTCATGTTCAGTGTTGAATGCTATCGTAACCCTTCCTTTCCTTGATCATTATTCCATGAAAATAGCACTATACTAATTATTTAGTAATATCTCCTGCAAGTTCAATTCCCTTTCCATTAATACTCCTTATACTGATGGTTCCTATCTCCATTTCTTCTGATGATAGGTTCATTCAACTTTTTCTAGATGTTAAGTTGGAACTTGTTCCAGTAGCTGACTTTTCACTGTTCACCCTGGTTCCCTGACAGAAACAGCGTGGGCCTTGTTTAATCAGGCAACGTCCCAGCCAGCATGAAATCTCATCCTGTTTAACCATTATATGCATTTGTGATTTAAGCCAATAAAAAGGACAATTTGGTTGGCTTAGTCCCAAATTGCCAGCCCATCCATGTTTGTTCAGTACCCAGTAGATACCTACTAATGGGACACACCATGGGAAGGTGAGGATTGGACATTAGGTCAGAAGATCCAGTCGGTTCTCTGCACTCCTGAAAGGCGATGTGTAGATGAAATAAATTAACTACTTCAAAGCTATATTCTATTTAAGACAACATCAGAAAAACATTCTTTCAGATAGTTTGTTACAGTGAAAATGATGTCTTAATTTAACATGACAATTGTTATATTAGATTTAGGATCCTAGATTACCTATGGTTCTACTTAAAATTAACTCTTAGGGAGAAAGGTTAAGTGGGTAGAATATGTGCCTTACATATGCTTGGGATTTTTAGACCATCATTATTGTTAAGATAAGGGTGATTGATAAGAATCTCACAGGCCTCCTTAAATTTATGTTCATATCATGTTTTGGTGTGATGTAAACAACAAGTGCAGTCAATTCTATGTAAAGTGTTCAGGGCATGATCAGAAAGACCAGCTTGACCATAGTTATTATATTTAATGTGTCGTTTATGTTCCTTTTTTTCTGATAGGAATTGTGGTCCTGTTTCCCATATATAGGGCAAATTACAGGTGCAATGAATACGGTATACTCCAGGTTAGGCCAGTGAATCCTTGGTTGAGTAAGTTCTTGAATTTTGCAGGAGGTTTCATGGTGGCTTTAAGGTTGTATTTTTGCAGTATTCTGTTTATTTTGTCTGATATCCCTTTAATATATGGAATTGGTTACAGTTTTATTGTAGTCTTACAGTTTATTTCTGTTTTTAGGTGAGGTCTTGTACAGAATTTTGTTGATAGTATTTTGGCTGTAACCATTTTTTAATAAGGTATTGCTGATAACTTTTAATTCATCTTTAAGTGTGCTTGTTCATTAGAGCAAATCTTCAAAGTCCTGTTTTTAAGTGTATTAATCACCCCTAGTTTTTGTGTTGTATGTTATATGGGCCAGTATGTGTCAGTTTACGGTAAACAGTGAAGGAAAGACTGCCAGAAGGAAGACGTATGACAAGTGTATCTAGAAATGGAAGTGTGTTCTGCTTTTCAATCTCGATTGTGAATTGTGTTCATTTGCGCTGTTTGTTTAGGTGGCTGAGGAAAGTGTCTAGTGCCTGGCCGCCATGGGGCCAGATAGCAAAAGCATCATCAATGTATCCAAGTCAGACTTTGGGTTTTAAAGGAGAGGAATCTACAGCACATTGCTCAAAATGTTCCACGTAAAAGTTAGCAACAGGGGGGATAATGGTGAGCCCATGGCTGTGCCTTCTTTTTGTAGGTAGAAAGTGTTTTGCAACACAAAATAGCCAGAACAAAGTACATGTGCAAAGAGCGCTGTGATATCGGGAGAAATTTGTCCTGTAATAGAAGGATTGTGTCATTGATTGGGACATTTGTGAACTGATTGTGATGTGACTAATTTATTAGTCAAAACTGACTAATAAATCATCTTTTTCCAGTGTGATGTCTTTAATTTTGTTTACAAAGTGCTGTGTGTTTTTAATATAGGAGGGGGAAATGACCTACCAATTCCTTGAGTGGCGACGCTAGTTTCTTGCCTAGGTGATAATTGGGGCTGTCTATACCTTCGACTATCGGCCAGAGTGGTGTGTTTTGTTTGTGAATCTTCAGTAGATCGTAAATTCTCGGGGAACAAGCATAGTGTGGAATTAATTTTTTAACGGTATCTTCAGGTCATGTGGTGACTGATTTAAGTAGTTCCTCCGTTTTCTTTTTTATTCGATTGGTAGGGTCATAGTTCACTAGCTGATATGTGCTGTTGTCCGAGATTATTAGATTCATTTTTACCAAATAAGTAATTTGATTTAGAATAACTGTGGAACTTCTTTTATCGGCTCTAGTAATTACGATGTCTGGATTTAATTTTAGTGATTTTACCGCTATCAATTACGATTTTGTTAGGTTGCTGGTTATTGTTTTAGTATCATTTAAATTTAAAATGTTAGAGGTTTCCAAACATACTTTATCTGCTATGGTGGTAGGGATAAATCTTAAGCTTCTTTCTACATGGTAGAGAAAATCAAGTTTGTTAATCGTTCTGTTTAAAACCTTCGCTGATTACTGCGAGCTCATCACTATTCAGGATGTGGTTCGATTGGTAGACTACGTGGCTGCTCGCTGAAGGCAGCAGTGGCTCTTGTTGACCCTTGCTTCTGGTTGGTTGTTGTTATCACTGGCTTGTGGTTGGCTGCTATTGTTCACTGCATAGGAATTCAATATGTCCATTGGTTTTCTGAATGTTGTTGATCTTGAAGTCGAAAAAATTTGGATATGAGTTTTGCCTTCTTTGTTTCCCGGATATGATTCGCTGAGTTGTCTGTAATTATCTCAGGATATCCCAAATATATGGGTTCAAACAATTTGAAATTTCCAATTCTAAATTCATGACCTGGTTTTCAGCATAAGCAAAGTTATTTCGAGTAGCCTGGATCTATTCTCTAAGCAACACTTTCTCCATGCAGTGGTATATTCATAGTGCTTTCGTCGAGATAAATTTTCTTTTCAGTTTGATGCATTTTGGATTGATATTGCTGTCTCTACAACATTTAAAAAATGCCAGTTGGTTAATCAAAACACAAACATGAATCTTCAACTTACCGTAGTGATCACATCGCTTGTGTGTCGAATCTCCATGAATTATCAGAATCCTTTCCTTTAGTGCTACATGGTGATCAGCATTCATCAGTTATTTGGCTTTGTCCCTTAAGTGGGATCACTTAAGGGTCAAAATCCCCATTTTATGATGCCATATTTTTAAGATGGATGGTGAGCTGAATGTATTGTGGATATAACAACCTCAAAAAGTTGGTTTTCGATAGAAGTATTTACATAATAAATTTATTTTTATTGTGGCATACATGTTATTCTATAATTCCTAATATTTACCTTCTATATTCTTCCAAAATCTTTCCATGTTGTTCAGTTACTTTTACAGGTAACTTAGATTTCCTACATTTTTCTTCAATTTTTCTCAGAGCATACTGTTATTATTAGCTGATAACTTTTTTTTTAATGATTTGTTCACTTCATGGATTAACTTTTTTTTTTTTAACTTCTTAAATAAATCATAAGTTCATGTTTTTTTGTTTTTTTTTTTTCCATATAAGTTCTCCACAAGCTTCTCAAGATGCATTTAAATGCATCTTGAGAAGCTTGTGGAGAAATCATTCTCTATGTCAAATGTCATTCTCTAAGGTTTGGTTCTTGTTTTTAAATTCTTTCACCTGTTTTTTTTTTTTTTTTTCTTCCATTCAATAATACCTGTTTGTGTTTACATTTGAAAGTTATGCATGATGAAATTTTCTTTCCAAAGCTTTCAAACACTTTTATTTTCATTATGATTCACATTTATTTCTTACTCTTTCAAATGAAAAATCTTCTTGTATATCAGAATATGGTGGTAGTAATAAACTTGGTATGTCCTGATCGGAAATCTAATATATGTCCCATTATTATTAGTACTATTCCTTTTCAATTTGACAAAACATTTTATATATCTAAGATCTCTGTGTTTAGGTCTCCAAAAGAACTAACTTAGCATTCTATTATATTTTTATATCTGACGAACACATAAAAGTTCTCAAGACATAGCATTATCAGTACAGAGTTTTGCTCATAAAAAATTTAAGTACTTCTATGTTAGAGTCCTCAGTAGGATCATATGCATAAATTAGTCTTATTGTTCCATTGTCCATTTGCCTACATCACGCTATTTGAAATTCATTGCCATTCGTAAAGTTTATCTTATTAGTCATATACATCTCACCTGTTTCCTTTTCTTAGTCTCAATTATATCACTAAGTTATAAATATAATTACTAGATCCACTCCTTTTCATTGATACTTCTTATGATGTTGATGGTATCAATCTTAAACTTGTTTCAGTAGCTGACTTTTCATTGTAGTTTGCGATTAACAAAAAAAAAAAAAAAAAAAAAAAAAAAAAAAAAGAAGAAGGTAGGCTAAGTGATAGTCCCTACAAGCAGAATATCTGTTGTTCATTGAAAAGATTGGTATAACATAATCACAATATAATCTGTTCTACCATTATAAAGGCATACATAGTTTCAGCCAATTTAGAATTTGACACCATACCTTTGATAACCATTCTCCTTGAGTTGGAGTTCCAGGAAAACCTATGAATATATTTAAGAAGTCAAGAATTATGAATTGCAATATATAATATATGTATATATCATCATCATATATATATATATATATATATATATAGGGATCAACAAATAGGTTTGCCCACTTGCAAATAGTAAGTATATTTTGCCAGCTGGCGAGTACCTACAGCATGAACTAAACAGAATATTTTTTATTCAATAAAAAAATAACTTTTAAACAAAAACTTTAAGAAAACACAGAAGAAGATGCTTCATACGGGCGATTCTAGTAAAAAAAAAAAAAAAAACCTAATATAATAAATCATATTTTTCAAAAATTCAATGTTGTTTTACTGTTCTTCTAATTATTTATTGACTTCTATGGTTCTTTAAATGGTTCTCACACAAAGGAAATGCTCCCAACCATGATACAGCATCACTAATTACTTGATGGAACTCCAATTGATGTACCAGGACGTATACTGCATTAAAAAAAAAAAAAGGGGGGGGGGAATCTTGGGCAATTACAGTTTTTGCATGATGATTTGCATAGCGAGAAGATGGGGTTGGATGCATAACAGTGGAAGGCAAGACAAAGCTAAGTTTTTATTACTGTATTTAGTTTTATTTCATTTTATTTAGTGTACTTAATGTTTCATTTTGCTTGTACTTTTATTTATTTATACTCCCTACCTAATACTTATTTAGTGCTTATTTTTGACACTAATTAGCGACACTATTTTGAATAATTAATGATTATGCTAGTAGTCCCTCGGCAGTAACAAATGATGGCGGATTCAGCTGCAGTCGTAAATGGTGTGTCGCCAAGTACTCCGCCATTTAAGAACTCTATTATAAGCAATATAATAAGGGAGTTTGTGGCATGCAGTACTTGCAGCATGTATGCATCTCGGGAATTGGATATCTGGCTTGCGAGAGATGGGGGGTGCGTAAAGTGCAGGCAGTGGGAGGAAATAAATGCAATAGATATCTCAATAACCGACGTTGTTGAGATATCTATTGCATAGATATCTCAACATTGCATAGATAACTAACTGACCTGCAGAGGGAGATTAGAGGAGCTGAAAGAGGAGGTGGAATGTCTTGGGAGAGGTATGAAAGATGAGATTAGGAGAATGGAAGAGATAAATGCAAGACAAATCAGAGTAGGGGAGAGAGAGAGAGAGTTTTGGGAATGATGGGAGAGGAGAGAATGGAAACAGTAGGAGAGAGGGAATGAGAGAGAGGTATGGAAGTACTAGAAAGAGGAGAGAATGGAAACAGTAGGAAAGAGAGGTATGGGAGTGCTAGAAGAGGAGAGAATGGAAACAGTTGGAGAGAGAGGTATGGGAATGCTAGAAGAGGAGAGAATGGAAACAGTAGGAGAGATGGAATGAGAGAGATGTATGGGAATGCTAGAAGAGGAGAGAATGGAAACAGTAGGAGAGACGGAATGAGAGAGAGGTATGGGAGTGCTAGAAGAGGAGAGAATGGAAAGAGTAGGAAAGATGGAATGAGAGAGAGGTATGGGAGTGCTAGAAGAGGAGAGAATGGAAACAGCAGGAGAGACAGAATGAGAGAGAGGTATGGGAGTGCTAGAAGAGGAGAAAATGGAAACCATAGGAGAAAGGGGAATGAGAGGGGTCTGGGAATGAAAGAAGAGGAGAAAATGGAAACAATAGGAGAGAAGGATTGGTAAGAGATATAATGTATGGGGGACTCGATGATCCATGGTGTTCAAGATAGGATGCGTGAGGAGTATTTGCCAGGAGGAACGATAGAAAGTGTGACTTTGGCACTTAAGATAGGTGAAAGGGAGGATGAGATGATTGTGATGGTGGGAACAAATGACTTGAGTGTTGGTGTAAATAGGGCAGCGAGAGATATGAGATTCTTGCTTGAGGTGGTACAAAAGAAGACACAAGATAGTGTGTGTGTTGCCTAGGAATGATAATGATGAGCTGAGCAGAAGAGCAGTAACATTTGAATGAGGAAGGACGTAGGCATCTGGAGAGATTGCTGTTCTGAACAAGTCAATGTGTCCCAGGGAGGATGGTAGTAAGGGTGGCCTCTTGTGGGAATGGGTACTTGGCAGATGGGGGATGACATCAGCTAACACTGAGCCCAGTGTAGTCTAGAGGGGGATAATGCTGGGTATAGAAACAACGGCATTTATATGCTTTATACTGATGCGGAGTATCCGGAATAAGGGAAAAGAATTGGTGGTGCAGATAGCATCAGCCTGGCCAAAAATTATTGGGATCACTGAGACGTGGTTGACAGAAGAGGACACAATAACAGGAATTGAAGTCGCTGGGTACAGCATTTTTCAACAGGATAGGAAGGGAAAGCGTGAAGGTGGAGTACTACTTATGATAAGTGATGACCTATGTCCTCTAAGAGTGGAGAATTTGGAAGGAAGTGAGACAAATGATTTTGAGAGCGTATGGTGTGAGGTAGAGGTAGGCAAGACAGGATATTTAGTGGGGTGTTGCTACAGACCCAGGAGCACAGAGGATGGGGACCAGGAGATGTATAGACAGCTAAGTTTGATAAGTGCAAGAAGAATGATTGTTATGGGAGATTTTAACTACAGTAGTATAAATTGGGGAGAGGAAGATGCATGTAGCAATAAGGGAATGGAATTTCTAGAATTCTTGAGGGACAAATGTCTTAGGCAACTTGTAATAGAGGGAACAAGAGGTTCAAGGGTTTTGTATTTGGTTATAACATCAGAAGAGTTGATAATAACTGAGATGACATCTCTCCCACCAGTTGGAGAGAGTGACCATATGGTTTTGACTTGGAAAATGAATAGACATGCAGGAGTATCAAAGAGATGGGAACGTATGTGGAATTATAAGGCAAGTTATTCTATAATAGTCTAAGACGTCAACTTGGGGAAGTTTCATGGAGGGAGGAATTGGAACACTGGGATATCATTAGTGCGTGGGAAAGTATGAAAGAATATTTGTTAGCAGCAATAGAGTTGTATACCATGACTGAACAAGAGGGACACAATTTGGAGTAAAGTGGATGACAAACAATATTAAACAGGAATTGCATGTGAAAAAGAGGCTATGGAAGAGATATAAGGAGACAGGTGAAGAAAAGATGCATGAAGAGTACAAGACATAGGCCAGAAGAGTGACTAGTATGGTAAGGAAGACGAAACTGGAATATGAGAGGAGATTGGCCACTACGCTTCAAAGAAAATCCTAGGGAATATTTTAGATATGTGGCCAGTAGGAGGAGAAATTACTGCGGAAGAATGATATTGTGCGATAAAAATGGGAATAGAGTGACTGATGCGGAGGACATAGTGGAATTGTTCACTGAACAATTTATTGGAGTATTTCATCCTGGAGGAGTCAGTTTTAATGCTAGAGGGACTGAGAACCACTACAGGAACTGGATAATGGAACTGCAGCCTCACTGGAATAAATGTATTTGTCCTTAAAGGGAGATTATGTTGAAAAATAAAA
Source organism: Typopeltis vanoorti (assembly GCF_054136105.1). Classification (NCBI taxonomy): domain Eukaryota; kingdom Metazoa; phylum Arthropoda; class Arachnida; order Uropygi; family Thelyphonidae; genus Typopeltis; species Typopeltis vanoorti. The sequence continues at coordinate 18,450,979 of NC_143557.1, read as the reverse complement.
ATAATTTTGAAATTATAAATTCGTTTTTTCATTGTTAGGCTGAGAACTTTTTCTGACCACCCTCTTACTTATTATTAAATATCCTAATAAAAATATGTTATAAAACAATAAAATCTACACTGCTACTACTATAAAACACTAATTTTCTACAGGAAAAACACAAAAATCACCAATTTTATATGACCACTCAATTTACCAACCAACCCCAATGTATCTCCATATTTTGCATGCAGGTTTCGATTCTCAGACAATATATATGTGCTGAAATACTATTTCTCATATTAATGTTGCCATTTTTTAAATTTCGTTTAATTTTTAATTTTGATTTTTTAATTTTCTTAAATCTGTGTATTTACAAAAATCCATCACCATTTGCATGTGTTCACGTGACTGACTGTACTATCTAAATCAGTGTTTCCGAAGTATAGTTCGCACATCCTTAGGGATACATAAAAGATCTTTAGGGGATACAAGACACTTTTTTGAAACTTCAATTAACCCCCCCCCCCCCCCCCCCCCGCTTTCAATATTTTAGTTACTATATCATCTCAATAAGTGCAAATCTCTATAATTATTTATTTAATAACTAAAAAAAAAAAAATCTAAAGCAAGTTTTAAAAAAATGTGTTCCTAAGCACATAATGACAGACCTCCAATTACAGCTGTGTTCGGCTCACAGAACACAGCCATGTTCCAATAGCATTGAAAGGCTTGAACTCTTTGCTTTTAAAAATTGTAATTCAAATAGTTCTAGTATGTTCTATATATGTTCTATGTAAATCTATGTTTTAGTATGGTTCTGCCACTGCATGTTTCATTTAATAGGCTTTCAAAGTAATTATTCCAGGCATCTAGGATATTCTTATTTTCAGTTTTCATGTCACCTTCATCATCTGATTCCTTTTTAGAGTACTCTTTCCTCTATTTCTGAGCTTTTTGATAGCCTACAGAACATTTTGCCACCTTCCTGATATTTATTTTCTTTATTCTTACCAGTCTTCCCATAGCTTTTGTTTAGCTACTTTTACACATGCTTAGATCTCTTACATTTTTCTCTGTATTCTTTTAGGGTATCTGCCACCTTATTATTTGCTAGGAACCTTTGGTATTCTTTCTTCTTTTCCAGAACTGCTTCTTTAACCTTTTTTAAAAGACAAGTTATTTACAGACAACTTTACCACATACCTCCCTAGCTGAATCAATCAATATCATCTTCAGAATTTCCCACTGAGACTCCAAGGTTTGATACTTGTTTTCAAACTGCTTCAAATTTTCTTCAATAATGTCTGTAGAGTCAAGTTTGTAACTTATTATAAGCAAATATCAAAAAATAAATACCTTTCTAATTATTTGTGACTGAATGAAATATTGTAACTTCTCCCAAATTGTCTTTTTCTGAGAGAGGGAATGCAGCATTACTAAAATTTTAAGAGGTATGCGTACTATGAGTTTGTGAAACACTGATCTAGACAGTGAATACTCTAAACAAATATGCCAATCCAAGCTAGCATCAGTGTCAGTTTGCCCCACACCATGTAAGCTAAAAGTAACTAATAAGAGTAATACTGGAGATACAATGGAGAAATTACATAAAATATGTGACAAGTATGGTTTATCATATAATTTGTTTTTATAGCATGTTCAAAAATTATTGACTATAAATTAGAAATTACAAAAGCAGTGATATTCTAGCAGTTTGCTAAACATGTGGAATTTTCTGTTAAGTAAAGCATTATGTTGATCTGTAAAGCTGGTAGTTATGAGACAGGAGGCATCCTGGAGCAGTGTCATGGCTTGAGAAGCTACAAGGAAAGAATGTCATAGTAATGCATAGGAAGTGATCAGGAATTGTTTGAGAAAAGCAATATCAGATTGCATACCCTGGTCTGGAAGATAAAGCAAGTGAGAGTAGAAATATAAAGCAAGAGCTGCAGTGATCAACATAATCATGAGAAGTACAAAGTGCAAGCAAGAAGGGTGACTAGTATGGTAAAAAAGACCAAATCAGATTATGGGAGAAAATTAGCTTGCAGCTAATCATGAGAGGTACAAAGTGCAAGCAGGAAGGGTGACTAGCATGGTAAGAAAGACCAAATCAGATTATGGGAGAAAATTAGCTTGCAGGCCAAAGTAAATCCAAGAGAGCTGATGGCAGGAATGGCAGAAGCAAAAGAAACCACTGAGTTGGTGAATAATCAGTTTGCAAAGGTGTATCATCCAGGTGGAGATTTGCAGTTACTGATGTCAGAATTGAGATACATAAACAGGATGTGCTCGGCATATTGAAAAAAAAAATCAATGTAAATACAGCAGTGGCAATGAATGGCATGTCGGCCATTGTGCTACACAAACGTGCAAGAGCACTGGCAGTGCTTCTGACAAAGCTGCTTAATCTAAGATAGTTTCATTACATAAAGATGGTACCATGATACAAGTTGCAAATAACAGATCAGTAAACATCTCTGGAAAAGTTGGTTAAAGGTAAAATCTAGCAGTGGGTGGAGAAGAATACAATACTCTATGGTGGACAGCATGGATCTGTAAAAGGTAGATCCTGACTTAGTAATTTACTCACATTTTATAATAGACTGACAGCAGAATTAGATAAGGGAAATGACTACACTATGGTACTTCTAGACTTTGCAAAGGGATTTGACAGAATACTTCATGGAAAACTATTACATAAGTTAGAGTTCTAGTAGCAAGGCTAATACATTGGTCATACATAACTGGTAATTAGTTTAGGGAATTAACAACGCATATAAAGTATATTAATTAAAGGCAACTTTAATGAATAACTTCTATATTTCGGCAACGTCACATTGCCATCTTCAGGAACAAAAATATGGTATGTGCACGCAGCACTAACAAAAGCAAATGAGGAAGAAAGCAAGAAACTAATATTGTTCCTAAAGTCCTGATGGTGCCCTCTGGTGGGCTAATTTGGTTGTCTTGGCTGTTGGGCTGAAGTTCTCATAATGTAAGGCTCCCAAATTTGGGTTAGTTTTAAATTTGGGAGACTTACATTATGAGAACTTCAGCCCAACGGCCAAGACAACCAAATTAGCCCGCCAGAGGGCACCATCAGGACTTTAGGAACAATATTAGCTTTTTGCCTTCTTCCTCATTTGCTTTTGTTAGTGCCTGCATGCACATACCATATTTTTATGTTCCTGAAGATGGCAACGTGACGTTGCCGAAATACAGAAGTTATTCATTAAAGTTGCCTTTAATTAATATACTTTATATGCGTTGTTAATTGTGTAAGCTAATTATCAGTTATAAGTTAGAGTATTTTAAATTACATAAGTTAGAAGATTTTGAATGTGTATGTGTGTGAGTGAAAGGGTTCATTATTCTATTATAGATTATTATTTTTTTACTTTATATATTATACTCAGTTTATATAGTTTCCACACACACACACACACACATGCATTTTGATAATAAAATGCTAAAAATATTTTTTGTTTGAATTTATTTAAATGCCTGAAAACTTAATCAAGTACAAACTTAATTCAAGTATGTAGTATAGCAAAACATAATATATAGGCATGGAGATAGAACTTGTTTTAATTAAAGATGGAGGAAGGGAAATTTAAAAGGCCAAATTAGCACAAATAATGTAACTATCTATGACAATGTACATACGGATGTCACAGCTTAACAGAAAGAAGCAAACATAAAATAGTTCAAGCTATGACAGGATTTGAACAGCATATATATAAAATGACACAGTCAGCAGAAAGAATCATATTAACAGTATCCCATAATGCTATGCACATTTCCTTTCAGATATGTATATCGCTATGCATTATGGAAAGGGCTCTGACCAGTTTCAACCTTTAATATTTCAGTCATATCAGTGGAAGTTAGACTCAGGAAGATTACATTGATTTAACTTCAGTTGCTTCCTGAATCTAGCTCTCACCAATGAGACCAATAAAAATTGAAACCTGTCTGGTAGTGACCCTTCCCTCAATTCATAGTAAACATGTCTGAAAGCAAGTATGATGTGAAATTAATAGTCACTATGCACATGCACGCACACACAGCCAAGTGATGAAGATACTTCGTGAACAAACTTTGCTGGCTTATGCTCGAGTTAAAACAAGAATACAATTTCTTGTCTATTTACTTCAATGCATAATATATACAGGGTGTTCGGGATAAATTTGACATATTTATAATTAATTATATTTTTCCGTAAGTTACATGTATTAACACACACTTCTCTTCATTTAAAAGTTTGGACCCTTCTTCATTCATATACAAGATGTCAGAAAGGATGGATAGCTGGAACCCACCTGAATCATGGAAGAGAATAACTTGTATCATGATGATTCGTGCCCGCCATCAAAATAAGGATATTACGACTGCTGCCCAATGCTCCCTGAATACAGTAAAAACAATCAGGCATGAACTAGAGACTTGCAATGGTGACTACGAGGATGTAGCAAGAAGAAAGATCCCTAGCAGACGATCTGATTGCGTTCGTACAGCAGAATTCCTCGCAAATCTGCAGGAACAGGTGTTGAAGAACCCTGGCATTGGAATTCGGGCTTTGTTCGTGGAGTTGCTAACTGTAGTCAAGCCCTGGATAACAAGGGTAGCCAATGGTAGGCCGTATGTATGGCAGCAGGATTCGGCCCCTTGCCACACCTCTGGGAAAAGTCAAAAATGGTTGTCTGAAAATTTCTACGACTTCACCAGTCCAAATGTTTGGCCTCCAAACTCCCCAGACCTTAACCCCATGGATTATTTTGTATGGGGCGCAGTTGAAAAAGACACCAATCGCACTTCCAGTAATACAAAAGCCCAGTTAATGGATAAAATTAAAACAGTTTTTGCGGCCCTTCCCAGGGAGACTGTAGCATCAGCTTGTTCGAGGTTCCGAAGCAGAATTGAAGCTGTGATCGATGCTAATGGTGGTTATTTTGAGTAAATCTTGTTGATAGTATTGTAATTAACTCTGCCTGTAATGTTTTTTTGTCAATTCATTAAATTTAATAGATACAAAGAAGATTTTCTTTTTCCTTACGAAACTGTCAAATTTATCCCGAACACCCTGTATATCTATATGTTAACGATATCCAGAAATTTTATATACTTGGTTTTAATCCTTTTCCCAAGTAAACAAAACAAAGTTTTGTGCGTGAAATATATTCACGTCTGAGCTACTTGTATATGGAGGCTAATGACTTCATATCACTTGCCTTAGTATGTATCCCATAATGCAAAGCACATCCCCTTTCAGAAGTGCATAATGGGAAGGGTACTACCAAGACCGGTTTCGACCTTTGTTGAGGTCTCTTCAGTGGGGGTCAGACTCGGGAGAGATATCAAGGTGGAAGTAATGCAGAAGTCATATATATCTCCTATACAAGTAGATAAAAGGTGCTAGACCTTCTTAATAAAAATCACTGGATGAGATAAAGATATAGAAAGTTTTTTTACCTTGGGTGTAATATACGTTAAAGATACCCACTGAAGAGACCTCAATAAAGATCGAAACCAGTCTGGGTAGTGGCCCTTCTCATTATGCATTGTATTACACATGCCTGAAAGGGGGTGTTCTTTGCATTATGGGATACATACTAAGGCAAGTGATATGAAGTCATTAGCCTCTATATACAAGTAGCTCAGATGTGAATATATTTCACGAGCAAAACTTTGTTTTGCTTACTTGGGAAAAGGATTAAAACCAAGTATATAAAATTTCTTTGTATCTTTAACATATATTACACCCAAGGTAAAAAAGCTTTCTACATATATTACATATAAATTGCATGTCAGTACTGTGATTAATCCTTTACCATCTTTCATCAGTATCCAATTGTGATCTAACTGTTTTTCAGCTTGTAAGTAGTATCTCCCATCTGTCCATAATGCAGCACACTCATCAGTTACAATAGCAGTACCTAGAGAAAAAAAAAGTTATATCAAAGTGTTTAGCTTTTTAATTCTCAGTTTTTTAAGTATCAATTCTAAGTATTTCAAAAATAAGTCTATTTCACTACAAAAAAAAAAAAAGTGCACGTCATTATAGCTAATAATAATTATTATTATTACATTCTCTGTAGAGTAAGCAGACTCGTCATGGGAAGTGGGGGGGTCCATTCAATTGACAACATATTTATCATATTGAACATTAAAATCCTTACATCCATTAATGATTCTCCAAGTAAAAAATTACTTCTATTACACAACTTCCAGAGATAACCTCTAGTTCTTTCTCTCTCATCTACTCTTTTTATAATCTCTTCTGTATTAATCCAATAAAATCCCCTCACTAAGTTGAACATGTCTATCATATCACCTCTTTTCCTCCTATTCACTAAACTGTGTAATTTACCCTTTAACCTCCCTCCATAGACTCCATTCCAGAGTTCTGATGTTCCAGTCTCATAATGTAGAACAGTAATACATATCCTAGGAGCTATTGTTTTACATTATGGGAAAATACCAAGAATAGTGATCGGAACTTGCTCCACCTTTGCAATGAGTTGCCCTGGCATTGCACTATCACGTGTTGGCTTACGCTTGGACTCGCTGAACTTTATTTATATAGTTTCTATATTCAGCATGAAACGCTTAGATGAGATTTCTATCTTTTAGTTTCTTATTCGGCTTTGAAATAATGTGGGATTTAATATCCCCTTAATTTAAATGATTTTTACATGTTAATTTAACTATCTTAAAAAAGATCATCACCTGGAATATACACAGCATGAGTCAAAATGATGTCAGCAATTAGAAACACTGAGGGAAAAAAGAGAACAAAAATAAAAAGGTGGCCCACTGCATGCTTTGCATGGATATGGTGGACCAGCTTTGAGGAAAAGGCAACATTCCTGTCAATAGTGTGTTTCAGTGTGGAAGATACATTTATCTACTTCAGGAAAAGCAAACAGACATAAATCTGTATGTGAGGATTCTGAGAATACACATACTGCTGTTGAGCATTCAATGGAGGACAGTCCAAAAGTTAATATTTTTTGAACTCTCCTCCCACCAATGTTCCTAACATTGGAAAAAAGTTTATGGCATTTGCTTGACAGGAAATGCAGTATCATTTTGATGTGTGCTGAGCAACACATGGTTCCCACACTGAACCTTTTTTTTGCTATGATTATGAAAGTTCAGTGTGTGTGTGGGGAGGGGGAGACGTGTTGCTCACAGCACACATCAAAATGATACTACATTTCCTGCCAATCTGGTGTTCACATAAGCGATTCTTAGGTCATCCACATCTTGTGGCAATGGCGGCATGCATACAGAGCTCTTTATGTTACTCCAAAGGAAAGAGACAAGGAGAGTTAGAACCAGTGACTGCACAGATTAGGCAGCAGGCTCCAGTTCATCCAATCAACTGCATATATTCATCAAACAGGTCAGTTATAGCACAGTGGATGTACTAAGGTTCAAAGATAGCAATGGATTTGACCTCAAGGAACTATAAGTTAAGTATAACTAGAAGTGTTTACTACTTTTGCAAGAAAAAGAATGGGTCATAACTTTTTTTGTGTGTCAGGAACATTTAGGGTAAGAGAGTCCAAAAAATTTAACTTTTGGACTCTCCCCCACTGAATGTTCAACAGCAATATGGATTTTCAGAATGCCATATAGAGATTTATGTCTTCACTTTTCCTGAAACGAAGAAATGTGGCTTTCTCAATGAAACACTATTGACAAGAATGTTGCCTTCTCCTAAAAAGCAGACCCATCATGTCCATGCAAAACATGCAGTATGTCACTGTGTCATTTGATGTAATGGCCTCGTTAAATTCTGAATGAAACTGAAATTAAATCCATTTATGTATCATTCGGATTTAACATGCAATAACATTCCCGGGACCAATATTGGTATATCAGAAGAAACAAAGCTAACTGTAATTTATAAGCAACATTAGTAATTTAAGTAAAACTTGTCTATGCATCATGTTGTAAACAATTATTGTAAATTTTCTAATATTTAAACTGTGTGGATTTTGTGCAAATACCTGTGTACTACCGGAAGAAAGATAACCAGATTAGATAGTGATGGCCTGAAACTAAACACGCGCACCAAGTAGGATGCGCAAGCAAGTTCCCTCTGTAAAGCACGCTAGGGGAGAGTATGGCGCTAGGTGCTGAAAAAGGTAAGGTGTCATAGGAAAAGGGAGAGAGAAGGATGACGTAGGGAGGAAACATCGGGCACGTGATTTAAAAAACATAGCGCCGCTAGTTCTTGGCATTTTTTCTCTTTCCCCTGAATTGGAGTGGTCATTGAGATAGAGGTCGTTGGAGCATGCTGAAGTGTCTATGGCAAGTTCGCCAGTCAACGAGTAGGCCAGCAGATTGGAGCTCCCCGATCACCATGGAGATCGATACGCCATGCCGAGAGTCAACCTGAGAGCCAGATTTACCTTTTGGCGGATATGTGTCTAGTTCGAGTCCATCAGTCGAATAGTGCAGATGAAATCAATTAAGAGAAGGATCAAGAAAACGAAGTTCTGTCGAGATGTATGTGAAGGTCGAATAATTCCCTAGCCTTTGGTAATGTAGAATTTTGATCTGTTATATAATTGTATTGAGGGGAACAACCTGTAATTGTAAAAAGGACTTTAGGTTTATCATGTTTCGATTAATGAAAGGACTTTAGAGATTATGCTAAAGGAAGTACAGGAACTTTAAGTTTCAGATGGAGGAATTGTGTGGAAGCTCGTTTGTTATTGATTTATGAATGACCATCGTTATGTGCAAAATGGATAATTAACCTTTGATAGAATTTCCTACTTGAAATAATGTTGTAACATATTACGGGAGAATTAGAAATTTTAGTTGGGTATACTGATTTCCTAAAGTTGGTGCAATTCTATGTCAGAGTTTGTTCATAAAGTGTAAATTGTCTGATTTTGTAATTAAATGTTTTTCTTTAGTATTAATTGATGACTTGCCTGATTTCCTTTCTATTGCACCGCTCATTAAGTTAGAACCAATGCAGGATATAAAATGCAAGGGAGGCTACGACTGTGAAATGAATTTTAGTTAATTGATGAATTTAGAGTTTAACGACAGTGCTTAAGAGATATTAGACAGTGTACTAAACCGAGTTCTAGTTCCTTGATTTTGCATTGTTCAATAGACTAGGATTTAGGGTGGCGCAGTATAATAGAAATTTTCCCTGAATCTGAAAAGGAACTGGCACCAGCACTGAAACAAAGGAATTGGCACTATCCAATGGCAATCCCTTTGTCTTCAATCCACGTGCACCACTCTTAAGAAAGTTTTCAACGGCCCGGATTAAATATTGAGACTGCATAGGAATTATAGTATATTAACTTGATGCATCGAGTAAAGAACTTTTATTGAAATTAGGCTAAGGAAATTATATGAGGGAATAAGTCAGGATTAAGATCATAAATCACGACGTTAGGAGAGAAAAGAATAAATATTACAGCCTGCAGTTGGTGTACACACCTGTAGGGTGACTGTGCAGAATTCAATGCAGTTTTCTTTGGTATACATTTCTTCATGGCTACATCATATTAGCTTCTGTGGACCTCAAACATCTGTTGAATGTGATTGTTTCCTCAAAGTGTGGTCAGCTTGACCTTGCCCTTTGACCGATACAACCAATCTGAAATCTGCGATATGATTTACGATTAAAATTTGCAGATGGAAGATTCCTTTCATTATAAATGCTCAATGAGCAGAGGCAAAAAAAAAAAAAAATTGTGATCTGAAACTGTAAGAGAGAAAGAGTGGAGTCCTTTGCACACTCCACTGTAACTAATTCTTGTGCCTTCATACACTTTGAGTTCCTTTTTCTTCCTATCAAGGATCAGAATTTAACTCGTCTGGCTTCACTGGTCTTTCCATCTTGCAGATGGTCCTCCTCTCTCTCTCTCTTTGGTCTATATTTATCCACTTCTTTTAATAGCTGATATATTTCCATTAAATAAAAATGCTCTTTTTCTCTCTATATTTCATGATCTTTATATTTATGTTGTAAATACTCTCTTCTAATGTCTTCATTTTTTATATAATCTAATTTTGTGCATTCTTTCATTATCCTTAAAAATATCATTTTTGCTGCCTCTATTCGACTTTGACCTTTCTTTTTAAAGTTCAAGTTCTGAACCATGTAACAGAACGGGAGCAGTCATTACTTTGTAAAATTTATTCATATTTATAAATTTAGGGACACAAAACACACGTGTTGAAATGAATATTTTACTAATTATTAATAAAATAACGCTTGATCGGTCATCATCAGAAGGATACATGTGTATAGGAACTAAGCTACATGCTGCTGCACTCTATAAAGGTAAATTAAATCAATGTTGTTAACTAATCTTTTCCTTAGCCTGACCTCTAGTGATAAAAAAAAATTTAATTAAATTAAAATAAAAATTAAAATAAATATAAAAAAAAATTAATTAAATTAAAATTAAAATAAATAAATGAAAACTACAATAAACTCTGCTAAATGTGTTTTGTATCCCTAAATTAGCGGAGTTTGTTCTCAAGTTTCTTGAAATGGCAACGTGACGTTGCCGAAATATTGAAGTATATTAAAATCTATTTTAATGTATATCCTAGATGACGCTGTAATTTCCTTAAATTATTTAGTAAAAAATGCATGACCAACGTCTAAGCCTTTCTACAAGAAGAGTTTATTGTAGTTTTCATTTATTTATTTTAATTTTTAAATTTAATTTAATTAATTTTTTTTTTATCACTAGAGATCAGGCTAAGAAAAAGATTAGTTAACAACACAGATTTAATTACAGAGTGCAACAGTATGTAGCTTGGTTCCTATACACGTATCCTTCTGCTGATGACCTCGATACAGGGGTCGAAACATCAAGTGTTATTTTATTAATAATTAGTAAAATATTAATTTCAACACGTGCGTTTTGTGTTCCCTAAATTCTTAAATATGAACGCTGATCATTGTGTAACCTTAAAAGAAAGAGTTGTAAAATTTATGTTGGGTTTAATGTTTTAAGAAACCCAACTTAAATTTTATGGTTTATATATATATGTATATTCATTTTTAATATTAACTGACTTAAAACCCGAGAATTATAGCAAAATGAGATTTATTTGAAAACGCAACATGTTTCGTCGAGATTGACTTCATCAGGCGTTAAGAACATAGAAAGATATTAAAAGACACTGAAAATAACATTGAGACACTCTAAAGCTATACAATTATAAAGTTATAATATATAAAAAATATATATATATATATATATATTTTTTTTTTATTATTATTATTCAGTGTCCTTTTAATTGTTCCAACAATTTTCTAAAAATTTGTTTTTGATCTATATCTTTGTCTTTTAGATATGTTCTTCCTCTCCTCTTCAAGGATTAGGCATTTGCCTGTTCCGACTTCACTGGTCTTCCTCTTTCTTCCCTTTGACCTATATCTATCCACCTCCTTTGGTAGCTGATATCTTTTCTTCCTAGATAGATGTTCTTATTTCTCTCTATATTCCTTGATCTTCTCATTCACGTTAAAAATATATAGTTCTTTTCTGATGTCTTCATTTCTTTATTTCAATTTTGTGCATCTTTTAAGTGTTCTTAAAAAATCTCATCTCTGCAGCTTGTATTTTACTTTCATCTTTCTTTTTAACTCTGTTTCTGAACCAAATAACAGAGTGGGAGTGACCATTACTTCATAAAATTTTAGTCGAGTTTCTCTTCTTGTTTTTTTATTCAGTGTCCTATGCATGAAAAGGCTTGTGTTCATCGTACATGTAAATTTATTTTAATGGTATTAATGAGAACACAGATTGATAATAAAATAATAAATATTTATTAACTTACTGCTGATATTTTGCTGATATTACATCCAGCATCTTCAGGGCACAAAAACAGTTTGTCACAGTACGCGAAACAAGAACAATTTGATATAACAATGGGACTAGTTTACTCTTTGCGTTGTCCATTGCAACTGTTTCAAGTCCTAATTAGGCACCATCTATGTTGGGAGAAAAAAAATGAGAAAGAAAGTAGGTATTAATTAGATATTTTTGGTAAATTCATACAGCCATACTTGTTGAGGTTTGGAGTATGTTTCAAGCTTCTGTTGATTCCAGAAACAATCTCTGTGACTTATGACTTCTGTGTAGCACTTTTGTTTTTTTCCAATTGATCCTGTGTGCATGATATCTAAGGCATGGTGTGCTAGCTCAACTTGCCATAAGGACAGTGCCAAATGTATTTTATTTGATTTTTTTTCACTGAGGCGGATGTCCACAGTTTTCTTCCTGTCTGTCCACAGTAGGCTCGATCAAAAGAATACTTTTGATTGAACACAAACAAGGCACTCGAAAGACTCCTAGATGTGAGAAAGAAGAGATTCTGTCCTTGGGTAAATGGATGAGTTGTGAATTTGACATAAGGTTTAAATACAGTGCGTACATGATGTTTATTAAGCACTCTAGACATATCTTTTCAGATGTCTTGAATGTTGGGGATGGTGACAGTTTTGCTGCAGTCTTCTGTGGCAGACAGTGGGAGGGGGGATTTCTGGGGAGCATTTAGCATTTTTTCTATCTTATGGGGATTATAGCCACTGGCTAAGAAGGTGTGATGTAAGTGAGTGAGTTCACCAGTGAGACCATTGTCATTGGAACAAATCGTTCTAGCTGTAAGGATTAGTGCTTTTAGGATACCATACTCTTGAGATGGGTGATGGTGTGATTGTTTGTGCAAATAACTCCTGTATGTGTGGGAATAACTAGCTTTTCCAAGTGTTCCATGTAGAAATTGAGAACTCATTGCTGTCCCATCTAATTAGATGGAAAGGGAAATCATACAAACTATTAGATGGGACAACAATGGGCTCCCCCTTAGCCAATTTCTACATAGGACACTTGGAAAAACTAGCTATCAGTATATATTTGACCACATGTTCCAGACACATTGGATACATTCTTAGCATATTTAAATATGCCAACACCCAAAAATCTACTTTACAGTGAAATTGGAAGCTAATGACTGTCTGCCATTCCGGAATACACTAACCACACATCTTCCTGATGGTTCCCTGTCCTTCTCGGTTTATAGAAAACCCACACATACAGGGAGATATTTGCACAAACAATAACACCATCACCCATCTCAAGAGTATGGAATCCTAAAAATACTAATCAACAGAGCTAGAGTGATTTATTCTAATGAAAATGCTCTCACTGCTGAGCTCACTCACTTACATCACAACTTCTTAGCCAGTGGCAATAATCCCCATAAGATAAAAATAATAATAATAAATGCTCCCCAGAAATCCCCCCCCACTGTCTACCACAGAAGACCACAGCAAAACTGTCACCATTCCATACATTCAAGGCACATCTGAAAAGATATCTAGAGTGCTTAATAAACATCATGCACTGTATTTAAACCACATGTCAAATTGGCAATTCTCTTCTGTTCACTCAAAGACAGAATCTCTTCTTTATCACATCCAGGAGTCTATGAAATGCCCTCTTCATATGACTGAGCCTACGATAGGCAGAGAGGAATGACTGTGGACATCTGCTTCAGTGAACATAATACATGTCTAGCAGACCATGACTTAGATACCCTTGCACACAGGATCAAGTGGAAAAAAACAAAAGTGCTACACAGAAGTTGTTATAAGTCAGAGAGATGTTTCTGGAATCAAAAGAGGCCTTGAAACATACTCCAAACCTCAACAAGTATGGCTGTATAAATTGGCCAAAAATTTGGGAGACAGTAATCTTAAAACCTAATTAATACCTGCTTTCTCTCTCGTTTTTCTTTTTTTCTCCAACATAGATGGCACCAATTAGGACTTTAGTCTTTGTGTTGTCCGTTGCAATTGTTTAAACTAATACTATTGTTATACCAGATTGATGTAATATTTTTGATGTTGTTGAAGAGGTAATAGCTGCAAAATATCACCAATAAGTTAATAAATAGTTATTTTCTTATTAGTATGTTCTCATTAATCTTCAGCAGCTTCTCCCACATAAGTGGGGTCACTGTTGATGATGAGTCTCCTCCACGTCCTCCTGTCTTGGGCTGTCACCACATCCAAGTTTTTCATCCTCAAGTCCTCTTCCACCAGTTCCCTCCATCTCTTCTTTGGCAGGCCACGCTTCCTCCTTCCTTGCAAATCCATCTGCACGACCCTTCTTCCCACATATTCGTCCTCCCTCTTCATCATATGACCAAACCATCTCAACCTTGCCTCCTGTATCTTCGCTCCTAAGTTCGTAACTTTCACTGTTCCCCTTACATAGTCATTTCTCAGACAATCCTTTCTGGTCACACCGGACATCCACCTAAGCATTCTCATCTCTGCTACTTCCATCCATCATCATCATCAAATTCCTGCCATGTACCCTCAAGGGGTGTACAGGATATGACAGTACTACATGAAAAAATTACATCATTACTAACTTCCTATCTACAATTTTCCTCCAAATCAGTCTGTTACTTGTCAAGACTCCAACATTATCAGATCTTATATTTCTATCGTCTAAGGCACTTTGTACCGTATCAATCCACCTATATCTTGGTCTTCTTCTGGGTCGTTTTCCTGCCAACCTGGCAGAGAACACTTGTTTTGCTAATCTTTCCTCTCCCATTCTATTTAAGTGACCATACCATCTGAGATTAGCTCTGCTAACGCATTCCTGGATGTTGACAATGTCAAGTTCTTTCCTAATATCCTCATTTTTAATATGATATTGCCATTGATGCCATCTGTTCATGCCTCTAATCTTTCTCAGGACTCTCATATCTGCGGTCTCTAGTCTTTGGTCAAGTGTTTTACTTCTGACCCAGCTCTCAGATCCATAAGTTAAAATTGGTTTGAACACAGTCTTGTATACAGCTAATTTAGTGTTCCGACTAATTTCTTTCTTATTCCATATGAATTTATTCAATTGACTTCCCACCATACCAGCTTTGCTGATTCTGTTGTCTATTTCTATATTTAGTTTACCATCTTCAGTAAAAATTGTGCCTAAGTAGCTGAAATGTTTTACTTGTTCCACAGGTTCTCCATTCACAACACAGTTGACATTTTCAATGATTCTGCCTATTTTCATTGTCTTTGTCTTTTTATTGCTGACCTTCATACCATATCTATTACAACAGCTATTCAATTTAGTCAGAGAATCTTGCAGACTTGTAGCGGATTTATTTAGAAGTATAATATCATCCGCATAAAGCAAAGAGCTGACATTAACATCTCCAATTTTGATATCAGGTTTAATACCACATTCCTTCATAATGTGATCCATATAGATAATGAATAACAGAGGGGATAATGTACATCCTTGTCTCACACCAGATTTAACATTAAACCATCTTCCTGTACTTCCTTCAATTCTAACTGCTGACTCACAACTCAAATAAAGACTAAGTATTGCTTGATATAATGCCCCATTGACACCATATAACTGCAGCGTATTGAATAGCTTCTCTCTTGGCACCTTGTCATATGCCTTTTCCAAATCGACAAAACTTAAATACAGATCTTTGTTATATTCCCATGCTTTCTCGACTATTTGTCGTAAAGTGAAGATCTGATCCTGACAGCCTCTATTTGGCCTGAATCCAGCTTGTTCTTCACCAAGCTTTTCTTCCACAATTCTTCTCAACCGTTTCTCAAGTATACTTGCATAGATCTTGCCAGGAACACCCAGTAGGGAAATACCTCTGTAATTCTCACATTCAGTTTTATTTCCCTTTTTATATATGGGTACTATGAGAGCTCTACTCCAATCATCGGGAATTCGTCCCTCTGTCCAGGCTTTCTGAACTATGCAGTGCAGCCACTGTAAGACTCTTATACCACCATACTTCAGCATTTCTGGTCGAATATCATCTACTCCAGCTGCCTTTCCACGTTTCAAGCCTTTGATGGCTTTTTCTACTTCAAGTATGGATATGTATTCCTGACTGCATGCCTGGTCAGTGTTTTTTATCACTGTGCTGTCATCACTGCTTGTTTCATTTAGCAGTTTTTCAAAGTAATTACTCCATACTTCAAGGATATCTTTTTCTCCTGTTTTCATTTCACCTTTATCATCTCTAATTCCTTTTACAGCACTCTTTCCTCCATTCCTAAGCTTCTTCAACAACCTCCAGAATATTTTGCCACCTTCTTGATATTTATTTTCTATATTCTTGCCAAAGTCCTCCCATGACTTTTGTTTAGCTAGTTTTACACACTGTTTAGCTTTCTTACATTTGTCTCTGTATTCTGTAAGAGTAAAAGCTGACTTATTTGCCAGGAACTTTTGATATGCTTTCTTCTTTTCCTTCACTGCCTCTTTAACTTCCTGTGTCCACCAGGGAGTTCTGATTTTTTTATCTTTGCACACAACCTCACCACATGCCTCCCAGGCAGAATCAATCAATGTTTCCTTCAGAGTTTGCCACTGAATCTCCAAGGTTTGCTTCCTGTTCTCAAACTCTTTCATTTTCTTTTCAATAATATTTCTGTATTTTAGTCTACAGTTTACATCTGAGAGCTGCTCAACTTTTATTCGCTTTAAAACTTTCTTACATGTTATTCTTTTCAATATGAAATTCAATTTTATCCTGCTCAAGACTAAATAGTGATCACTTCCAATTTCAAATCCTCTGTACACTCTGGTGTCCTGCACCAGGGAGAAAACATCACTATCAACAATAACATAGTCAATGAGACTTTTCTTATTCCTAGCCTCTTCTCTCCATGTGAATTTGTGCACATTTTTATGTTGGAACATGGTGTTAGTAATAACCAGTCCATGTCCTGAGCAGAAATCCAACAGATATTTGCCATTATTATTAGCTTTGCTCTTTTCTCCAAATTTTCCCAAAATATTTTTGTATGTCTCACAATCATTTCCTACTCTACTATTTAGATCCCCAACAAGGACCAACTTTTCCTTTTTCATTGTGTCAGTTGCTTTTTCTAAAGCCTCAAAAAATTCCTCCACTTCTACCTTAGTAGAACCTTCTGTGGGACCATAGGCACAAATAAGTCTCATTGTCCAGTTCCCCATTCTCATATTTGCCCACATTACTCTACTTGAGACTGACTGCCATTCAAGAAGATTAGCCTCGTATTTTTTGTTGAATACTATGGCTACTCCTTCTTTTCCTTGATTGTTATTGCCTGAATATAACATTTTGTATTTATTGCTCAGAAAGATCTCACCAGTTTTGGTCTTTTTTGTTTCAGTCACCCCTATTATGTCGATCTGGTACTTATCTAATTCCTCAGCTAGCTTCATTTCTTTGCCATTCAGGCTTCTTACGTTGATAGTACCGATCTTTAACTCTGGTGATGTTGAGTTGGGATTTGTTTTCAGATTTGTTCCAGTAGCTGACTTTTCGCTGTTCGCCCTGGTTCCCTGGCGAAAACAACGGGGGCCTTGTTTAACCGAGCGACGCCCCAGCCGGCATGAAATTTTGTCATGTTGTACCATCATTTTTTATTTTGGTTTAACCAATAAGAATACAATTTGGTCGGCTAAATCCCAAATTGCCAGCCCATCCTCGTTCGTTCAGTATCAAAGTAGATACCCAACAGGGTGCACCACGAGAAGGTGAGGATTGGACATTAGGTCAGAAGCCCTGGTCGGTTCTCCGCATTCCTTTAAAGGCTATGTGGAGGTCTCCTCTCAGTTATACAGCTTTGACCCTTAAGCACCCCGCTACTTCCATTCTGCTGATGTTATTTTTCCTAAGGGCCACAGTTTCTATAGCATACGTGATAGCTGGCCTCACTACCGTCCTATAGATTTTGCCTTTCAGATTGATCGGCATCCTCTTATCGCATAACACTCCAGCCATCTCCCTCCAGTTCCTCCAACCCGCTTGTATCCTGCATCCCACTTCCTTCTCAGCTCCTCCATCTTCTTCCACTGTTGAACATAAATATCTAAAGTCCCTCACCTTCCTGATGACATTTCCTTCCAGCTCTGTCTCCTGGCCACCGCCCACTGTGCAACACATACACTCTGTCTTACTTCTGCTCAATCTCATACCTCTCTCTTCCAGTACTTTTCTCCATCTTTCCAGTTTAGTTCCCACTTCTTCTCTTCAATCTGCACACAGCAAGATGTCATCTGCATACAACATTGTCCAAGGCGCATCTTCTCTCACCTCCTCCATCACAATGTTAAATAGAAACGGACTTAATGCTGACCCTTGATGCAAGATAACTGTTACTTGAAAACTTTCTGTCTGTCCCAGACAGGTCTGAACACTTGTCTTCACATTTCTGTACATCTCCTGCACCAACCTGACATATTTCTCCGGAACCTTCTTCTAACTCAGACACCTCCAGACTTCTTGCCTTGGCACTCTGTCGTATGCTTTCTCCAAATCAATAAATGTCAGATGTAGCTCCCATTGTTTTTCTCGAAACTTTTCCATCATCTGCCGTAACCCAAAGATAGCATCTGTTGTTGATCTACCAGGCATGAAGCCAAATTGTTTCTTTGCAATCTCCACCTCCTTCCTCGATCTTCCATCAAGAACACTTTCTAGGATTTTCATTGTGTGGGACATCAACTTTATTCCTCTGTAATTTTTACAGTCTTGTACATCCCCTTTACCCTTGTAGATGGGGACAAGAGTACTCTCCCTCCATTCCTCGGGTATATTTTCCTGTGTTTCCTGTTGGCAAACTTCCGTGAACAGGTCCCACAGCAGGTCAATTCCCTCTTCCCCAGTGCCTTCCATGCCTCCACTGGAATCCTGTCGGGGCCCACCGATTTTCCATTCCTCATCCTCTTCATGGCCTCCGTCACTTCCACTCTACTGATGTTCTGCACCATCCCCTCAGAAGGCTGCCCATCTTCTATGCGAGTCCTTGCATTTTCCTCATTCAAGAGTCCCTCAAAGTATATTCTCCATCTGTTTCTTATGTCCATATCCCTCCATAATACTCTTCCTTCAGTGTCTTTGATCTGCCTCACATGTAAGATGTCCTTTGCTGCTTTATTTGTACATTTCTCTAGTTGGTAAATTTTTCTCTGTCCTTCCTTTGTTTCTAATTGATCATACAGATCTTGATATGCTATGGCCTTTGCTGTGCTACAACTCTCTTGGCTTCTTGCTCTCTGTACACCTCTCTATCCTCTTCCACTCTTGACTCATCCCACTTCTGCTTTGTCTTCCTCTTAGCTATCACTGCCACTTGTACATTATTATTCCACCACCAACCCTCCTTCTGCTCTCTAATCTTTCCAGATGTCTCACCAAGCACCTCGATTGCACAGCTCAGGATTACTTTTGAATTATGTTTCCACCAATCTTGTACACTTTCCAGTCCATCCGAAATCCTCTCCCTAAAACGATTCCTCACACTCTCTTCTTTTAAGCGAAACCACTTAATTGTCTTCATCCCATGGCTTCCAGAGGTTCTTATCTTCGATCTTATTTTAAAGTCTGTGCACAGCAGTCAGTGTTGCTGTGCCACTTGATCTGTTGGAATTACTTTACAATTTGTCACAACCTTAAGATATTTTCTTCTAGTCAAAATGCAGTCAATTTGTGAACTGTTGTTACCACTCCTAAATGTTATCAAATGTTCTTCCCTCTTGTAGAAAAACAAGTTCACAATTGCCAGATCAAAAGCTAATGCAAAGTCCACAACCCTCTCTCCTTCCTGGTTCATCATTCCCACTCCATGGACACCATGCACCCTTTCACAGTCTCTATTCTGTCTCCCTATGTGTCCATTCAAGTCTCCTCCAACAATCACCATCTCGTTTTCTTCCAGTTCCCTCATTTCTTCATCTAACACGTTCCAGAACTCATCTTTCTCCTCTGCTGTCTGCTGTATGGCCAACTTGCGGGGCATATACACATAATACGACCACCCGCTCTTCTCCAAGACCCAATATCATTTGCATGATCTTGTCGTTCCTTCTACCCACTTCCAGTACTCTGCCCTTCATTCTGCCACACACCACAATTTCTACACCATTTCTTCTCTCGTTATTTGCTCCAGAGTAGAACAATTTATATCCATCTCCCAGTTCCTTTGCCTTTTCCCTCTTCCACCTTGTCTCCTGCATACATAAAATGTCCAACTTCCTCTTCATGTCTGCCACCTCTCTTCTCCTTCCAGTCATGCTTCCAACATTCAGTGTCACCACTCGCACCATCCCCTCCACCTGCTGGGCTCACTTCTTTAACCGCACCCGCCCTTCATGCGGTAGCCCTCGTCCACTTCTCGCAGCTGTAGGGCGATGTGGCTGCGCATTGCTTAAGGGGTACGCCCTAGCCCTCATATCATTTTCTCTTTGACTCATATCAGAGCTAGAGCTGGCAGTGAAGTTTTACGACCGGATGCCCTTCCTGACATCAACCCTCACCATTTGTCCGGGCTTGGGACCGGCACCTATTGAGGCTAGCTTGCCTCCTTCGGTGGCTGCATAAGACGAAATGACTTAGCAAGATAGGAAAGATTCACCCCTAGCTCTCGAATACTCTAACAGCATCAGGGGGAAGGAGCAAGGAGAGGAGAAAGAAGCAAAGAAAGAAGGGGAGGGACCAATGTACAGAATAATATAACAGATGTATATTACGTGAAGTAAGGCTTGGTCCAGCATCTGGTACCTCTGGTTTGCCATGCCCGTACTCACTAAAGTGGGCTCGCTCTTGAGGCCTGTGTTCTCATTAATACTGTTAAAAAAAATTAACATATTCAGTTAATGTCCTTTTAATGGTTGCACAGATTTTCTGAAATTGCTTATTTTTTCATCTATATCTTTTAAATATGTTATTATCCAGCCTAAATAATTAAACCGTGTCATCTGGTTTAATATTTTATTTTCTATAACTATTCTTGATCTAACATGATCCTGACCTTTAAAAGCAATTGCTTTTGTTTTCTTTTGTGAAATTTTTAAATTGTATTGTTGGCTTATTTTGTTTAATTCGTAAACTCATTTCTGAAGATCATCTTCATTGTCTTGTAGTATAATAGTATATCATCTGCATACAGTATTGTATTGCTAACCCGCTTCATTTGGTTAATTGGATACCTAGTTTTATTGTTGTTTTCTATATTTTAATAATCTGATCAATATGTATATTGAAGAGTTACAGATAAGCTATATCCATGTGACACCCAAATTCATTTTAATCTTTTCTGTTAATTCATTACCTAACCGTATTTTTGTATCATTATATAAACTCTGTATAGCTTGTAACAAATGTAATGAACATCCTTGTTTTTAAATTATATTCTATAGTTCTCTGTGCATTTTATCAAAAGCTTGCTCGCAATCTATAATGGCCACGAGTCTCTAAATTAAATTCTCATCTTTACTAAATGATTTAAGGAAATTACAACATAAACTAGGATATACATTAAAATAAATTTTAATATACTTCAATATTTCGGCAACGTCACGTTGCCATTTTCAAGGAATTTAAAAATAAGACACGTGCATGCAGGCACAACAAACAGTAAGTGAGGAAGAAGCAGGAAGCTATTATTTCTCCTAAAGTCCTGATGGTGCCCCCTAGCAGGCAATGTTGGTATTCTTGGGTGATTAGGCTGAAGGTCTTCTGATGTAGGTTACCCAAATTTGAGGCAGTCTCATGCAGCCAAATTTGTTGAAGTTTGGATTGTTTCTTAGGGCTGAAGCTGATTCCATTAAAAGCCTTTCATATTTGTATTTACTACCATGTATTATCGTGGCTTTCTTCCACCATATTCTATGGCAGGTATCCAGCGCATGGTCAGCAAGACCAGAGTGGCTGTATTGGTGAAACCAGATGTAGTCCTTGTGTTCTGAAATTGTGATATTTGCTGTCCTGCTTTAGCTGTTTGGCTAAAGTAGGACAGCATACAGCTGCAAGGGACCTGGTATACATCAGGTAGATCAAGGCTGGGGGTGCTGGTTGGTCTTTAATAGAGTGGATAAGGGATGTCAATTTTTTATATGGTCTGTAACAAGAAGTTAAGTCATGTTTTTTTAGGATTTTTGTAATTTTTTCCG
This sequence comes from Typopeltis vanoorti, assembly GCF_054136105.1. Lineage (NCBI taxonomy): Eukaryota > Metazoa > Arthropoda > Arachnida > Uropygi > Thelyphonidae > Typopeltis > Typopeltis vanoorti. The sequence continues at coordinate 18,428,984 of NC_143557.1, read as the reverse complement.
AGGTGCCTCGGATATAGGGTATGGTGATGGATTTAGAGAAATCCTTGTTGTGAGGAGGGTTGTAGTTTACTGGTTTCCATATTTTTTGGATTTTTTGGGGGGTAGCCATTGGATGAGAAAGTGTTGAGAATGTGGTTTAGTTCTGTAGTTAGGGCATTGTCATTTGAACAGATAACTTTAGCCCTGTTGTGTAGTGTCTTAATGACTCCATATTGTTGTGAGGAGGGGTGGTGGGATTGTTGGTGGATGTATCTGCCTGTAAGGGTGGGTTTTCTATAGACTGAGAAAACCAAGGTTCCATCAGGCTGGCAGGTGACTAATGTGTCTAAGAAAGGAAGGTAGTTGTTTTTTTCCTCTTCCAGGGTGAATTTGATTCTGGGATGTGGGTTGTTTCGGTGTGTTAGGAAGGAGATGAGTGCATCGGAGCCATGTGGTCAAATAGCGAATACATCATCAACATAGCCAAGCCAAATGGTTAGTTTTTGTGGGGCAAAGTTTAAGGCTTTCTCTTCAAAAGTCTCCATATAAAAGTTGGCCAAGGGTGGGGGAGAGTGGAGAACCCATGGCTGTCCCTCTCTATTTGCTTGTAGAATTTTCCTTGCCAAACAAAATAGCCTGAGTTCATTGTGAACTGAAATAGGGCTGTGACCATTCCATTGGGAGGAAATTTAGCTTGGATTAGCTCTAAAGATTCTTTGAGTCGGACATTTGTGAATAAGGAGGAGACATCAAAACTGACCATTATGTCAGTGTGTTTGAGTGTAAGATTTTCTATACTGGCTTTGAAGTGGGCTGAGTTTTTTTGTGTGAAGGTGTGTAGCCAGTATAGCATGAGAGAGCTTTGGCCAAATGTTTAGCTAGTTTGTATGTGGAGGAATCAATGCCATCCATTATGGGACGTAATGGCACATTTTCCTTATGTATTTTTGGGAGTCCATAAATACGGGGGGGGGGGGGTATGGAGTTAAATGGTTTTAAGTTGTTAGTGATTTCCACAGGCCAAGAAGTGACCTTCTTAAGGAGCCTGTGGAGTTTTCTAATTTGTGAGTTGGTGGGATTGTACTCGACATTGAGGTAAGTAGCACGATCTAACAATAGAGCTTTCAGCTTACCTATGTAATCCTTTTGGTTAAGCAATACTGTGGCATTCCCTTTATCAGCTTTGGTGATTATTATTTCCTTGTTTTTCTTTAATTCTAGTAGAGATTTAATTTCTTACTGGGCATGTTGGCTTTTGGTGGTTTAGCTTTGGTCAGAACACAAGCCACATCCAGTCTAACATCATTGGCGACGTGGTTTGGAAGGTGTCGTATCCGTTGAATTCGCATCATAATATCTTCAGCAGGTATTCTTCTGGGCACAATGGCGAGTTGTGGCCACGTGCGAGGGCGTCAAGTGCTTCTGGTTTCACACTAAATGATGAAAGGTTGACTACCATTTCGGAAAAAAGCCATAAGCCAACATGCCTAGTAAGGAAATTAAATCTCTACTAGAATTAAAGAAAAACAAGAAAATAATAATCACCAAAGCTGATCAAGGGAATGCCACAGTATTGCTTAACCAAAAGGATTACATAGGTAAGCTGAAAGCTCTATTGTTAGATCAGACTACTTACCTCCCTATGGAGTACAATCCCACCAACTCACAAATTAGAAAACTCCACAGGCTCCTTAAGGTCACTTCTTGGCCTGTGGAGATCACTAACAAATTAAAACCATTTAACTCCATACTCCCCCATATTTATGGACTCCCAAAAATACATAAGGAAAATGTGCCATTACGTCCCATAGTGGATGGCATTGATGCCCCCACATACAAACTAGCTAAACATTTGGCCAGAGCTCTCTCACACTATACTGGCAACACACCTTCACACATAAAAAAATCAGCCCACTTCAAAGCCAGCATAGAAAACCTTACACTCAAACACACTGACGTAATGGTCAGTTTTGATGTCTCCTCCTTATTCACAAATGTCCGACTCAAAGAATCTTTAGAGCTAATCCAAGCTAAATTTCCTCCCAATGGAATGGTCACAGCCCTATTTCAGTTCACAATGAACTCAGGCTATTTTGTTTGGCAAGGAAAATTCTACAAACAAATAGAGAGGGACAGCCATGGGTTCTCCACTCTCCCCACCCTTGGCCAACTTTTATATGGAGACTTTTGAAGAGAAAGCCTTAAACTCGGCCCCACAAAAACCAACCATTTGCCTTCGCTATGTTGATGATGTATTCGCTATATGGCCACATGGCTCCGATGCACTCCTCTCCTTCCTAACACACTTAAACAACCAACACCCCCACCCCCCCTAGAATCAAATTCACCCTGGAAGAGGAAAAAAACAACTGCCTTCCTTTCTTAGACACACTAGTCACCTGCCAGCCTGATGGAACCTTGGTTTTCTCAGTCTATAGAAAACCCACCCATACAGGCAGATATATTCACCAACAATCCCACCACCCCTCCTCGCAACAACATGGAGTCAATAAGACACTACACAACAGGGCTAAACTTATCTGTTCAAATGACAATGCCCTAACCACAGAACTAAACCACATTCTCAACATTTTCTCAGCCAATGGCTACCCCCCAAAAAATATTGAAACCAGGAAACCACAACCCCCTTCCCCCTCACAACTAGGATTACTCTAAATCCATCACCATACCCTATATCCGAGGCACCTCGGAAAAAATTGCAAAAATCCTAAAAAAAACGTGACTTAACTTCTTGTTACAGACCATATAAAAAATTGACACCCTTATCTGCTCTACCAAAGACCAACCAGCCCCCCCTTGATCTACCTGGTGTATACCAGGTCCCTTGCAGCTGTAAGCTGTCCTACTTTAGCCAAACAGCTAAAGCAGGACAGCAAATATCAGAATTTCAGAACACAACGACTACATCTGGTTTCACCAATACAGCCACTCTGGTCTTGCTGACCATGCACTGGATACCTGCCATAGAATACGCTGGAAGAAAGCCACGATAATACATGGTAGTAAATACAAATATGAAAGGCTTTTCATGGAATCAACTTCAGCCCTAAGAAACAATCCAAACTTCAAAAATTTGGCTGCATGAGACTGCCTCAAATTTGGGAAACCTACATCAGAAGATCTTCAGCCCAATCGCCCAAGAATACCAACATTGCCTGCTAGGGGGCACCATCAGGACTTTAGGAGAAATAATAGCTTCCTGCTTCTTCCTCACTTACTGTTTGTTGTGCCTGCATGCACGTGTCTTATTTTTAAATTCCTTGAAAATGGCAACGTGACGTTGTCGAAATACTGAAGTATATTAAAATTTATTTTAATGTATATCCTAGTTTATGTTGTAATTTCCTTAAATCATTTAGTAAAATTGGTTATGCATTTTTAAGCCTTTCCATATAAATTCTCATCATTTTTCAATAATTTATTTTAGCACATAAATATTGTCTATATACGATCTTCCATGTCTGAAACAATTTTGTTCTACTGAGAGTAGATTGTTTGCAATATTTCTATGTCTTTTATTGAGAATTTTATTGTAAATTTTGTAACCTGTATTTAATAAACTTATTCCTCTGTAATTTCCACAATCATCTCTAAGGATTATTTCTAACTCTAGCATTAAGTTCTCCTGCTATTAATATATAGTCATTTTTATTATATTCATATAACTGTTTTTGTAGTTCGTAATAAAATCGTTCGGAATCGTCTTTCCTACCTTCTTCAGGGGCACATACTCCTGTGATATTTAAGTAGCTTCTATTTGTTTTTAATAGTTATAATTTCATTTATTGCTATAAATTTCCATTTTCACTTATTGCTTTCCATTATTGATTAGAATGGTCACATCACTAGAAGATCTACTATGTTGATCCCTCCACTATATAGCATAGTAAAAACCATCTATATCTTTTGTTCCCTTTAATTTTTTTTAGCTTCTATTATATCAAGACTATATTAATATTTTTAGTTTCTTGTTGTTTTACCAGTTCTAATTCCTTTGTTATTATGCTTCGTGGAATGCAGCTAAAAGTAGCCACGTTCCACACGGCTACTTTTAGCTATTTTTAAAATGTCTGAGATTCCTAATCATTTACTTTTGTTCTTTCTTGGTCATTTCCTTGTTTCAGAAAATTTTTTACTTGGTAAGGTAACCAACCTTATGCAAAACCTCCAACCTGGAGGCCAGGATCTCTCTCTTAGTCTGGCCCCTACCTCTTGATCTCCAGCTAGGAAGGTCCTACCAGTAACTTAACTACTACTGGCATAGCTCTTGAGGTCATTGATGCATGCAAGCCTCCTTACCATCAAGGTGGAGATACACTTAAGGAGATGTGTTATTATGCAACCTAAATAATTAACATGTGTCACCTGTTCTATTATTTTATCTTCAATGACTATTTGGGATCAAATATGATTTTAACCTTTAGATGTCATGACTTTCTTCTTTTGCAGAATTTTTAAACTGTATTGTTGGCTTATTTTAATTCGTAAACTGATTTTTTAAAGATACCTTCATTCTCTTGTAATATAATCTGATCATCTGCATACAGCATTGTATGCAGATGATCAGGATGATAACAGTTTTTCTTTTGATAATTTAGAATGATAACAGGCTGAAGTAGTTTGGTGCAAGCTATATAAGATAAAATTTATATTGATAGATTTTTTCTGGTTAATTGGATAGCTTGTTTTATTATCATTTCCTATATTTTAATAATTTCATCAATATATATATATACATATATATATATACACTGAACAGAGTTGGAGATAACCTACATCCCTGACTTCTCTTCTGATAATTTATTATGTAATGGTAACTTTATTTGTATCTTTATAAAGATACAAAAAATCTTAATATGACATAGTTTTTCTATATGCATTTTATCAAAAGCTTTCTCATAATCTAAAAAGGCCAAATGAGACTCCAAATTAAATTCTCGTCTTTTTCCAATAATTTATTTTAAAACATAAATACGTGATCTTCCATGTCTGAAACCATTTTGCTCTTTGAGAGATTGTTTGCAATATTTCTAAGTTCTTTTATTCAAAATTTTACTGCATATTTTACAACTTGCATTTAATAAACTTATTTCTCTGTAATTTCCAGTCATCTCTATCTCCTTTCTTAAATAGACACATAGTATAACCTTATCTTTTGACCAATCTGAGGGAACCTCACATTTCCTCCAACAGTTATTAATTTTAAAATTATGTGATGTAAATATTCTCTGTCACATTTCCAAAGCTCTGTATTTATGCATCTAATCCAGATGATTTTCTATTTTTTGATACCTTTATTGCTTAATTTAGTTCTTCCAATCTAATCGGTTCTATATGAGTACTGATTTCTTCATTTTTATTTTCTATAAATAATTTATTTTGTAAATACTTTTGGGGACGCTGTAACCTCTAGAGAGCACAACCAAATATGGTGGGGTGGTCCGAATATATTGAATAAGGACTCGTGGACCAACAGGACCATAAGGAACAATCATCTTGATCATAAGGGAAGTAGCACTCCCATCATCCCCTAGCTGGATCTATCGTCTTCTTTCTAAACTTTGAGGAAGATCCACTCACTTTAATCTTTCCTAAAAGACCTTTCAGCCAATTCTTCATATTTTATGACCCTTATGCTATGAGAGTACTCGAAGTGCCACTTCCCTATATCTATGTCCCCTCTAAAATCTACTCTTTTCTCTTCCATATACCCTATTCCTCCTCCGAGTTTAAATTTGGAAGAAGGCTAGTTCAGAGGCCTTAAGGTAGCAGCTCTACCACTGGACTATCCATTGCCAGGCTAGTAACCTGACATGGAGAAAATTAATCTACTTTGAAACTGTTAGAGAAAGATAATCAAAATGAATCTATAGAAAACAACACTGGAATGGAAAAGGAAAAACGAAAATGGAAACAACAAAATATAATACATATAGCAAAAACTGGAATGTAAGAAAAATAACAGATAAAGAAATAGAATTAGATCAAATATTAAATGAAAGAAATTTTCGAATAGAAGTAATCACTGAAACAAAAAAGAAATTAAAAGGAACCATGAGAATTCAAAATTTTAACGTAATATGTAGTGGAGTCAGAGACCAAAGAGCGCAAGTAGGTGTTATGATTTGCATTCATAGTTCTCTTTCAAAATAGTTAAAATATTATAAATCATGGAATGAACAAATAATAGAAGCTAGAATAAAAATAGATAGAGGTTATTTAACAATAATTGGTTTATATAATATGGATTCTAGGACTGACTTCAGTTGTTTTCTTCAGCCATTTTTTGCTCAGTGTTAGTGCCTGCGTGCACATTTCATTAATTTTTATTTTCCCTGAAGATGGTAATGTAACATTACCGAAATATTGGAAGTATTAATTAAAGTTATTTATTTAATATAATAATATACGTTGTTCTTTCCTTAAAATTAAGAGTTATGTATCACCAATGTATAAGCTTATCTACAAGAATAAGAGAAATAATCAAAATGAAAAAAGAAGCATATCATAAATGGTTAAGCAGTAAAAGATTAGAGGATGAAATAGAATATAAAAGAATAAGAGCCATAGCTAAAAGAGAAGTCAGAAAAAAACAGAGAATCATGAAACAAATTTGTTTCTAATTCAGAACATGATTTATATAAAATAAGACCCAATGCATATAAGATTTTGAAACATTTAAGTATAGATTAAAGAAAGTATAAAATTAAATACCAAATTGAAATTAGAAGAATTTCTAAATTTCTATACAGAACTGTGGACAGATAAATATTTAAATAAGAAAACACTGAATGAAAATGAAAAGTGAATAACTAAAGAAGAATTAGAAATCAGCCTGAAAGAAATAAGAAATGGAAAATCACCTGGAGAAGATAAGTTAAGTTTTCAGAATAATATAAATATGCAGGAATAAGGTTCAAAGAAATTCTCCTATTATTTTTAAATAAAATCTATTCAACAAGTAACCCACCAATAGAATGGAAAAAAGCAATTGTGATCCCTATCTTTACTAAAAATAGCAGAGATGACCCTAAAAATTATAAAGGTATAAATATTCAAAATTCCTGTTACAAAATATATAGCAGAATTTTAAATAACAAACTAATAAAATATTCTGAAAACTTTATTTTAGAAGTACGGAATGGATTTAGAAAAGGGCGATCATGTATAGATGCGACCTTTTGCCTAAAATTGATAGTAGAGAAAGGAAGATAATACAATTTAGAAGCACATAACACATTTATTGACTTTGAAAAAGCATTTGATAAAGTTAAAAGAAATATTTTATTTAACATATTAAAAGAAAGACAAATACCAAATAATATTCTAAAAGCTATCATACATATATAGGAAAATAATCAAATACAATGGCAGGGTAGAAGAGATTCTATGTACACACACACAGATGGGGCAGACAAAAATGAATGCAATATTTATGTACTGCCCAATGCTCAAAAAAAAAAAAAAAAAATTACAGTGCAGTTGCCTAGTCCCTCCCCACAAGAAAGAATACTGAAGTTTTACTATTTTTGTATGAAAACTAGTAAAGTACTTGAGTTTGAAAACAGTGATCTAGCATAAAATTCATTATAGGAAAGCTCTGCAAAAAATTAATATGCCTTTAACTGAGACAGTTAATACATTTTGTGTTTGTATCACTATTTATATTTTGAGCTGTAACAGAAAACTACCCTGCTTCCTTTCCAGATGAAGCAATGACTTTAAAACTTGCTTGTTTTCCTTAGAATCTTAAAAATTGTCTATCTTTTTAATAATACAAATATAAGTAATTACTTGACATTACTTGTTGAGGGTCAAAGTATCTTGAAAAGTTTACTAATTAAAAACTAATTAGATTTAAAGGCTTACATCAAGCTATCAATCTAATGTCATGTTCCTTTCCAGTATCTTCATTTTTTAGATAATTTTGCCATAGATAATATCCATTTGCTATTCAAATTTTCCTCTGAACTGCCTTATATTTGTGGTCTCTAATCTTTAATCAGTTGTCTATCTCTCAAACCATAACTCTTTGATTGGAAAATACCTTTTCCAATCCAGGTCATCTGTGGAAGAGATAACCCTATGTTCTGTCCTGTTTAAGGGTGTAATTAATGAGGAATAAGGAAAATGGTGAATGGGTTGCAGCAGGAGGTTGCTAAGCACTTTGTCAACAAATAAGTTTAAGGAGAGAAATGATAGTCATTATGTGAATAATAGTTTGCATGAGCATCCTCTGATAAGGATCCAGATCCATTAAGTTGTCCAGATAATAATAATATTCTGTTATCTATTTCAATATTTAATTTGCCATCTTTAATAAAAAATTTTGACTAAACTGGTTGAAATATTTTACTCTTACTATAAGGTCTCCACTAAAAATGCAATTGATGCCATCCATATTTTCCTCCTTATTTTCATAGTTGGTCTTTTTGTTGCTTTTTGTCTGAAACTTATCAATTTAGAGTAGTGAAGACTTTGAATGAATTTAACGAGTATAAAATCGTCTGCATAAAGATATCATTATTGTCTTAAAATTTAATAATTGATACCAGATTGTATAAAATAAATATGTTTACAAATTATTGCTTTTGTAATTTATTTATAAATACTTTCGCAAAATGTCACCGGAGACATGGATCTGAACAAATTTACCTGCACTGCCTGTAAATCCTGATATTGCAGCTCTCCTTTCATCGCATGGTGCTATATACTCACTCTGCAAATGCAAGATTAAAAACATTACTATACTTATATAATTTTAAGCAATTAAAAATATTCCTATTTCTTAATGTATCATTAGTTTATTATTATATAAAAGCTAATTTTTTTTTAAACAACAGCTCCATAGATGGAATTTCCAGCAACAGAAAATCCAAGATATTGGATTCAAATAGCCATTGAGCCATATTAGAGATTTTTTGTGCTCATGCCCATAAAAGGTTATTTTGACTAAACCTATAGTACAAAATACATTTCATTCGGTGAGTAGGCCAAGAAATTTTTTTTCTATTTTTACTAATTTTTTATTTTTGTATTTTTTAATATCTTTTTTTTTTGCAGTCTGCAAACCCTGCTCTAAAGACCAAAAATGGAACTTTTTTTACAAGCCACTTCAGGCCTCTAACAAGCAAGAAGGTCTCATACCAGGCAATGAAATTAAACTCTCACCTAAAAGTAATCACAAACATCCATGCTCATGGCAGGATTTGAACCTGCAACCTATTGGTTGGAAGAAAAGTAATGACTTTTCTTCCAACGTTTGTATTCATGATCTAAATATTCTGATCGAAATTCTCACATGTTCCAAACATACTACAATCATTGTGATATTTAAGTCCATAGATATCAGAGGGGAAAAAAAAAAATCTTAACTAATCTCTGGATACTAAAATGTACAATCCAACATCTCTCAACAAACAAAATGATTTGCAGTACAGATTCTGATTTAAATTCACAAGGATCATTTTAGGTGAGAATGTACAAATGCTATGGAAGGTTTGAAACAAATGAAGCAGGCAATCTTGATATCTTTAAGGTAGTTGATCAAGTTTGGCATTGTATGATCTACTCTTTCATTTATCTCTTCTTTCTATATATCAAACTTCTCCAGTTTATTACAAATCTGATCAACAAAACTTCTAAAATACATACCTTCACAAACCTAAATTTTGACATTCTTCCATGAGGTTCAGAAAAACCATGTTAAAGAATTAAACAAGAATATAATTTCTTCAAATTTAATTTACTTCATAACCAAGTAGAAAAACTTCAATGCCAGCTAAATGCCATGCTATTTTATTTACCACAAAAATCTCTTTTACTCTACTCTTATCACATACATCGTCTCAGAATTAAAGTAATAAAATGTGTTCTCACATTTCATGCAGGAACATTTTATGTAGTGCACTAATAACATTCTTCAGTATTCTTGATTTGATGCAGAAGAGAGCAATTTATATTGATTAATAACACTGGTTTTGATAAAATGTTTATATTCTTTAGCTACTTTTTTTCCCCAATATTCCAATTATGTAATTTAGATAGGTCTGTAACTTTACTCTAACTTATTTTATAGCCAAATAATTAATGTTATCGACTTCATACAGGTTTGTATGATCTACTTTTCCCCCATAAACTCAGATTTTATCCACCATAACTCAAAAATCACTCATCAAACTTGTGCCTGTTTCAGAATATGACTGGTAGGGTTTAGCTTCAAAAGAGGCACTGACCTGTCATGCTTTCATCCAAAAACATCATTGATAACACAGAACTCAGGTATCCTTGATGATTAAGAGCAGAGTCCATTGATTGTGTTTTTAAATATAATTTTTTCTTTTTTTGTTACTATTAACAGTAACAAAAAAATGAAGCAAAAAATCCTTCTAAAGAGTGAATCAATTCTAGATCAATGTAGAATCTTCCTTTCTAAATGTATTTTCTTCTTCCTTTATGACTTTTTCAAGGACAGTCAATTCTGTTCTTCAACTCTGAATATATTTCAACAACTTGTGTTTAATAAACTTATTTCTTTATAGTTTCAATATTATTATTATTTTTAAATAGGAATCACAGTTTCGTGGCTCCAGTCACTCTGTATTTTAACAGTGATATTTATTAAATTAAATCTGAGAAGAAATTACATTTTTGTTTGATCCTCCATCTAAGTGCCAAGCTTGCTCATGAAGTAAAAGTAATTAGTGTTTATCCAACCTACAAAACAATGACACTTCAATTATTATTATTCAGGCCTCCATGGAGTCAAAACCCATCGTGGGAGGTCTTTCCTAGGAAACACAAAGTCTATCATACCACTCCTTAAACTCATTGACCATTCTTGCTCTCACCACTCTAGTAGGCAATGTATTTCACTGTTCAACCACCCACTATGCAAAGAAACCACTCCTCACCGTCTTGCTCACAGTTTCCTTTTGCAACTTCCAGGGATGGCCCCATTGTCATCGCTCCTTCCTACTGTTCCATAAAGAACTCCCCAGTGTCAACCCTGTAACTATAGTTCGCCCACCAATTTGAGGTCCCTCGACACTTCTGCGCATGTCAGAAAAAGGAGAATCCATTCCTATAATAGGGTAATCAGTCTGTCTTGGGATGTAATAATAAACAAACTGAGTTTGTTTATTATTACAGGTCGGAAAATTTAGCTTTTCTTATACGAACATTGCTGTTTTTAAAGTGTAACTATTTTGCTTGAATAACAGTTGGAAAAATGTACGTAGAGTGTTAATAAGTGCAAATACTGTGTTCTACATAAAACAATGTCACTTCGCTCCATGATAAGTTTCCTTTTATTCTGGGACTTTTTAAAACAAAATCCGATTTCATGAAGTATTTTCCTTAAAGTTTCTCTTTTCGAAGGAAAATTAACTTTTTCTTTAAGCACAGGAATCAATTTCGGAACAGTTGGCACTCTTTTCTCGACCACGTAAAATTCATGAATAGCTCTTCTTATAACGTCTACATCAAAATCATTCAAAGCTACGGTTTCGATGGTTTTCTTTCTCTGGCGCTTTTTTTAGGAGATTTAAATTTTGGCTTACCTTCACCTTTTGATTCCCTACAAATTCTTTTAACAGTCGACCCCGATACGCCCGCAACTGCACTTGCACGTTTTATATCTTGAGAAAGGGGAACAAGAAGACGGCCTTCTGACGATTCTTTTTCGCAGAATGTCAGCACATTATTCAATATTCTTTTGCAAGATCTACTGAAACGTGTAACAATAGAACTTGTTGACTGTACTGGATCCATCATAAAAATTAATAATAAAAAAATAATGCAAAAAGAGAACAACAAAAATCAAGCTAGTACTAGTACAGCGACAGACAAGAAAGCACGTGATTTCACATGTTGGCGACCAATTCGTACATCCTTCATTTCTTTCTCCCCTTCAGCATGAATCGACTATTCTTGGCACCAAGCCAAGAAGGGATCTAGAAATGGTGGGCAAACTATACCTCTCAACAGCTTAAAAGTCGCAATCATATCACCTCTCCTATCCACCTAACTCTGCAGTTCACATTCCCTCAGCCAATCCTCATAATATTGTACAGTCCTGAAACCATCTTTGTTATCCACCTCTGTACCCCTTCCATAGTTAATATATCCCCTTCAAATCCTGGGGACCAAATTTGAGAACAATAGTCTAAGTGTGGTCTGATAAGGGTCTTATAGAATGGATTGATAACTTTTATCTCTGCAGATCAGCAACCTTCTCAGTATCGCAGCAATCCTGGAGTGGAGCTAACTTTTGCAATATGTTCCCTGAATTCCAGTTTTGTATCAATCATCACTCTCAAATCTCATCTCTCCCACTTCCTCTAGTACAGCTCCTCCAATCAAGTATGCAGCCTCTCATCGATGTATCCCAAACTTGAAGACTTCACACCTTTACATTTTGCTGCATTAAACCAGCACGCCCATTCATAGACCCATCTGTCTAGTTTATTCAGATCCTCTTGCAGGGTTGTACTATTATTACAACTATGTACATCTGTACTATTACTAATAACCCTTCCCAGCTTTGCATCATCTGCAAACAACTGAATATACCCCTGCAATCCATTGACAATGCCATTGATATAAAGGTTAAACAATACATGTCCCAGTACTGAGCCCTGTGGGACCCCACTTGTAACCTTCTGCCTCCTTGATACTGCCACACCATACACAACTCTCTGATATCTATCAGACAGCCAATTCGGAATCCAGTTGATTAACCTGACATCTAAACCTATGTGCTGCAACTTAAATATCAGCTTATCATGTGGCACCCTGCCAAATGGCTTTGCAAAATCCAAAAAAAGGCAGTATATGCCTTTCCCTCATCAACTGCTCTTGTCACTTTATTATAAAAGGCAATCATATTACTAAAGCAAGAGTACCTCTTAACAAATCCATGTTAACTCATGACATTGTCCGTGGAATGCAAGGGGATATTCGGTTGTTTGCGGATGATGCGAAGCTGGGAAGGACTATTAGTAATAGTGCAGATGTGGTAGCCCTGCAAGAGGATTTGAATAAGCTAGATAGATGGGCAAATGAATAGGGGTGTCGGTTTAATGCAGCAAAATGTGAAGTCTTGAGGTTTGGGAAACATCGATGGGACACCGCATACTCTATGGCAGGGTTTCTCAAACTGTGTTCCACGGAAGGTGAGTAGGTGTTCCGCGAGAAGTTCTGAAATTTGTCATTTTAGTTTTCGAAGCATTTTTCATGAATAAATATTTTATAGTAAAAAATATTCTGCGGAGAATAATATTCGTGAATATGTCGAAAAGCTCAGACCCGGAACACCTAATAACATCTGTGTATCGTTAATTTTCACACATCGAAACCTTTCAACGTTTGGGAGAGGCAATGCTGCTGTTTATGCGGGTCATAAAAATTGCCTGCAAGCCCATTACAACAATTGGTGTCATATCTTCTGTTCTCAAAACTGAAGGAAATGACATCTGTGTAGCAAATATCAGTGACCAAGCAGCATATTTTTAAACATGGAAGTATTCATGAATTATCGTTAATTTTCACGTTGAAATCTTCAACAATCGGGAAAGAGAATACCGCTGTTTATGACCGATCATAAAAATTGCCTGCAAGCCGATTACAACAATGGGCGGCGTGTTCTCAAAATTGAACGAAATAACATCTGCGTTGCAAATATCAGTGACCAATCAGCAAGGAAGTATAAAGAAAAATTTTCCACTGAAATTGAAGATCAAGGTAGTCCGATTCCGGTTCTCAAATCTATTACTACTGAATACTTTCTTCGCAAGTTCGGATTGCAGTGTGTAAGTGCTTGTTCTGAAACCAGAGTGCCGTGATTTTTTTAGAAGTAATAGGAATACAGAGTTAAAATCTGATATGAATAAGAGACAAGGCACTTTGTTTAATTTTTGTATTAAGAAATCTCTTATTGAAGGTGTTTGTGACAGAACAGATAATCATCCACCTGAAGCCTACAAAGATCTCCAGGATGTACAAAAGGAGGGGAAAACTACCAGCACACAGGAGAAAAAGTCTGCATTCACTCGTAAGTACTTATAATAATATTATAAATATATTTCGTGATCAGAATGGGATATGTAAATGAAAATCAGCACAAATTAATTTAATGATGTTTGCCTGAATAAACTACGACATGCTACAACATTTCATTAGTCCAGTGATTGATAACTAATTTAAATGTAATTTATATTTGTCAACATGCCACGCCATATACATAAGTGTACTAATACTCTTTATGATTATGCCATAATTAATTATTAATACTTATGTAAATGTATGAACTTTAAAAAAATTTGTAAAGGTATTTATGAGTAAATTTGTTGGGACCGGGCCCTGGAAGGGAAAAAAAAAAAAAATCAGCTAATGCCTTTTTATTCCCATATATAGGGAGTAGGCGAGGCGACTTTTTTTAAAAAAAATTCTTTTAACTAATTTTATAATTAATATCTGATTTATTTCGAACTGTTTAATTTTTGTTACTGAACATTTTATCAAATCATTCTTATTACAATTGCTTTTACATTATTGGATACGGTTTAGTACTTTTCTTACAAGTATTATTACAATTCATATTTCCTTTTGTGTGTTGCAGTCTTTTTTTACTATTTTGCATTATTCCTTTACTTTTATATTATTCGACATTTCTTATTTATAATCTTATTGTTTTTTATACTAAAGTTACCTTTACAACACAATTCTATTTTTTATTATAGCTCTGACAAATATTGGAATTTGAATATTATTGAAAAAATACCCATGGAATCTTGTTTAAAGAGAGGAACTTTAACACAAGGAGGAGCAAGTACTTCTGCTGACACATCTACTCGTATGATTGGAGAAGATATGGAATTGCAAACTGTGGTTTCTTCAAAAGCTAATATTAAAGAACAAGAGTCATCTAAGAACAGACCAAAACGGAAATATCATGAAAGTTATTTAAATTATGGATTTACGTGTATTGGCAATACACATGCTCCTGATGTTTTATGTAATAAAATACTAGTAAACAGTTCGTTGGCTCCAGCTAAATTTTGTAGGCACTTCGAAACGAAACACACACTGATTACAAAGGAAAAGATATACATTTTTTTAAGAGACAATGTGACTCGCTAGAAAAATCTAAACTTCAAATGGCTACAATTGCTTCAACTGAAAATGCAACAGAGGTGTCTTTTCGCGTGAGTTACCACATTGCACTTCATGGTGAAGCTCATACAATTGGTGAGACGCTCATTAAGCCTTGTGTGAAAGACATTGTATCATGCATGTTAAACGAACAGGTTGCTAAAAAAATAGATGCAGTAAAATTATCAAATGATACTGTTTCACACCGCATCAAATATCTTTCTGCTGACATAGAAAAAGAGCTAATTCATCGACTTAGACTTTGCAGTGAATATTCATTGCAAATGGATGAATCTACGGATGTCATAGGACTCACTGTATTACGTGTTTGTTCGTTACATATTTGATAAAAGTATTGAAGAAGATTTACTCATGTGCGAATATCTACAAGAAAAAACCACCGGAGAAGATATATTCAACTGTATTAATAATTATATTACAAAACAGGAAATCGGTTGGGAGAAGTGTATTGATATTTGTACAGATGCTGCTCAAGCAATGGTAGGAAAAATGAAGGGAGTTGTAACACGTATCCTGCAAGAGTAGCTACAAGAGCCACCAAAAGTCATTGTGTTTGGCATAGACAAGCACTAGTATCAAAAAGAATTCGTACATATTTAAGAACTATTTTGGATGAAGCCGAAAAAATGATCAACTACGTAAAATCTCGACCACTTCATTCCAGATTATTTAAAATTTTGTGCGATGAAATGGGTAGTGCACATAATGCAATTTTATTACATACTGAAGTGAGATGGCTATCCAGAGGAAAAGCATTATTGAGGCTTTTTGAACTTCGTAGTGAGTTAATGGTCTTCTTGATGTCACATAATTTAGGACAAAATTTTATTGAATTAAGAAATTCTTCATGGTTGATGAGTCTTGTGTATCTGGCAGATATTTGTACAAAGTGCAATGAAATTAACTTATCATTACAAGGAAAGAATATTACAATTTTTAATACAAGAGATAAAATTGCATCTTTTGATAGGAAGTTGCAATTCTGGATTTCTACAGTTGAACAGAATAATTTTGATTGTTTTACCACCTTGCATGAATTTTTGACTGAAATAAATTCTGAAGTAAATGAAGTATCTACCGTAATTTTAGAACACATGCATGACTTGCAATCAACCCTTTTGTAATATTTTTCAAAATCCAGTGTGGTTAAATTCCTGGGTTCTGAATCCATTTACAGTGACAGCTAAGCCAGCAGGCTTCAGTGCAAGTGACTATGAAAATCTAATTGACTTAATTAGTGACTCTGATTTAAAACAAATATACAAGGAACTGCCAATAAATGATTTCTGGACAAGTGTGTCAAAACTAGCTATTTGTTTTACTTCCTTTTACAACGACATTTATGCGAGGCAGGATTTTCATATTGTGCTGCAACCAAATCAAAGTCCAGGAAAAGATTCGACGCTACACCAAATATGAGAATTTAACTTTCTAATATTGTCCCTGATATCAAAAGAATTTGTAATTCAAAGACCCAAAAACATCGGAGTCATTAAGAACTTAATTTGCAATATATGTTTTACTATTTTAATGTGTTCTGTTTTTTACTAATTAACATTTGACAATAAATGATTGTTTTTTCTTAACACTTAGATTTACTTATTTTATTTATATTTACCTAACCTACAAAACCAGCAAACAGGAGAAAAAGTCTGCATTCACTCGTAAGTACTTATAATATTATAAATTTTTGGTGATCAGAATGGGATATGTCAATGAAAATCAGCACAAATTAATTTAACAATGGTTTAATTGATGTTTAATTAATTAATTATTAATCATTAATAATTATCAATTATTAATTAAGAATAAAATAAGCTAAAATAACAATTAATTAATACATTACAAAATAACCACGGTGTTCCGTGAACATTTCAGGATTTGTGAAGTGTTCCGTCGTAGAAAAAGTTTGAGAAACCCTGCTCTATGGGAAGAGTTATACTGGAGGAAGTAGGAGAGACAAGAGATCTGGGTTTGATGATTGATAGAAACCTGAAATTTAGGGGACATATTGCAAAGGTGGTGAAGGTAACACAGAGGATTGCTGCAATAATAAGAAGGACACTGACCTGCAGAGATAAAATGGTTATTATTCCATTGTATAAGACTCTGATCAGACCACAGACAATTATTCTCAGATCAGGTCACCAGGATTTGAAGGGGATAATTTAACTGTGGAAAGGGTACAAAGGCATATAACAAAGATGGTATCGAGACTGTACAATGTTAATTATGAGGATCGGTTGAGGGAGTGTGGACTGCAGAGTTTGGTAGATAGAAGGAGGGTGATATGATTCAGACTTTTAAACTGTTGAGAGGTGGTTACAGGGTTGACACTAGGAAGTTCTTTCGCTTGGTTGAACAGCGGGAAGGAGTCATGACAAGGGGCCATCCCTGGAAGTTACGAAAGGAAACAGTGAGAAAGAGGGCGAGGAGTGGTTTATTTGCATGGAGGGTGGTTGAACCATGGAATGCATTGCCTCATGGAGTGATGAGAGCGAGAACGGTCAATGTATTTAAGGAGTGGTGTGATAGACTTTGTGTTTCCTAGGAGGGACCTCCCTAGACGAGTCTTGATAGAGTTGTTTCTTAGAAAGGACCTCCCACGATGACTCTTTTGACTCCACAGAGGCCTGAATAATAATAATAACAACATTACCCTCATCTCCCAACACTGAATATGGTCCCTCACTAATTTCTCTAAGATCTTTACAGCTACTGATGAAACACAAACTGGCTTATAGTTAGACACATCCAGTCTGCTACCACCATTATGCAATGGAAGTTAGAATTGATATCTTACCTTCCTTCCATTCCTTGGGTACCTCTCCATAGCCAGACTTTCATTGAAAAGACAGGTCAACAGAGCTGTCAGTTCATTAGCATGTTCTCTCAAAACCCTAGGTAAAATAACATCCAGTCCCACAGCTTTATTGACATCCAGGGTACTCAGTATTTGGAACACCCTCAACCTCTAAACCTCGAACCCACAATATATCTCTAGAATTAAAAACTACTTCTCCAGGATGAAATACTCCAATGAAGTGTTTATTGAACAACTCCACTATGTCCTCTGCATTAGCCACTCTATTCCCAATTTTATCCAACAATGTCATTCTTACACAATCATTTTTCCTCCTACTGGCCACATAGCTAAAAAATTCCGTAGGATTATCTTGAAGAGACTGATACTAAGATCCAGTGCCAGTCTCTTCTCACATTCTAGTTTCACCTTCCTTACCATATTAGTCACTCCCCTGACCTGAGTCATATTCTTCATGCATCTGCTCTCCACTCCTCTCCTTATATCTCTCTTCCACAACGTCTTTTTCACCTGCAGTTCCTGTTTGATGTTTTTGTCATCCACTTAACACCAAATTGTGTCCTCTTCTTCACTGATAGAATAGCTTACTATTGCTGCCAACAAACATTCCTTCACAATTTCCCACACACACACAATGATATCCTTGCCTTCCAAGGAAATGCTCCAAGTTGATATCTAAGACTATTATAATCACCTGCCTTATAATTCCACATACGTTCCCTTTTCTTTGATACTCCTGCATATCTATTCATCTTCCAAGTCAAAACCACATGGTCACCCTCTCCAACTGGGGGGAGAGATGTCATCTCAGTTATTATCAGCTCTTCTGATGCTAAGACATCTGTTCCTCAAGAATTCCAGAAATTCTATTCCCTTATTATTACATGCATCTTCCTCATCCCAACTTATTCTGCTGCAGTTAAAATCTCCCATAACAATCATTCTTCTTGCACTTGCCAAGCTTAACCACATAAACATCTCCTGCTCCCCACCCTCTGTGCTCCTTGGCTTGTAGCAACATCCCACTAAATATCCTTTCTTGCCCACCTATACCTCACACCATATGCTTTCAAAACCATTAGTGTCACTGCTTTCCAAAGCCTCCACTTTTAGAGGACATGAGTCATCACTTATCATAAGCAGTACTCCACCACTACGTTTTCCCTTTGTATCCTGCTAAAAAATGCTGTACCCTGCAACTTCTATTCCTGTTATTATATCATCTTCCGTCAACCACATCTCAGAGATCCCAATAATCTTTGGCCAGGCTGATGCAATCGACACCACTAATTCATCTCCTTTATTCCGGATACTCCTGGCATTAGTATAAACCATAAAAATTGTCACTGCTTCTATACCTATCATCCCCTAGAGACTCCACTGGACTCAGTGTTACCTGATGTCGTTCCCCTTCCCCCAAGCACCCATTCCAACAAGAGGCCACCCCTGCTACCATCCACCCTGGGAATTCTAGTTTCCCTCCATTGTACCGACTCGTTCAGAAAACAGCAATCTCTCCAGATGTCTACGTCCTTCCTCATTCAAATGCAAGCAGTCTCTCACATACAGCTCCTTTTTGTCTTCAAATGCCCGCAAGCATCCACATATTCCAATCCTCTCTTCTGACACATTCTGGCTATTATGCTATTCATTGATTATATAATGAAGCCTGTGGAGAATTCATGACTAAATAAACACACGTAAAACCACAGTAATAGGTTTCTAATACATAAATATTTCGACCTAAGCGTCTTAGGACATCGTCAGCAGTTGGGAACAATACTAGGAATAACATATAGATAAGGTGCATAAATACAATGGAATCCAAATACGTGCAGCAGTGCTTTCTAGCATAAAAAAAAATATATTAAAAAAAATTAGATTATTTAGATTACATTAAAATTAAAATATTTTACACAATTTTGTATGACAATTTCCCATACTTTAGGAATGGCAAGGACATCATTGCAGTTTAGATTGGGTCTGTGAAGTAGGGCTTCAGCACTTTCTTTATATAAACGTTCATGTTTGTATGAAGATCTGTGTAGAAGTTTGGTCTTTTCCCAGTGGATCCTATGGTTTGGGTTTTCAACTCCGTGTTGGGAGAGGAGAGATTTCTGCAGCTTGATGAGACAGATGTGGAGTTGATGTTCAGAGATGCATTTAAGAACAGATCTGCCTGTCTGCCCATAATACGACCATTTACAGGAGCATGGTACCTCGTACATGCCAGGTAGTAACAGAGGTGGGAGTTTGTCTTTAGGCAGAATTGTCAAACATGTTAAATCAAGAACTGCTACAAGTGATTATTAGTGTTTCAAAAAATTTGGGGACCAAAGCTTTTGATAAAAGTAACACTAACCTACATAAAAAATACCTCAATTTGTTAAAGTCAAAGAAAAATACCAACAAATTACCATCCGAAAAATGGGTGGTTTAACTTATCTAACCATCCTCTAACAGAAGATGAATTAAATGTTCTATCTAGAGGTCATAAGTTTGCCATTCGTCCAAAATGCTTTCCATATCTAGATTTTATACACAACATCGAAAGAAACATAGGCCACCTCTCTAGTATCGAAGCCAACAAACTTCATTTTGAAATAGCAAAAATAATTTTTGATTTCAAACCACCATCAGAATTGAAAGCTCTTACCGCCTTAAAACATAATAAAAACATAATCATCACCAGAGCCGACAAGGGAAATACCACTGTGGTTCTTGATACTCAGTCATATGACCGGAAAATGAATTTACTACTCCGAGATTGAAATACTTATACATAACTTGATTATGATCCCATAAAAAGACAGCTCAAGAAACTGAATAAGCTACTTGATGAAACAACTTCTTTAGATGAAGAAACTGTAAAAAAACTCAAGACATACCACGCGAGACCTCCTAGAATATATGGTTTACCCAAACTTCACAAGAACAACGTCCCACTCAGACCCGTCGTTGATTCTATTAGCAAATCGATGTACAAGTTATCAAAATTCTTATCTAACCTTCTCCATCCCAACATTGGCCACTCAGCCTCAATTAAAAATTCCACAGAGTTTCATGCTAAAATAAAACACTCAACTGTTGGAAAGACATGCTAATTAGCTTCGACATTGTCTCCCTCTTCACTAATATTCCCCATAAAGAAACAGTGGACCTGTTAACTCAAAAATTTTTGTCTGATATCATTGAACTATTCAAATTTACAATTGCTTCTGGTTACTTCACTTGGAAAGAAAAAAATCTACAAGCAAGAGGAGGGAACAGCTATGGGGTTTCCCTTATCACCTAACTTGGCAGACCTGTTTATAGAAGATCTTGAAGAAAAAATTTTCGCGTTTCAACCCAAACCAAAAATCTGGCTATGTTATGTCGATGAAGTCTTTGCAGTCTGGGGTCATTCCGAACAAGAGCTGCATCTGTTTCTAGATAAAATAAACCTTCAAAAGCACTTTAAATTCGAGACCCTTATCATTCAAATAGTGTCTAACTTCTGGCACAAAATGTTTATGGAGCCACTCAGTGAAAATATCAATGGTCACCCAAGCTTTTTTGTTGGCCATCCAATGAACTGGCAATTTTTGAAAATCTACGCCTTTCATTGGCCGTGGTCTTAATGATCGATTTATGAGTAGTGGTTTTAACATCCGATCTCCTAAAGTGTTCGAACAAAATAGGAGTGTTATATGATCCTTTGCTGTTTTGAACCCACCAACTGTTTTTTGCATTTTTGATACACAAGTTCTGTTTGGCATTTTTTTCCAGAAAAGGCCGATTTCATCCATATTCCAAACTTGTTCATGAGTGTAACCTCTATCTTCAATTATTTTAGTTTTTGTGGAAATGCTTTAGCAGATGTTTCATCAGATTTCCTTTATTTTTTATATTATGAAAAGCATGTCTTTTAATAAACTTAGCCAGCCAACCATTGCTTGCATGAAATTCATATTTTTTCCTCAATTGAGATGAAGTATCTGGCTGCAGTTTTATAATCTGTTCATAAAATCTCAATGCTGATTGCTTGATGGAATTTCCGTCAACTGGCATTCTTTGTTGTACATTATCTTCTATCCACATCACTAAAGATTTTTCGGCCTTTTCTACAATAATATCTCTTGTGCTTGATGATAATTTCTCACTCGATTTTGTACCAGAACATACCGCTTTTTTAATAGCCTCTTCATTTTTCTTTATAGATCTGACAGTTGATTCATGGACTCCAAACTGCTTACCCACAGCCGTCGAACCTTTCCCAGTTTGAAGACGATCTAAAATTTGAATTTTTATATCCAAGGAAACTGCTTTCCTTTTTTTTTTTTTTTTTTTGGTTATCAGCAAATGAAAGTCTGAAAACTACATATAGCTTACCATTTATTATTTCTTGGCAAAATTATTAATTTTATAACGCGATTTTTATTTCACTTAAAAAATGCAAATGCAAAAAATGCGGTAACTGTGTTGTCTACTCAAACACCAAATTCAAACTGCTAAGAACTGCTTTTTTATGTGCAGTCAGTTATGTAATTCGGGGAATTCACAATAAATGAAATTCATAAGAATTTAGAATTTTCTTGATTTTAACGAGAATGCAATTCTACAAAATTCTCAGAATTTTCTTAAATTCCAATACTGATTTTTTCCTAACTTAGACTTTAGGTTGGTCACGTAAAAGCCTGATGGCATTTCCTGCCATCCAGGCAACAAATAAATAACCGTCTAGTTAATCTTTCTATAACCATGTGTTAGGCAAGGTCCTGGTTAAAACTCATAATTATGTTTACTGGAATGAAAACGGTCATGGAAATATCCAGAATAAAATATAAAAACTGTAGTAGCGCACATGCAAAAAGCATACAACAATAAGTAGATGGTGGTTTAATTATTATTGTGGCTTAATTATTGTAGCTAAACATAGTTGAATAAAAATATGTAACTTCTCTAAATTGTATTTTGCATTCTATAAACTGCATTCTCTGTATAAATATGTAATTTTCTTTAAATAATTTTTGGAAGTTTATAAATGTAGAGTATGCTATGCACATTTTTTCAAAAATCACTGCCACCTGGTCAAGGGTTGTCCAGGTAAACTCAGCTGCTGCTCAGAAGACATGAATAACTTGTCCTCCATATAGACCTTAAAGGAATGCAGAGAACTGACCAGGGCTTCTGACCTAATGTCCAATCCTCGCATTCTCGTGGTGAACCCTGTTAGGTATCTACCTGGATACTAAACGAACGAAGAACAAGAAACCTAAATTCCAAAGAGGGATGCTCACCCAATGGGTTAAGGTAGCTACCATTGTCTGTTGGACGAGAGATTTAAGTTAATGTTCCCCAAATCTTGGAAGGTTTCTTCTTCTTCTCTTCCATCTAAGACGGGTTGAGTCTTCTCTTGAATAGGATCTTCCAGTCTTTTCTATTCCTTGCTGTCCAAAAAAGTTCCGTCTATGTTCTGCATCCTGAGATGCTCTTTACTGATTTCAGCCAGGTAATTCTTGGGCTTCCAGGTCTTCTTTTTTTCAGTTGGAAAAGTATTGATTAGGACGTTAGGAAGTCTGTCAGCGTCCATGCGTACAGTGTGGCCAAACCATCTCAGTTGTTGTTTTCTAATTTTTTCTATTATTGTTTTTTATACAATAATTCTGGTCTGACTGTGCTGTTTGTTTTCTTTTCTATCCAAACACAAATTTATTTTATTATTAATATTAATCCCCAGATCCCCATGGAGTCAAGGACTCATCGTGGGAAGTACCTTTCTCATACACACAGCTTGTCATACTGTGCTTTAAATTTATTCAAATTCTCTGCAGACACCACACTTTCAGGCAATGCATTCCAATCATTCAGAACTCTCCATGCAAAAAAAAATCTGCTTCTCACTTCCTTAGTTACACCCTCCTTATACAGAATCCAGGAATGACCTCTTGTTCTCCCCCTCAGCTCTCACCATTTTATGAAAAACCTCTTAATGTCAATCCTATAACAACCCTTTACCAACTTGTACATGTCTATCATATCACTCCTGTTCCTCCCATCCACTAGACTCAGTACACTGCATCATAACTTTTCTTCATACTCAACATTCCAGACACCAGAACTACCTTAGTCGATGACCTCTGAACTCTTTCCAATCTCTTCATCCTTTTGAAAACCATGTGATCAAACCTGTGCACAGTAGTTCATGTGGCCTTATAAAATAAAAAACAATCTCCTTACAAGTCAGTATCCTCCAGTGTGTTGTCCTCACAAATTTGGTGATGTATCCTCTAAATTTTAGATCCTTATCCACCAACATCTAAAGATATCTCATTTCCTCTGTCTCGAACATATACATCACCAACAAGTGTAAACTCTACATCCCATCTTTGTTTTCAAAATTTAAAACCTTTACATCTCGCAACATCAAACTTGCATTCCTATTCCCATGCCCATTCACTCAATCTATTCAATTCTTGTAAGGCTAAGGCCACAACATCTTCTCTACTCTTCATAGTTCATCCCAACTTTCCATCATCTGCAAATAACTGAATATCCCCATCCAAATCTTCACCAATATCATTAACATACAGGTTAAACAGCAATGACCCTAAAAAAGAACCCTGGGGTACCACTAGTGACTTTCCTCTTCCGGGATATTGCTTCCCCATACACAACTTGCTGATACCTATCAGATAGCCAGTCTCTGATCCAATGAACTTATCTAATATAAAACCCCCCATCTGCTCTAGTTGACTATCAACTTATCATGTGGTAATCTATCAAAAACTTTGCAAAATCTAAGTATACTACTGTGTATCCCTCTCCTCTGTCCAAGGAAGCTGTCACCTAGTAAGTAGATTACTAAAACATGACCTGACTTTAACAAATCCATGCTGTCCAAAGATAATACCATTGTCGTCAACCCAATTCTGTATCCTAGTTCTCACCAGCTTCTCCAACAACTTATCCCCAACACCTTAACCAACAACATCTGACACACTGATAGGCCTATAATTTGATGCTTGAGTTCTATCATCTCCCTTATGAAATGCACAATCTTGTCCGCCTTCCACTCCTTTTGGAACTCGACCCAGTGCAAGTCTCGTATCAAAAAAATATGTCAAGGCAGATGCCAACTTCCTTGCACATTCCATCAAAATACGCAATGATATATTATTTAGTCCCACAACCTTATTAACATCAAGTTTGCTCAATTCCATCCTCTTGCTCACTTACTGTCAGTCTCTTCTCCCCATTATCAACTGCTCTAAAACTCTCCATGATGTCACATTCACAAGAACTTATGAACTGCTCATTAAGTATCTCCACTATATCTTCCATAGCAGCTGTCCTTATACCATTTTCTGAAATCGCTGTCATCCTTCCATAATCATTCTTTTTTTTTGCTGGCTACATATCGAAAGAACTCCCTAGGATTCTTTTTGGCTTCATTAGCTAACTGCTGCTCATACTTCAATTTTTCTACCCTTACCAACCAAGTCACCCTCCTTGTCTTGTCTTTGTAATCCCTCATGGAATTGATTATTACCACTTCTCTTATCTTCTTCTTCAACCATTTTCTGCCCACTGCTGTATGAAAGCCTCCTCCAGTGCCTTCCACCTTTCTCTGTTCTTGGCAATGGCTGACCAATTTTTCCCAACAAAATTTGACAATTCATGTGAGGCAAGCCTAGTTGGTACAGAGGTTAGAGCTGTTAACAAGTTTTAATGATAGCATGTTGTTGGGAAGGGGAGGATGATGGCATGGCAAAGTTTGTGTATGTAAGTATCTACCCATGTGAGGTTTTCTAAACCAAGAAAGAAAGAGTACCTTCCAGATTTAATTACTGTGTCTAGAAAAGAAAGACTAGTGCTATTATATTTTTCTACAGGAACTTTCTGCTGACATGGTTGGCCAAATGGTTAGCATAGTCACTCTCCAATCAATAGGAAGAGGGTTTGAATCCCACCATGGGTAGGGATGTTTGTGGATGTCTTTAGGTGGAAGATGAATTTCAACGTCTGGCGTGAGACCATGACTCTGCCTATTAGAGGCCAGAAGTGGTTTGAAAAGGTTCCATGTTTGATCTGTGGAGAAGGGTTTCCAGATCTGGTAAAAATCAATAAATAAATAAAAATACCAAAAAATATATAAAATCAATAAAAATAAGGAAAAAAAAAATTTAATCCACTTATGATATGAATGTATTATAGGTTCGCAAATAAACCTTTTGTGGGTAGGAGCCACATAAAAAACTGGAATCTGGAGTGATGGCTGTTGAGGTAAAGTCTCAGTGTCTGAGCCATGTGGCCACATCACCAATGCATCTTAGTCAGATAGGTTTGAGAACAGCAGTATGAAGCACATGTCTGCACAGTTAGCCTAGTGGCTTCGTGCTTCGCAGCCATATGCCTGGGGAAGGAGTGTCCTAGGTTCGATTCCCGTCGACAACATGAGGAGCTTAAGGATCTTCCTCAGCCATAGCCAAGTTAGCCGGTCTTGGGCATGGACAGCAGGATTTTTTCTGCCAGTTTACCTGGGATTTTTCATCCTGCAAGCAGGCAAACCAACCCCGTGAACACACAGGGATACAGTCAGGAATACTTTGAGGCATAGGGCTGACCATCTTATCCTCGTATTTCGGTTATGAAATCCAAGCATGCTTGGAAAGTTGTGGATCTTTTAAGCCTGTTAAAGCCATTGGGATAGATGGGGAGTATGAAGCACATGGTTTCCAAAATGCTTCTTACAGAAATTTTGGTTATAGGAGGAAGGAGGAGAGAGCTCATGTTTGTACCCTCAATCTGTTTACATGTGGTATCCTTGCAAGTGAAGTAACCAGTACAGATGACAAAACTGAAGAGATCAGGGTGATAGCAGGTTGGGGGGAAGGGGACATTTTAAGTAAAGTATCAGAAATGGGGGATATTGGTAAATAAACAAGTGATATCAAAACTAAACCATTATTATTTAAAACGAAATATTTAAACATATTTAAATATTATTTAAAACTGTATGCTTTGGATACCCTCCATAGAATCAAATGAGGAAAAATTTCAATGCTTAATCATAGTATAATAATTTTTCCTTATTTGATTCTAAGCACAGACAGTTTGAAATAATATTTAAATAATTTTAAATATTTAAATCTAAATAAATTTGATTGTTTCAACTTCCAAGATATAAGCATTAATTTTTAGACCTCCTGCCCAACAAGTCAAGGCTCCCCAGCATCAATAGAGGGGCCACTTTTTTCAGGCTTCTAGTCTCACATCTGCCACTTAACGTCTACCTTTTCTCCCAAATTCTATATTCTGAAGTTTTTTTCAATTGTTTACAAAACATTCTGCTGACTTCATGATATTTATCTTCATATTCTAAGTTTTATCATTTTGCAAATATTACATTTAACTTTTTTGCATTTTTCTCTGGATCCTCTCAGATTGTACTGCCTTACTTCACAGGAAGTTGCAATATTCTTCTTTTACAGAACTGCATCTTTAATTTATTATATCTACGAGGGTGGTCTGAAACGTTCTCAGCCTCGATCATAGATGGCAACACTATAGGCACTTTTTTTTTACTTATTTATTTTTTTTTTTTTGTAAATTGGTACATCTATCATAAGCATCCATGTGAAATTGCAAGTCATTCTATCAAGTAGTTTGTTTTATACAGCTGTCTGAAGCTAAAGTGTTGTCTGTATTCCTTGAAATGGATAAAATTGAGTATCGTGCGGTTATAAGTTTCTTTGTAAAAGAAGATTTAACGCCAAAAGAAATTCATTTGAAGTTCATAAAAGTTTATGGGCATTCTTCTCCTTCGTTTTTGACACTTAAGAAATGGGCTGCGAAGTTTAAACGTGGCTGTACAAGCCTTGAAGATGATCCATGTGAAGGATGTCCAAAAAGGTGTAACACCAGAAATCATTAATCAAGTGCACGATATGGTATTGGATGACCAGCGAGTCAAAGTACATGAAATTGCTGAGACTATAGGCATTTCAAAAGAACATGTAGGATATATTTTGCATGAAGAATTGAAAATGAAAAAGCTTTGCGCAAGATGGGAGAGCTTGCTCACAGCAGATCAAAAATGCACTCGCATGAAAATCTCTGAACAGTGCTTGGAGCGTTTTAACAAGAATAAAACTGATTTTGTGCATCGATTTATGACTATGGATGAGACTTGGATTCACCATTACACACCAGAATCCAAACAGCAGTCAAAACAATGGACAGAAGCCAGTTGTTCAGTGCCAAAGAAGACAAAGTCGATTCCATCAGCAGGAAAGGTCATGACATTGGTGTTTTGGGATGCTAAAGGCATTTTGTTTATTAATTATCTTGAAAAGAGTAAAACAATAACCGGGGAATATTATTCCGATCTTTTAACCAGACTAGACGAAAAAATTTGTGAGAAAATACCGTTTGCAGAAGAAAAAATCATCTTTCATCAGGACAATGCACCTGCCCACAAAGGTGTTTTGGCAATGGGAAAATTAAGGGATCTGCACTATGAATTGTTGGAACATCCACCCTATTCCCCAGATTTGACTCCCTCTGACTTCTATCTCTTCCCAAAAGTAAACCTCTTCCTCGCTGGTCAGCGTTTTTCTTCTAATCAAGAGGTTATTGCAGCTGTAGAGGGGTATTTTGCAGATCTTACTGAGAACTACAGGGATTAGATAATGGTGCTGGAGTTTCACTGGAATAAATGTATCAGGGAGATTATGTTGAAATTATAAATTCATTTTTTCATTGTCAGGCAGAGAACGTTTCAGACCACCCTCGTAATATCCATATACCACCCTCATATGTTCTGCTTTTCCTTTGTCAACCACATTTTCTCTTAGATCGATCAATGTTTTCTTCAGATTTGACCACTTAGTTTATGGTTTAACTTTTCTCTAACAATATAAGGTCTGTTCAAAAATATCAGGAACATAATTCATTTAAAATATATGACTTATGGGCTTATGAGCTATGGCAACATATCTCCTTAAATATTCTCCTTCCCTCAGTATATACTGTTTCTAGCATGGAATAGCTTTGAGATGCTCTATTGTATTCTGTTTCATTTCATTTGCATCTTGAAACCTTCACCCTTTAAATAGATCATGAATAAAAAGGTTTGACACACACTTTGCAGCAATCCTCTGCATTTCCAAATCTTTCAGAATTTGGTAGCAGGATCCAACTGAAATTCCTGTTGCACAGGACAGCTCTCAAATTCAGTGATCATTGATGATCTTTTCATGTACACAAGCCACTAAATCATGGGTGCACGATGTTAATGATTGCAAATGCATGACAATATATGCACTCATATATTGTCATGAGCTAACCCTTTCGACAACACTGAGATTTCTCCATTAGAAAAAGGACAGCCTGAAATGTCAGGCTGTCCTTTTAATAACAGTTCTTGAAATGTCCGTCTGAGCACTAAGCGGAAAATTCTTCTTACTTAAAAATGATTAAATATTTTGAATATGATGTTGTTTAACAGTCATAAGAATCTTCTGTTGAATCTGGAGATATTCTATAAACAATATTGTATTCTTCAACAAATACAGCATTAGTTAATTCAGCATAAACAGAAGCAATACAGTGATTAACAAAAAACAGCTTTTTTTTGCTACATGAATATGACTGATTAACAAGGAAAAGCTTGCATGGCAATGTGATGTGCTCAAGGAGAATGAAAAATCTCTGATTTTACAAGTTGGGAAGAGCAGATGGGTCATTCTGCTCAGATTCATCTACAAGAACATGGAGAATATATTTTACTCTATTATTTTCTGGAATGATTATATAACAAAAGTTGGAAAGCTCGCATTCACAGTCTGAACTTCAACAAAAATGATTGCCTTAAACTTTCACAATTTTGGGAAGTAATCCTAAGTAACACGCCTCATTCCTATGAATTTTGATTTCATTAACATTTAAATGTGGGGGAGAACCTCAAACAACTAAAACAGAAATGAGGAAATATTGAAATTTTTTTTTATGGCACAGGTTTTTTTTTTATCACATACATGAGAGATTGAGAGACCTATAAGCACAGTGTTGTATTTGGGGTCCAGATGAGAACTAAGATAAAAGTTTATTGATGTTTTTGTGAAGAACTGCAGGTCGTAGTTGTCTGGAATGCTTTATGAAGAAGGCTGTTCTAGAGGACAGAGTTTGATGGAATAAAAGAGGAAGAGGAGAAGCAGATTCAGTGTGTTCGGAGTTTCACTGTAAAGGGATGCTGAGCAGCTGCTGCTCTTATATTACTGGGTGCAACAGAAAGTTGAGGAATGGTGGTTACAATTCACTGGAGCAATGACCATGGAAGTACTTGTAGAATAGACACAGTGCTGAAACACTGCATCTGTGAGATGGAAACTGAAGTGAATCTGTAAGAGGGATCATCGATAAGCCCAAGTGCTGAACTCTTGACAGCATCAAGGATTTCAAGGAAAGTTTTAGGTGCACCACCCAAAACATGTGAGCAGTATCCTAAGCATGGGCAGATTTGGGTGTATATAACTGAGAGTAGATCGAGTGTAAAATAGGCTCTTGAATGAAAGAGAATGGCTAGTTTTTTGGATGCTGAGGAGACTATTGATGTGATTTGTTTATTCCCAGAGAGACTGGTCCAGTAAACATTAGTCCAAGTAGAAAACAGTTTTAATAAACAAGAATAAACAGTTTTGCTTACTATACCTATTCTTTTGGAAGATAAATGAAGATGTCCATGCATAGTGATAAATATTCCCGACCCAAGAGACACCATATTGCAAATGCAAGAAAAACAAGCTTTATTATAACACTATATGCAGTATTTTTACATGCCAATTAGAGTTATGTACTATATATGGCAACAATTAGAGTACATTGAAGATATCTGAAATGAAAATGAGACAACTCTGCATAATGATAAACTTGCATCCAACAAATATTATACATAATCATTAAGACGATACTACTTTTATAATCAGAATTTAATCAAAAACATTCCAGCTAAAATGCTGTATATATTCAAAGCCTTGTAAAAATGCACCCACTTAATGAGAAAGGACATAACAGCGAGTTCCCTCCTAAAGGGAAACACAAGATATGACACAGCCTAGAGTGAATGTGTTAAAGCAAAAAAAAAAAAAAAAAAAAAATCAACAAGACACTGATATTTTCTATTATATTTCATTTTAAAAAAAATGTTGGCCATGACCCACTAAACTGATTTCACGGCCCATTAACAGATCATGACCTGCAATTTTTAAAGCACTACTCTAAGTGATGTGTATTTTCCCTTCAGCCTTAGCTGGTGGGGGATAGCAATATGCTACTATACCAGGAAGATGATTATGAAACAAGGTTGTTTCCTGTTGCATTTCTTTCCATACCATAAGTATTCATGAATTGTAGTCGTGCGTATTCACGGGACAAGTTTGCCTGTTTTGAGGGATGAAAAACCCTCCACCTCTATATGAGACTGGTTAACTCACCTGTAGTCAAAAAGACCTGATAAAGGTTCCTCATGTCATGGACAGGAATCAAACTGACCAAAGGGCTTCATCTATACTGACTGAGCTATGAAGGCTCCCAAAGTGACACAGTGAAAAGAAAGCAAAAAAAAAAAAAAAAAAAAAAAAAAAAAAAAAAAAAAAAAGCTCCTCTATTTCATAAAAATCTAATATCTGGAAATCCAATCTTATCACCAAAAATGCCAAAATTTGTCTGTACAAAACAGTCAATCAAGCATTATTTATATATGGTTCCCAGACATGGAATATTATGAGCAGTTAATATGAACAAGCACCTCCATAGCACAATTGGAAGGACAATGGTACATTGAACCCTTCAATTGGAAAAGGCCTGAGTTTGATTCTCGTCATGACAAGATGAATCTGCATACAGGTTTTTTCCAATTGAAGGTGAGTTTGCCAATCTCATACAGAGGTAGGAGGGCTTTTTCTCCCAGAAACTCAGATTTTTCATCCTGCATATAGACTAACTGGCCTTAAGAACATAAGCAATTTAAAGAAAAAAAAAAATACTAGTGGTAGTGGGAAGTAGATGCCATTGGTGTAGGTGATGATGGCAGTGGGGGTTTGCTGTAGTTGGTGGATTAAGTGGTAGAGAGAGTTGTAGAATAGGTGCCTTCCCTCAATGGGTGTTTGGACTCCTTGGAGGTGTTATGTAATAATAATTTGGGTCAACATGCCTTCAATCAATACTGGGATACACATGGTAAAATATCATTCCTAATATTGTCTTCTTGAAGAAAGCCAGCAAAGATCCCTAATAGAAACAATTCAGAAAAGTCAGCTGAGATGGCTGGAATATCAACTTAGACATCCACTTTCACTTATGTTCAATGCTCTTGCTTTCTACAGATCAACTAAAGGACACAGAGGAAGATGAAGAAAACAGTTTTAGCAATGAAGACGAAGATGAGACTCATGAACTATCTGACATTTACAACTTGGCACAAAACAGACCAATCTCCATGAGTTGTTATATGAATAATCTCGTATATACTTATCTATTCATATATGAATAAATGATTCTGACAAAAAATAATAATAATAATCATATACCACCTCAATAACAGACAACTAGAATGCATGATGTTCATCGCAATTCTGTTCATGAATAAAAACTGCACTCACATAAAAATTATTGTTAAACAGTTTCAAGTTATCAACATCATATATAAAAAATATATTATATGAAATAAAAATGAATCTGTGTACAGAGGATACAGAAAACAAAATAAATGTAAAGGGAGGGGGAGGGAATCGCTAATCTAAAATATTTCACTAAAATTTAATACTAACCTGATGAGCATCACAGGAAGGTATTATATATGCCTGAATTGGTTCACTAATATAATT
The DNA here is from genome assembly GCF_054136105.1 of Typopeltis vanoorti. Taxonomy (NCBI): domain Eukaryota; kingdom Metazoa; phylum Arthropoda; class Arachnida; order Uropygi; family Thelyphonidae; genus Typopeltis; species Typopeltis vanoorti. Next base: position 18,396,119 of record NC_143557.1, on the reverse strand, counting down.
AGAATTCTTCATTAATGCTCTCAATTGTTTCAACAAGGCAGTAGTATTTTTACATGCCATTGTTACAGCTCTGAAGGTTTGCTTCAAAAATAATTTATTGGCAGAATATTTATTAACAATAACTTTATGAATTGCTAGACTTACAAAATTAACAAATATCATCAGTAATTTTTATGGCTAATACATTCACCAGTTTCATCCAAAGAAGCCAATAAATAATCCAGTAATTCCAACTGTATTATCATAACTGCCTGAATAATACAAATTTCTGTAAAGGGGAAAAAAAAAAAAAAAAAAAAAAATTAGATGGAGAAAAATATATCTAAAACATGTATACACAATAAAATTACATAAAACTGGATCAGTCTGCTAATCAACTTTCTTATACAGAGTTGGGAACTCTGCAATTAAAGAGGAGGTAACATGTAGTGCATAAATAGCTGAATACAGTATAAATACTACAATAAATGTGCTACTAGCTTTCTGAGCAATTCATCAATTTCAAATGTAATCTTAATGAGAAATGTTTCCCTTTTTGAAGTATTATTGAAGAGCTTGTAATAAAAACCTCCCTTCATCAATTAACTAAAAATCCATAAAACTACGTGAAAGTGATGATTGAAAATATGTGCAAGAATACATATGAATAGTTTATCCCGAAGTTCCCAGTGGATTACTAATTATTCAAGTAAGAATACTGATCTTTTTCTAACATACAAGACTACTTTCTTTCTATTTGTAGAACATTAGTTGAGGCAGTCCTTCAAGGCAAGGACTCTGAAACAGAAGCTGGAGAACTATGAGCTTTTGCAAAATGAATTGTGGGATAGAAGTGGGTAACGTTGAATATTATTATTATCTGAGACCTCCAGGAAGTCAAGGACTCATCGAGGATGAGGGAGGGGACAATACATCACCCACACCACTTGTCATACCTTCTTCTAAAGTCACATTAGTACTAGATGCATTCACCATCTCAACAGGTAAACTAATAATAAATGTTCCATTCACTCACTGCTCTATATGAGAAAAATCTAGCTCTCGCCCCTTTCTTTACCACACACAACATTAGTTCCCATGGATGCCACAGCGTTTCCTCCCCACCTTCCATATAACGAAAATTTTCATTAGTCGATATCCTATAACACCCTTTTAGAAGTTCATAGAACTCTATTATGACCACTTTTTCTCCTGTTTATGAAGTCTGGAGTCCACATATTCTCCATCTGTCATCATAATCCACAATCTTGATATCATATTTGTTACTACTCTCTACACCCTTTCCACAGCTTCTTTATCCCATCCAAACCCAGGAGACTTGTATGTACAATTGTATCTGTACATAGTAGTCTGGATGTGGCCACATCAAGGCCTTGTAAAGAGGCAAAATGACTTTTGGTACATGAGTAGTGTACACTAGTTCTTGTTAGGTCACATTTGGATCTGGAAATGCTTTCTATGTTGAATGGACATATTTTCAGGATTTGAAAAGAATGAGTCTTCAAGAGATTATGACGATTTCCATCATGTGGCCTATGGTTATGAGTCCTGCAAAGTAAGTATGCACCATTATTGCTGTAAGCTATTATGCATTATCCAGGGTGCATAATGAGGAGGCAGTCTACTTTACACCAATGAAAGATGCAATATAAATTATTATTATGTATCTCCATGGAGTCAGAAGACTCATTGTGGAAGATACATTACTCACACACTAGCCATTGTAAAAATAATCATAATTTATAATTCTGAATCTTTTTACAATTATTTCTCTATTTTAGTATATTATTAGTTTTCGTTTTGTAACACTTATTAACACTTGTGATGTGCCCATTATTGATATATTATTGTAAAAATGAAATGTAAAGCATTTGAAATTGATGTACTTACTAGATTCTGATAGTTTGTAATAATTTTAATCTTTTTTATTGTAATATAAAATTGTTAAGCGTTGCGATATTTGTTTTGTTTTGTGAAGACATTCTGTTTACGCTAACGAAGACAACATGTCAGCCATTATAGGTAACTTCTTGTTTGCCATTTAATGGAGTGCACATGCTCACCAAGGAGTTTGATGGGTCATTGACAGCTAACAAAGAGGGCATTCAGTATCCGTGGAACGGAGTTAAACAAGTAGAGAGAGAGAATGGAAATTTGAGAACGGCAACCAGAGAATTGTTCTTAGGAAGTTTACGTTTTACATGACAATATTTACAGAAGATTCCGAAAAGGAATCGTAGCACTGTGAATCTTTAAACTGGAAGAGCTAAGACTGTCAACAAGTGTTTAGTAAATAAAAGAAGATATCTGGAGTTGGCATTCCAATTCAATGTTTGAGGAAATGTTTAATGAAAAGTTTCATCTTCTGTCTTAAGGATGCCAGATCTATTTGTTATTCTACTGGAAAAAGCATCAGAATTAGTAAAATCTGAAACTGTAAAGTGGCTTAACATAAAGAGTTCTATTTACATATGTTGTTCATGAAGTAGTAGAAGAAATTTCTTTCTCTGGTACAAAAATTGGTCATTTGTGTGTCATATTGATATTGTGAGAGATAAGAATATTTGTACTCAAGTGAGACAGGAGGAATAATATTGTATGCTACATAAGGGAGATAAAAAAAGGATCCCATGGAAAATAAGTAAATTTTATGTGTTTGGAAAAGGGTCTAACAAGAAAACTGACTCTGATAAACATTTTGTAGTGTAAACAAAGTGTTTAGTCTGGAAGACCTGATTAAGTATATGCTTATGTGTTTATGTCAAAAAACGTTTAATTTTCTTGACCAAAAAACTCTGGAAAGACTTTTAATGGGATTATATTGATCAAGTGCATATAATAAACAACTATGTTATACCAACTAGTTTCACCAACTAAGGCTGGTGGCATCTTCAGGGTACATAACTGATGAAAAGCACTAAAAAGTAAAAAACTGTTACAAACTATAATCAACCGATTCCAATTATATTAAACAAAGAACAGAGCGCATACAATACATGCATAGAGCGTGCATGATATCACTTGTTGTTATTTAGGAACGTTCTAAATGGTCTAAGGAAATTTCTTTGAATTTAACTGAAGATGTTCCAGAATCTGAGTCCAAGGTACAATCACATGATTTAGGAAAAATAGAGGAACTAAAAACATTTCTTAGTGAAGAAATAGAAAGACAGCAGAGACCAATTGTAAAAGGACAGGAACTTCTGTTTAAGATGATATCTGATTTAACAAACAATATCCAAGAATCCTACAGATAATCAATCTTTCTCTTGCAAATCTACTGGTCTTGACAGAAATAAAACATCTCAAAAGAGATATGGTCTAATTAGATGCAGTGGAACCTGATCACTTTGCTAAAGACTGTTGTTTTAGGGATAATCTTTCTTTGTTTTCAATGTAAGAAATCTGAAAATATAGAAAAAAATTGGAAATAATTATTATTCCAATATCATATTAGCAAGAACAGAAATGTCAAACTACTCATTAGACATGAGTTCAACTAAAGGCAGCTCAAACCCTGAAAGAGAGTTTTGATGTAGTATTAGCTCCTTATGCTAATGGAGATAGTCCTCTGACAGTTCCACAAGGATTTATTGAAAATGTGCCTTGTGAAATCTTATTTGACACAGGTGCACATATTTCACTCATTTCTTATAGTTTGTTTAACAAAATTAAAACTAATTCCAAATGATATATCAGTTTTAAGTTATCCAATTAAGCTGAAGGGTATATTTGAATCAGAAATTTCAGCTGATAAGCAGATAAATGCTTTTATTTCAATTCCTTGTTTTCCTTTGAAAGTTTGTCATCCATTAATAGTTCATCCAGAATACTTGGAATTGATTTTCTGAAATGTCATGCAGTGTTCTTGTGTGGATCATAGAATACTGTTTGGACAGGATCAAGTGACAAAGGAAAATTAGAGCAGTGTCCTGAAATTTTTAAACATGCTGATGATAATGATCAAGTATTTAATATTGAGGCTCTAAAGAAAGATGAGAGGGAAAACATTGAGGAAATAAAGAGAACCTAGTGTAGAATTCAATGAAATCAGAAAACACTAATGAAGAAAGGAATAGAATTCTGAAATTCTTTAAATCTGCCTTTAAATTTTTTTCTGGTGTTTTCACAGAGAATATTGTTTGAACATCTTGCACTAATGCAGTAGAACACTCAGTGTAGATTTGTACTCAATCTCCTATTTACATTAAGCAATATCAAACTCCATTGAAATATATGGAATGTTTTCAGAAACTACTGAAGGAATATGAAAAGGAAGGAATAATTGAGAAGTTAAATTCTCAGTGGAATAGCCCATTAATCTTAACTGAAAAACCAAATGGAGGTCTAAGGTTTGTCTTAGACTTGAGAGCCATCACTAAGGTTACAAAAGCCTATTGATTTCCCTCTGAGTAAGACTGCGGAATTATTATTCTGTTTGAAAGGAGCACAATATTTTACAAAACTGGATTTAAATTCTGGCTACTTTCAGATCCCTTTTAAGAAAGAAGATAGAAAATACTTTGCATTTACTACTAAATGACAAAAATATCAGCTATGTAGATTACCACAAGGTGTAAGAAATTGTGCCATGTTATTCCAGTCTTTAATGAATTCTGTCTTAACAGGTATGTTGGGAAAGGGAGTCATCTATTTTTAGGTTGATCTAATTTATTCAAAGGATCTAGACAGCCATTGTAAAAATCCTGTGGAATGTTTTAAAGAGATTAGATGAAGCAAATCTATCTTTAGCGTGCCTCTAAATGCCAATTTGTCTTAAAAGAAGTTGAGTATTTGGATCATAAAATCAGCAACATAAAATTATACCAACTCAGTCAAATGTATAAGGCATATTATCAGCTAAACCTCCAAAAACAATTATGCAAGTTTGTAGATTCATTGGCATGTTAAATTACTATTGAAAATTTATTCCTAATTATTCACAGCTATTGAGACCCATAGTGCTGTACTTGACAAGGAAAGTGTCAGTTCAACTGGGGTAAAGCCCAACATGAAACATTTAACAACCTAAACTGGCATTAACTTAAGCTCCAGTTCTCATTTATCCTAAATGTGGTGAAATTTTTTTTTATCTTCCTGCTGATGCTTCGACTGCATTGCCACTGTATTAGAACAGAAAGGAAAAGACTTTAAGCCAGCAGCTTTTATTAATAGGAAATTATCAGGTCCAGAATTGAATTATTCAACCTTAGAAATGGAAGCACTACTACCAATAATTTTTCCCTTGAAAAAATTTAGATACATGTTGTTAGGACAACCAATTAAAATAAGATCTGATCACCAGCCTTCTGTCATTCCAAAGTGCTATGAAGAATAAAAATCTAAGTATAATTAGGTGTGCACCGGAACTGCAGGAATATAATACTGATATGGCTTATATTCCAGGAAAAATAAATATAGTAGCTGATTACCTATCTAGATCTCTAGGATCTGATTATGATAACTCATCTAGGGATAACCATTTGAAACAAGGTGAAGAGGACTCCATTATTCATGTTATTCATAAGATGAATAAGGAACATAGTTCACAAATTTGGGAAAAGGATGGGATTGTTGAAGCTCAAAAAAAAAAAAAAAAAAAACAGTACTTTTTTTTATGAAGCAGTACTCCTGATGGGGTGAAACTCAATTACCTAGATACGTTTTTCAACCTAGAAACCTTAGATAAAGATGGATTACTCCTATCTATAAAAATGGAAGAAGGTAGGTTGAAAGTGAAAATATCAGCACCAACACAAACGATTCCTTGGATTATGTACACTTATCATGATTCTGACTTGGCGGGACTCAATTCTGGATCCTAGTTCTCACCAGCTTCTCCAACAACTTAACTACAACACCTGACACACTGACAAGCCTATAATTTGATACTTGAATTCTATCATCTCCCTTATGAAACGGCACAATCTTACCCTCCTTCCACTCCTTTGGAACTTGGAACTAGACCCAGTGTAAGACTCATATAAAAAAAAAAATATGTCAAGGCATATGCCAACTTCCTTGCACATTCCTTCAAAATATGTGATGATATATTATTAAGTCCCACTGCCTTATTAACATCAAGTTTGCTCAATTATGGTCAGTCTCCCCCCCCCCCCATCATCAACTGCTCTCAAACTCTCCATGATGTCACATTCACAAGAACTTATGAACTGCTCATTAAGTATCTCCACTATATCTTCCACAACAGTTGTCCTTATACCATCTTTCTCCAATCACTGTCATCCTTCCATAATCATGTTTTTTTTTTTTTTTTGCTGGTTACATATCAAAAGAACTCCCTAGGATTCTTTTTGGCTTCATTAGCTAACTGCTGCTCATACCTCACTTTTGCTACCATTACGAACCAAGTCACCCTCCTTACCTCGTCTTTGTAATCCTCGTGGAATTGATTATTACCACTTCTCTTATCTTCTTCTTCAGCCATTTTCTGCCCACTGCTGTATGAAAGCCTCCTCCAGTGCGTTCCACCTTTCTCTGTTCTTGGCAATGTCTGACCAATTTTTCCCAACAAAATTACAATTCATCACTCCACCTTCTTTTAGGATGTCCTTGGCCTCATTTCCCTTCTTTCTGAATCCAGTTCATTAGTATGGTGTTCCACTGCTCATCTTCTCTTCTGGATTGATGTCAGTGATACAAGTCTGGCTTCTTATCCAGTTGTTTCACTTCTCATCTTTTAATTTGATGCCTAGCATCAGCCTCTCCATTTTTCTTTGAGTTGTTGCTAGTTTATTTGTCAGTGCTTTTGTTAGAGACCAAGTTTCACAACCGTACGTAATGACTGGAAGTATATACTGGTTAAAGGTCTTCCTTTTTAAACAGAGTGGGACATCATTGTTTTGAAAAATGCTTTTCAGTTTTCTAAATGCACTCTAGGCAAGTTGAACTCTTCTATTTATTTCCTTTTGGAGTCCACAGTTTAAATCAATGAGATGACTTAAATATGTATATGAAGAGACTCTTACAAAGAAATTGTTTTCTATTATTATGTTTTTCGGTGTTACAAAATGATTAAATATGATTTTAGTTTTCTCTGTTTATTTTTATACTTCTCTTATACTACCTTTTTTCCTCAGTCGCATGCTTAATCTCTTCATCCATCCATTTCACACCTACCTTATTTAACCTTCTGATCCTTAGAATATATTTAGACACTGCTTCTACTAGATAGTTCTTGAATATCCCCCAAGCTGCATTGATCTCTTTTCCAGCTAACTCCTCATTCCATGCTACACTGAATATTTAGAAATTCAACCAATCCTGTTAGTTGACTATGCCATTTGTTTATTTTTATTCATCTCTGTAATCAACTGTTCCAGTTATGTAAAAAAATTGTCAGCTGCACCAACATCTTCTACATCCTCTACATGAGTTTCTTGTAGCACAAGAGAATTGATTTAGTGGTCGTTTAAAATTCTTGTTAAGTAGTCATAATTGGATCTGGTAATGCTTTCTATGTTGAGTTGACATATTTTCAGGATTTGGTCAAAATGAGTTTTCATGAGATTATGACGATTTCCATCATGTAGCCTATGGTTGCAAGTCCTGCAAAGGAAGTATGCACCTTTTTTATTGCTGTAAACTATTTTGCATTATCCACAGTGCACCATGAGGAGGCAGTCTATTTTACACCAATGAAAGATGCAATATAAATTATTATTATTATTACTAAAGAGGTATCTGCATGGAGTCGGAAGACTCATTATGGGAGATCCATTGCTCACATACTAGCAGTCATTCACACAACGTCTATGATACCTCTCCTTAAACTTGTTCACTGACGAAGCATCTACAACCACCTCTGGCACCCCATTTCACCACCCTCAAAGCAAAAAAATGTAGTACTGAAACTCTTGCTAACAACTTCTACTGGTGACTCCTTGTTCTCTACCGTCTTGCCATATACTGAAAAAGTCTCCAGTATCAATCCTATAAAATCACTTTAATAACTTAAATGCTTCAATCACATCTCTTTTTTTTCCTATGAGCTAATCTTTGAAGTCTGCAGACTACCAATCTATTCTCATAGGAAGCATTCCACAGATCTGCTACAATCTTTGTCACTCACCTCTGGATCCTCTCCACAATTTTCATCCCCAAGGGAATCCGGGAGTCTAGATCTGTGCACAATAGTCCACATGTGGCCTCATTAAAGCCTTATAAGGGAACAATAACTTCTCTATCACTACTTGTGTGTTCAACAACCACATAATCTGACGTGCTATTTTAGTTACCTTCACAACATGCCCTCTAAACTTGAACTCCCTGCCACAATTGCATCCAAGTCCCTGGCCTCATCAGTTTTCTGCGGTTCAGTTCCATCAATATAGCATACAGCTTCTTCCCAAAGTGCATCACCTTATACTTGGCCACATTAAACAGGCAACCATTTACCTTTGCCCATGCTGCTAGACAGTCTTCCTGCAGGATCTCTGAATCACCTTCATTTACCATTGCTCTTACCACTTAAGCATCATAAGCAAACAAATGAATATTTTCTGTCAAATCATTTCTTATATTATTGATATACAAATTAAACAACACTGGACCATGTACTTATAATTTGCCTTCTACTGGACTCAACTTCTCATAAACCACTCATTGATATCTGTCCATCAGCCACTCTCTAATCCAAATCACCAGATTCAAATCCATCCGTCCACATGTTGATCCTGTCAAATGCCTTTGCAAAGTCCATCTTCATTTTATTATTATTATTGCATGACACCTCTAGGGAGTCCAAAGACTCAGAGGGAGGGCACCAACTTTACAACTTTGTCTCCACCAACCACAACTACCATCATCTTCTACACCAACAGCATCTACCATCCACAACCACTACTAGATTTTCACAGACAATCACAAACATCCACGTTCACAGCAGGATTTGAACCCACAGCCTTTTGGCTGGAGAACAGATACACTAACCACTAGGCCAACCAGGCTGGCAAAACCTATTTAAAGGAATGGGGAAAAGTAAGTTGTAAGTAATTATAAAAAAGTAAGCAAATTGCTAAGTTATGGCCTACTCTCCACAAAAGCATGTTGTCTCTTATAGAGTATCATATTCCTATCCACCAGTCCTGAATTCTGTCTTTCACCGATTTCTCTAATACCTTAACCACCGCTCCTGGGTTGCGGATTGCCTATAATTTGCTACTTCGGTCCTGGAGTCTTGTTTATGCAGACTATTTTGCCCTCTTTCCACTTCACTAGCACCTTCCCAGTACTGAGGCTTAAATTAAACAGTTTGGTCAGAGGAGCTGATAATTCTTTTGTGCACTCTCATAATGCATAGGCCAATATGCCAACTAATCTCATGGCTGTATTCATACTGAAGTTCTGAAATATTTTAAGCACCTCCATTTCTCCACCCTCTATTCTCCTATCAGTCAATGTCACCACCTAGATGGCACACCCCTGCAAAATACTCACTCAGTAATTCAACTATTTGGTTTTATTTCTTACCTCCCCACCACCAGCACTTTTCTAAAGTCATCCTTCCATAGTCATTCCTCCTTTTACCTGCCACATAGTGAAAAAATTCTATAGAGTTTCTTTTTGCTTCATCAGCTAGTATTCTTTCATAATTAGCTTCAGCCCTCCTTACCATGCTGGTCAACCTTCTTCCCTGTGCTTTTTACCACTCATGGGCATACTAATCACCTTTTTATTGATAATCCCTCTATAATCTTTTTTTTTGTGCACAACTCTTGCTTAATGAAGCTATTCATCTATCTAATTCCTACCTGATTTACCCTTCTGACTCTAGGTATACATTCAGATACAACTATCTTCAAAAACTCCTTTGACTGTAAAATCTCTCATGATATATAACTATGTAACTTATCATGTTCGCTTTTACATATTTTTCTAAGGAGATCGCACTTAAAGAAATGCCAAATTTTGTCTGTAATAATCTTGTGTTTTGTAACAAATTAACCATGAGCCTCTGTTAAAATAATGTGGCACATGACATCATGTAACGCTGTTAATTCATGTCTAATTAGCAAGTCTAATCTCTAAGAATTGACATATATGGTAATTTCAAAAGACGCGTGAAGTATGACATCATCATGGTCGGATGTCAATACGTGACCATATATGGAAGTTTTGAGAGATGCACAAATGCATACAATTTAGGTACGAGCCTATATAAGGCAGGACATCGAGAATGACTTTGTCTTAGGGTCTTCGCGTTCTCTTACCTGGGTCCACCACCACGAGGTATGCTGTCGGTAATCGAAAGAGAAGCATCGTATGTCTTAGGGCAAAGGTGTTCAACCCGTCGATCGCTTGTATATTCCTCCTTACAAATTTAATTAAAACTGAAAACATAATATGTTATTTATCATTATTGTATATTATTTTTAATTCGCTTTAAGTGTATTGTTGTTGTTTATTTATTTTTCATTAAAATTGTCAAATCAGAAATTTTCTTATAAGTCCAGGTGAATGAATTAATTTGGATCAGTGGAAGTCAAACAGCGAGCCGAGTGAATACAATTATAAGCAAAGTGTAAAAACTCAATTGTAGCTTAAATATTAAATATTCCAAAGCACATTACATAAATTTTTTACTTAAGTTAAGTCCCATGTGAATATCATAAAAAAATAAACTTTGTTTGTCTCGGTACAGTTTGTATTAGATGTTTTTGTAAATAACTCTTTTGAAGCTAACTGTATATACTGCTTTAATAAGAATATGTTAGAGTGTTAAAAACAAAGGATATGTTTTTGTTGCCGAAGCTGTACATGGCGGCATTAGAAAGATTGTTACTGAAACTTGCATGTATGAGAAAAGCTTGCAGGCTCCAAGTGTAAACATCTCCAAACTCAGTCAGAAAGAGTTTAAACAACTTTCCGATGGTCAGCAACTTACAATCAAAAGAAAGCAGAGGAGAACAAAAGGCGTGCAGAACTTGAAACTTAAGATGAAAGACTCATACCGATTCTTTGGGGGTTGCCAAACTTCATGCAAGGTCTCAGAGGAGGCCTAATAAAAAGGGACTGAAGCAAGCAGAAGGGGTCACAGTTCCAGAATTGCTGTCAGAGAGGAGGCTGCCTGGTCCAGAGTTGCCGTCAGAGAGACTGCCTGGATCCATGTTGATTGAGAGAGAAGTTTCACACTTCCAGAAAGGAGATTCTCGGTTCAAGACGTCGCTAGAGAGAGACTACTTCTAGGCCACAGACAAGATTTCAAATTGCCGAAAGGAAGAGTTCCAATTGCCAGAGAAAAGTTTGCAGGCCAGGTTAATGTCAGACATTCACTAGTGCGTTGCGTTTTCATAATAATTTGATGAATCAAATGACTTCACTGATATTGCTCAGTTAATGGTATTTATTTGCATGGTATTTCAAGATTATTCAAATAAAGAAGAACTTTTGAAAATTATACCATTATTGAGAAGGACTAGGGGAGAAGACATTTTTTCGGCATTTGATGAATTTGTGAAACAACACAAACTTCCGTTTTTTAAACTTGTGTCTATTACTACTGATGGTGCTCCTGCAATGATAGGTAATAAATCAGGCTTCATTTCATTATGTAAAAAAAGTTGACAAATATCCATATTTTTTAACGTACCACTGTATTATTCACCAACAAGTACTGTGTAGTAAAAGATTAAACACAAAAGATGTTTTGGATATTACATTTAAAATTGTAAATTCTGTTTGAGGAAAAGTCCTGCAATGGTGGCTATTTAAATTACAGGCAGATGATGATAGGAAACTTCTGTTGTACAACAATGTTTGCTGGCTCAGCAGAAGTCAATTTTTAGAAAGATTTCTTGTATTAATTAATGATATAAAAAATTTTCTGGATGAAAAAGGAGATATTTATCCACACTTGAGTGATAAAAGATGGTTGTTACACTTATCATTTTTAATAGATTTCTGTATGAAATTAAGCAATTTAAATTTAGAGTTACAAGGTAGAGATAATAATTTAATTGACATGTTAAGTTCAATAAAAACTTTTCAGCAATACTTTATTATCATCATTCATGACACCTCCAAGGAGTCCGAAGACTCATCGTGGGAGGACACCTATTGTACAACTCTTCATCTCCACTACTACACAGAACCTATACTACCAATCATCTACATCAACACCATCTACTGCTCACCACCATCACCACCACTAGAATTTTTTGTTTGTAAATTGCATGTGTTCTGAAGGGCCGATTTGTCTTCAGAACACACACAATTTATAGACAAAATGGGGGATGAAAAACCAGAGTTTCCAGGAAAAAAAAACTGCTACCACCGTATGAGATCGGTTAACTCACCTTCAATTGAAATACTTACTTTTATTAAAAAAACAAATATAAATGACCGCGAATTTAGACATCTCCCATATTTATTAAAATTTTTTGAACAAAATCATGAAATGCTTCGCTATGATTTAAAAGAATTTATTCATGAAATAGAATTAGTTGAGGAAGAAACAAATTCGAGATTTAAAGATTTTAATAAAAATGAAATGATTGTATCTTTTATCAATAATCCATTTCAAGAACACTTGAACATCACCGAAATTTCAAATAAAATTAGTGGGCTGTTTGATATAAGCCAAACTGAAGTAGAATTTGAGACAATAAACATTCAGAATAGTTTACATTTAAAATCAATAAACAATGAAGTCATTTGGAAGTATGCACATGAAAAATTCCCAATATTTAACTGATATTGTGTGAAAAATTCTGTCGTGTTTCAGATCAACATACTTGTCAGAATCCGCTTTTACAAATATGACAGTCATAAAAAAGCAATTAAGAAACCAAATTACAAATGATCATTTGGATGAATGTCTGCGATTGGCCACTTCTTCATATCGACTTGACTATGAAAATATTGCGAGGTCCAAACAATGCCAAATTTCACATTAACTTTTTTTTTTTAATTAACCAGCATTTCCTGTAACTTGCGAGTTTGTAATCAATCTGTTGTTTTTTCTAACGTTTGTTTTCCAAAATACAGAAATAAATATTTTATTCCAATATATTTTTTTTTTTTTTTTGGTTGTATTAAAATATTTGTTATATTAAAATAATTAAAAGTGATAAATAAATTTTTAAATACACAAATAAAGTTTTTATTAGTGTATTTTTATTTTAGTTGTTTATTTGTGTGTAATCAGATATCAGGTTGGGGGAATGATCTATATAAGAGAGTAGATCGGCGAATAACTTATATATAAGAGAGTAGGTCGCTGAAAAACTTTTAACAAAAAAGTAGCTCGCATAGTAAAAAAAAGGTTGAACACCACTGTCTTAGAGTTTTCATCTTCTCTTATTGCCATTGTTACCATCTGTTCATGCCCCTAATGTTTTTCAGTACTTTCATATCTGCAGTCTCTAGTCTTTGGTCAAGTGTTTTACTTCTGACCCAGCTCTCAGATTCATAAGTTAAAATTGGTTTGAACACCGTCTTTGTATACAGCTAATTTAGTGTTCCGACTAATTTCTCTCTTATTCCATATGAATTTATTCAATTGCCTTCCCACCACACCAGCTTCGTTGATTCTGTTTTCTATTTCCATTTTTAATTTACCATCTTCACTAAAAATCAGGCCTCGGTAGCTGAAATGTTTTATTTGTTACACAGGTTCTCCATTCACAATGCAGTTGACATTTTCAATGCTTCTGCCTATTTTCATTGTCTTGTTATTGCTGACCATCATACCATATCTATTACAACAGTTATTCAATATAGTCAGGGAATCTTGCAGACTTGTAGTGGATTTATTTAGAAGTATAACATCTCCGCATAAAGCAAAGAGCTGAGACTAACATCTCCAATTTTGATATCCGGTTTAATACTACTTTCCTTCATAATGTGATCCATATAGATAATGTACATCCTTGTCTGACACCAGATTTAACATTAAACCATTTTCCTGTACTTACTTCAATTCTAACTGCTGACTTACAACTCAAATAAAGACTAAGTATTGCCTAATATAATGTCCCACTGACACAACGTTTTGAACAGTTTCTCTCTTGGCATCTTGTCATATGCCTTTTCCAAATCGACAAAACTTAAATACAGATCGTTGATATATTCCCATGATGTCTCAACTATTTGTCATAAAGTGAAAATCTGATCCTGACAGCCTCTATTTGGCCTGAATCCAGCTTGTTCTTCATCAAACTTTTCTTCCACAATCCTTCTCAACCATTTCTCAAGTATACTTACATAAATCTTACCAGGAATGCTCAGTAGAGAAATACCTCTGTAATTCTCACATTCAGCTTTATTTCCCTTTTTATATATGGGTACTATGAGAGCTCTACTCCAATCATCCGGAATTCGTCCCTCTGTCCAGGCCTTCTGAACTATGCAGTGCAGCCACTGTAAGACTTTTATACCTCCATACTTGTGCATTTCTGGTCAAATATCATCTACTCCTGCTGCCTTTCCACATTTCAAGCCTTTGAAGGCTTTTTCTACTTCAAGTATGGATATGTCTTCCCAATTGAATCCCTTGAGTGTTTTTTTACCATTGTGCTATCACTGCTTGTTTCATTTAGCAATTTTTTCAATGCAATTATTCTATTCTTCAAGGATATCTTTTTTTTTCATGTTACCTTTATCAGCTCTAATTCTGGTTAAAGAAGTCTTTCCTCCATTTCTGAGCTTCTTCAACAACTCCAGAATATCTTGATACCTTCTTGATATTTATTTTCTATGTTCTTACCAGTCTTCCCATGACTTTTGTTTAGCTAGTTTTACACAGTGTTTAGCTTTCTTACATTTGTCTCTGTATTCTCTAAGAGCACAAGCAGACTTATTTGCCAAGAATGTTTGATATGCTTTTTTCTTTTCCTTCATTCTACCTCTTTAACTTCCTGTGTCCACCATGGAGTTATGATTTTTCTATCCTTGCAGACAACCTCACCACATGCCTCTGTGGCTGAATCAATCAGTGTTTTCTTCAGAGCTTGCCACTGAATCTCCAAGGTTTGGTTCCTGTTCTCAAAATCTTTCATTTTTTCTTCAATTATGTTTATGTATTTCAGTCTAGGCTTACCATACATACCAGTTTGAAGGTATGGTCCTGACATCCTGGCCAGTTTGTCATTTTCTCCTGGTTATTTTGTAAAAATTTAAAAGTGCAGAATATACACACAGTACAAAAAGTGCAGCCTCAGAAAATGGCAATTAGGCAACACGAATACCCCACTTTGACTCTGGCCTGTACGCTGCGTCACAAGTCATTGTTGAGCATGCGCAATCTTAGTTGAGTTTAGATTGCAAGTCAGTGTTTCTTTTCGGCATGTTGTTTGTGATTTTTTTTACTTCATTAAATTAATTTAACCCCGAAATGCCAAAAAGAAACTGTGTGTTTACAGATGAATTAAAAAAGGATTATCCATTTTTGAAAAAAGTTTGTGGTCGTATTGAGAAAGTGAAATGTGAACAGTGCTCTTCAAAATTTTCTGTGGCTCATGGTGGGCATTGGGACATAAAAATCACTGGACATGTGCGAAAATAAGGCTAGTCTAGCAGCGGCAGGAACTTTCTCAAAGATATTGTCATATTTTAAAGGTGACGATCCAAGTGACAAAGAATTTTTAATAGCTGCTAAAGAAGCAACTTTTGCATTTCATGTTGCCATTCACAATCTCAGCTATAAGTCTTCCGATTGTTCATCTAAATTGATATCAAAGCTTTTTGAAACAAAGGTTAGACTGTGTAGAACAAAATGTGAATCTGTCATTGTTAATGTGATTGAGCCACTGTTGTTTCAGCAACTTGGTGAAGATTTAAACAAAACAAATTTTTTGATGATATCGATTGATTCTTCCAACAGGAAAGAAATTAAAACTATGCATTGTGTTGTGCGGTATTTTGCACCAGATTGTGGAGTAAAAGTCAAAGTTTTAGACTTTCAATCAGTTCCTAGGTGAAACTTCAGAAATACTGACAAACCATTTAATGTCATTATGAAAACTCATAATATAACAAAAAAAATTATTGGATTTTGTGGAGATAACTGCAATACCAATTTTTGGGGTGCGAAAAAGAAGAGGAGAAAACAATATTTACAGTCGATTGAAGAAGGAACTAGGAAGAAATATTGTGGGCATTGGTTGCGGTGCTCACATCGTTCACAACTGTCTTCAAACTGCAGTTGATGTTCTACCTATTGAAATAGAAGCTTTAGTAGTCAAAACTTATAAATATTTTCACATTTATACGGTTCGAGTCACTCAACGAAAAGCATTCTGTGAATTTGTAGATGTAGAGTATAAAAAGGTTCTTCAACATGGCAACACCCGTATTCTTTCGCTACTTCCAGCTATTGAGAAAATACTCGCAAAATACAAGAACACTGTCCGGTGATGATAAAACAGTTCTTTGATAATGATTGTGGTGAAATCTGATTGTGGTTTGTGCACGGGTCAACTCAAATTGTTTAACAAATCTATCTTGATTATGGAAAGTACAAAAGCGAGTGCAACAGATATTATCACTAAACTTAGAAAATTAAAAACAAATCTTAAGGAAAGGTATGATAATAAATTTATACCTCAAGAAGCAAAATAGCTTTTTAGAATACTGGAAAATAATGGAAGTATTAATACAATACTACAAGAGTTTACAAAATTTTATGACTGATGTCTTTCTTACATTGAGCTTTGGGAAAACAGTTTTGGTGGAGCAGAATCTTTCACTTGGATAAACAACAATGAATTAACTTGGTAGTAAATTAAAGCTTCAGGCGAAAAAATTAATGAAACTCTTGCAAATAATGCAATAAACATGGATGAACTGTTTGATGAAGTGGTGATTGCAAAAGTTTTTTGGTTGGCGAACTATGACATTTTGAAAAATACAAGTTGCAAAAAAAAATGGATACAACTTTTCGGTCATTTCAAAGAAAAGAACATTTCATTGCCCAATCTTGTCCAAATTATAGAATACATTTTCAGCCTGCCAGGCACATCTTCACCTGTTGAAAGGATATTCTCAATAATGAATAATATATTGTCTGAAGAAAGAGGTAGAATGGCTGAATCAACAGTAAAAGCTGTATTGCACTGCAAACTTTATAGTGAACTAAATTGTAGTGAATTTTTCTACGCGATTTCAAAAATAAAGAATTTTTAAAGAAAGTTCACGCTAACTTATTATTAAAAAGTTATTAATAACTTTTTAATAATAAGTTATGTTCAGTTAAGAGTAATAAAAAATTATTACTATGAAATGGTGTTTTTTGTTAACCACTCCGTTATTTAGCCTTTTGAATCATAAGTACTTAGCGTAGACGGTGTTACTTTCTGTTTTGAGCAAACTCTCAAAAATGTCAAGGTCTGATAAAAAAAAATTTATGATAAGTCTAGTTTTAGTCTACAGTTCGCATCTGAGAGCTGCTCAACTTTTATTCGCTTTAAAACTTTCTTACATGTTCTTCTTTTCAATATCAAATTCAATTTTATCCTGCTCAAGACTAAATGGTGATCACTTCCAATTTCAAATCTTCTGTACACTCTGGTGTCCTGCACCAGAGAGAAAACCTCACTGTCAACAATAACAAAGTCAATGAGACTTTTCTTTTCTAAGATCAAGTTTAGGTGATCAATAATCAAGCCACAACTAATTAACAGTAAATATGAATATAAGCAGGTAATGCTAACAATATCTATTTTGTCTTTAGTTTAAAATCTTATAATCTCACACTCAGTACATAGTTAACTGGCACAGTCATAAAACAAATAAATTTGTTAGACTATAGAGCTCGAGAAATAAGATATAGTAGAAATAAATAAATGATGGCAGTCGACCATTCACACGAAATTTAAGTAAAAAACAACAAAGACAAAGCAGGGTTGTGATATACAGGCAACCCTCATATAACGCGGTTTTGATATAATACAGTCTACAAATTGTAGTAACCCTTGTTGAATGTGGTACTTATACAATGCGGTTTCGATATAACACGGTATACAAACTGTAGTAATCCTTTATCTTTTCATATATTTTTTAACGCACGACTTAAAAATCAAATTTTATCTTCGTTAAATTTGCGTCTACCTGTATCTGCATATAGTTATAAGCAGCGAATTTATATTATGGGAAATACCCTTTAGCACGCATGTACATCAATTGTTTACCGTATAGTGTTAGTTATTGTTGAAAATTGTCTTCGTTTTCTGCCAGGAAAGCGCATTAAAATCATCTGTGTTAATCTCAAACTAAGCACTTTACTTTTTGGTGAGTTACATACAATAGGAAATGCTTTTTTTTATGTAAAAAAAATTATTTTAATAATATGGATATTATTTCTGGGAAAACTCCCATGTTACTCCTCTTAACAAACTATTATATTTACGACTATTTTGCCTGCTTCTGTTTAGGAGTGCTCCTGTTTAAATGTCATTGGCTTTTTACTCATGGATTCTTGGGGCATTGTAGATGTATATTTACCAACAAATATATGTAGCATAAAGGAAGAGAAATTTACACATACCTTTTTCCTGGGTGTTGTGGCTTGTCTTCTTTCTGTGGTGTGCAAACCATTGCAGTTATGGTGTTTTGGAAGGAAGTGGGAAAGCACAGGGAAAACAGAAATAGCAGTTCACACCCTTGAACAAAAACATACCCCATAAATTGACAAGGCCATCATAATAGACAGACAAGACAATGAAACACTGCTTAGAATATCGGAAACAATAGCCATAAAATGTGACGCAAACTCTATCAACATCCACCGGCCCTACATAATCACCGAGGTTTGGAAGCTTCACAACATAGAATTGAGGTCACAACCCCGACCAATAGGCGATAATACAAACACTTCAAAGGCAGAAACACCTAACCGACCTGACACAGCATCCACTTCCTCTATGAGTTCAGATGACAACCTAGCATAGTCGAAACGGACTGCACCCCATCAGCCCCCTTTTCCCACCCACCCCCTCAAAAAATCAGTTGCTGTTTTCAATCCCTTTCACCCTTATATATATATATATATATATATATATATATATATATTATACAAAAAAAAAAAAAAAAACGGGTTTTTTTCTATCTTCTATTTTAATTCTCCCACATTGCCTAAGACTCCTCCCACACACACACATACATACACCCTTCCAAAACACCATAACTGCAGTAGTTTGCACACTGCAGAAAGAAGACAAGCCACAACACCCAGGAAAAAGATATGTGTAAATTTCTCTTCCTTTATGCTACATATATTTGTTGGTAAATATACATCTACAATGCCCTAAGAATTCGTGAATAAAAAGCCAATGACATTTAAACAGAGGCACTCCTAAACAGAAGCAGGCAAAATAGCCGTAAATATAATTATTTTTATAATTTTTAATTTTATAATGGCCACTTAGAGTGCTTTTGCAATATAAGCGTTTGTTAATAAGGATAAACCCACCCACTGTAAACTGCCAAGGTAACAATTAAACAAGACTGAAGATACATTCGGTTTCGATCAGCACGAGACTCAACCTATGCAAACTTCATAAGTGCTCCAATCTCTTTAATAGTGAATTAACTGATGGGGAAATAGATTTAAATGAAGAGGAACTGGTACAATTAATAGACGACATCGAACCAAATGGCAGGGAAAGTTCTGCTGAAGATTCTGATTGTGATGAATCTGTTAAAGAATTCAGTTTGAGAAATTAGCAGGATTGGACTTGGCAAGAAAGTTATTTTATGGATAATGATCTCTCAATGGAGAGCTCCAGAAAATTCACAAGACAATTGGATATTTGTTTAGCTCCGTATTATGAACATAATAAAAAATTGCAGCATAGTGGTAAGCAAGGTCTTATTACTGACTTCTTGATAACTAAACCAGCCGAAGTATGCAATGAGAATTATACTAATGATGTCCAAGAGATTTCAAGTGATGACGATGTCCGGCCACTCATAAATAAAGAATATCCACGAAATGTTCGTTTTGAAGATAGTGATGACGATTAAAATATACACTTTATTTTATTTTGCCTAAAATATTTATTATGTATTATGTGCAATGAAGTTTACGTACAATTTATAATTTTTTATAATTTTATACTATGTATTTGTTTCATAGTTTATATGTTTAATTAACTTATATGAATTACCTGAATTAAATAAAAATATATTTTTGTTGGATGTCATTGTTTATATAATCTCTAAAAAAAAAAAAAAACGATTTCAGAACCTAACCCTACTTTTTCTATGTGATCTGAGTCTCGCATAACGCGATTTATATAACGCGGCATTTTTGCAGAACCTAACATCTGCGTTACACGAGGGTTACCTGTACATTATTCAGAAAAAAATTTATAACATAACCACCTCCTATGCACCACCACTTCTCTCCCCTTCAAATTCTAATTGCCTTCACTCTGCTAAAAGCCAACTCCTTAGTTTGTCATAATTATCTGCTTTGTAATTACAGATATATCCCTTTTTAACAGAAAATTCTACATGTCTGGCAAACTCCCAGGTCAAGATACACAATCACTTTCTTCAAGTGGAGGTAGTGTAGCTAGATTGGTGGCAATCGACCATTTACACGAAATTTAAGTAAACAACAACAAAGAAAGCAGGGTTGTGATATACATTACTCAGAAAAAAATTTATAACATGACCACCTCCTATGCACCACTACTTCTCTCTCCCTCCAAATTCTAATTGCCTTCACTCTGCTAAAAGCTGACTTCTTAGTTTGTCATAATTATCTGCTTTGTCATTACACATGCATTCCTTTTTAATAGAAAATTCTACATATCTTATCTGGCAATCTCTCAGATCAAGATACACAATCACTTTCTCCAAGTGGAGACAGTAGCTAGATTGGTTAATGTTTAGTTCTCCAATGCAATGATCAATCCAGCACTCTTAAACCTTATGTTCCTTCCATTACATGTTGTCTCAGGTATAATCTCTAAGCAGCTATATATGTCCCCATATACAGCTGCTGTACCCACAGTTGACATCTCCCATAATAATTACTCGACCTGTACTCATTGTGCTAATTTACAAATGCATGTCACCCCTGGATTAAAGCAACCAATTACATATTTTGTCCTGTGAGCCTCTGTTTCACACCAGATCACTTCAACTGAACTTCCCTCTTAATCCCTATCACAATGATATACTATTCTTTTTAACTTTAATTCCTCTGCTATCATTAGCAATCCTCCCTCATCCTGTTCCTTCTGTCCTCTCTGAAGACATATCCCTTGCAATGCATTATATTCTTATGACCATATCATCTTCAATCAACCACATCACACTAATTTTTTTTTATGTTGATCCTGTAACTTTTGGTCATCCAAAAACTCCTCAACCTTGTTTAAAATAGTAATCTGGCATTAGTATACATAAACTGCAATACCACCTTGTGTTACTTCTTGGCCCACTAAAGTTAACCTGGGGTGCTACATTTTGCATCATGCAGTCACTCTCCCACTTACTACCCGCTAGGTTGCCTGGACCCACGTTTACCTACATCCCACACCCACACACACGCATTTTAGTTTCTCTGACCTTGTACTTCCAAACTTTCATTAAACAACACCTTCTTAAGACTCCTGACACCAAATCCATTTAGATGCAAGCCATCCACCTTATATAAATCTTTCCTGCAATCAAACTCACTTCACACACCCACAACCTTCACACCATCCCTCCTACACAATCTGTGTGCTGACTCATTCGTGATCATAGCTCTCCATTTCAGCTTGCCTCTATCACACATGGAAAAAGACTCGCATCCTTTACTTTCTCACTTTTCTTTTTCACATGTACTAGCAACTCTTTCATATCTTCTCACATACCACACTTATCACCTACAAAATCATTTGTACCAGCCAAAATAAACATCTCTTTCACTTTAACTCTCTGAATCCTTTATCTCGGCTCCAGGAAAACATGATTTTATCACACTCTCTTCAAGGACACCTTGTATCAATGAATCACCATACAAAATCTGATCCTTATTTTTTACTCTTTCATGCTCTGCTTTCTCATCCCTTTCTATTGAATTGTGCCATACCATTCACTAGACATTCCTCCAGCCACTCAATCTCATGTTTTTTTCTGTGAAGAACTCCACATAAGTACACTATATTTTCCATTACCTTCTGGTCATTCTCTTCATTTTCCAAAATGTATACCAAAAATGCAGAAAGTTTCAGGAGATAGATAAAGGAAGAGTAAAGTGGATAAGAGTGAAATTAGGCAAACCAGTTGTTGGGGTGATTCATTCGTTCATTTCGCATGGTGATTCAACGGCCGTGAGCCCCTTTTACAGGGAAGTACGGCACCACCTCAATCCCCCTTATTTTTATCCGGGCTCGGGACTAATATAGCTGACAGTTCAGACCTATGGTTGGAGGGATTGTCTTACGTATTCCTGACCGTATCCGTGTGTGTTCACGTGGTCAGTTTGCCTATTTGCAGGATGAAAAAACCCAGATAAACTGGAGGGAAAAAACTGCTGTCCACACCCAAGACCAGCTAACTTGGCTATGGCTGAGGAAGATCCTTAAGCTCCTCATGTCGTCGACGGGAATCAATCCTAGGACACTCCTTCCCCAAGCATATGGTTGCAAAGTGCATAGCCAGTAGGCTAACTGTGTAGACATTGAGGAGATATAAAATGGCCATATAAACAATGTAAGAAATCAATAATAAATAAAATAAAGGAATAAAGCAGTAAATATAGACAATACAAATATAATACAATAACACATTATTATCAGTGCCAGCCCAAACAAATTTTTGAGTGTGTGCAAGATTTTTTTTTCTACCCTTCGGTTTCATATTTATATTATTTATTAATATATCAAATTTTATATTAAAATATTAAATTACTAAATAAAAATTTCCGATTAATCTTGTTTCTTAAATAAAAATATTTTATTTATAAGAGAATCAAATTTTCTCAATGAAATTGGATCTAAATGTTTCTGTCCCAGCGATTACCAAAATAAAAATAATTATTTGGAGCTTATATAATTAGAATAAAATATAATTATCTTTATAAATATGTATATATAAATTTTATATTTTTGAAATATATGATATATCCAATTTAATTATTATTTTTTTATTTTTAATTTTTTCTGCCTGCAGTATAATTGTAAGATAAACTCTTTGCAAGTTTTCCGCCTGTGGCATTTGCCCATTTCGCCCCTGCCTCGAGCAGGGCCTGATTAGGCTAAATCTTCATTACACAAGAAACCACAATATTATCACAATTATCTTTCTTGAACTTAATCACTGACAAAGAAGAATGACTGTCTGACAAACCCCAATTCACCACTCTCTGGAATATAAAAAAATGCATACTGACCTGTATAAAAAATAAACAATTTCCATACCACAAAAAAGTTACACAACAGTCATTTATATAATAAACAACAAAAACTTTCATCTTTAGGAACCCAATAATTCCAACTTTAAGAGAAATGAGTGCAACATCTTTAACAGAAACATATATACACCATTACAAATATATTCTAAAGAAACAAGTAACTTACCTATGTAAAAATAGTAGAAATATATGTCAACATCAAATGCTACATTAGCATATTACTCAAGAAATTGAAATACCAATAAATAACAAGAACGCAATTAACAATTTTCTTTGATTACATCAAAATTACCCAAGTCTTGTGATCAGAAGAATTTTCAATAAGTTCATACTAGAATGGGGGTGGGGGGGGGGGGGGGTGGGGGGGGGGGGGGGTGGGGGGGGGGGGGGGTGGGGGGGGGGGGGGGTGGGGGGGGGGGGGGGTGGGGGGGGGGGGGGGTGGGGGGGGGGGGGGGTGGGGGGGGGGGGGGGTGGGGGGGGGGGGGGGTGGGGGGGGGGGGGGGTGGGGGGGGGGGGGGGTGGGGGGGGGGGGGGGTGGGGGGGGGGGGGGGTGGGGGGGGGGGGGGGTGGGGGGGGGGGGGGGTGGGGGGGGGGGGGGGTGGGGGGGGGGGGGGGTGGGGGGGGGGGGGGGTGGGGGGGGGGGGGGGTGGGGGGGGGGGGGGGTGGGGGGGGGGGGGGGTGGGGGGGGGGGGGGGTGGGGGGGGGGGGGGGTGGGGGGGGGGGGGGGTGGGGGGGGGGGGGGGTGGGGGGGGGGGGGGGTGGGGGGGGGGGGGGGTGGGGGGGGGGGGGGGTGGGGGGGGGGGGGGGTGGGGGGGGGGGGGGGTGGGGGGGGGGGGGAGCAAAACATGGCTGATAGAAGATGATATAGCTAGTGGGATTGAATGTGAGGGATATGGTGTGTTC
The DNA here is from genome assembly GCF_054136105.1 of Typopeltis vanoorti. Taxonomy (NCBI): domain Eukaryota; kingdom Metazoa; phylum Arthropoda; class Arachnida; order Uropygi; family Thelyphonidae; genus Typopeltis; species Typopeltis vanoorti. The sequence goes on along the minus strand of NC_143557.1, from coordinate 18,371,845 downwards.
AGGAGTGACAGGGAGAATAAAATGGGGGAGGAGTGTTATTGATGATAGCTGATGAACTGCAGCCACGGAGAATAGAAGTTGAACTGCAGGATAGAGAAAAGAGCACATTTGAGGCAATTTGGTATGAGAGTGAGGCTAGCAGAACAAAATATACAATTGGGTACTGCTATAGACCAGGTGATGGAATAGATGGTGGAGATAGTATGCATAAGAAAATAGAAGAAATGAGTGGAAGGAGGGTAATTATTATGGGGGATTTCAACTATGGTAACATTGATTGGAAGGAGGAGAGGACACATGGGAGGAAGGAATTGGATTTTATGCAGTTATTAAGGGCTAACTATCTGCGATAGCATGTAATGGAAAATACTAGGGGTCAGAGAGTGCTTGACCTAGTAATTGCATCTGAGAATTTGGCTGTAACGAATATGACCAAGTTGCCACCAATTGGTGAGAGTGATCATAGGGTCTTGACTTAGGAGGTGGCTAAATGTGTGGAATATTCAATTAAGACAGGGTACATGTGGAAATACCAGGCTGATTAAGACCCCACCTAGACTACTGTGCCCAAATTTGGGCACCAGGGTTTCTTCCTGATGGGGAGGAGGTGGAGAGGATCCAGAGGCGAGTGACCATGATGATAGCAGATCTATGGAATGAACCTTATGAGAACAGGTTGAAGATTTGTGGGTTGCAGAAATTGGTTGGTAGGCAGAAAAGGGGTGATATGATTGAGACATTCAAATTACTGAAGGGTTTCTATAAGATTAATTCGGAAGATATTTTTGAGAATAGGACTGGTGGTGGAAGGACTAGGGGCCATCCATGGAAGTTGGGCAAGAGTGTGGTTAGCAAGGGTGTTAGAGCTAGGTTTTTTACTTGGAGAGTGGTGAATGAGTGGAATAAGCTTGCCAGAGTCTGTTGTGGGTGCTATGACTGTAAATGAGTTCAAGGCAAAGTATGATAGATACTGTGTGAATGTTGAATAGGTGTTCTTGAGATGATGTTAGGGCCTCCCTCGATGGGTCTAAGGACTCCATGGAGTTGCCCATACTACTACTAATAATAATACACTCATCTTCTAATGAACCACAAATTAACTGTGAACCCATTAAACAATAAAACACACCAAGACTGGAAAAAACATGTAGAAAAAACAAAAACAACTCAAGTAGAAGGGTTTTTTCTTCCAAAAGCATAGGTTTTTCATCTGCAAAGTAAAGTCGATGAAATCCATATATCAGAACTTGTGACATAAATCAGTACAACTAAAATTCTCAGCACACCATGAACTTTTGATATGCCACCATTGTTCTTTTGGGAATTCAGGCCAAATGACCTATTCTGGTCTAACTTTTCATTTACTTTTTCTTCAAAATCGCAAAATGAAGTTATATCACCAGTGAATTCAATCACGTGGTCATTAAGTGCATCACGTGTTTTTGTTGACACGTTTAGTGAACAGCTGTACACCTCCTATGACCCTCGCTGTGATTTAAATTCAAAAAAATTTAAAGAACAGAAAAATCAACTTAAAAAGATTTTCAGCATTCTTAGATAAACTTCATAAACAATGAAATAAACTCAATATCCCTGTGATATCGATCTTATACTAATTTTACTTATCACACTAGAATTTTGGGTTAATTTGCTTGTAAACGATGAAATCCTGTCACACAAGGAATTAACACCCATTTAAAGATAAAAAGATAAGAAAACACAAGAAGCTGTAAATGAAATATTTAACTACTCAGATTTCAGACCAAAGTCACTTGCAAAAGTGACTAGATGATTAAAAGAATGGTCAGGGTGAATAGTCCCAACCAAAATTGAAAGTTAGAAACAGGAACAATCGATACTTCGTCTTTATAAATGACCTGATTTTAAAAGAAAAATGAAATTTAGAAATAAAGTTCTTACAAACAAACACACACACATACACACATATATATATATATATATCAACACATTAATAATAACACTTCACAGAATACGTCAGTAGCTCACCATTAAACACGGCTACTGTATACCACGTTTTTCACATCGCCGAGACACCTAGCGATAATTAATTACGATGACAAAATTGCCCTCTATAGTTGATATAACAATTGACAAATATTCTGCACTTTCGTCGAAGTAAAAGCAGAGGGTCTAAGAAGGTAACAAATTCTTGAATGCCAAATCAAGCCAGACAGTGTCGAAATAATACTTTCTGGCCAGATACAGATAAACAGGCCAGAAAGTATTATTCCTTTCGTATCTACAATATCTACAACTTTCGTGGATGAAAACATTAGACTAAAAAACAATGTTACTTCAATTCTAACGTTTTCATCCACGAAAGTTGTAGATACAAAAAGAATTCGCATGCATCGTCATCATAACTTACATCCTGATAGATCGTGACAAAAAATATCGTTAAAGATTCCCCACCAACCATGTTCCACCAACTAGAAGGAACATTATCAGTCCCATTTTCTAGTTCCCGCTCTAGTTGAACTCTGGAGTGTTTAACAGGGGTTTTGTTTTTTTAATCGACGGAACTCAGGTTAATAAGTCCGCATTTCAAGAGAAGCCCCTAATTAGGATCGAAAGCCAAGATGGCAGAAGTTGAGGAACGTATCCCTGTGTATATTGTCTGTATATCTTGTTCAGAAATTGCATTAACCCTGCTCTGCCTTCAGTGGCAAAGGTGTAGGCACTGCAGACCAGTTTTTAAAAACTTAAAGCTAAAAGAATGCACCTTACTTCCTGTATGGATAAGAAAGTGTCATTACTCTTTATAAGGCCTTGATACGCCCACATCTGAATTACTGTGCTCAAGTCTGGTCCCCTGGGCTTCTTGGTGATGAGGAAGTAGTGGACAGGATTCAGAGGTGAGTGACCAAGATGGTGAGTGGCATGTAGAATGCTCCCTATGAGGATAGATTGAAGGTGTGTGCGGATTGCAAAAGTTGGTTGATATGAGAAAAAGAGGGAATATGATAGAAACATTTAAGTTGCTTAAGGGATTTTATAGGGTAGATGCAAGGGAAATGTTTCAGCAATTCGCTAGAGAGACCAGAACAAGAGGTCATACCTGGAAGTTGAATAAAGGTGTGGTTAGTAGGGGTGTGAGGACCAGATTTTTTGCTTGGAGAGTGGTGAATGAGTGGAATGGGTCCAGAGTCAGTTGTGACTTTTCGCCTAATGGGTTCAAGGACAGGTGTGATAGATTGGGTGGGGAGATTGGGTCTCCCTCAATGAGTCTTCGGACTCCATGGACGTGTCCGTATAATAATAATAATAATAACATATTATTATCTTTCAAAGAAATTACATGAGTGTAGTGTACATTTTGAGAAAGTATTGGAGAGGATTCAGAGGCGAGTGACCAAGATGGTGAGTGGCCTGTGGAATGTCCCCTATGAGGATAGATTGAAGGCGTGTGGATTGCAGAAGTTGGTTGGTTTTATTAACATTTAAAAAAATTAACATTTGGTAAATGTTAATAAAATTATTATGATTAGGACAATGCAATATTATCACTAATGTTAAAATTAATAGTAATAGTAACAAAAACAACTTACAATTACAGAGACTATCTCAGTGAATAATTTCCATTTCCCCCACGAGCTCCGAAGACGACGCACTGTCGAAACGGCTCACACGCCGTTCTCCGATCACTGATCTGATCGTATTCCATAATATCCTTCTCCTTCCCCTCAAATTTCTATTTTTATACCCCATCCCAAAGTATTGTCTGCCCACCTTTAAAATTTTTTAAAATATAAAAAACCTGTTTTTTTTAAAAAAAAATGTTCGCATTGGCTTGCTCGCCAATAATTCTCCCACATCTCTCAAACCCCACTTTTCCGACTCCCCCTTCCGTTCAGGTCATACTTCCTTCCTTCAACAATGAATGTACAATACATAGCAATACAGCGGGATGCCACTGAAAAAGAAGACAGCCAGCAACATCCCAGAAAGATGTGTCAGGTTTTCCTTCCTATATGTTCTTCATATATCTGTCCATATAAAACATCAGTAACCCTAAAATTTGAGTAAAAAGCCAATGACATTATAAAAAAGGGGTACTATTAACGAAAATAGGTTAAAGAGCCATAAAAATAGTTATTATTTTTTATTATTTATTTTATGACATTTACATCAACGATTTAAGAAGTGACTGTAAAAAAAAAAACATTTCTCAGGCTGGTAAAATGCATTTTCTTTTGAGAATGACCTGTCACATATACGTGAGTGAATAGAATCAGTATTATGTTAAAAATGTGCCTGTATGTCGCAAATGCAAATTAAATTTACTTGACAATATTAAAGACATTTTTTGTAGGATTTACAATTGTCAATACCACCAACAGTTTCATCACAGTCAATATCAGTGCAGTGTCAATATTTCCATACAACACAATCCTCAGTAAGAGTTGAACTAAATTTTATCCATTTTATTGTAAAACTTTCCGCTGCTTGTAATATTTCTTTCTGATATTGCTGCCGAATTTTTTTTATAACTACCTTACTGTAGAAGGGCATTTTCTGGTAGAAGATTTTGAAATTTTCAGTTCTTGTGATCCATACATAAAATTTCAATTCTTTATAAAGATTACGGTGTTTTTTTTTTAAAAAAAAAATCAGCTAACGCCTTTTTATTCCCGTATACGGGAATAGGCGAGGCCATTTAGCCCTATCTAACTTTTGGAGACTGAGTGGTCAGTTCAATCTCCACTGGTACCAATCGGAGATAGATGGCCCAAGGCTATCACTAATTAAGCGGTACACAGTGAAGAGAGACGGCTCAAATGTGCCGCCATCTCGTGGTCCCTAACCTTAACACAATATATTTAATGTCTGAAAATAATGTGGGTTCTACGGTCGATTTTCTTGAGTTTCCGGGAGGAAAAACCCGCTTGCCCGTGCCAGAGATCGACTAACTCGGGAACCGGTCGAAAAAAGGCTTAGAAAAATTTCCTCTAGTCGGTGACTAGATTTGAACCACCAAACCCTTTCTTCGTGCGGTCAAGCGCTGCAGAGTGCAAACGCCACTTCTACTGAGCTACACAGGTCTTGGCGTTTATTTTTATTTTTTATTATTAATTTCATCATCAAAGACCTCCAGGTAGTTTAGGATTCGTCAATGGAGGAAACAGACCACCCATACCAAATGTCATACTGCTCTTAAACTCATTCACACTGAATACACTTACTCCATCGAAACGCAAACTGTTCCACTCACGCACTGCTCTGTGAGAGAATAATCTAGGTCTCATCCCTTTCTTAATCATATACAAACTTTAATTTCACGGATTTCCCTTTGTACTTTTCTCACTTTCCATATAACAAAAATTTTCATAACGCCATTTCAAAAGTTTATTAATTTCTATCACCAGAATTTCTCTTGTTTGTCTGTGTCTGCAGTCCACATATTTTCGATCTATCCACGTAATCTGCATTCCGTAATCTTAATATTATCTTTGGTACTCTTCTTTTTTGCACTCTTTTGACAACTTCTTTATCAAATCTGAACAAAGGAGACCAAACCTGCGCACAGCAGTACAGGTGCGATCGTATCAGGGCGTTCCATGTCAACAGGCAAAATGACTTGCTTCTCCTTAAAGATATGGTTCGTTTCTACATCGAAATTATCCTCTGAGTTGCATTTGCAATGTGATCTTTGAATTTAAGTTTCCTATAATACCAAAACTTTTAGTCTTATCAATTTCTTGTAATATAATTCCACCAATATAATACGCTGTTGGAAATCTTATCATGCCAAAGTGAATAACGTTACATAATATTGAAATGACAGCCATTATCATTTGCCCACTGTTCCAAATTAATCAAAACATTATGTATGCGTTGTATATCAGTAGTATCCCTGATTTCCCTGGCTATTTTGCATCATTAACAAACATTTGAACATCTCCCTTCAGTTTCAATATATACACATTAATGATATGGCAAAGGACCTGATAGGAGGTGTTCAATTACTTGAAACAAATCAATCCAAGAGCTGATGCTTGGGGAACAGCAGTAGTTACATCTGATGGATTCACACCTGCCATACACCACTATCTGATATCTTTCCGTGAGCTGCGCAGTTATCCAAATCAGTGGCTTATATTCCAATCCCATCTTCCCCAGTTTATGCAATAGCCTTTCATGGTATCCTATCAATGTGTATCAGTACCATTCTGTGTCCATTCCCTTTATCCAGTGCAGTAGTAATATTATTATAAAATATGAGCAAATGTAAAACATGACCTCCCTTTAATAAACTCATGTTCTTTGTAAAATATATCTGGTCAAACTATATCAATATATAGAAACTGATAGCTCTGCAATTGGATATATCAATTTTTGTACCAGCTTTGTATAACGGAACTGTCATACAGGTACATTTTTTCCATTGATGTGACATCTTGAACTGAAGCTCAAGTTACTCACAGATGTAAAAGGCCAAGACATTTCTGCTGAATATTGATTTAGCACAGGTGTTGATATCCCATGTGGTCCTATCGCAGTATATTCTAAGTCATGCAACAGCTCTTGTACGTCATTGTTATGCACAGCTCTCCTCATCCAATGTAGTAGTAGCATTGTGCACCATGTCACATACAGCTGGTTGATAGGTCTTAGTGAAGTGAGCGCTCATTATTTGAACAATCTCCTATGCTCCTGACACAAGGCTTCCGTCTGCATTCACTAAAGTTATTCTTCCATATTCTTTTTTCTCTTTTATTTGCAGAATGAGCTTCTGTAGCTCAGTCAGTATAGGCGGAGCCCTTTGGTCGGAAAGACCTGGGTTCGGTTCTGTCAGTGATGTAAGGAATCATTATCTGCTCTCTTTTGACTAAAATTAAGTTAACTGGCCTCATACGGTGTTAGAGGGTTTTTTCACCTCTCAGAACAGTCAATCTACCGTCTCTCAGTCGGTAAATTGATCGACCTATTCCGTTGGATTTTCGGTTTCGAATGCCTACACGGTAAAGTGTGGGTATATGCGAGAGAGAAAAACCAGGAAAGAAACTTGTAAATAACACACTGATAAAATTATTTCGGGTTGCCTTCAGCCAGCGTAGCCAATTTCTTTTCATACTACGATTTAGCTTTCAATAGAATATATCTTTCATTACACGAAGGAAGTATTCAATCTATTTTTACAAAATACACATTTATACGATTAGTTTCTTATGGATTTCGCTGTATTTGATTGGAACCAATTTCTCTAAAAATCCATTTTGAATTCTAGCCAGTTTATTTTTAAAATATGTTTCAACGAGGTTATCAACTTTTCTGATCTCTAAGATTTTCTTTGCCATTTTTACATATTTATAACACTTCTTCAAATTTTCTTGAAATTTCAAATTTTTTTTTTTTTTTTTTTCTTTCAGAAAATTCCAGAGAGCAAGTTCTGGATGGCAAGGACATGCTCTCTAAAGGGACTTTTTTTTTACAGAGTGGCAGAGAAGAAAAATGAAATAACTTTCATAGATTCAGCGGCAATGATAGCAGTCTGATCAGTTAACAGTTACGGCAATAGGTAACAGTTGCGGCAATGATTGCAGCAACTGTTACCTATGTTAGAGCCAACAACAAACCATTAAGACTGTTGCAGAAGAGTAAATGAAAAACTGAATGAAAAAACGAAACTCGTTTGAAAGTTGATGCAATATGAGAATACAAAGGAAAAGTACAACATGCTTGCTAGGATGTCGAAAGGATAAACAAGATCAGAATGCCCAAACTGAGCGATTGGAAATAGATCAATAAGTTTGCTACTATTATAAGCGCAATAAGAGTAAACTAGCAAAAGGCAAGTTATCAGTAGGAACATGTAATGTCTATAGTTTACCGGCCTCTAGAAAGCTAGAACTCGTTTAGCAAGAAGGTGGAGTGATAGCGATATAACACCCTTAGATTAGCAGAGATACGCTGGACAGTCACGTGATATGAAAGGTGGATAATCTACTATGGGAAAAGTACAAAACATAACAGAGTATTGCATTTCATCTCAGTAAAAGATGAAGTAAGGCATATTATGACACAAATCACTAAAGGGGAGAAAGAGAATGGCAAGATTTACAGCAAGTCTTCTTAACATCACAATGCTAGGTCTATTTGCCCACTTCAGAAACCGCTAAAGAAGAAATAGAACTCTTCTATAGTAAGTCAGAGAAAGAGAAATATACTGTTCATTGAAGGAGACTGCAATTCTGAGAACAGAATGAAACGCCATTTTCAGTTATAATCTCGTTCTTTATCTCATTGTTATAGCTAAATTTTAGTTTAATGTATACAAGTTTCTGTGTAAGTACATGTGTTTATGGAAAAAGAAACCAAGGAAACAAAAAGCATTTACACCATCCTTCATCGTAAATATCTAGAAGAAAGGGCTAAATATCTAGAAGAAAAGAAAGGGCCTCCTTTCCTTAACCTTAATAGACAAAGCAAATCATACTTCTTCTTCCTAACATGGATTTTAAGCCACGTGGCCTGTTTCGGTCTCATGCCATCTCTTTCTTGGTCTTCCGATTCATCTTTTTCTACTTATTTTACATCTTTATAATATTTTTGATAATCTGCTGGTGTCCATTCGATTTAAACGTTCTCTCCATTTTTGTTTATACGTCTTATGTAGTAAGTAATTGGTTTTATATTCAGGGATTATAAGATTTCATTTGTTTTATGGTCCCACTTGGTATAACCAACTGTTTTCCTGAGAAATTTCATTTCTGCTCTTTGATTTCGTTTTTCATGTTTCCTTTTTATGATCCACGTTTCGCTTCCGTATAGTAGAGGTAGTTTTTGACAACATATTATATAGTCTGATTCTAGTTTGGTTTTGTACTAGCGTTGACTTAAATATATTCTTTATTATATTTATTTATTACATTTACTTTGACAAAGTTTGATATTTTAGTGTCTGCCTTTTCTTCTTATGATAAATCACATCCCAGTATTTCAAAGTATTTACTTGTTCTAATAATTTATTATCTATCACTAATTTACTTCTTATTGGGTTTTCTCTTTTGAATGCCACGGTGTTTGTTTTTTCTTTAGATATTGTCATGTTATATTGTTTTGAGATATCATTTAATGATTTTTGTAAATCATCTTCAATGAAGATCATCTGCAAATAATAGTGTAACCATCTTCATTTGTGGTTATACAAATAAATACAAATGAAGATTAAAAATTCATAATTCTTAATCTTCAAAATTTTTCTATTTCATAAAAATTAGTATATATTGTATTACTCGTAGAGTGCGGTTTGCGCGAAGGTGAATTGCAAGGTGTTTTTTTTTTTTTTTTTTTGACAGGGAGAAAAATATTTATTTTCACAGATAGAGGGCACATGTACAACGTGCACTATTTGCAAGTGAGTGTTCTATAGAACGCAGGGTGTACTGCTTACGTCTCGTAAAGCATGCGTGTAAGTTTCCGCTCATTTGGAGTGAACAAAATTGCTTTTGTGAAAAGAAAAATTTGTTGCTGTCATGATTACGCACCATGAAGGATGCGGAATAGTGATATTTTTGCTATGCCTGTGATTCTTACAGCTTCCCGTGCACTGTTTAAACTGCGTTGATTGTGCCGCTAGGGCATTCATTTGCGTTACCACAATGTTGTTGTTATTATTATTATTATTTTAACGGTGTCTCCATGGAGTCAAAAGACTCATCGCGGGAGACCCGACATTGACACACTAACCATTATTTACACAATATCTGTCATACCTCTCCTTAAATTCATTCACAGTTGAAGCATTCACAACCAGTTCTGGCAAAGCATTCCACCCATTCACAAACCTCCAAGTAAAAAATCTAGTCCTAACACCCTTGTTAACCACACTCTTACACAATCTCCAGGGATGGCCCCTCGTTCTCTCACATCCTGCATTGGTGTTAAGAATATCATCAGTATCAATCCTGTAAAATCCCTTTAACAATTTAAATACCTCTATCATATCTCCTCTCCTACGTCTATCAGCTAGTTTTTGGAGCCCACAGATCATCAATCTATCCTCATAGGGAACATCCCACAGACCTGCAACAATCTTTGTAACCCGCCTCTGAATCCTCTCTACCACTTCCGCATCACCAAGAAATCCTGGCGACCAGATCTGTGCACAATAGTCCAAATGCGGCTTTATTAATGCCTTATAGAGTGGAATAATAACTTCCCTATCCCTGCTTGTTAGTGTGTTCCTCAACAACCATGTAATTTGATGTGATGTTTTGGCAAACTTAGCAATATGCCCTTTAAACTTAAGTTCTCTGTCCACAATAACTCCCAAGTCTCTTGTCTCATCAACTTCCTGCAGTTCAGTTCCGTTAATATAGTAAACAGCATGCGATGTCATCCACCCGAAGAGCATCACCTTACACTTAGCCACGTTGAACTGACAGCCATTTACTGTCCACAGCGTCAGCCTATTTAAGTCATCCTGTAAAATATCCACATCATTTGAATTGATTATCGCTCTTCCCAATTTTGCATCATCAGCAAACAAGTGGATATTTCCATTCAAGGTATTTCCAATATCATTGATGTACAAATTAAACAATAGAGGACCAAGAACTGAGCCCTGAGGTACACCACTAGTCACTTGCCTTTTCCTGGACTCAGCTCCTCCGTAAACCACTCTTTGATATCTGTCCGCCAGCCATCCTTTAATCCTAATCACCATCTTCGGATCCAAACCCATTTGCTCTAATTTATGTAACAGAGTTCCATGTGGAATCCTGTCAAAAGCCTTTGCAAAGTCAAGCAGTACCACTGAGTAAGGATTTCCTTTATCCAACTCCACTGTTACTTTATTATAGAACGTAAGCAAATTACTTAGGCAAGACCTACCTTTCACAAAACCATGTTGCCCCTTATAAAGTATCATATTGCTGTCCACCCAGTCCTGAATTCTAATTTTAACTAATTTCTCCAAAATCTTAACCACCACTCCAGATATATTGATTGGTCTATAATTTGCAACATCAGTCTTAGAGCCTCCCTTGTGCAATGGAACTATTTTCCCCTCTTTCCACTCTATTGGCACTTTACCAGAACTGAGGCTTAAATTAAACATCCTGGTTAGAGGAGTTGCTAATTCTCTTGCACATTCTCGTAACATATGGGCCGATATGCCATCTAACCCAATGGCAGTGTTAGCATTAAGGTTCTTTAATATATTAAGCACCTCAATTTCATCTATCTCTATACTCTCATCAGTCAATGGCACATCTGACTGCACTATCACTACGAAGATGGCACACTTTTGCGAAATGATCACTAAGCAACTCAACTATTTGATTAGCTTCAGTAATTTCCTTACCATCAACACTTTTTAAAGTAATCTTTCCATGGATATTCTTCCTTTTACTAGCCACATAGCGAAAGAACTCTTTAGGGTTTCTTTTGGATTCATCAGCTAGCTTCCTCTCATAATTAGCTTTGGCTTTCCTTACCATACAGGTTACTCTCTTTGCCTGTACCTTATATTGCTCATTGGAAAGCTCATCACCTTTTTCTTTATGTCTTCCACAACCTTTTCTTTATCTGCAACTCTTGTTTAATAGTATTAGACATCCATTTTACTCCTACTTGATTTCTCCTTCTGACTCTGGGAATACAGCTTTCTTCAAATACTCCTTGAGAATCTCCCACGCAACATCAACATCTCTCCCCTTGAATTTCTCATGCCATAATACAGCTGAAAGCTGACTTCTCAGCTTGCCATAATCACCAGCCTTGTAATTCCACATATACCCATTCTTAATAGAATATTCAGTACGTCTTTCAATCTCCCAGGTCAAGACCACATGATCGCTTTCCCCAAGTGGAGACATTGTAACTAAATTACTTATTGATATGTTCTCCGATGTTATGACCAGATCTAACACTCTAGAATCTCTTGTCCCTTCCATCACACGCTGTCTCAGGTAAGTATCTCTTAACAATTGTATAAACTCCATTTCCTTTGTTCCTTATGACCATTCCTTCCCCCAATCTATGTCCCCAAAGTTAAAATCCCCCATAATAATTACTTGACCTTTACTCATCGTGCTAATTTGCCAATACATGCTATTTACATTCTCCCTTATTCCCCTTGGATTATAGCAACAACCAATTACATATTTCGCCTTGTTAATCTCTATCTCACACCAAACAGCCTCTAATGAACTGCCCTCTACATACCTGTCACAGTGAGGTACTTCTATCTTTTTTGGCTTTAATGTTTCGTCTATCATTAATAAACCCCCTCCTCCCATTCTGTCATCTCTGTCCTGCCTGAAAATACTGTACCCCTTACATTCAATCCCAATAACTATATCATTCTTGGTTAACCAAGTTTCGCTAATTCCTATAATTTTTGGCCATGTTGTACTAAGTAATGACAAAAATTCTTCACACTTATTCCTAATACTTCGAGCATTAGTATACATAAACTGCAATATTCCCTTCCTCCCTGTGTGTGAATTACCCCATTCTGCATACTGTTAACATTCTGCGAACAATTAATCCCAGTTTCACAATGATTAATGACCACAGTACTATTTACAGCTAACTCTATCACTGTCTCCCTAGCAAATCCCATTTCCCTGTTAATGACCCTTTACTCTGTCCTTTATCAATAAATGTTCTAAATGCCAAGTTCCTAATCCATTTAAGTGCAAACCATCTCTCTTAAAATACTCCTTCCTTTATCCAACTCATCCCAGACATTCATAAAATGAATATTCAGTTTCATTTCTTTGCAAAACCTTTTACACAATCTGGACACCATTCCATTTACTATAATTGCTCTTCTGTTCATTTCATCACAATCAAATCGTGGTAGCACACTCATGATCTTTCCACTCTCACTCTTTGCATTCATTGCAATCATTAAATTCTTCAAATCCCGTCTTACAGAAAATCTTTCGCTACGTAGATCATTCGTCCCTATAACTGCAATAATCTCACTTACTCTATCTTTCTGCAATTTCACAGCCCTAGTTATATCCTTAATCTTTGACCCTGGATAACACGCTTTAATTACTCTACCATCCTTCACACCCTTAATTATAGAATTCCCATACAGCACAACATCTTTTTTGCTACTTCTTAACTTGACATCGTTTACTCCCACCGATGCTTGTTTTTGTTCATGAACCTCTCTCACATTCTTTAGTATATCACTCAGCAATATGTGTGTATCTATTTCTGCACTATTTATTCCATGCACATATTCACTTCTGTCATTCTCATACTTTGTCATTCTTAATCCCCCCCCATACTTCCTATTCCATAAAAAATATTAGAACATATTGGAATTCTAAAAGATAGATTATACAATTTGGTCTGATCATAATTATAAAATATATTACAGTCATTTAAAAATGTCCGTTCATTTGTTTCAGGAGAACTTGCACAACACAGTCTACTCCACATGCTTCTATCCGATACATTGGGATATGGCTGTATAAAACATGTATGTTCCCTATGTGACTGATGGTAGCTAACTGCGAAGTCTTGATGATCACTTAAACTTGGGATATTAGTCAAACCAGATGTATCATCATATATTACATTAAAACTTCTGCGATCATACGAGTCACTTAATACAGCAAAACATTTGATATATTAGAAGATGTGGAATGGACTGCACAGTCTTTCGTTTCTACTTTGACATCAGATTCAAGAGGGGATACTATAGAAACACAAGTTGTTAAGTAATCTGGATTGACATCACCAGCAACCACAGAAGAAATGGCTGACTCAGATGACATACCCAAGTTTGTGACTGGCAGGTGAGAATCAACCGTAGCATCAGAAACCGACAACACACTGCCATGCACACATTCACCTGAATTGATGAAAGGACTGTTGTCATCACTACCCCAGGTTGTGACTGTTAGGTGAGAATCAACTGTAGCATCAGACACTGAACAAGACAATACACCCGTATGCACACTTTCACCTGAATTTGCAACCAAGTGAACAATGATCGGTTTCCCTGCTTCGTGACGATCATAATCTAAAGCGCTCTGCTGTATGCCTTCCACAGAATCATTGTACTTATTAGCAACTTCCAAAAAATCTTTCATTTTTAGGAACTCTGCAGATTTTAACAATGATGGAAGCATATCCCATGAAATATTAATTTCACCATGGTACATATATTGGATCATCAACCTTAAGTCGTTGAACTTCATGTCATTTAATGTCACAACATGATGACTACTTGGGTTCTCTAAAAATAAGCTGTATAGAAGAGTGCTGCTTGCAGATAGTACTATTTTGTGAGCCTTAAGGGTCATTCCTTCACACGATAATGTTACATCCACCAAACTTTCACTAGCAAGTAATTTATTAAAAACAGATAATATATTAAGTGTGTGATTGTGCCCTTTCAAACAAATTGTCTGTGATCTTATTATCATATTGAGTTCTGAACTAAGTTTAAAATAAAATACTCATATTAAACAACATTAAACAATACCTAACAAAATTTACATACGTTGCTTGAAATAATTATCTCAGTATTATACACTTATAATCAATAGATTTCATTTAACATCCAGTATATATGCTCAGAGAATGGCAGTATTAGGCTTAACAACAAGAACGCGATCACTATAACATATCATTCTCAAAATGTTTCATCAAACACGTCATTATATGAATAACCAAACATATCTAACACAAGGATTTACATACGTTTAACTGTAACAATAGCGAGATTAGGCTTAGCTGCAACGATGCCTAATCATACAATCTGATACCAAATACAAACCATTATGTCAAATGCAAAAATACTCGACACAAAATAAACACGCTTGACTTGAAAGAAGCACCTAACTGAGAAATACACAGCCATAAAATATAATTTTTTTTTAATTTAAAGATGTGCACATTAGAAACGAGCCTACATTACTGCGCCGCCACCTACCCAAATGTTGGTACGGGTTTTGGATGACACTGATCTGCATGTTCCAGGGTGAACTGAGAAATTTCCAGTTTTCTCGAAATGTATTAGACTGTATTCTAGCAGGAATAATAGGACCTCGACCTTTTTTCATTCTTTTATGCTTCGAAACTTTCGTAAAACTTCCGCTACCGATTCCCCACTCATGTAAGACAATTTAACAATATCTTATCCACCAAAGTAAGCAACAAATTTTTCTTTTCACAAAAACAATTCTGTTCATCCCCAACGACTGGGAATTTGCACGCATTCATTAAGAGCTGTCAGCAATACATACCCTGCGTTTTATAGAACTCTCATTTGCACGTATTTACAAGTGATGCATGTGACACGTGCGCCCTCTATCGGTGAAATTTTGAAATAAACCTCTCCCGCAAAAAAAAAATAAAAATAAATAACCTCCTTGCGATTTACTCTCGTGCAAACCGCACTCCAATATATACAAATTTTTCTAACTTTCATGAATTATTGAAATATCTAAGAACTTGTGGGACACCGTGAATATTAAAAGCAGAGGCGAGAGGGGTACATCCTTGTACTCCTCTTGATGATATATCATTCCATTCTGAGATGTGTTCTAATTTAACTGCTATTTTTATTTATTTCCTGTGTATATTCTTGAATGGATTGTAAAAGTTGGTTTGGTATATTTAAATCGGTTAATATTTTAAAAACTTTTGTCTAATAATTTTCTCAAATGCTTTTTCATAATCAATAAAAGCCACGTGTGTTTCTTTTTGAAATTCTCTTCTCTTTTTCTCAGTGGTGACCCTACATAAGCAATGCAACACTGCAGCACCCCCCAAGGAAAAAATGAAAAATTAAAATTTTGTTTGTGTTTATAAATAATAACAATGCTTACATTATATAAATGCACTACAACATGTTAAAGGTTACAGCTTATGTTTTGACATTCATTGAATAGTTAATAATTGGAATTGTTCATTAATGCTTTAGATTACGAAGCAGATACACTGCGATATAACGCCGATATTTGTTTGCGCTTGTTACTGCACGGTACGTCATTCCCACACCGCCTAAACAGCAGTGTATTTTTAGTATCCATACGCACGTTATTTCTGTGAGATATGAAACGTTGATTATTGGTGCTTGTGCGTGGTGAACTATTTTTTTGCTAATCTTATTTTATTTTGTTAAAATAACATATAATTATTTATTTATTATAGATACAAGGCTTAATTATGACGAGTGTCACTGTTGCAAATATGAAAAGAATTATATTTTTTTCAATTATCGTTACACGAAAAAAATACACTGCGATCTAACGCCGATATTCGTTGGCGCTTGTCATTGCACGTTACGTCATTCCGACACTGCCCAAACAGCAGTGTATTTTTAGTATCCATACGCACATTATTTCTGTGAGATTGCATTACCTTGATAGACCCGTGTTTCACTCAGGATTTCTCCATGAGTGCAGGTCACAAAGATGCCTCCAACGATCTCGATCTTGAGCCTCTTACTTCCATGTTATACCCATACATTTCACTAGTGGATCTTTTCATCTTGTAGGTGGTCTTCCTGGTTTTCTCTTTATTCTTGGTTGCCAGATGAGTATTCTATATGTCCATCTGTTATCCTTGAGTCTGGCTATGTGACCAGCCCATCTAATCTTGCTTTCATATACTGCAGTTACTACATCTTTTATGCCTGATCTCTTCTTAGTTCCGTGTTTCTAACATGTTCCATTCTGCTGATGTTACAAATTCTGCGTTCTATTGCATGCTGAGTAATTCTGAGAGTCTCTTTTTCTTTTCTTGTCATCTTGCTTTCATATACTGCAGTTACCGTATCTTTTATGCCTGATCTCTTCTTAGTTCCGTGTTTCTAACATGTTCCATTCTGCTGATGTTACAAATCCTGCGTTCCATTGCATGCTGAGTAATTCTGAGAGCCTCTTCTTCTTTTCTTGTCATGTTCCATGTTTCTGATCCATATGTGAGTGATGGTAGAATATCACTATTAAATAGTTTTGCCTTTGGAGAGATGTCAAGATTTGGATCAGTAAGTGTTTCTTTTAGTCTGTTGAATGATAGTCATGCAGCTTTCTTTCTTTTTACTAGTTCTTCAGATAAATCGTTATTCATTTTTATTGTTTGTCCTAAGTACTTGTATGAGTCAACTTCTTCTATAGGGATGTTATCAATACATAGGTAACTGTCACTTGTGTAGATGTTTTTGATCCATTTTGTTTTTTCTAGATTCATTTCTAAGCGTATCTTACTGGTGTTTGTGTATACTTTTTCACCCATTTATTCTGGGTATTTTGGGTTGTGGGATATCAGGTCTATTTTTTTCAGAATGTATTCTAAAGTGCTGGTAAATAGATTTAGGGAGATCACATCGCTTTGGCGGACCCCTCTCTTTATATCTATATTTATAGGTTGATCAAATAGGGTTATTTGTGTAGTCTGATTTTTGTTAATTTTTTTATCATGTGGATATAAGTAGGATCCACATTTATATCGAGTAAGGCACTGATGACTGCATTGTGTTCTATGGTATCAAATGCTTTTCTAAAATCAATAAAGAGGAAACATAGAGGGATTCAGTATTCTCTGCATTTGTGTGTTAGTTGTGAAATGACCTGGATATGATCTGTTGTAGAGAAGCCTCTTCTGAATCCTGCTTGCTCTCTGCTGGAGTTGTCTTCTAGAGTGTTTTGGATTCTGTTCAGTATTACTCTGTTCATGATCTTATATATTTGAGAGAGTAGACAAATTGGACGATAGTTTTTTTTTGTCTTACTTGTTCCCTTTTTTGAATACAAGTATGATTTTTGAGGTTGTCCATTCCTCTGGAATCTTTCTTTCTTTCTTTGAAGTACCACGTAAATCTGGCAGCCAAGGCTTTGAAAATAATTGGTCCACCTTCTTGGATTTCTTAAGCCTTAACATGATCAAGTCCTGAAGCTTTTCCTTGACTCATTTTCATAAGGGCATGTTCTATTTCTTCTGGAAGTACATCTGGTATATTGCTTGGTTTTGGAATGGGTTCTGAAACTTGGCACTTAGTTGCATAGAGATCATTATAAAAATTCTGCACAATTTCTTCTATCCTTTATCTATTAGTATGTTTTTCTCCATTTTGATCTTGCAAAGCAGATGGAATTGACTGTTTAAAATTTAAGTCTTTCTCTATTTTTTTTCAGGCTGGTTTTTGCCTGTACTGCTTCTCTATTTTCAAAGCCTTCTGGTATATTGCTTGGTTTTGGAATGGGTTCTGAAACTTGGCACTTAGTTGCATAGAGATCATTATAAAAATTCTGCACAATTTCTTCTATCCTTTATCTATTAGTATGTTTTTCTCCATTTTGATCTTGCAAAGCAGATGGAATTGACTGTTTAAAATTTAAGTCTTTCTCTATTTTTTTTCAGGCTGGTTTTTGCCTGTACTGCTTCTCTTAATTTTTGTATCCTGAAAGCTTTGTAGTCTTCTAGAATTCTTTTCCTTAGTAATTTACAAATCATTTTGTATTCTAGAAAATTTCCTTCAGATTTCTTCAGTTCTTTTCTCTTTTTCAGTAGTTCTAGAGTTCGAGGTGAGAGTCGTTCTCTTTTTTGTTGTTTCACAGGAATTTCTGATTTTTTCTTACACTCGTTGAATTTATCAATAAAGTCAATGTAGTCATCATTTGTGTAACATTCGGTCTCTTCTATGTACTTCCTGAACTTGTGGTAATCTATTTGTTTGGGTTGTCTTTTATGGTTTGATGTTGCCCTGATGTGTTGTTCTTTTTTGTGGTCTATTCTTATAATGGTTCTGAGGAGTCTGTGGTCAGAATCTATGTTGAAGCATGTTTCGCCTATTGTACCAACATTTTGTACCAGTCTTTTAGTCTGTTAATATGTAGTCAATTTCATTTTTTGTGACTCCATTCGGTGATTGCCAAGCCCATCTTTTTACTAGGCGTTTTTTGAAGATATGAAATTATTGGTTCGTGGTGAACTATTTTTTGTCGATCTTATTTTATTTTGTTAAAATAATATATAATTATTTATTTATTATGGATACAAGGCTGAATTATGACGAGTGTCACTGTTGAAAATATGAAAAGAATTATATATTTTCAATTATCGTTAGACGAAACAAATGCACTGTGATCTAACGCTGATATTCGTTTTGTGCTTGTCATTGCAATTGATACGAAATTTTTATCATTGGTGTTTGTTCGTGGTGAGGATGAAATATTTTTAATAAAGCAATTTTTAAATTTAAATTTATTTATTAATAAATTCGTTACTGATTAGGAAAAAAGATTATTTAATTTATTTATTTTTTATTTATTTTGTATATGCAGTATCCCCACTTAAAATTTTCACCGGCTGCCAATGCTTTTTCTATTAATAATTTTAAAGTAAAAATGGGATCTATGCAGGATCGGTCATTTCGGAAACAGTTTTGTTCTAGTTGTCCTCTACAATACTTAGCTTCTCTTTTAATATTTCTGCAATTATTTTATATCCTGCATTTAGCAGACTAATTACCCTATAGTTATTGCAATCGTCTTCATTTCCTTTTTATAGATTGGGATAACCAGTGCTTTTTTCCGAGAGTTAAAAGTTTTTCAGACATCCAAACCATATTAAAATTTTTCATGTCTTTCATTAAAATTTTCAAATGCATTTTTGTATAGTTCTATATTTATATTGTCTTCTCCTGGTGTTTCCTATTTTTCAACCTCTTTATTGTATTTTTCAGCTCTAACATAGTGGTATTTTCTATTAGGTCATTCTTTGTTTTATAAAATTTAATTTCATTGTTTTCATCTTGCTAAAGATTTTGGAAATAGGACACCCATTTTTCTAAATCTCTTGGCTTAAATATCCTTTTCTAGTTCAGTTACGAAATTTTTCCATCGCTATCGGTGGCGGCTGGTGAAAATTTTAAGTGGGGGTGCTGCATATACAAAATAAAAAATTGCTTAATTAAAAATATTTCACCCTCACCACGAACAAACACCAATAATAAAAGTTTCGTATCTCACAGAAATAACACGTGCAAGCATACGATACACTTCCCAAAGGAGCAATTACAAGTCATCATCATCATCATCATCATACATATCAAGGATTTAGGCCTAGTATGGCCTATTCCGGCCTTAGAAGTCATCGTTGAATCGTTTAAGAGGACGTCCTGGTTTTCTTTTTCCTAATGGCTTGTACTTTAAGGCTTGTTTTGGTAATCTTTCTGTTTTCATTCTTTGAACGTGTTCCATCCATTTATGTTTATATTTTTTAATTTTTTCAATTACTGGTTCTTGGTTTAATTCTTTCATAATATCTTCGTTTCTTCTGTGATCAAATAGGGTATACTTTGCAGTTTTTCTCATAAACTTCATTTCTGCTGTTGTTAATTTTTGTTTGTCTTTTTGTTTTATTGTCCAGATTTCGCTTCCATACATTAAGACTAGGGCTAATGTATTGTATACTTTTAGCCTGGTTTGTTTTTGAACTAGGTTTGGTTTAAATATAGAGTTAATTACACCTGTTATTTTTAAATATTTTGCAATTTTTATGTTTATATCTTTTTCATTTTCATATGTGATCATACATACTAGGTAGTTAAATGAATTCACTTGTTCTAAGATCTTGTTATCTAATACTATTTTAGTTCTTGCTGGATCTTGTCCTTTAAAGGCCATAGTTTTTGAATTTTCCGTTGATATTATCATACCATAATCTTTGGATATCTCATTTAGATTTAAAATAGCTTTCTGTAAGTTATCTTCAGAATTTGTAATTATTGTTTGGTCGTCTGCAAAGAGCAGAGTGTTTAAATTAACTGTAGGTGAAAGTTTAATTCCTTGATGTAAATTTTTACTCCATTTTATTATTATTTCATTTAAGTAGATATTAAAAAGTTGCTGAGAGGGGACATCCCTGTCGGACCCCTTGGTTTATCTCTCTTGTATATGATAGCTCGTGATTTAATCTTATTTGTATTTGATTATTTTCATATATACTTGTGACAGCTTTTAGGATATTATTTGGTATTTGTCTTTCTTTTAATATGTTAAATAATATGTTTCTTTTAACTTTGTCAAATGCTTTTTCAAAGTCAATAAATGCAATATGTGTTTCTAAATTATATTCTCCTCTTTTCTCTATTATTAATTTTTAGTTTAAATTAATTAAATTAAATTAAATTAAAATTAAATTAAATTAAATTTATTTAATTTAAAGCAATTACAAGTGCAAACGAATATCGATGAGGCTGGCTGCATTTGGCCAAACGTGATAATTCTGACACTGCGTTAGATCGCAGTGTATTTGTTATGTGCAACGATAATTGTAAAAATATAATTCTCTTCATATTTTCAAGAGTGACACTCGTCATAATTCAGCTTGTATCTATAATAAATAAATAATTATGTTATTTTAACAGAATAAAATAAGATTTGCAAAATATAGTTCACTCTCACCACGAACACGCACCAATAATAAAAGTTTCGCATCTCACAGAAATAACGCGCGCAAACATGCGATACACTGCCCAAACGAGCAGTGTCGGATGACTTGTAACGTGTAACCACAAGCACAAACGAATATCGGCGAGTCTGGCTGCAATTGGTCAAACGTGATAATTCCGACACTGCGTTTGATCGCAGTGTATTTGTTTCGTAATCTAAAGCGTTAATCAAACAATTCCAATTATTAACTATTCAATCACTGTCGAAACATAAGCTGTAACCTTTAGCATGTTGTATTGCATTTATATAATGTTGTAAGCATCGCTATTATTTATAAACACAAACAAAATTTAAAATTTTCTCATGGGGGTGCTGCAGTGTCGCAGTGCTTATTTACAGGCCTCCACTGATATATTTTTCCCTTACTTCTTGTTTTGCAATTGCACATTTTTTTATACTCTATTTCTGCTTTTACTATTTTGGAATTTAGCCATTTCTGGTTTTTATTATATTTTCTATTTCTTTGTACCACTCTCGTAGTCCTCTTTTTCTAATTCATTTGTGCTTTATTCTCAAGCTTCCTGTTGCTACTTTTGTAACAATTTGTTTCAAATTTTCTAATTCCTCTTCTATGTCGCTTGATTCATGTTTGGTTTTTGTTTTTGAGTTTTAATACATTTTTGATATTGGTGTCTAACACGGGGATCCTGTAATGAAGAAATTTTGTAACTTGGTTGATATGAATTTTCAATTTTATGTATTTTTAGCCACTTTGGTTTAAATCGAATTTTTGCTTATATCATAATGATCAGTTTATTTCAAGGCCTCGATATGCTCTTACGTCTGAAAATAACTTCGCTAATTTAAGATTTGCACTAACGTAGTCAATTACTAATTTGCATCCTCTGGCCTACCAAGTATATTTATGCATTTCCTTTTGTTTAAACACCGAATTCATGATTCTCATATTATTACAAATGATAAAATCGCACAGTCTGCGACCATTCTGATTACGTGTATCTTCGCGAAATTTCCCTATGTTTGTTTTGTATTTTTTGTTTCCAATTCTGGTATTTAAATCTCCTGCTAGTAGTAAATAGTCAGTTTTGTTTTATCTATGGCATTCTGTAATTCTTTATAAAATATAGTAGTCTTAAATTAAGGGGATAAAAAAAAAACAATAAATAAATAAAAATTAAATTAAATTTAAAAAAATATTTATATATATAGTAGTCTTCTTTTCCCTCTTCTGGTGCATTATTTCTTAATTACAGGTAACCCTCGTATAACGCGGTACAATGATGCGGTTTCGATATAATGCGGTCTACAAATTGTGGTATCCCTCGTTCAACGCGGTTTCGATATAAAGCAGTCTCTACAATTTCTAGTAACCATTTATTTATTTTTTTTTTTCATGTTTTTCACCGCGGGACTTAAAAATCAAATTTTATCTTCGTTAAATTTGTGTCTGCCAGTATCGCGCAAGTAGTTACAAGTATCGAATTTAGTTTTATTGTATCACTGAATAAGGTACTGTACAGAGGGCTTTTGCAGTCTGTGTCATTCTCAACAAATAGTGCAATTAGAATGGAATAAAAACGGCGCTAACAAATAAATCACATGTCCGCCCCCCCTCTCACAGAAACTACGCTGTATAGACTTAAGCAAAACCATATGTTGCACTGAAACACAGTATCTAACTAAAAACTATTGTCCAATTTTACAATTACGAAATAAAAAAAAAAAAAAAAAATCAGCTAACGCCTTTTTATTCCCGTATATACGGGAGTAGGCGAGGCCATTTAGCCCTATCTAACTTTTGGAGACTGAGTGGGCAGTTCAATCTCCACTGGTACCCAATCAGAGACAGATGGCCCAAGGCTATCACTAATTAAGCAGTACGCAGTGAAGAGAGACGGCTCAAATGTGCCGCCATCTCGTGGTCTCTAACCCTAACACAATATATTTAATGTCTGAAATAATGTGGGTTCTACGGTCGATTTTCTTGAGTTTACAGGACGAAAAACCCGAGTTTCCGGGAGGAAAAACCTGCTTGCCCGTGCCAGAGATCGACTAACTCGGGAACCGGTCGAAAAAAGGCTTGGAAAAATTTCCTCTAGTCGCCGACTAGACTCGAAACCAAGACTTCCTTCGTGCGGCCTAGCGCGGTGGTGTGCAAACGCCACATCCACTGAGCTACGAAATAAGTGTTTTTTATTGTATTTGAAATTCTCGATGTCATTATGACAGATCACAAACAAAGGCTAACTTAAAATAAAAGACTACCAAGAAGTGAAACATGCCATATAAGGAATGTGTGAGTTCGCCTGTTACCTCAAACGCAAACAAGAAACCATAAAATTCATCCAAGTGTTGATACGTTTGTGTCAGTTGAGCCAGTCAGTAATGAGAAGTTCCATCGGAACGATAAATGACACCCTGTAGTGAATGTGTTAAAACTAATAATGAATGTTGTTATGACAGTTTCAGATTTTATGGAATTCGATTGGAGAGAATTAGCATTTCAACTCAACACTTGTCGGTTGCTTTTGTCTTTGGGCAGCGCGATCTTTTGTTAATACCGCACCAGTCATATGCACGTCTTTATAGCTTGTCTTGTGTAAAACAAAATTCAGTTTGTACGTATTGTAACAATTAAAAAAAAAACTTGAATAATTTATAAGCGTATAAAAGGATATCACCTGTAAATCGTTGACGTGCCAGCTAAATTCCAGACATGCCACCTCTGGCACGAGTGCCATAGGTTCGCCATCTAGGATTTACTGTATAAAGTGTTTATTGTTGAAAATTGTCTTAGTTTTCTGCCAGGAAAGCGCATTTAAAATCATAAGTGTTATTCTCAAACAGAGCAGTTTATTTTCTGGTGAGTTACATACATATGTAATGCATTTTAAAAAAAAAAAAAAAAGTTTATTTTTATTGTAATGGCCACTAAAACTGAAACGAAAGGGAAAAAAACCAACATTGAAGAGGAAATTCATTTCTCTCGAAGAAAAAATTAAAATCTTGGATCGGTTGAAAATTGGAGAAAAACCAGGAGTTATTACAAGGACTCTGAATTTAAATGAATCAACAATTCGAACAATCAAACAAAATGAACATGAAATCCGAGAAAGTGTTATTGCTGGATCAACGATAAGTGCAAAGCGCGTTACTCGTGTTCCCGATATTCTAATAGAAAAAAATGGAGAAATCTCTAATGATTTGGATAGAATATTGCACTCAAAAGAAAATTCCTTTGAATGGACACCTTATTAAGCAAAACGTTCTCAAAGTTTATAAACATTCAAAAGAACTTGTTCAAGATTCTTCAGAAGAAATCTCTCAGAATGGATTTTCTGCCTGTAAGGATTGGTTCGAAAACTTTAAAAAGCGGTTTTCTTTGTATAATCTTAAAATCCAGGGAGAATCAGCATCATCGGATGTTGACGCTACCCGGAAATACCCAGCAGAACTTTTAAAAATCATTAAAGAAGGTTGTTACAGTGCAGATCAGGTGTTCAATGCGGATGAATCTGTGTTATATTGAAAAAAAATGCCAAAACGCACCTATATTTCGAAAAATGAAACATCAGCTCCTGGATTTACAGTTTCCAAAGATAGAATTACTCTACTGTTTTGTAGTACCGTAATGCATCAGGTGATTACATGATCAAACCAATGTTTATTAACCGATCTGCAAATCCTCGTGCGATGAAAGGACTCGACAAGTCCATCCTACCTGTTTATTGACGGGGTTACAGCCAATAAAAAGGTAGGATAGAAGGGGTTACAGCCAATAAACAGATAACAAAAAGGCATGGATCACAGCTAGCATGTTTGAAAATTGGTTTTTCAAGTGATTCGTACCCGATGTAGAACGTTACACAAAGAAAAAGAATATGGACTTCAAAATTCTACTAATTTTAGATATACTGCACCAGGCCACCCAACAAATTTAAGCCATCCGAATATTAAAATAACTTTTTTGCAGCCTAATACTACTTCACTTATTCAACCACTGGACAAAGAAATAATATCAACATTTAAGTCATTATATTCGACGAGCATTTCAATTAATTTTGGATAAAATGGAATCTAATCCAAATATGACACTGCCTGGAGTGGAAGTACACATACGTAAATCTTAGCAGGAACACTCGGTAGAGAAATACCTCTGTAATTCTCACATTTAGTTTTATTTCCCTTTTTATGTATGGGTACTATGAGAGCTCTACTCCAATCATCGGGAATTCGTCACTCTGTCCATGCTTCCTGAACTATGCGGTGCAGCCACTGTAAGACTTTTATACCACCATACTTCAGCATTTCTGGTCGAATATCATGTACTCATGCTGCCTTTCCACATTTCAAGCTTTTGATGGCTTTTTCTACTTCAAGTATGGATATGTATTCCTGACTGCATGCTTGGTCAGTTTTTTTATCACTGTGGTGTCATTACTGCTTGTTTCATTTAGCAATTTTTCGAAGTAATTACTCCATACTTCAAGGATATCTTATTCCCCTAATTTCATGTCACCTTTATCATCTCTTACTCCTTTTACAGCACTCTTTTCTCCATTTCTAAGCTTCTTCAACAACCTCCAGAATATCTTACCACCTTCTTGATATTTATTTTCTGTTCTTGCCAAAGTCCTCCCATTACTTTTGTTTAGCTAGTTTTAGTGTTTAGCTTTGTTACATTTGTCTCTGTATTCTCTAAGAGCACAATTTGACTTATTTCCTAGGAACTTTTGATATGGTTTCTTCTTTTCCTTCATGTCTCTTTAACTTCTTGTGTCCACCATGGAGTTCTGTTTTTTCTAGGTGATTAAAAAAATCAGCTAACACCTTTTATATCCTTATAGGGAGTATGCGAGGCCTTTTAACCCTATCTAGCTTTTGAAGACTGAGTGGGCAGTTCAATCACCACTGGTAGCCAATAAGCAATAGCTGGCCCAAGAATATCACTAAATATAAGTGGCAACAGATGAAGATATTGGCAAACAAGTGCTGCCATCTTTTGGTTGCAAACCCTAACAGGATATATTATTGTCTGAAATGTTGTGGGTTCTATGATCAATTTTCTTGAGTTTACAGGATAAAAACATGTTTCGAAGATTTAAAAAAAAAACAGGTTTTCCCATGTCAAAGGTCGACTATGTCAGGATCCGGTCAAAGAAAAGCTTATAAAAAGTTCATTACGTCAGCAACTAGACTTGAACTTAAGTTTATCTTTCGGTGGCCTAGCACAGAAAATGCACGCGGTACTTCCATCAAAATCGTTTTATTAAAAGAATGGGACATATATATATACATTATAGTAAATATTTACAATATATATATAGCTGCTTTTACCCTTGGGGTATTACTATTTGTTACAATTATTTAATTTTGTGAAACTGCTTCTCACAAATCCTATAGTCCTACAAATCATCCTGGTTTATATGCAAGTTCATTTCTGCTTTCGTTTGTCCAATTTTTAAAAGCATTTTATATTTAAGACATTTCTTTTTAAATTTGTGGCATGTTTTAGTTACTCCATACTTATTTCTAATTACATAATAGTTACATTCAGTTTTGTACACTTATTCCATTTGTTTTACTATTATTAATAATAAAAATTGTTAATCGTTTTAACACTGTTGTTTAATTACACATTAGGAGTGCCTAAACTTCTTCCAGTAATTGTATTCTCAACTGATTTTGATGATTCTTCTTAGAGATACTCTCTCATGCACACACCCAAATATACACATAAAAAGTTCCTCATCCACTGAGCTACACAGGACTGCCCTTAAACTGATTATGCTTACTTTTTTTTAAAAAAGTGAGATTATTCACCAATCATTTGAAAATTTCGTAGAATTTAGTTATAAAGGACCGATTACCTGAGCTGAAAATTTTACAACTCACTCATTATCGCCATAATCAAACTCCTGATAGATACCGCAAAGGATATAAAGCATATGACAGTACTATACGAGTAAGTTTTCATTATTACTAATATCCTATACTTTTGATTTTCAGAATTTAAAATGTTTACTTTTTTACAGGTTGTTCTCCCATAATGCACTTCATATTTTCCTGATCATAGGCATCCTTTATTGCTGATCATGCTACACATTTGTTGCAGAAATTATTTTAGTTAATAAATCCTACAGACTTGTACTAAATTTATTTAGGAGCATATATCTGTGGGAAGATAACAGCTAAGATCAACACCACTATCCTTCATAATGGGATTAATATATAACATATATTTCTTCTTTGTTGCCTTCATTTGCTCTGCCACCACTTTTCCAACTCATGATTTTAATGATCTTTGACTATTTATCTCTAAAAGTCAGTTACATACAGCAAACTGAATTTAGATCGTATTGCCTTCTAATGGATGCTGTATATCACTCTGCACTTGATACGGATTTGGGAATGAAGTAGCTCTGCTGAAAGTGATAGGGTTGCTGCTCCCTTTCACACACAAAGTTTAATTATCCCAATAGTAATATTCCATGGTGATTTTCACTTTTAATTCAGACCAACTTTTTTTTTTAATCACCCAACTTTACATTATTGTTCTCACATTTGAAGTGGTGCACCTAGAACCATCCTCAGGGGGGGGGTCATCTATTTGCTTAATAGATGACCCCCCCATCTCACTGACTCCCATTTGCTTTCCCACAGCTGATCTATTCAGCATTACATTTCCATGAACTCTACAGAACTTGCCACTACAATTTTTCCACTTTCCTTAAATCAATATGTGAAAATGAACAGCTGCTGATCAACACCAACATACAGTTCACCCCCCCCCCCCAATTTATTGAACAAACTGATGAATCTCCTCCATCATTCCACATACCACTGTTCTTTGGAACAATGTTCCTAATGATTACAACCATCAGTTCTTCAAGAAACATCAATTTCCTTTCTTTATTCTATCCAACAGATGTGGAATTATGAAATATTTGAATTATACTGCCAAATTTTTTCAAAAAAAAAAAAAAAAATCCCAAAACAAGCCTCAATGAATTCTTCTCGAGTCTACCTTAAACCTCAAAGTTTATTATATATCATCAAACAAGAGCTGCTGTATATAATTTAGACATTTTGTTCCATTATGCTTTGCAAATGGTTTGTTTGAAATAAACATTAGAATAGGCTGACAAATATTTTGGAAACCACCCAAAAATATTCACCCTCTGGGCAGAATATCTGGAGGCAATACAGTTCAGCTCCACACTTATCAAAACTGCTCATTCTCCTACATCAGTGGTGGCGAACCTTTTTATGTGCGCATGCCAAAAATTTAAAAATCGATTTGCTGATGTGCCAGGCAGTTTTTAATAGGGGAAAATTAATAGAAAATTAATCTAACTTAATTTATTTAGTTATAAATTTATAATATATTTATTTATAATATTTTATAATTATTTATAATATTAATTATTCAGTGTAAAATTGATTATTGTATTATTAAATTGATTTTCATTATGTTGGTTTGAAGGGGAAAAGAAAACAGTACTGAACAAATATTTATGTATTGTAACTCACCATCAAAGTTAGTTGAGCAAGGGAAGTAGCAGAAGGATGTCAACGTGTCGGCGAAACGCTTACCATAATTACTCGAAAATGATTATGAGCCCTCGCATATAAGTGGCACCCCTGATTTTACTTTACGAAAAAAAAAGACATTAAAAAGTGTGCATATGTCTCGCACACAAAAAATGTTTAAACATGTTCACGTCGAGGCGATAACTCGCTCCCTGCAGTTAACAACATGCCCTCCCAAACAGCCATTATACTGCAGATGCAAGAAAAACAAGTAGTTTTATTGTATCCCTGAATAAGGTACTGTACAGAGGCTTTTGCAGTCTGTGTAATTCTCAACAAATAGAGACAGCTGGAATAAAAATGGCGCTAACTAATGAATCACATGTCCCCCTCTCACAGAAACTATGCTATATAGACTCCAGTAAAACCATATGTTGCACCGGAAACACAGTATCTAACTAAAAACTTGTGTCTAATTTTTCAATTACATGAAATAAGTGTTTGTTTTATTGCATTTGAAATTCTCGATGTCATTATGACAGATCACATTCGGCTGAAGAGAATTAGCATTTCAACTCAACAATTGTTGGTTGCCTTTGGCTCGCGCAATCTTTTTGTTAATACCGCACCAATCATATGCAAGTCTTCATAGCTGCTCTCTGGTGTAAAACAAAATTTAACTTGTACGTATTGTAACAATTAAAAAAAAAGATTGAATAACTTATAAGAATATAAAAAGATATCACCTGTAAATCATTGACGTGCCAGCAAAATTCTCGGATATGCCACCTCTGGCACGCGAGCCATAGGTTTGCCATCTATGTCCTACATCATTCCACATACCTCTGTTCTTTGGAATAGTTTTCCATTAAATACTTATATGTCTCTTTAAAAACTTTTAAAGGAGAAATATAAGTGTTCAATGCCTACTAGCAGCTTATTTCATTCATTCAGATGTTATGAGACAAACATCAATCTCATATGCTTCCTGACCACATTATCAGGTTTTTAACCCTGCATTCCTCCCAAATGCAATGAGCTCCAAAATTTGCTTGGCATCTACACTGTAATGATTTCGTCCTTATTTCTCAAATTCTGCAGATCACATTTCTTCATTTTGTTCTCATATGCAAAATTCCACATGGAGACCTATGGATGGCAGTAGGCATTGAGAAAGATCAAAGATGGCAAAATTAAATTGTAAAAATTGCTGGAGTAAAATGGATAAGAATGGAGTGAAGAAAGTTAGGGGAAGACCTTCATTTGGCAGTGCACTGATCCAAGTTGAAAAGGAAGAATACAAGAAATAATCAGTGAAAATATGCAATCTGTTCATTAACAGAAACTTGCCCCTTTTTTATTATACTAACTAAAAATTTTGATGCATTTCACATGTGCTACATTGCCCTCTTCACTAAAATGATTATTCAGGTGTTTTTTTTGTTTTCTTTTAACTTTCCTCAAATCTACGTCTCATTGATAGTGGCATTTAGGATAGGGTGGTTAGTCTTATTGTCTAAATATATATTTTTGTGTAACAAATGATGGTAAATCCTACAATTGCTATGGCTTATTCCCATTCTCCTGGCAGGATGTTTTGCAGGATGAAAAACTGAAAGTACTGGGAGGAAAATTGATGATCTCCTCAACATGGAGACTGAAGAGTCCAGGAGAAAGAATACACCTTGCATTACTCCTTTCAGTAAATAGAACTGATCTAACAGTATGTTATCACTTTATACTATAGCAAGATTGTTGTTATAAAGTTGACTTATTAATCTAATAAGATGTTGGACAATGCCAGACTTTGGCATTTTCCACCTCAATTTCCAATTTATGCAGTCTTCAATATAGTCAATAAAAAATAAGCAAACAGGGCTACTGAATTCTCTTGATTTCTCAATAAGGTGTTGAAGATTTGAGATCTGGTCTCAGGTGACTCTTCCTTCATGAATCCAGCCTGTTTAAGTAGATATGTGCCTTCAGGTAACTGTTAATTCTTTCTTTCTTTGATCGGAGAGCATGATTTACTTGCACTTCAAATGAATGCTATTGTTCTTTCTAGAGTTTTTCATTTCTTGGTATTTCCTTTTGTCGTCTATCAGTATATTGTTCTCACCCAGTCCAAATTTTATTGCATAATCTTAGCATCTCCTCTCTAAGGTTGGAAGGTTCATTTTTCCATGCTTGTTAAGTATCCATTCTATAGAGATCCTCATAATATCACTGCAGAATTTCTCCTTTTTGAGTAGAAGATAATGGTGGACACATCCTATGTTGTTGTTTTTTTTTGCATTAAAATTATTAGAATTAGAAAGCATTGATTTTTGAAAAGAGAAGTTTCACATCATTACTGTTTACATGGGACTATCTCCTTGCATATTTTATTGATGTATATTTCTTTATCCTTCCTACACAATTTCTATACTGCTTTCCTGATTTGGTTTTAATAATTTCTAATGTCATCAATGGTCATCCTCTTAGATTTAATTTCTTTCCTGATGTTGATCAGATGTGTTTCTTTTGAAAGAGTCTTAACTTCCTTTCCACTTATTTGTGGGATATACTTATTTATTTGGGGTGCTTAAGGGTCAAAGCTGTATGACTGAGAGGAGACCTCCACATAGCCTTTAAAGGAATGCAGAGAACCGACCATGGCTTCTAATCTAATGTCCAATCCTCACCTTCTCATGGTGCACCCTGTTGGGTATCAACCTGGATACTGAACGAACGAGGATGGGCTGGCAATTTGGGATTTAGCCAATCAAATTGTATTCTTATTGGCTTAAACCAATATAGAAAATAATGGTACAAAATGACAAAATTTCATGCCGGCTGGGGCGTCGCCCGGTTAAACAAGGGGGCCCCTGTGTTTTTGCCAGAGAACCAGGGCAAACATCGAAAAGTCAGCTACTGGAACAAATCTGAAAGCACATCCCAACTCAACATCACCAGAGTTAAAGATCAGTACTATCAACATAAGATAGTACCTCAATGGCAAAGAAATGGAGTTAGCTGAAGAATTAGATAAGTACCAGATCGACAATATAGGGGTGACTGAAACAAAAAAAGACAAAAACTGATGAGATCTTTCTGAGCAATAAATACAAAATGTTATATTCAGGAAATGAGATTGAAGGAAAAGAAGGAGTAGACATGGTATTCAACACAAAATACGAGGCTAATCTTCTTGAATGGCAAGCAGTCTCAAGTAGAGTGATGTGGACAAATATCAGAATGGGGAATTGGACAATGAGACTTATTTGTGTCTATGGTCTCACAGAAGGTTCTACTAATGTAGAAATGGAGGAATTTTTTGATGCTTTAGAAAAAGCAACTGACACAATAAAAAAGGAAATGTTGGTCCTTGTTGGGGACATAAATAGCAGAGTAGGAAATGATTGTCAGACATACAAATATATTCTGGGAAAATTTGGAGAAAAGAGCAAAGCTAATAATAATGGCAAATACTTGTTGGATTTCTGCTCAGGACATGGACTGGTAATTACTAACACCATGTTCCAACATAAAAATGTGCACAAATTCACATGGAGAGAAGCAAGGAATAAGAAGTCTCATATACTATGTTATTGTTGATAGTGATGTTTTCCTTCTTGTGCAGGACACCACAGTGTACAGAGGATTTGAAATTGGAAGCAATCATTATTTAGAGTTGAGCAGGATAAAATTGAATTTCATATTGAAAAGAATAACATGTAAGAAAATTTTAAAGCGAATTAAAGTTGAGCAGCTCTCAGATGTGAACTGTAGACTAAAATACACAAAGATTACTAACTATTATAATAACGGAATTAACTCACATAAATTATTCTTTAATCGTTGAATTTTCACCTGAGTATCACAGGTATCATCAGTACAGGTACAAGGCTAATTAAACAATAACTGTTATATTCAGAAAGCACCACCTAAGTAGCTACGGTTAAATTTCCAAAATTTAATTATTATTATTTATTTATTTTTAATTATTTAGTTATTTAATTATCAAATAATCATCATCATCAAATTCCTGCCATGGACCCTCAAGGGGTGTACAGGATATGATAGTACTACATGAAAAAAATTACATCATTATTAATTTCCTATCTACAATTTTCCTCCAAATCAGTCTGTTACTTGTCAAGACTCCAACATTATCAGATCTTATATTTCTATCGTCTAAGGCACTTTGTACTGTATCAATCCACCTATATCTTGGTCTTCCTCTGGGTCGTTTTGTTGCCAACCTGGCAGAGAACACTTGTTTTGCTAATCTTTCCTTGCCCATTCTGTTTAAGTGACCATACCACCTGAGATTAGCTCTGCTAACGCATTCCTGGATGCTGACAATGTCAAGTTTTTTCCTAATATCCTCGTTTTTAATATGATATTGCTATTGATGCCATCTGTTCACGCCTCTAATCTTTCTCAGGACTCTCATATCTGCGATCTCTAGTCTTTGGTCAAGTGTTTTACTTCTGACCAAGCTCTCAGATCCATAAGTTAAAACAGGTTTGAACACTGTCTTGTATACAGATAATTTAGTGTTCCGACTAATTTCTCTCTTATTCCATATGAATTTATTAAATTGACTTCCCACACTACCAGCTTTGCTGATTTTGTTGTCCATTTCTATATTTAATTTACCATCTTCAGTAAAAATTGTGCCTAAAGAGCTGAAATGTTTTACTTGTTCCACAGGTCCTCCATTCACAACACAGTTGACCTTTTCAATGATTCTGCCTATTTTCATTGTCTTTGTCTTTTTATTGCTGACCTTTGTACCATATGTATTACAACAGCTATTCAATTTAGTCAGAGCATCTTGCAGACTTGTAGCAGATTTATTTAGAAGTATAACATCATCTGCATAAAGCAGAGCTGACATTAACATCTCCAATTTTGATATCATGTTTAATACCACTTTCCTTCATAATGTGATCCATATAGATGAATAACAGAGGGAATAATGTACATCCTTGTCTCACACCAGATTTAACATTAAACCATCTTCCTGTAGTTCCTTCAATTCTAACTGCTGACTTACAACTCGAATAAAGCTAACTATTGCTTGATATAATGCCTGATTAACACCATATAACTGCAGTGTATTGAATAGCTTCTCTCTTGGCACCTTGTCATATATCTTTTCCAAATCGACAAAACTTAAATACAGATCTTTGTTATATTCCCATGCTTTATCGACTATTTGCCGTAAAGTGAAGATCTGATCCTGACAGCCTCTATTTGGCCTGAATTCAGCTTGTTCTTCACCAAGCTTTTCTTCCACAATTCTTCTCAACCGTTTCTCAAGTATACTTGCATAGATCTTGCCAGGAACACTCAGTAGAGAAACACCTCTGTAATTCTCACATTCAGTTTTATTTCCCTTTTTATATATGGATACTATGAGAGCTCTACTCCAATCATCGGGAATTCGTCCCTCAGTCCAGGCTTTCTGAAATATGTAGTGCAGCCACTGCAAGACTTTCATACCACCATACTTCAGCATTTCTGGTCGAATATCATCTACTCCTGCTGCCTTTCCACATTTGAAGCCTTTGATGGCTTTTTCTACTTCAAGTATGGATATGTATTCCTGACTGCATGCCTGGTCAGTGTTTTTTACCACTGTGCTGTCATCACTGCTTGTTTCATTTAGTATTTTTTCAAAGTAATTACTCCATACTTCAGGGATATCTTTTTCTCCCGTTTTCATGTCACCTTTATCATCTCTAACTCCTTTTACAGCACTCTTTCCTCCATTCCTAAGCTTCTTCAACAACCTCCAGAATATTTTCCCACCTTCTTGATATTTATTTTCTATATTCTTGCCAAAGTCCTCCCATGACTTTTGTTTAGCTAGTTTTACATAGTGTTTAGCAGTCTTGCATTTGTCTCTATATTCTCTAAGAGCACAAGCTGACGTATTTGACAGGAACTTTTGATATGCTTTCTTCTTTTCCTTCACTGCCTCTTTAACTTCCTGTGTCCACCAGGAAGTTCTGATTTTTTTATACTTACAGACAACCTCACCACATGCCTCTCTGGCAGAATCAATCAATGTTTTCTTCAGAGTTTGCCACTGAATCTCCAAGGTTTGATTCCTATTCTCAAACTCTTTCATTTTTTCTTCAATAATCTTTGTGTATTTT
Source organism: Typopeltis vanoorti (assembly GCF_054136105.1). NCBI lineage: Eukaryota > Metazoa > Arthropoda > Arachnida > Uropygi > Thelyphonidae > Typopeltis > Typopeltis vanoorti. The sequence goes on along the minus strand of NC_143557.1, from coordinate 18,336,741 downwards.
AGTCTACAGTTCACATCTGAGAGCTGCTCAACTTTTATTCGCTTTAAAACTTTCTTACATGTTTTTCTTTTCAATATGAAATTCAATTTTATCTTGCTCAAGACTAAATAGTGATCACTTCCAATTTCAAATCTTCTGTGCACTCTGGTGTCCTGCATCAGGGGAAAACATCGCTATCAACAATAACATAGTCAATGAGACTTTTCTTATTCCTAGCCTCTTCTCTCCATGAATTTGTGCACATTTTTATGTTGGAACATGGTATTAGTAATAACCAGTCCATGTCCTGAGCAGAAATCCAAGAGATATTTGCCATTATTATTAGCTTTGCTCTTTTCTCCAAATTTTCCCAAAATATTTTTTTATGTCTCACAATCATTTCCTACTCTGCTATTTAGATTCCCAACAAGTCCAACTTTTCATTTTTCATTGTGTCAGTTGCTTTTTCTAAAGCCTCAAAAAATTCCTCCACTTCTACCTTAGTAGAACCTTCTGTGGGACCATAGGCACAAATAAGTCTCATTGTCCAGTTCCCCATTCTCATATTTGCCCACATTACTCTACTTGAGACTGACTTTAGCCTCGTATTTTGTGTTGAATACTATGGCTACTCCTTTTCCGTGATTGTCATTGCCTGAATATAACATTTTGTATTTATTGCTCAGAAAGATCTCACCAGTTTTGTCTTTTTTGTTTCAGTCACCCCTATTATGTTGATCTGGTACTTATGTAATTCCTCAGCTAGCTCCATTTCTTTGCCATTCAGGCTTCTTACGTTGATAGTAGCGATCTTTAACTCTGGTGATGTTGAGTTGGGGTTTGTTTTCAGATTTGTTCCAGGAGCTGACTTTTCGCTGTTCGCCCTGGTTCCCTAGCAAAAACAGCGGGGGCCTTGTTTAACCGGGCGACGCCCCAGCCGGCATGAAATTTTGTCATGTTGTACCATCATTTTTTATTTTGGTTTAACCAATAAGAATACAATTTGGTCAGCTAAATCCCAAATTGCCAGATCATCCTCATTCGTTCAGTATCCGAGTAGATACCCAACAGGGTGTACCATGAGAAGGTGAAGATTGGACATTAGGCCAGAAGCCCTGGTTGGTTCTTCGCATTCCTTTAAAGGATATGTGGAGGTCTCCTCTCAGTTATACAGCTTTGACCCTGTTAGGAAAGATTTGCTGCTTTATAAAGCACTATCTCCCACAAGGGGGAAGGATGTAGACCATCAGATCTGTTTAGGTTAGGGAGTGAAGTAATGTTTCACATGTTTCTTTGTATAGCCGTTGCATTAGGAAACGACTTTCGTGAATGACTTTTGTCTTGTTCCACTTAACTCTATGTCTGGTGTTGATGGCATGTTCTGCAATTCCAGACTGTTCGGGTTCAAGGTACTGGATGTATGACTGGTGTTCTTCTAACCGGACCTGAGCCGATCTTCCTGTTTGTTCAAAATATGATAATACATATGAGCAGGGAATCTGGTAGACACCTGGAGAGCTGAGATGTGGGAGCTTGTCCTTTGTCTCCAAACTAAATTAGCTGTATACAAGACAGTGTTCAAACCTGTTTTAATTTATGGATCTGAGAGTCCTGAGAAAAATTAGAGGCATGAACAGATGGCATCAATGGCAATATCATATTAAAAATGAGGATATTAGGAAAGAACTTGACACTGTCAGCATCCAGGAATGTGTTAGCAGAGCTAATCTCAGGTGGTATGGTCACTTAAACAGAATGGGCGACCATAGATTAGCAAAACAAGTGTTCTCTGCCAGGTTGGCAGCAAAAACGACCCAGAGGAAGACCAAGATATAGGTGGATATGATACAGTACAAAGTGCCTTAGACGATAGAAATATAAGATCTGATAATGTTGGAGTCTTGACAAGTAACAGACTGATTTGGAGGAAAATTGTAGAATGAAGTTAGTAATGAGGTAAATTTTTTATGTATTACTATCATATCCTGTACACCCCTTGAGGGTACATGTCAGGAATTTGATTGACCTATTTGCTTATCATTGATGGTTCCATAATTCTGAGATCTTATAATGATCTCCAATTGGAGATCATTGTAAGATTTCATAGAATGTTTCTTCACTTTTGTTCTTACAAGTTTTGGAGATGGGTAAGATTGCATTTGTTTGTAAATTTGTTCTGTTTGGTTTTTAAATGGATCCTAACATCAGCAATTAGTGATCTGGTCCACATTCTTCTCTAGGGCAAGTCTTTTGGCTTTAAACCATAGTTTTTCATCTGCTTCTAAACCTATTTGATTTCTATATAAGTCTCTGGGGAGTATCCAGGTGTAAGGTGTAAGTCTTATGTGGTTGGAAAAATGTACTCATGATGCAGTTCATACTGAATGCAAAAATCTATTACCTTTTTGCATCTCTGATTTCTAACCACAAGACCAAATCTCCCATACACTCTTTCATCATTGCTTCTACATCCAACCTTGGCATTTCTGTTTCCTTGGAGTATTAAAATGAACTCATCACTTTCAGATAAAGGAGCATAAGCCAGGATGAATAGAGCAAGAATAGCAGAATCCATATTTCAGATCATTGATTAATTGAAGAATCTCCAAGTAACTAAGTTAGCTATGGATGACCTTATCTAGTTTCCAGGAGAAGTTAAGATGATGAAACAACCCGAGAGAGTGAACTTTTATCTCCCTTCTTGGATGGGCTGGTTATAGGCTCGGTTCTATGTTAATGGGTAGAAGCCAAACTAATACTGCAATTCTGAGACCATAGCCTGACTTCTCAAAATTAACTTTATGGTTATCTGGCACCTAGAGAAGGGTACACGACAACTAGGTGACGGCGACTGGGCGATGGACAACTGGGAGACGATCAACAGCATGATGGCCAAATGGGTGACGGAATAAAAGATCAAATATGCAATTCTATTCTGTTGATGTATTACCAGGTAAATTTAAATAATATTTTTTTGAGAAATGAGTTGAAAGAATGGTATAAACATAAAATTTGAAAAATCTCACTTATAATTAAATTTATTTTTATTGTGTAGAATTACAAATTGAATATAAGTAATATTGAAATTTCCCATACAAAAAATGAGTCAGCTAGTCAATATTTATATTATATATTTTTGTTTATATCATATATCAAAATTTTTAGGATCATTTTAAGAAAGAGATGGTGATTTAAAAATGAAAAGGTATAATTGCACAGTATTAAAATAATGAAAAAATATAGTTTTGTTTTAATTCATTTATTAATATTATTTTGTAATTAACAAACATATTTACAAATGTTACATATATACAATAAAACAAAAAAGTACACGAAATTCAAGACAATTTTTTTGAATTTATTAATTCATATTATAGTTATATGCAATACCATGTAAATATTCTACTATATTTTCCCTATCGTAATTAATAACTTTTTTCAAAATTCTTTGGTCAGCTTCATTGTAACGTCTACGTTTGTGCTCATGTTGAAAACCTGCTACTGCTCTTTCATAATCAACATCATATGTTTTTTGAATTTTTTGTAGTCCATTTATAAAAATCCATAAATTTGGATGACTTGTGCTGCTGCCAAAGCTTAATTGCAGTTTTCAATGACAGGCTTCCGCAAAATTATTTGTCCTATTGCTTCCATTTATTGTTCTTTGGTACACAGACCAAACGTTTGAGGGAAAAATCGGTGGAGCCCTGGTTCTGTGATTCCTTAGATGACTTATGTATGTGTATGTAAACCATTCTAAAATTGGTGCAAATTCATTGGATAAATGATTCTCAAGTTCAGAAATAGCATAAATAATATCTTGTTCTGGAACAAAAGCAAGCGAAGTGATCATTTTTGAATTTAAAGTGAATTGTGCATCAGAATTATATCTGGTTAAAAGACTGCATGGAGCTAAATGCTTATGAAGATTTTGTACGAGATGAAAAAAGCAACCATTTATGTTAGCTTGTGTAAATACTATACGTAACGCTTGATGAATGGCAATTTCAAAATCAACATTTATATTTTTGGGATCTAGTAATGGCCACATTTCATGTATCATTTAAAATAATTTTGTGTATGTTTCAAGAGTCTTATTAGGTAATAAACAATATATAAAACAGGGAAAAAAGGACCTCTCTCCTTTCTAGCCAAAATAACAAAAATTTGAGCAAAAAGAAGGGGAGAAAATAAAAATGTACCATCCATAAATAATTCATTCATGCTTTGGCTCCACACTGCATGGCTTTCATGACCAAAAATTAATATTCTCATGGGGTCGACCTGTTCTGATCCAGAATCAGCCAATAAAAAATGTTCATATTGTGATGGACTGAATTCATAATTTAAGTAATCTTCGGGAATAATTATTGTTTCCCTAGAATCAGGATTAATTAGGGCTTTTAAATTTTTTAATGAATATTTCTGCACAGACTGCTATGATTTGGAAGCATTCCTTCTACTGCAGAAGAAAGAAGATGGTTGCTCATTGTCGTATCCACTAATTTTTTTGGCTGTTGTACTAACTTCTTGCGTTATTACTCTGGCCGCATTTCCAGAACTGCTACATGTCTGTTCCTGTTTTTCAGAAATTAGCGATCCATCACTGACACTAGTCCAGATTTTACCTTTGCATCCTTTGTTTTTATTTTCACGTTGCCAAAATTGAATTAAACCTTTCTTATCAATCTTGTCTTTAACATAAAGATACTCATTCCAAGCATATTTTTCCTTGTCTCTTTGACTTAATATTCTTGAATTATCCATTTCTGAAGAATAGAAACAAGAAATATAAATATAAAAATAAAATTTAAAAAAGTTTTCACTATTGATATAATTAAGAATTTTTTCAGTACTATTTTTCAAATAGTACTGAAAAAATTCTTAATTATATCAATAGTGAAATATTTCTATACTTCTATAAAATTGTACTTAGCATTTTGTTTCATTTGAGAGATAATCAAGAGTTTGAAATTTATTTAAATTAATTTAGATGTCATGTATACAATTTAGTATACGGTTAAGATTATAAATTTTGAATACATACCTTTTATTTACCGAGCCTTGTTCTTTGCATGTGGTAACTGTAACGTTGACACAAATATTGGAAATGATGTAATAAACAAACAAACAACTAGTCTTACTGTTTAATAGAAGTCAAAATATCTTGCGAATGCGTATTAAACAAAATAACCACACACAAAACGCCCAAATGATAAATTGCCAAACAAGACACCTTATGCAGTGAAGCTCAGAAATACTTCTTCAGACAATAAAAATAAACTTAATTATACGCGAGATTTTTCAAATTTTATGTTTATACCGTAATTCTATGGGAAATTTCAATATAACTTCAATACAATTCATAATTCTACACAATAAAAATAAACTTAAATAAACTTAATTATAAGCAAGATTTTTCAATTTTTTTGTTTTCGGCAATTTATCATTTGGGTGTTTTATGTGCGGTTATTTAGTTTAATACGCATTTGCAAGATATTTTAACTAGTCTTACTGTTTAATGGAAGTCAAAATATCTTGTGAATGTGTATTAAACTAAATAACTTAGTTTGCGTATAAGTTAGTTATGCGTATTAAATTTAGTTTAATACGCATTTGCAAGATATTTTAACTAGTCTTACTGTTTAATGGAAGTCAAAATATCTTGTGAATGTGTATTAAACTAAATAACTGCACACAAAACCCAAATGATAAATTGCCAAACAAAACACCTTATGCAGTGAAGCTCAGAAATAAAAATTATAAGCAAGATTTTTCAATTTTTTTGTTTATACCTTTCTATTAACTCATTTTTACCTGGTAATAGATCAACAGAATAGAATTCATATTTCATCTTTTATTCCGTCGCCCATTTGACCGTGTCCCCCTAGAGTACACCCTGTTAAGAAATTAGTTCTTTTTCAATCACGATATGAATTCTTTTTACAGTGACGCAAGCGAGCCTGTGGGCTTGTTACAGTTGTAATTTAGGCTCTGAAGATGATGGGTAGAAAATGAGCAAAATATTAGTAATTTCAATAAATTAATTATATTTTTCTCTTGGTGTTGTTCATACCATGAAGACTTTAGGGAAATGGTTATAATGAAGCCCTATCCCCATGGAATTCAAATTTACAGCATTTGCATTAAAGAAGCAATTGTTCAATTATTCATTACTGATCACCTTTCTCTACTTTTTTTTTTTTGGTCCAAGAAATGGATGTTGACCATTATATTAGTCACATCAATAAAGCAATACTTTTTTTGTCAAGTCATAATACTTAAAATAAACACAACAAGAAGATTGTTGCATTACAATAATTGATTATTTTTTAAGGATATGAAATCAAGTATGAACCACAATTCAAAATTAACAATAAACAGTAAAAAATAAATATTACCAAACAAATATGTTCATTTCTTCAGTTATTTCTGAATATAATTCTACAACCATAAGGAATATTTACATAAATACTATATACATATACTATGATAGAAATTCAGATATAATTTACATATAAATTTAGATGTTGCTTATTCCCGTCTTCTCTGTTAGTTCTAATGACACTTGCATATTGCTGCTAAATAATTCGCACCTATGAATTAAAAAAAAAGTATAATATCATCCTGAACAAATTTACATAAAAATCAATACTATATTAATGGCAAACTCAGGAGAATAATCTCTTGGTTCAATGACATGAATTGTTGAATAGGAAAGATACCAGTGCATGAGAAGCTGCTTAATAATGCAATATCTGAATGTGTCCCTAGAATTTGAAAACAAATAGAATGGGAGTGAAATGGATATGCAATCTCATTAAATAAGAGATCCACATGAAGAAGACAATATGGAAGGAACATAATGAGAATAGTTATGAAATACGCAGTCTTGCCACAAATACTGTAACAACTTCCACACAGCTCCACACTGTTCAGAGAATTGCTAACATTCATGTGTTTATCAGTAGAGAGAGAGTTGTCTAGCTATATGGGTTAACACATAGTGGGGAGATTATGAGAACTGTGTAGCTGTAACAGCACTTCAGAAGGATGGAATGCAGTCACCTGTTATTTTCCACATGCTACAAACACTTGAGATCAGTACGATATTTATGTATCAGACTAAGTGGTACGTGAACAACAGACACAGAAATATCCTCTTCACAGGTGAGAAGATTTTCACCATTGAAGAGTCGTTTAACTGTCAAAGCAATCAGGTATATGTTTCAGGATGGTCACACAACACGAGACATAGAACAAGGATTCAGAGAAGTCATCACCCTACATCAATGATGGTTTGGAAGGAGGGGATGATGTATCAGGGGATATCCAAGTTGCATTTCTGTGAGAAAGGAGTCAAAACCTTCACCAAAGTGCATCAAGACACCATGCTGGAACCTGTGGTATAGCCACCCCGAATAACAGCCTATTTCATGGCAGGCAGAGGACCTTCCAATAGGACTCAGTCCCTACATACAAGGCAAGGACCGCACAACAGTGGCTGGAGGCAAATGTGCCTGACCACACATCGTCACCTGATTGGCCATCAGGAAGCCTCAATCTGAATCTGTTGGATTTCAAATTATGGTTGGAGTTTGGGAGAGTAGCCTACAAGAAACAACACTCCGGCATCACCAGTATGAATGCAGATTTAGAGTGAGCAGTGGCAGTATTTTCACTGTGTTTCCATTGGATGTTTTGTGGCCTCACAGACTTTGGGTGTGGATGAAGATGAAAAGGGAGACATTTCGAACATCGAGTGCTGCTATATGCACATTATACACGTGGCTTGTATGTGCTGAAAGCTGTAAATGATTTACTGATAGATTAAAGGTTTATGTGTTCATTTTGTAACAGTATTTATGGCTAGACTAGGTATATAAAGCTCAGGCCAGAAAAGTCACAAGTATTGTATGGAAAGCTAACTTGAAGTATGAAAAGAAATTTCAGCCAATTTCTTTTCATACTTCTACAGACTAGAGGCAACTCCAAAAGAATTTTATTGTTATACAGCAAGTAAAAGAATGAATGAATATGAAAAAATAACTTTACTGACTGCTGAGAGTACTCTCATATCAGAATCAGATGAGGCAGTTTAAACAACGAATGTTCACTTCACCAAGATCTTATCAAGTTGGTATATGTAACACAATATACGGTGCTACCACTACATTGAATGAAGAGATAGAGGTGCATGAGAAGGAGATTCTAGAGCTGTTTTATAAGAATTAGCCAATTGTGGAAGATGGATATCAGCATGTGTGCTAAAAGGAATTTTCAGCTAAACTGGCTAGGTCCTTTACATGTTTGAGTAATTAGAGTCAGTTCTGGAAAGATTCCACAGCAATGAAAATAATGCATGATAATTCCATTGACCAAGGGTAAGTGCAAAGACTGATGTGTCTAACTATTAATCTATCAGTATCTCAGGAATAACAGTAAAGATTTTAGAGAAGTTGATAGGGAATCACACACAGAAATGGGTGGAAAAACAAGATATGCTTTGCAAAGAACAGCATGGGTTTATGAATGGGAAGTCATGTCTGAGCAATTTGCTCATATTTTATAATAATGCTATGACTAAGTTGGATAAAAGGAATGGTACACTATGAGACTGATGGACTTTGTTAAGTCATTTATAATAGGATACCACATGAAAAGCTGTTGCCTAAACTATAGAATATGGGATTGGAATATAAACTATTGGCTTGGATAAGTGAGTGGCTAAGAGTAACAGAAAGTGGTATATGGAGGATGCAAATCTACCAGACTCAAGGTGACCAGTAGTGTGCCTCAGGGAGCAGCCCCTCAACCATGGTTATTTAATCTATACATTAATGATATTGGAGAGGGGCTGACAGAAGATCTTCTAGTTGTTTGCTGAAGATGCAAAGTTAGGCAGGGAAATTAGAGATGTTAATGATATACAATATTTACACGGTGATCTGAATAAGTTGGAAGTAGGCAAACAATAATGGCTATCAATTCAATGTTGGTAAGTGTAAAGTTATGCATTTTGGCATGATGTGATATTCGACATCATATTATATTGGTGGGATTATGCATAACAAAAATTGCAAATACACAATATACAATACACAATATATAACTGTGATGTTGAAATGAACATCAGCATGTAAGGATATGGAAGTCAATTTTGATTCTTTACAAGGCTTTGATACGAATGCACCTGGACTATTGTGTGCACTAATTTGGTCTTCTGGGTTCCAAAGGAATAACAATGCTGTGGAAAAGCTGTAAAGAACAGTTACGAAGATGACATCAGTATTATGGAACGTACATTACAAAGGTCCGCACGGTTAGCCTAGTGGCTATGCACTTCGTAACCATATGCCTGGGGAAGGAGTGTCCTAGGTTCGATTCCTGTCGACGACGTGAGGAGCTTAAGGATCTTCCTCAGTGATAGCCAAATTAGCCGGTCTTGGGCATGGACAGCAGGATTTTTTCTGCCGGTTTATCTGGGGTTTTTCATCCCACAAGTAGGCAAACCGTCCCCGTGAATACACAGGATATAGTACGGCAAGGAAGGTAACGGGAAACTACCTTGCACATAATCATCTCCCTAGTATGGTAGCATATAGCTACCCCCACCAGCATTATGGCGGAAGGGAATAGAAAAGATAGATAGACATTACAAGGATAGACTGAATGTATATGGACTGCAGATACTGGTAAACAGAAGATATAGGAAAAGAAGAACTAGCAAAAAGAAAGAAAGCTGCATGGCTATCATTCAACAGACTAAAAGAAACACTGATCCAAATCTTGACATCTCTACAAAGGCAATATTATTTAATAGTGACATTTTTCCATCACTCATATGGATCAGAAACACAGAACATGACAAGAAAAAAAAAAGAAACAATCACAATAACTCGGAGTGCAATAGAATGTAGGATTTATAACATCAGCAAAATGGAACTAAGAAAGAGATCATGCATAAAAGATGTTGTAACTGCAGTATATGAAAGCAAGATGAGATGGGCAAGTTACATAGCCAGGCTCAGGGATAACAGATGGACATATAGAATACTTAACTGGCAACCAGGAATAAAGAGAAAACCAGGAAGACCACCTACAAGATGGGAAGATCCACTAGTGAAATCTATGGGTATATCATGGAAGAGAGAGAAAAGATCAAGATCGTTGGAGGCATCTTTGTGACCTTCACTCATGGAGAAATCCTGAGTGAAACACAGGTCCATCAAGATAATCAAGGTAATGATAGTGGTCTATAAACTTTTGAGAGGGTGTTATAGGATATTGGTTCATAAAATTTTTCATTATATGAAATGTGGAGAGAAGACAAGAGGGACATCCATGAAAGTTAAGAAAGGGATAAGAGAGCTACATTTTTCTTTTGCAGAACTATGAGTGATTGAAACAGTTTGCCTAAGTAGTGAGTGCATCTAATGTGAATGAGTTTAAAAGAAGGTATAACAGCTGGTGTGGGTGATGTATGGCCTCCATCAATCAGTTCTCGGCTCCCTGGTGGTCTAATAATAACAATAGATAAAAATTGATGTACCTTCACACAAAAAATAGAAACGTATACATCATCTCTCACTGTACTGAACTCATAGGGACAAAAGAACAGTGTATTTATGAAGGTTTTGCCATAGTGAATTTCCTCTATCACAGTACTGATGCAATGAGATTCTTGCTACAACTTGCAGAGGTCTATTATAGTGAATGAATTTGCAATGATGGTGTTTGGCATAACAACAGTCAACTGTATACAGACTTTATGTACTGATGTTTTGAAACCAAATTAAATTTTTTTGTTTAAGGCGCTCCTTTCCAGCATTTAATTTTAACTTTAATTTATGAGATAATGAAGGCAAAACCTCATAATTAAATAAATTAAATTTTTACAATTTTGATATGTAAAATAACAATCTATAATAGCTATATATGCATTTAAGAACAGGACAGATCAGGCAACCCATCCAGATTACAAACACATTAACAATTAGTACATCATAAAATACAGGATTAAAGTAAGAAGTAGTGAATAAGAGAGAATTTTTTTATAGTGTTCTTGAACAAGAGGTTGTTCAATTTATTAGTACATTAGTATGCTGAACAGACAGAAAGTCAAGGAGAAATGTGTTTAACATTGGAGAGATATACAAACATTCACTCCTGCATGAGTGGTTTCAAAATCTACACCACAGTTGATGCCATGTATGGGCAGAGGTTACGAAAGAGAAAGGATGTATTAGGTGGTAGTACTTGGATATACTTCAGGGGGAAAGGATGTTCTTGAGAACAGAATTAGACTGGAATGAACGAAGAGTGGAGAAGTAAGTTGAGTGGACAGCAGTAGAACAGTCAAGGGATGTTGAACAGTCCTTCTTATGAGATGCATATCAGAAATGAGGGAGAATGAAGAATGCTAGTTTTCTAGAGCATCTATGCAAGTACCTGTAGAAGAGACACAAGCCACGAAAAAAAAAAAAAATCTGCAGGGACCGGACAGTGAGTGAAAGAGAGAGAGAGAGAGAGAAAGGGGGGGGGGGATAGGTGTTCTATTTGTGAGCTCCCCCCTTTGAACATCAGAAATGTTTGCCTTTGGTACCCCAAATATAACAGAATTATTCTAAGAATGGGTAGATTTGGGATTTGTAAAGTTAGTAGCTGGATAGAGGGAAGTAACGTCTAGAGTGGAAAAGGGTTGACAACCGAGTGGAAGATCAGCGATTCTGTGAAAAAGGATTGACAATTTATTGAAGAAGCATCAGCCTTTTGGCAGCCCATCTCTGCCAATTCTGACAAACAGTGATCATGGAAATATCACATGAACAAACAAGTAGAAGCAACTGAAAATCAGTGGGTGAAAGAGTACAATCACTCCTTAATTAGTATAACTGCTCTTTACTGAACTGAGTCAAGAATTTCAGGAGCTGTTAGAGAACATATTGAATGCAATACCAATATTTAATGATTGGGAAAAATTTGCAATTTGTATACAGATAATAGTTGTTTAAAGGTAAAGTAATAATGAGCAAAACAGAAAATCTGATGTCTTGGATGATCAGGAAGCAACACTTGTAATATGTTTATGATAAGAAGGGCAGAAGAAAAAAACTGAAATAAGGCTAGACTCAGTTTTTTAAGCACTGAAGCTAATAAAGCTATGGAATAAAGTTGAAGAACCTCTATGGCTAGTAGGTAAGACTTCAAAGGTTGTAAAAAAAATACACATTCTGGAAGATTTGCATAGCGCAAGGTTTTTCAAATGAAAAAGAAGGGTGAAATATAAAGTTATCAGCAAACCTGTAAAGTGGATTTATAGTCAACTGGAGAAGGTCACTGATATATATGTTAAAAATACCAAGCAATTTTATAACCTTGGTTTTAATCTTTTTTTTCCCAAGTAAGCAAACAAGCAAGTAAGTCAAGTTTGCACCTGAAGTATTTTCAAGTCCAAGTCAACTCATGGTAAAGGTGAAATAAAGTCTGATCACTTTCCTTAGTATCTGCCATAATGCAAAGCACATTCCCTTGCAGACATGTATGATGATTAAGGGAAGGGACACTACCCAGACTGGTTTTGCGTGTCAGGACAAAATTACACGTGGTAAAATCACACGAGGACGAATTACACAAGGATGAAATTACATATAATTTTTACTTAAGAGTTTTTAAATTTTTATGATGAATTTTATATTTATTTTCAGATAAGAGTTCCATTAATTTTGTAATACTTTATAAGACCTAGCTGTTGACTTTAATTCGATTAAAATATTATTGGTATTTTGGTGTCAAATTAAACACAAACTTTCTTAATATTGCAAAAATTACTTTTATTTTAAAAAATAATAAAAAACAAAAACACTACATATAAGCTATACAACGTAAAAATTCCAATAGTCTATTAGAGTCATAATTTTGTACAATATTTGAAATACATTGTTTTAACGAAATGTACCTACGACGTCCTGGGTTTCGTTGACCAGTTAAATGCTGCAAATAGTTTGTATGTTGTAAAGATAATTCTTTAACAATGTTATCCAAAAATTTCCAAACAGTTGGATGAGAACACTGAAAGAGAGACTGAAGTACATAGTGCCATCCTTCAATACAATTTGTAGTTCTAGCTATGCAGTTGGCTGCAGAGTGTCTATGGTTCAAGTAGAAATATCGAACAGAAGTTGTCTATAAGTGCTGTTCCTGAGCTGTCGATCTCGAATATATGTACATTCAAAGTAAAGGAGAACTTGCTCAATTCGTTCATTATGTTCGTCTAAATTAGAGAACAGATCAGCAACTTCTAAAAATGTTTCTAACACTTCTTCTTCTGGTAAAAATGCAAGTGATTGTAACATTTTAATGTGTACTGCAAATGACTGATTGGATTCATATAGAGATTTTAGTCCACATTCATTTACTTTGCGTATAATAGATTGTGATAAATGGAAAAAGCAGTCACCAATTTCAATGTTTTCAAACACGGCACGGAAAGCATTCATTGCTGCTGTTTCAAAATCGGTCAAAATTTTTCGTGGTTGAACTTGAGGAATTTTCTCCAGTAACACGTTCAGCATCTTCACATATATTTCTTCCTTTTTCCCTGGTAGAAGAGCCAGTAGACAAGGAAAAGCGACGCCTGAATCATATTGGACATGGATACTGTATAACTGATAATATATTTCTGGAACCACTTTAAATGTACTATCTACTAGCCAAAAATCATTAACTACAAGTTGATCTTGAAGAGTCTTGTGACCAATTAGTATTATACGTTCTGGATCTTCTGCCCCGGAATCATGAATAATCCATTTAGAGTATTTCTCTGGTATTTCAAAGTTTTTGTTATCTGGATTTGATGGAACATTTCCAATTGTTTTAGCTTTGGATCTATTTAATCGCCTCATCATGGAGCTCTTCTTCGATAGGCACATTTTTAATCCGTCTGATACAGTCACTAAATTGTTAGCTATAATTGCACGAGCTGTTGCACCTGGATTCGATATTTTTTTTTCATTTGATTTGCAAGTTGATGAGCTTCAGATTCAAAAGTCCTATTAACATGACAGTGTTCTGAAGACTCACGCACGGATAATCTTATCGTCTCTGGTATGGAGCAGCGATCGACAATGTAACGTTCTAAACTTTGCACAACGCCAATGAATAGTTTTGATAGCAGTTTCATGGTGACAAACAAACTCGAATCCTTTGTGAATTATAATTTGACCACCTTTATTACTAACACCGTACTCAAAATCAGCCATGGATAAATTAAAAATTAATTAAAAAAATTAATCACGAAATTTATTAACTCAAGTTATACACTAGTTGTATTACGAGTCACTAAACTAGAACTGAAGAATGCAAGACAAAAATTTACTTATATACCTTCACCCAAACAATTCTTAGAAATTCTTGAGCTGGTGATTAACAATTGTCGATTATTGATTTACCCTTGCTGGTTATAAATTTTGTACAATTTTTGGTAAATTTTATTTTATGTGTAATTTCTTACTTGTGTATTTTTTCCTTTTAATTTTTTTCTTAGTGTAATTTTCGTAATTACTTGTGTAAATATTTTCCATTTAATTCTTTTCGTAATTTCGAAATAAAATTACATTTAATTTCTTATATGTGTAATTTTTTCTTTTTTGAAATTACAAAATTTTTTGTATAATTTCTTATATGTGTAATTTTTTCTTTGTGTAATTTTATCATGTAACCCTGGTTTTGACCTTCATTGAGGTCTCGTCAGTGGGAGCCAGACCCCAAGATTGAAGTAATGCAGAATTTAAAAATTTTACCTATACAAGTTGACACAAGTTGTTTTGACCTTATTAAATAAAAATCTCAGGATGAGAGAAAGATGTAGAAAGTTTTTTACCTTGGGTATACTATAAGTTAAAAGATACCAAGCAATTTTATAAATTTGGTTTTAATCCTTCTTTCCCAAGTAAGCAAAAAAGCAAGTCAGTCAAGTTTGCGCCTTAAGTATTTTCAGGTCTAAGGCAACATGAGTTGCCTCAGACCTATAAAGGTGGAATAAGCTCTGATCACATTCCTTAGTATCTCCCATAATGCAAAGCACATCCCCTTGCAGACATGTATGATGCTATGCATTAAGGGGAAGGACCACTACTCAGACCGGTTTAGACCTTTATTGAGGTCTCGTCAGTGGGAGCCAGATCCTGAGATGCCAAGGTTGAAGTAACGCAGAATTTAAAAATTTTACCTATACAAGCTGACACAAGTTGCTTTGACCTAAAATCACAGGATGAGAGAAAGATGTAGAAAGTTTTTTACCTTGGGTATACTATATTGCTTGGTATCTTTAACGTAACAAACACACACACGCACGGGTAGTTAGAAAAGTTCTCAGCCTAACAATGAAAAAACACTCATAATTTAAAAATTATTTTTATTTTTCAACATAATCTCCCTTAAGATTAATACATTTATTCCAGCGATGCTCCAGCACCATTATCCTATTCCTGTAGTGGTTCTCAGTAAGATCTGCAAAATACACCTCTACAACTGCAATCACCTCTCGATTCGAAGAAAAATGCTGACCAGCAAGGAAGACTTTTAGTTTTGGAAACAGATAGAAATCAGAGGCAGCCAAATCTGGGGAATCGAGTGGACATTCCAACAATTCATAGTGCAGATCCGTTAATTTTCTCATTGACTAAACACCTTTGTGGGCAGCATTGTCCTGATGAGAGATGATTTTTTTCTTCTGTAAACCAGGTCTTCTCATCACAAATTTTATCATCCAGTCTTGTTAAAAGATTGGAATAATATTCCCTGGTTATTGTTTTTATTATGTTATTGTTGATAGCGATGTTTCCTCCCTAGTGCAGGACACCAGAGTGTACAGAGGATTTGAAATTGGAAGCGATCACTATTTAGGCTTGAGCAGGATAAAATTGAATTTCATATTGAAAAGAATAACATGTAAGAAAGTTTTAAAGCGAATAAAAGTTGAGCAGCTCTCAGATGTGAACTGTAGACTAAAATACACAAAGATTATTGAAGAAAAAATGAAGTAGTTTGAGAACAGGAACCAAACCTTGGAGATTCAGTGGCAAGCCTTGAGGAAAACCCTGATTGATTCAGTCAGAGAAGCACGTGGTGAGGTTGTCTGCAAGGATAGAAAAATTAGAACTCCATGGTGGACACAGAAAGTTAAAGATGCAGTGAAGGAAAAGAAGAAAGCATATCAAAGGTTCTTGGCAAATAAGTCAGCTTTTGCTCTTAGAGAATACAGAGACAAATGTAACAAAGCAAAACACTGTGTAAAACTAGCTAAACAAAAGTCATGGGAGGGCTTTGGCAAGAACATAGAAAATAAATATGGAGAAGGTGGTAAGATATTCTGTAGGTTGTTGAAGAAGCTTAGAAATGGAGAAAAGAGTGCTGTAAAAGGAGTAAGAGATGATAAAGGTGACATGAAATTAGGGGAATAAGATATCCTTGAAGTATGGAGTAATTACTTCGAAAAATTGCTAAATGAAACAAGCAGTGATAGCACAGTGGTAAAAAACACTCAACAGGCATACAGTCAGGAATACATATCCATACTTGAAATAGAAAAAGTCATCAAAGGCTTGAAATGTGGAATGGCAGCAGGAGTAGATGATATTCGACCAGAATTGCTGAAGTATGGTGGTATAAAAGTCTTACAGTGGCTGCACTGCATAGTTCAGAAGGCCTGGACAGAGGGACGATTTCCCGATGATTGGAGTAGAGCTCTAATAGTACCCATATATAAAAAGGGAAATAAAACTGAATGTGAGAATTACAGAGGTATTTCCCTACTGAGTGTTCCTGGCAAGATCTATGCAAGTATACTTGAGAAATGGTTGAGAAGAATTGTGGAAGAAAAGCTTGGTGAAGAACAAGCTGGATTCATGCCAAATAGAGGCTGTCAGGATCAGATCTTCACTTCACGACAAATAGTTGAGAAAGCATGGGAATATAACAAAGATCTATGTTTAAGTTTTGTCAATCTGGAAAAGGCATATGACAAGGTGCCAAAAGAGAAGCTATTTTATACGCTAAAGTTATGTGGTTTCAATGGGGCATTATATCAAACAATACTTAGTCTTTATTTGAGTTGTAAGTCAGCAGTTAGAATTGAAGGAAGTACAGGAAGATGGTTTAATGTTAAATCTGGTGTGAGACAAGGATATACATTATTCCCTCTGTTATTCATTATCTATATGGATCAAATTTGAAGGAAAGTGGTATTAAACATGATATCAGAAATGGAGATGTTAACGTCAGCTCTTTGTTTTATGCGGACGAGGTTATACTTCTAAATAAATCTGCTACAAGTTTGCAAGAATCCCTGACTAAATTGAATAACTGTTGTAATAGATATGGTATGAAGGTCAGCATTAAAAAGACAAAGACAATGAAAATAAGTAGAATTGTTGAAAATGTCAACTGTGTTGTCAACGGGGAACCTGTGGATCAAGTAAAACATTTCAGCTACTTAGGCACGATTTTTACTGAAGATGGTAAATTAAATATGGAAATAGACAATAGAATCAACAGAGCTAGTATGGTAGGCAGTCAATTGAATAAATTCATATGGAATAAGAGAGAAATTAGTCAGAACACTAAATTAGTGGTATTCAAGACAGTATTCACACCAGTTTTAACTTATGGATCTGAGCTGGGTCAGAAGTAAAACACTTGACTAAAGACTAGAGACCGCAGATATGAGAGTCCTGAGATAGATTATAGGCCTGAACAGATGGCATCAATGGCAATATCATATTAAAAACGAATATATTAGGAAAGAACTTGACATTGTCAGCATCCAGGAATGCGTTAGCAGAGCTAATCTCAAGTGGTATGGTCACTTAAACAGAATGGGCGAGGAAAGATTAGCAAAACAAGTGTTCTCTGCCAGGTTGGCAGGAAAACGACCCAGAGGAAGACCAAGATATAGGTGGATTGATATGGTATTAAGTGCCTTAGAAGATAGAAATATAAGCTCTGATAATGATAATATTGGAGTCTTGACAAGTAACAGACTGATTTGGAGGAAAATTGTAGATAGGAAGTTAGTAATGATGTAAATTTTTCATGTAGTACTATCATATCCTGTAAACCCCTTGGGGGTACATGTTAGGAATTTGATGATGGTTATTGTTTTACCCTTTTCAAGATAATTAATAAACAAAATGCCTTCAGCATCCCAAAACAGCAATGCCATGACCTTCCCTGCTAATGGAACCAACTTTATCTTCTTTGGTACAGAAGAACTGGCTCCTGTCGGAACACGTTTTGACTGCTGTTTGGATTCTGGTGTGTAATGGTGAATCCAATTCTCATTCATAGTAATAAATCGATGCACAAAATCGGCACCCATCTTGCACAAAGCTTTTTCCTTTGCAATTCTTAATGCAAAATATATTCTACACATTCTTTTGAAATGCCTATAGTCTCAGCAATTTCATGCGCTTTGACCAGCCAGTCATCCAATACATATCATTGACTTGATCAATGATTTCTGGTGGTGTTACACTTTTTGGACATCCTTCACATGGATCATCTTCAAGGCTGGTATAGCCACATTTAAACTCGGCAGCCAATTTCTTAATTGTTGAAAAAACTAAGGAGAACAGTGCCCATAAACTTTTATGAACTTCGACTGAATTTCTTTTGCCATTAAATCTTCTTTTACAAAGAATTTTATAACCGCACGATACTTAATTTTATCCATTTCAAGGGATACAGACAATACTTTTGCTTCAGACAGCCTGTATAAAACAAACTACTTGATAGAATGACTTGCAATTTGACATGCATGCTTATGACAGATGTACCAACTTAGAAATAAAAATCTTGCTGACAGTGTTGCCCTTTATGGTCAAGGCCAAGAACATTTCAGTCCACCCTCGTGTGTGTGTGTGTGTGTGTATATATGTATACACAGTAAACCCCCCCCCCTTTTTTTTTTTACACTTTTCAGGGGACTGATGGAAAAAAGTGTAAATAGCAGGAAATGTAAAATAACATTAAAAAAAAGACTAAAAGATGACTTACTGCTAGTATGTGAGTCTACATACTAGATTACAAAATTTAATAACTGAAAATAAATGAATTTACAATTACTTACATTTATCTATTTTAAAAAAAATCTTTAATTGTTTTTGCTTTTCGTTTTTTTGACATAGCGGCAGATTGCTTTGCATCGAGTTCAATCCTTGACCTGTTTTTTACTATCGTGTTCAAAGTGGACACGGAGCGTCCAAGATTGTTTGCTAAATGCACACGTGTTCCGGCATGCCAATCTACATGTCGCAGAATTGCCATCTTTTCTTCTACCAAATACATTTTCTGTCTTTTTTCTCCATGTTACTAACATGGATAATCCACCACTGCAACTTGAAAGCAACTTTCACATACTAAATTACTTAGCAGAAATTCTGCAATATCAATTCGTACTGTGATTGAAAAATCACGGTATCGCTCATCACTACATTACTGCTGCAAGCGTGCAAGTCACCGTGATGATGGAAATGAAACTACAGCCGAAAGCAACGTCATCTGGGAACAGAAATGCGCAGATTTCCGCAGAAATCGATTCGAAAATCAGTATTGCCACCCGAGAAAAAAACGCAAATCATGGGAAATTACGTCCACATCAAGTTGTTAATGGCGGGAAAACAATATATCATAAGAATAGACCTTAAGACGGGACCAATGGAAAATGACATAAATGTCAGGAAAACGTAAATTGCAGGAACGAAAAAACAGGGTTTTACTGTATATATAAAATATTCATCCAAACTTGATTTGCTTCCTCAGCCTTAAGTAAAAGGTTGGTCCACCTAATAAGTTGTGGAAATACCTTCTGAAAACGAATGCTGTGCCGAACAAAGCGGCCTCTTGCAACTGCCTGATTTTTAATCCATCTAACTCGAGTGCTTCTAGATGTTGTTTCAATGTTTTGGGGATGGCGCCTAAAGCACCTATTATTATGAGAACAACTTTCGTTTTCTTTTGCCAAATTCATTCAACTTGCAACTCATGATACTTGGTAATTTTTTTAGTTTCTTTTTCATTAATTCGACTATCTCCTGGTACTGATATTTCAATAAACTGAACACCTTTGTTTTCACTTTTTCAACTACTGTTATATGGGGTGTATTACATTCCAAGTTTCTGTCTGTCTGAATTTTGAAATCTCAGAGCATTTTAGCTTTTTCATTCTCAATCACTTTTTGGCCAACTTTATGCTTCCAATAGTCTTTAGATACTTTAAACCCATACTTTTTACATAAATTCCAGTGAATTATCTTAGCTACATTATCGTGCTTTATACGGTACTCAATTTGTGTGAATTTTGCTGCACCCACTTATGTGGTGTACCGTTTCTTCCTTCTCTTTGAACAATCTGTATTTACTGTCTTCTCGAATTTTTTGCATTTTTGTCTTCATAAAGATGGTTTTAATGGCCTGTTCTTGTGCTTCAAAAATTACCAAATCAGAGACAAATATGGAAAAGATGGAATGAGATGAGAACAAGCCATTGGGCCTAAATTCCTGAAATAATGATGATAGTGCCTAATCATTTTCATTCCTTTGTGCTGCCTGTGTCCCCAATGATGCCTCTGCAGTTAGTGAAGAAATACTGGAGTCGTTAAAACCATTGTTTAATTTATTCCCAAGTGCTTCATTCCATAAAACTATCAACAAGGGCTTTAACAAGCACTAAATGTCTGCAGACAGGAAATTTCATCTAAGAATTATACATACAGAGAAATTTGCTTATTGTGATCTCAGTAGCATTCTTCATATACCACTATCTGGACTACCTTCAGGGACATTTGGCAGAACAGTGACAGCATTGAAGTCATTTGAAGTGATGTATTTGTTTTTGTATCAAATTTTTAACGTGAAGTTAGGTTTCTAGGACTGGAGGCCAGAGGTGTTTAATGTTTGGTACACCCAATTCCATTGTTTTCTTTTCTGTATTGTTAAGAGCATGTTTCCTAATGGGTGATATTGGTTTTCTAACTTTAAAAGTTCAGATTAGCTCTTGAGGGCTGCATGTCAGAGGTGTTTGGTTCTCAGTACCAATGTTTCTGGTATTGTTTTTTTTATTGGTGTAATTACTTTGAAACACTGTTACGAAATAAGAATGACAATATATTCAAGAGAATGCAATCAGGAATACAAATATGAAAATGCAATTAATATCAATGTCTGAGGTAGAGAAAGTTTTGAAAAGCAAAAACAGGGAAAATAAGCTGGAATATATGCTATTCAACCAGAAATGCTCAAATGTAGAAGTATAAAAGTTTTACATTAGTTACACTGCATAATTCAGATAGAGTGGTCAAACTTTGAATTCTGGATAAGAGCTCATTATTATCATATGAGGGTGGTCTGAAAAGTTCTCAGCCTCGACCATAGATGGCAATCTATCGGCATGATTTTTTTTCGAAATTAGTACATCTGTCATAAGCATCCACGTTAAACTGCAAGTCATTCTATCAAGTAATTTGTTTTATACAGCTGTCTGAAGCAAAAGTGTTGTCTGTTTCCGTTGAATGGATAAAATTGAGTATCGTGGAGTTATAAAATTCTTTGTAAAAGAAGGTTTAACGCCAAAAGAAATTCATTCGAGGTTCATAAAAGTTTATGGCCACTCTAGTCCTTTGTTTTTGACAATTAAGAAATGGGCTGCCGAGTTTAAACATGACTGTACCAGCCTTGAAGATGATCCACGTGAAGGACGTCCAAAAAAGTGTAACAACACCAGAAATCATTGATCATGTGCACAATATGGTATTTAATGACCGGCGAGTCAAAGTGCGTGAAATTGCTGAGACTATAGGCATTTCAAAAGAACGTGTAGGATGTATTTTGCATAAAGAATTGCAAATGAAAAAGCTTTGCACAAGATGGGTGCCAAGCTTACTCACAGCAGATCAAAATCCAAACAGCAGTCAAAACAGTGGATAGAAGCTGGTTGTTCAGTCCCAAAGTAGGTTCCATCAGCAGGAAAGGTCATGGCATTGGTGTTTTGGGATGCTAAAAGCATTTTGTTTATTAATCATCTTGAAAAGGGTAAAACAATAACCAGGAAATATTATTCCGATCTTTTAACCAGACTAGAACAAAAAATTTGCGAGAAAAGACCTGGTTTGCAGAAGAAAAAAAATAATTTTTCATCAGGACAATCCACCTGCCAACAAAGGTGTTTTGGCAATGGGAAAATTAAGGGATCTGCACTATGAATTGTTGGAACATCCACCCTATTTCCCAGATTTGGCTGCCTCTGACTTCTATCTCTTCCTTGCTGGTCAGCATTTTTCTTTGAATCAAGAGGTGATTGCAGCTGTAGAGGGGTATTTTGCAGATCTTACTGAGAACCACTACAGGTTCTCAGTAAGATATAAGTATAGGATAATGGTGCTGGAATAAATGTATTAATCTTAAGGGAGATTATGTTGAAAAATAGGTTTAATTTCGAAATGATAAGTTTGTTTTTTAATTGTTAGGCTGAGAACTTTTCAGACCACCCTTTCAGTACCTATCTATAAAAAAGAAAATAAAACTGAATATGAGGATTACATAGCAGTTTCTGTCCTAAGGTTTCAGGATTCTTACCCAGAAGATTTAGGCGTGCATACTTGAGAAGAGCTACAAAAAATTCTGGAATTTTCTTAAAGTTCAAGAGAACATCAAGCTGGAATAGGTCAATTAAAGGTCGTCAGGATCAGATTTTCATTTATGACAAATAGTTGAGAAATTGTGGGAATATAACAGTGATCTGTATTTAAGTCTGTAAATCTGGAAAAAGCATATGAGAAGTGACAAGTGGATTTGTTTATGAGCACACAATTATCTGCATAAAGCAAAGAGTAAATTTGTTATCTCTGATTCTGATATCATGTTTAATGCCACTTTCTTTCATATCATCATCCAAATAGAATAAGACTGGAGGTAAAGTATTCCCTTGTCTTATACTTGATCTTATATCAAACCATTTTTCCATACTTCATTCAATTCTAACTGCTGAATTCACCTCAAATGTAGACTATGTATTGCTCAATTATATGGTGTAAGACATTACCAGCATCTCACTGATGCCTATAATGTTTGGCAAGGTTACACTAACCAATGCCAAACCTTCTCCCACTTGTTCTGGTTACTTCTGTCACTACTATATAGAAATGGAAACATCCCTGTAGGTCCCAACCACCTTTACTTTCTGAACTGACTACTCTAGTCAATATTTTCTTGAGACTAGATTCTGCACTTGTTAGTCATTCGCATACTCATTTGCTTCATGTCTGCCTTCACACACACAAACACTCATCTGCATCTGCCTAATTTCTTTAGCTTTCCTGACTTTGTGCTTCCATACTCTCAGTGAACAAAGCGCTCTCTAGATACCAAACTCCAAATCCATTTAAGTGCAGTCCATTAGCATTGTACAAATCTTTCTGTCCATGGAACTTATGCCATAAGTCCATAAACTCTACATTATTCCTTCTACACAACCTGCATACTGATTCATTAGCTATCATCACCCTCCTTCTCAGTTTGTCTCTATCATAGTGTGGCAGCAGACTCGCAAACTTCACCCCTCTCACTCTTCTTTTTCCAATAACTTTCACATCCTTCCTTATACAATACCCATCATCCATCAGGTCACTGGTTCCAGCCAAAACAATCAATTCTTTCAAATTCTCTTTCTGCATTCTAACAGAATTACTAATATTATTAATTTTTGCACCAGGGAAACAAGACTTTGTAGCACTTTCGTGAAGTACTCCCCTAATCATAGAATCACTCTAAAAAATTATCTGCTTATGCTCTTTCTTTCATTTATCCTTGCAATTTTCCTTTTGGCTTCAGACCTCTTGCTATTTTTTTTTTTTCCTGTTCTCAGTTCACATAATCTCTTGCTGTTTCTACAGCCTTTCAATCTTGCTTTTGTCCTGTAAAGGACTACATGCAAGTGAGCTATTCTTTATTCAGGTCTTCTACATTCTCCTGAACTTCTCCACCACAAAAGTGGTGGATATATTTTGCATATATTATCTTACCGCTACTTTCAATCAGCTCATTTATACTCCCTTTTACATTTCTTTCAGCATCATTTAAACCTGGAACTCTATTCACTCCAAAACTTTCGGCTTCATGGTTTTCAGTATTAACTTCCACTACTTCCTTCTCACAAGTCTTCCAACAAGCCTCACATTTCTGGCTCATAAAGCACACTCTCTCTCCATTGCCACTCTCATATCATAATCCATTTCCTCTTGGCAACAAATACAAAGCACACATGCTACATTTCACATCCCCCCCATATGAAACCTATAAAACAATGTCTTGTCAGCAATTGTTCTTATTTGCATAGGTGCCAGGAATAACACAGTTTGTCTATCATACATGGTATAAATATATCAAAAACGCACTCAATAATACTACAATTGCTTATTATCGAAATACAATTAAATTAATATTAAAACAATGACTTACTGTGAGCTCACGATCACGTGGGCTGTCCTGTATGCGTTTGTACAAAATTGGAGATGTTTATCTCAGCTCTTTATGTAGATTATGTTATACTCTTAAATAAATCCTGTACAAGTCTGTAGGATTCCTTAACTATAATGTAAAAAACTTTCATAATTCCACATCTAAGCACTTTTGTTTGAATATCATCTACTCCAGGTGCCTTCCCATATTTTAGGATGCTGACTTTTTTTTTTTTTTTTTTTTTTTAATCTCTCTCAAGTATTAATATATATACTCCTAATTGCAATCTTGATTTGAAATATTCAATCAAAAATGCAAGCAAATTTCTGTCTCTGATTAACAAATTTAATAAAGCTTCAAAGTAATTACTTTTGATATCCAGAATATCTTTATCATCTCTTATTCCATTAACAGTAATTTTTCCTTCACTTCTAAGCTTTCTGTAAAGGTTCTGGAAAACATTTTGCCAGCTTTATGATAGTTAAGCATTTCCATAGTGCAAGTGGTAGTATGAAGGGATGTTGTGTCATTTGTTTTAAAAGGCCAGAGTTCTTATCTTGACAAGAGGAATGCAAGCAGGATTTCTGTCTCTGATTAAAACATTTAATAAAGCTTCAAAGTAATTAATTTAGATATTCAAAATATCTTTACCTTCGGTTTTTGTGTCACTTTTATCATCTCTTATTCCATTTACATTAATTTTTCCTTCACTTCTAAGCTTTCTCTAAAGGTTCTGGTACATTTTGCCATCTTTATGGTATTTAAGCACTTCCATAGTGCAAACTGTAGTATGAAGG
Source organism: Typopeltis vanoorti (assembly GCF_054136105.1). Taxonomy (NCBI): domain Eukaryota; kingdom Metazoa; phylum Arthropoda; class Arachnida; order Uropygi; family Thelyphonidae; genus Typopeltis; species Typopeltis vanoorti. Next base: position 18,311,452 of record NC_143557.1, on the reverse strand, counting down.
GACATTGTATCATTTGTTTTTAAAGGTCTGAGTTCTTATTGTGACAAGAGGAATCTTTATATAAGCTTTTTCAATTGAAGATAGTTGATCATACAAAAGCAGCAAGGTTTTTTTCTCCAAGAAACTCAGGATTTTCATCCCAAAAATCCTGAGTTCCAAGAGAACATATGCAATTTATAGACAAAAATACTTTTCGTGGTGATTAAAGGTAGTGTGCATGAGTGTGTATGCAGATGGAGGACTAGGGAGTGGAGACAGTGGGTCGTGTAGAGTGAAGTACCCACTCGCAAACACTTCTCGAAGTATTCACAGTAACTATCATCATAAATTTTCTGATATAACAGCACTACATGATTTTATTTACATTATTATTAATCTCCTATCAATAATTTTCCTCCAAATCAGTCTATTACTTGTGAGAACTCCAACTTTGTCATATCTAACATTTCTGTGCCTTTAAGGCACTTCTAATTCAATCAATACACCTAGACCTTGGTCTCCTTCTGGGTCTCTTTCCTGTCATCTTGCATCTAACCCGTGTTTTGCTAATCCTTCCTCACCCATTCTATATAAGTGGCTATATCACGTTAGATTATCTCTGCTGACACATTCTTCAATGCTAATAATGTCAAGTTCCTTTTTAATATGATTCTGCAATTGATGCCATCGATTCACTCTCCTAATTCTTCTTAGAACCCTCATACACATGACAAGTTCATTCTAGTCTTTGACCAAGTACTTTATTTCTAACCCAATTCTCAGATCCATAACTTAAAACTGGTTTGAACAATGTCTTGTATACTGCTCGTTTGGTGTTTAGGCTAATCTCTCTCCTATTCCATATACATTTATTCAGCTGGCTACCAACCATACCAGCTTTGTTATTCTGTTGTTTATTTCTAGATTTAACCTGCCATCTTCACTAAAAACTGTGCTAAATATCTGAAATATTTTACTTGTTCTATAGAATTCCCATTCAGAATGCTGCTGAAGTTTTCTATGCTCCGGCCTATTTTCATAGTTTTGCTCTTTTTATTGCTGATTTTCATACCAAATTTGTTATCATCAAATTCCTGCCATGTACCCTCAAGGGAGATACACAGGATATGATAGTACTACATGAAAAATTTTCATCATTACTAACTTCCTATCTACAATTTTCCTCCAAATGGGACTGTTAGTTGTTAAGACTCCAACATTATCAGATCTTATATTTCTATCTTCTAAGGCACTTCGTACCATATCAATCCACCTATATCTTCGTCTGACTCTAGGTCGTTTTACTGCCAACCTGGCAGAGAACACTTGTTTTGCTAATCTTTCCTCGCCCATTCTGTTTAAGTGACCATACCACCTAAGATTAGCTCTGCTAATGCATTCCTTGATGCTGACAATATCAAGTTCTTTTCTAATATCCTCATTTTTAATACGATATTGCCATTGATGCAATCTGTTCACGCCTCTAATCTTTCTCAGGACTCTCACATCTGCGGTCTCTAGTCTTTGGTCAATTGTTTTACTTCTGACCCAGCTCTCAGATCCATAAGTTAAAATTGGTTTGAACACTGCCTTTGTGTACAGCTAATTTAGTGTTCCGACTAATTTCTCTCTTATTCCATATGAATTTATTCAATTCACTTCCTACCATACCAGCTTTGTTGATTCTGTTGTCTATTTCTATATTTAATTTACCATCTTCAGTAAAAATCGTGCCCAAGTAGCTGAAATGTTTTACTTGTTCCACAGGTTCTCCATTCACAATGCAGTTGACATTTTCAATGCTTCTGCCTATTTTCATTTTCTTTGTCTTGTTATTGCTGACCATCATACCATATCTATTACAACAGTTATTCAATATAGTCAGGGAATCTTCCAAACTTGTAGTGGATTTATTTAGAAGTATAACATCTCTGCAAAAAGCAAAGACTAACATATCCAATTTTGATATCCGGTTTAGGTTTAATACCACTTTACTTCATAATGTAATCCATATATATATAATGAACAACGCTGGGGATAATGTAGATCCTTGTCTCACACCAGATTTAACATTAAACCATCTTCCTGTACTTCCTTCAATGCTAACAGATGACGTACAACTCAAATAAAGACTAAGTATTGGTTGATATAATGCCCCATTGACACCATATAACTGTAGTATACTCAATAGTTTCTCTCTTGGCACCTTGTAATATGCCTTTGACAGATCCTCAAAACTTAAACATAGATCTTTGTTATATTCCCATGCTTTCTCAACTATTTGTCATAAAGTGAAGATCTGATCCTGACAGCCTCTATTTGGCCTGAATCCAGCTTGTTCTTCACCAAACTTCTTTTTCTTCCCCAATTCTTCTCAACTGTTTCTCAAGTACACTTGCATAAATCTTACCAGGAACACTCAGTATGGAAATACCCCTGTAATTCTCACATTCAGTTTTATTTCCCTTTTTATATATGGGTACTATGAGCGCTCTACTCCAATCATCGGGAATTCGTCCCTCTGTCCAGGCCTTCTGAACTATGCAGTGCAGCCACTGGAAGACTTTTATACCTCCATACTTCAGCAATTCTGGTCGAATATTATCTACTCCTTCTGCCTTTCCACATTTCAAGTGATGTTTTTTTCTACTTCGAGTATGGATATGAATTCTTAACTATGACTATTGTGTTTTTTTTTTTTTTTTTTTTTTTTATCACTGTGCTATCACTGCTTCTTTCATTTAGCAATTTTTCGAAGTAATTACTCCATACTTCAAGGATATCTTTTTCTCCAGTTTTCATGCCACTTTATCATCTCTAATTCCTTTTACAGCATTCTTTCCTCCATTTCTGAGCTTCTTCAACAACCTCCAGAATATCTTACCACCTTCTCCATATTTATTTTCTATGTTCCCACCAAAGTCTTCCCATGACTTTTGCTTAGCTAGTTTTACAGTGTTTAGCTTTCTTACATTTGCCACTGTATTCTCTACGAGCAAAAGCTGACTTATTTGCCAAGAACTTTTGATATGCTTTCTTCTTTTCCTTCAATACCTCTTTAACTTCCTGTGACCACCATGGATTTCTGATTTTTCCGATCCTTGCAGACAACCTGACCACATACCTCTCTGGCTGAATCAATCAGGTTTTTTTTTTCAAGGCTTGCTACTGAATCTCCAAGGTTTGGTTCCTGTTCTCAAACTCTTTCATTTTTTCTTCAATAATGTTTCTGTATTAGTCTACAGTTCACATCTGAGAGCCGCTCAACTTTCATTTCCTTTAAAACTTTCTTACATGTTCTTTTTTTCAATATGAAATTCAATTTTATCATGCTTAAGATTAAATACTGATCACTTAGAAATTTCAAATCGTCTGTACACTCTGGTGTCCTGCACAAGGGAGAAAACATCACTCTCGACAATAACATAGTCAATGAGACTTTTCTTATTCCTTGCTTCTCTCCATGTGAATCTGTGCACATTTTTATGTTGGAACATGGTGTTAGTAATAACCAATCCATGTCCTGAGCAGAAATCCAACAGGTATTTGCCATTACTATTAGCTTTGCTCTTTTCTCAAATTTTCCCAAAATATTTTAGTAAGCCTGACAATCATTTCCTACTCTGCTATTTAGATCCCCAACAAGAACCAACTTTTCTTTTTTCATTGTGTCAGTTGCTTTCTCTAAAGCTTAAAAAAATTCCTCCACTTCTACCTTAGTAGAACCTTCTGTGGGACCAGGCACAAATAAGTCTCAATGTCCAGTTCCCCATTCCGATTTTTGCCCACATCACTCTACTTGAGACTGCCTACTTCAAGAAGATTAGTCCCGTATTTAGTGTTGAATACTATGGCTACTCTTTCTTTTCCTTAACTATCATTGCCTGAATATAACATTTTGTATTTATTGGTCAGAAAAATCTCACCAGTTTTTGTCTTTTTTGTTTGTCACCCCTATTATGTCAATCTGGTACTTATCTAATTCTTCTGCTAGCTCCATTTCTTTGCCATTCAGGTTTCTTATGTTAATAGTACTGATCTTTAACTCTGGTGATGTTGAGTTGGGTTGTATTTTCAGATTTGTTCCAGTAGCTGACTTTTTCGCTGTTTGCCCTGGTTCCCTGACAAAAACAACGGAGGCCTTGTTCATCCGGGTGACACTCCAGCTGGCATGAAATTCTGTCATGCTGTACTAACATTTCTATCTTTTGGTTTAAGCCAATAAGAATACAATGGTCATCTAAATCCCAAATTGCCAGCCCATCCTCATCCTTTGAGTGTCCGGGTAGATACTTAACAGGGTGCACCCCGAGAAGGTGAGGATTGAACATTAGGTCAGAAGCCCTTGTTGGGTCTCCGCATTCCTTTAAAGGCTATGTGGAGGTCTCCTCTTAGTTATACAGTTTTGACCCTTAAACACCCCTACCAAATTTGTTACAGCTGTTATTCAATTTAGTCAGAGAATCCTGAAAACTTGCACTAGATCTGTTTAGGAGTACATCATCTGCATAAAGCACAAAAAGCTAAGTTTGACATCTCTAATTTTCATATCAGGCTCTAATGCCACTTTCTTTCATAATGTTATCCATATAGATGATGAATAAGAGTGGGGATTATGTGCATCCTTGTTTTACTCCTGATTTTACATGAAACCATCTTGTATTGCCTTCAATTCTAACTGCTGACTGACAACTTAAATATAGACTGCATTGCTCTGTAAGTTCCATTCACCCCATATAATCGAAGTATTTTGAGAAGCTTTTCTCGGCACCTTGTTGTATGCTTTTTTTAGATCTACAAATCTTAAGTAGAGATCTTTGTCATATTCCCATGATTTCTTGACTATTTGTCTTAAAGTGAAAATCTGATCTTGACAATCTCTATTTGGTATGAACCCAGCTTGTTCTTCTCCAAGTTTCTCGTCCATAATCTTTCTCAATCTCTTTTCAAGTATTCTTGCATAAATCTTACCTGGGACACTTAGTAGAGAAATTCCTCAATAATTCTCAGATTCAGCTTTATTCCTTTTTTTCATAGATGGCTACTATGAGAGCTCTGGTCCAATCATCGGGAATTTGACCTTATGACCAGGCCCTCTGACTTATGCAGCGTAGCTACTGCAAAACTTTTCTACCTCCATACATAAGCATTTTTGGTCGAATATCATCTACTCCAGCTGTCTTTAAACATTTTAAGTTTTTAACAGTCTTTTCTCTCTCAAGTATTGATATATACTCCTCTTTGCATTCCTCTTGAAAATTTTGTAGTATGGTTCTATCACTGCTTCTTACTCCAGACATCTAAGATACCCTTATGTTCAGTTTTTGTATCACCTTTATCATCTTTAATTCCTTTTACAAGACTCTTTCCTCCATTTCTAAGCTTTTTCAGCAGCCTCCAGAATATTTTGCAGCCTTCGTGATATTTATTTTCTATATTCTTACCAAAGTTTTCCCCATGACTTTTGTTTAGGTACTTTTACACACAGCTTAGGTCTTATATTTTTCTCTGTATTCTTTTAGGGCATCTGCTGACTTATATGCTAGAAACGTTTGGTATGCTTTCTTCTTTTCCAGGACTGCTTCTTTAACTTCTTTTTTCCATTTTGATGTTCATATTTTTCTACCTTTGCAGACAACTTTACCAAATATCTTCCTAGCTGAAACAATCAATGTCTTCTTCAGAGTTTGCCACGGAGACTCCAAGATTTGATTCTTGTTTTCAATTTGTTTCATTTTTCCTTCAATAATGTTTGCATAGTTGAGTCTACAATTTACATAATAAAGATGCTCAACTTTAATTATTTTTACAACTTTCTTACATACTGTTCTTTTCAATATCATATCCATTTTTATCCTGCTCTCTTCCAAATTCAAATCTTCTGGATAGTCTTGTATCCTGAACCAGCATGTTGATATCACTATCAACAATGAGGTAGTCAATGTGGCTTTTCTTACTTCTTGTGTCATCTCTTGATGTATCCACAATAATAAGGTTTTATATTTTATACCAAAGTGGTTCCCATGATTTTTGCATAGCTTTCTTACATCTTTCTCTGCATTCTTTCAGGACACATGCTAATTTACTTTCCAGGAGTTTGATGTCTTCTTTTCTAAAACTTCAGTTTTAACTTCTTGAGTACACCATGAAGTTGTCTTTGCAAAGAACTTTGCCACACTCCCTGGATGAATCAATCAACACTTTTTCATATTTTTCCAGTTTCATTTATTTTTTGATCCAATTAAATTTATATATCTGATTCTACAGTCACTTCACACAGCTGCTTGTTTTTATCTTGTGCAAAATTAAATAACAATTATTTCCTATACTCTCATATTCTAAACCACTGTGAATATACTGCTAACAGCCAAGGAAGACATTTTTTTTTTTTTTTTAATTTCTTGTGTGTTCGCTACTTGTGAATTTCGATACATCATTACTGTAGAACATGCTATTAGTAATGACTATTCTTCTTGTGCAAACCCGACCTGAAATCCAGCAGGTACTTACCATCATTATGAGCTTTTCTCTTTTTTTTTACTATTTTCCAAAGCATTTGTAATAGTAGGAAATGAATATCATTTCTTACTATGCTGTTAACATCTCAAACAAGTTTGTCCTTTTTCTCTGTCAGTTGTTCCCTCTCTAATGATGACTCAAAAAATTCTTCTACTTCTTCCTTACTAGAAATTTATGTGAGAACAAAGACATAAACAACTCTAATTGTCCAATTACTCATTTTGTAATTTCGCCACATCACTTTATTTTAAATTTAATAAAAATGTTGAATACTATCGCCACTCATAAATTAAAGATGGCAAGAAAGTATATTTTGGTTTAATCCTTTATTTAGTGTAAGATACAATGTTTGTGCATGAAGTATCTTCATGACAAGGCTACTTGTATATACAGGGTGGTTCAAAATTCCATGTACAAACTTTGAGGGGAGGTAGAGAACATCAAAATCAACCATGTTCACATAGGAAAGAATGACTGGAAACATCACCGGAAGGTACTAAAAGGGGCACAAAGATACAGAAATAACACAAGGCACTAAGTAGTGTAAAAAACTTTATTAGGTGTAATGAACAGTCCAATAGTAGTTGGATACATATGGTTTCACATCAGGTGCTCAAAGTAACAACCATTAGCAGTGATGCATGCCTGACACCGATGATGCATTGATTGCTGTACATTTTCGAAAATACCTGCTCACCTGGAGCGCAGCCGAACAGCGCCACCTATCACTTTCGGATGGCGTTTCTGGTCATGTTTTCCTATGTGAATATGGTTGATTTTGATGTTCTCTACCTCCCCTCAAAGTTTGTATGTGGAATTTTGAACCACCCTATAGAGGTTAATGACTTCACATCAATTGCCTTGGTATCCCATAATGCAAAGCACACACACATCCTTTTAGATGTGTATAATGCAATGCATTATAGGAAGGGACACTACCCAGACCAGTTTCGACCTTTATTGAGGTCTCATCGGTAGGAGCCAGACCCAGAAGAGATACCAAGGTTGAAGTAATGCAGAAGTCATATATTTTAAAATTCAAAATCTTTTGAACCAAGAATATAATTTTTTGGCATGCTTAATTTATATAACCAAGTGACAAACTTTCAACACTCTAATCCAGAGTATTTTAATAATAAGGTGTAGCACCTTTTGAACTACTTTGAATGTCTTCATTACGGGGCTAGATAGTAAAAACATTATCTATATAATGAGCCCAAAAAAAGGATGTCTTCTAAATGTTTTAAATAAAAGTTAGAAAGTGTAGAGGAGAGTGGACTTCCTAATACAGTTCTTTCAACTATACAGTAAAACTTACTTTGACAAATAAAATATCCAGGGTGCATAATAAAGTCGAATAATTTCACTATATCCTGTGGAAATGCTTGCGAAAGTAAATGTAATGTATCCTCAAGAGGAAAATTTGTGAAGAGAGATTCTATATCAAAGCTAACAATTATATCAGTGGGTTGTAGGAAAACATTTTTCATTTTACCACTTTCAATAAGTATGCTAAAAATTTGGCTATTTGGTATGTAGGTCTATGCAGTCAACAACTGGATGCAGAGGAATGTCTTTCTTATGTATTTTAGGATACATAATGGCTACAACTGCTACCAGATCCAAAATTACTAACAATCTCATTCTCAAATTTAAAAAAAAAAAAAAAAAAAATCAGCTAATGCCTTTTTATTCCCATATACAGGGAGTAGGCGAGGCCATTTAGACCTATCTAACTTTTGGAGACTGAGTGGGCAGTTCAATCTCCACTGGTACCAATCAGAGATAGATGGCCCAAGGACGGCTCAAATGTGCCGCCATCTCGTGGTCCCTACCACAATATATTTAATGTCTGAAATAATGTGGGTTCTACGGTCGATTTTCTTGAGTTTACAGGACGAAAAAACCGAGTTTCCGGGAGGAAAAACCTGCTTGCCCGTGCCAGAGATCGACTAACTCGGGAACTGGTCGAATAAAGGCTTAGAAAAATTTCCTCTAGTCGCCGACTAGACTCGAAACCAAGTCTTCCTTCGTGCAGCCAAGCGCCATGGTGTGCAAATGCCACATCCACTGAGCTACACAGGCTCTTCTCAAATTCAAATTACAATAAATCTATGAACATATCACAGATCTGTGGTACTTCCACAAATATCAATGTGATGCAGATGTATTATGGCCAAACAGGAAAACAGCCAATAATCAGTCTCTAAACACAAAAGACTACATCCAGTATCCAATCACCATTATGGCCACTCGTGAATCATGTTTCCTAAACATGGTTTGCAAGTAGCCCTAATGCATTATAGACTTGCAAACCATATTTTGGAAACCCATCACAGAATCTTCTTGGGGGAAAAAAGTCACCTTATGAGATATATTCCTAGAATGTGCCTAAGAAATCTATCCTGAACTCAATAAATTTGGATGTGTATAACTGCCTCACATCTGGAAAATTCTCAACCTCAAATCATGGATTCAGGCTTAGTTTTGTTTCTTCACTTCATTCTCACTTATGTAGTGCCCATATGCAGGGTCATCACCAGATCAGATCACACCCTGAGGCAAACAATTAAATATCACCCCTGATGGATTATAAGACAAAAATCTCCAATTGCTATTTTGTTTTTATTATATTTATTTTATTAATGCAAAACAATTACAAAATACTTCATCATCATCAAATTCCTGACATGTACCCTCAAGGGGTGTGCAGGATATGATAGTACTACATGAAAAATTTACATAATTACTAACTTCCTATCTACAATTTTCCTCCAAATCAGTCTATTACTTGTCAAGACTCCAATATTATCATTATCAGATCTTATATTTCTATCATCTAAGGCGCATTGTAACGTATCAATCCACCTATATCTTGGTCTTCCTCTGGGTCGTTTTCCTGCCAACCTGGCAGAGAACACTTGTTTTGCTAATCTTTCCTCGCCCATTCTGTTTAAGTGACCATACCACTGAGATTAGCTCTGCTAACGCATTCCTGGATGCTGACAATGTCAAGTTCTTTCCTAATATCCTTGTTTTTAATATGATATTGCCATTGATGCCATCTGTTCACACCTCTAATCTTTCTCAGGACTCTCATATCTGTGGTCTCTAGTCTTTGGTCAAGTGTTTTACTTCTTACCCAGCTCAGATCCATAAGTTAAAACTGGTGTGAATACTGTCTTGAATACCACTAATTTAGTGTTCTGACTAATTTCTCTCTTATTCCATATGAATTTATTCAATTGACTGCCTACCATACTAGCTCTGTTGATTCTGTTGTCTATTTCCATATTTAATTTACCATCTTCAGTAAAAATCGTGCCTAAGTAGCTGAAATGTTTTACTTGATCCACAGGTTCCCCGTTCACAACATTTTCAACAATGCTACCTATTTTCATTGTCTTTGTCTTTTTAATGCTGACCTTCATACCATATCTATTACAACAGTTATTCAATTTAGTCAGGGAATCTTCCAAACTTGTAGTGGATTTATTTAGAAGTATAACATCGTCCGCATAAAGAAGAGCTGACATTAACAGCTCCAATTCTGATATCATGTTTAATATCACTTTCCTTCATAATGTGATCCATATAGATAATGAATAACAGAGGGGGTAATGTACATCCTTGTCTCACACCAGATTTAACATTAAACTTAAACCATCTTCCTGTACATCCTTCAATTCTAACTGCCGACTTACAACTCAAATAAAGACTAAGTATTGCTTGAAATAATGCCCCATTGATACCATATAACTGTAGCATATATTAATTAAATGTTTGCTCTGCGGGGATATCACACAATGAAACTGTTTATAAGTTTTTGTTCTAAATTTAAATTATAAGCTACATCTGCCTATATCAATATAGCTGCTGGACCAACCAATCTTTCTTGGATCATTGCTGTTCGCAAATAATTTTTATTTAGTTTAAGCTTGGAAAAACATCTTTCTGCACATGCTACGCTAACAGAAATTGTTAGTGTAGCGACGGCACCTACCGCAATATGGCTGAACAAGACCTCTCATTAAGCCGCACCGTGAGGCAGGCTGCCTCTATGCTACACTGTCGACGGTACTGCCCATATGCTTATGTTTTTATTTGTATACTGCTCCCTGATGATGCTAATTTGACTTTGGTAAAATATAGTAAATAAGAATTAGGTTATTTTAGTTATAATTTATATCATGATTTTCTTTCTAAAAATATCAGTATCACTGATTTACAATAATTAGAAAGGAATTACACATATATTTACCTGATGGGCATTTCTAAAGAGTAAAATGGATTTTTTAAAGCATAGTCTGCATAGATTTCATATATTCTTTTCAAAAGATTCTCTATACCAGCTTGTTTGGGATCAGCTACTACTATAAATTTAATTCCTGCAAATAAAGAAATGGTTTGGTGATTCAAATAGTCCTTAAAACATAATTTTGCTAACAAATACTCTGAGTGACCTACATTGTAACAATACAAAAAAACCCTAAAAATCTATTACTAACAATTAACAGGAGAATGAAAAACATAAGATGCTGAAATATAACATTATTCATTATAATGGTCTCAGAAACAAGCAGAATCCAATCAGTGTGTGAATCCGAGATTATAAATGTTATATCATAATTCAAACATTTTAATCAGAACAGATGCTCTTCATGACCAGACTAAGGATGGAACATTTTAAAGGCATGAAAATTCAGCCAGACAGGTAGTAGGAGCTATGAAACATGCAAGAACTGTCCAGGAGTTGAACTAACACCTGCCCATATCTACTCTTGTCCAGCAATTACTACTGCTCTACAGAAAATTGACAATAACCCCAAAGAAAAGCTCTACTCCAACAAAGTTCAACAGATTGCCAAAGCAGTTCTACAGATCCACGGTCATATCTAAAAGCTCTTCAATGGACTCGACGACAACAACAACACTTTAATATTATTAAAATAGATCTCCAAGGAGTCAAAACTCAGCACAGTGTCACACAAGATCATATCATTGAACCGCCTTAAACTCATTCACTGTTTTCACATTCACCACACTCCCAGGCAATGCATTCTACTCTCTGTGTAAAGAAGATGCTCTTCACCCAATTTACTCACATTATCCTTACACAATTTCCAGGAATGGTTTCTTGTTTTACAAATGCCTTTCCAAATGGAAGGAGGAAAAATCTCTTCCACATTAATCTGGTAAAAACCTGTGTCTCCATAATCTCTTCCTCCTATTCATAGGATGTGGCATTCCTTCAATCTATCTTCATGCTCAGTATTCCACAGACCGGAAACAATCTAATCTCAGTCAATCATCTCTGGACCCTTTTCAATATATTCTCAAAAGTAAACAGGCTATGGTTCCATATGCAGCCTGACTGAGGCTTTATACAATGACATTGAAGAAATTGTCTTCACAATTTCTGCAATGTGATCCCTATACTTTCGGTTCTTATCCACCACCACTACTCTCAGATCTATCATCTCCTCTACCTCCTTCAAAATTTTCCCACTAACTTCGTACACAATCCTTGCCTGCCAAATTTCTAAACCATACACTACACAACATTGTTGAACTGGTAGCTCTACTCACTTAAAGTTTATCCTGATCCTCTTGTAAAGCCACATCCTCTTTCGTCACAGTTGTCCCCAACTTTTCTTCACTTGCAAACAGCTGAATATCTTCTAAATCTCCCCTAATATACAAGTTAAACAATAAAGGACTCAAAACAGACTCCAACTAATGATTTTCCTCTTTTAGGATGCTCCACAGCCACATGCAATATATGCTGATGCCTAGTTGATAGCCAAACATTTATCCAACTCACTAATCAAGAATCTAACCCATTTATTTCAATTTAGTTATTACCAACTTGTAATATGATAATCTATCAAAAAGCTTTTGCAAAATCGAAGTATAATGGACAAGTAAGATCCATTGTACATGAATCTTCCTTGTCCAATGCATTTGTAACCTTGTTGCAGTGCATAAGATTGGTAGAACATTATATCCCAGTATAACAAACCCATGCTGACCATCACAGAGTATACAGCAGTTATCAACTCAATTCTGAATCCCATAATCTATCAGTAACCTCTCCAACACGACCTTACCACAACTTCAGATGTATATATTAGCCTATAAGTTGTAGTCTCAGTCAGTCTTATCACCACCTTTGTGAAGTGGAATAATTTTACTCTCTCTCTCTCCCCCACTTCTTTGGGACTCACCTCGTTGCAAGGCTTTTATTAAACAGGTACATCTAGGCTGCTATTGACTTCTTGTAACCTAGGTGTACCTGTTTAATAAAAGCCTTGCAACGAGGTGAGTACTACTTCCCTCAAGACACACAGTGATATGTCATTAAGTCCTCTAATCTTATTTGCCATCAGATTTACTTAATTTTTCATGTACTTCCTCACTCACATCAGAAGACCATATGCTCCCATTCCCTCAACACTCAAAATTCTCATATCACACAAAGATGAAATATCTTTATGAACTGTTCACTAAATACCTCGATTATCTTCTATAGCAGTTACCAATCTCCACCATTTTTTTACACTAACATTATTTTGCCATAATTATTCTTTCTTCCGCTTATCACAAATCAAACGAACTTTTCTTCTTGGCCAGGTTGGCTATTTCTGCTCATACTGAACTTTTATTGTTCTTACCAACCAACTCTTTTGCTGCCTTCACAATACGTTCTTCCAGATTGCATGCTTAATCTTTTCATTCATCATTTTACACCTATCTTCTGACCTTAAGAATACAATTAAACACTGTTCATGTTAAACAGCTCTTGACTAATGAGTGACAGGCAGCACTGATCTCCTTGCTGCCTAATTCTTTATCTAAGTTGTCTCTAAATTTTTCATAATCACAGACCATGTGGTTTCGCAACAAGTCTTCACAAGGCTAGTGCTATGAAGATTAAATAAGTTAACTGCCTCATTAGTCACTCTTGCCAGATGGATGGATATTTAACATTTTTATTCACAATCACACCTGCTGCTGATATGATCAGATCTAAGATTCTAGGACTGCCATGCACCCCTATGTTACATACTGCCAAAGATAGTTGTTCCTCAAGAACTTAATTTCTTTTTCCTTATTCCCCGATGTAATCTTTTCATGCCAATCTATATTACTATAATTAAAATCACACATAATGATCATCTTCTCATTTACTAAGTAATTTGATACATATTTCATTGCTACTACTCTCCACATTTCCAGGCCTATAGCAACATCCAACTAAATATATCTTCCTGTGTATCTTCCTCACAACCATACTGCCACTACTTCCTCCTTTGCAACACCACAAATCTTTAACCTTGTGCACAAGAATAATTCCTCTGTTATCACCAACAGCATTCTGCAAATTTTTAGAGTTTTGCTAAGGGAATCAGAGGGAAGTGCTGGAATCCATGGAGTGGGGCAAACTAGATTGGCATCACTGCCAGTTGATGCCAAGAGCACTCAGTCCACCAAGAAGATCATGGCAACAATCTTTTGGGATTGCAGGGGAATTTTCTTGATTGACTTCAAGGAAAGGAATACCATATTGAATGCAGAATATTATTGTTGCAAAGGCTGCAGTGCAGGACTAACTTCAGGAGATTGAACACCCACCCTGCAACCCAGATCTAGCACCCAGTGACTCCTACCTCTTCTTGAAACTGAAGACCTTCAAGGAAGAAAATTTCCAGATGACAATGAGATGCAGGTGAATTAATATTTCTAAGGCCCCCGCTCAAAGGCAGAGAAATATTACCATATTTTTCCATGTATAAGATGCCCCCCATGTATAAGACAAACCCTACTTATTAAGAAATAAATAACAAATCAAATCAATACACTCAGTGGGAGGAGGTTCAAACTGTCTCTTTAAAGAAGCTTTATTTCCATGTTCTTTTGCATAATTGATGACTTTTAACTTGAATTTTGAAGAATATGACAGTCGTATTTTATTTTCAAACATTTTTATGGGCTAGTGTTCAAAATATTGTTAATGCATTAACTTATCCTGCCAATGAGTTGCAGACGTATGAATGCTTTCAGAGTTCTGTTTGGTTTATTTAGAATCAGACATTAAAGACATCAATCGACAGAGTTAACAAAGGCTAGTGACTGGCGGAAGCCTGTTCATGGAGACAAGGTACCAGCAGTTTTGCCACAGCAACTGGTCTCTCAACCGGTTATCCCCCCCATGTATAAGATGACCCCAAAGCTGTTTTCTTCCAATCGCCCTCTAAAAGTTAGGACAGAAACTTATGGAATCACCCTCATATCAATAATTTAGGTTGAAAAAACTATCAAAAGCCTGAAATGTGGAAAGGCAGTTGAAGTAGAAAATAATTGCCCAAATTGCTAGAAATGCTCAAATATGCAAGTATATAGATGTTTTCAGTGGATACACTACATATGCAAAAATAATCATAATTTAAAATTCTGCATATTTTTACGTATTTTTTATGTTAGAATGTTTATTAGTTTTAGTTTCATAACACGCATTGTCAGCACTTGCGATGTGCCGGTTATTGAAATTGTTTTGTCAAAAATGATATGTAAAGCAGTTAAAAATTTATGTACTTACTGGATTTGATATTTATATTACTTACAAGAATTTTATTGTAATTTAAAATGATCAAAAGTTGTGTTTTATGAAGACATTCTCTTGTCGCTAACGGAGACAATGTGCCAGCCATTGCACCTAGTTTCTCGCTTGCCATTTTCAAGGAGTGCGCATGCTCGCTGAGAAGTTTGATGTGTGCTTGACAGCTGACAAGGAAAGCGTTCACTATCTGAGTAATGGCTGTAAACAAGAGAGCGTTCGGGAGGAATTTAGAACACAAGCTGGCAGATATTTAGATTCAGAGGAACTTGAGTTTTTTTTATGTGACAGTCGGAGGAAAATTAATAGTATATTCCAAAAAAGTAATTGTGGAACTATTAAGTTTTAATGTGGAATAAGTATGTGGATAAATAAAAGAAAATATTGCTATATGCATTTTAAATGGAATATTGGAGGAAACACTAACTGAAAGATTTATGGTAGATTCCGAAAAGGGAATAGTAGAACTATAAGTTTTTTTAATTGGAAGAGTTAAGACTGTCAATAAGCATTTAGTGAATAAAAGAAGAAATTGCTATATACGTTCAAAAGGAATATTTGAGAAAACCTCTGATTAGGAAGTTTTATCTGTATTAAGGACGCCGGATCAACTATTATTTCTACTAAAAAGAGACAGAATTAAGTCAGGAAGATTTAATGTGTGCTACATGAGTGATAAAAAAAAGGATCCTGTGAAAATGAAGAATAAAGTCATATGTCTTCAGAGAAGGGCCTTCACAGAGAGAGAAACCGACTATGAACATTTTGTCATTGTGCAAACAAAGTGTTTAGTCTTAAGTGCAAGTTTATTTTTAAAAGGCCTTGGATCCAATTCATTTGAAGTTAGTTATGTAATATTTGTTTGAAGTGTGTATATATATATATATATATATATATATATATTGTTTTTGTTATATTAAATGTATTTATTTTGTATTTTGGTCTTGAGTCAGTGATTTATTTGGATTCTGAAAGAAATAGTAAAAAAGAGGTCATTGCACCAATTGGAGTGAACCCTTGTGCATATAATAATATATAGGTACACTCGGAATTAAAAAAAAATAATTGTTAGAAACAGAGATCATCTCTATGGTAGAATTAATATTATGATAATATCCTTTCAATATAAACATCCTTAAATTAACAGAAGTATATAGATGTTTTCAGTGGATACACTGCATAATTCAAAAAGATTGATCAGAAGAGCAAATTCCAGATGACTAGAGTAAGGCTCTCATAGTTCCCATTGATAAAAAAGGGAAATAAAACAATGTGAGAATTACAGAGGAAAT
The DNA here is from genome assembly GCF_054136105.1 of Typopeltis vanoorti. Taxonomy (NCBI): domain Eukaryota; kingdom Metazoa; phylum Arthropoda; class Arachnida; order Uropygi; family Thelyphonidae; genus Typopeltis; species Typopeltis vanoorti. The sequence goes on along the minus strand of NC_143557.1, from coordinate 18,295,045 downwards.
TCTCTACCAGGTAAGATTTATGCAAAGCATACCTGAGAAGAGGCTAAGAAATATCGTGAAAGAGACACAGAGAACAAGCTTTTTCAGACCAGATAGAGGCTATAAGATCAGATTTTCACTTTACAACAAATAGCTGAGAAATCATAGAAATATAACAAGAATCTGTACTGAAGTTTTGTAGATCTGGAAAAGGCATATGACAAGGTGCCCAGAGAAAACTATTTCAAAAACTCTATAATTATATGGGGTAAATAAATGAAATATATACACAAAAACATTAAGTAGTTGGTCAGCATTTAGAATTGAAGGAAATATAAGAAGATAGTTTTGATGTAAAATCAGGTGTGACAAGAGTGCAATCTTCACTCTTATTCATCATCTATATGAATCACATTATGAAAGAGAATGAAATTTAAACTTGATATTAGAAATGGAGATATCAAACTTAGCTCTTTGCTTTATGTAGATAATGTTGCACTCCTAAATAAATCCACTGCAGTTCTCAGATTTTTGAACTGAAAAACAGCTGTAACAAATTTTCATGAAAAGTAGCAATAGAAAAATCAAAACTATGCAAGTAGGCAGGAACAACATGAAACTTCAACAGCATTCTCAATGTAGAACCAAAAAACAAGTAAAATATTTTGGCTATTTAGGCATAATTTTTACTGAAATTGGCAAAATAAATATTGAAATAAAAAACAGAACATGAAAAGCTGGTATGATGGTAAGTCAGCTTAATGAATTTATAGTGAATAACAGAAATTAGGGAAGCTAAATTAACAATATACAATATAGTGTTCAAACTAGTTTTAATTTATGGATCTGGGAATTCAGTTAGAAATAAAGCACACAAAGACCAGCGTTTTGAGAAAAATTTGGGTTCTGAACAGAGGGCATAACATGCAAATGCAATAAATGAAAAATTAAGATATTAGGAAGAAACTCGACATTGTCAGCAGAGCTAATCTAAGGCAGTAGTATAATCACTTAAGCCAACTTGACCCAGAGAAAAACGTCAAGATCTCAGCAGACTGATTCAATCAAAAGTGAGCTAAATGATCAAAATATTAGAATGACAGTATTGGAGTGCTAAGAAGTAATAAAATAATTCAAACTCAGTGGAGAGGTCCATATAATAATCAGAATATGGTTCGTAAACGTATAAACTTAAATCTTGTTGTAATAAATGAAATTATTATTATCCCATGGAGTCAAAGACTCATCTCGGAGGTCCCTTTGTCATACACACATCTCATCATACTGTGTCTTAACCTGGTGACTAAACTCTCCATGCAAAAAACCTGCTTCTCGCTCCCACCCTCCTCATACAGCTTCCAGGAAAGACCTCGTGTTCTCCCCTGATCTCCCACCATTTTATGAAAAACCTCTTCAACGTTAATCCTGAAACAATGAATTACCAACTTGTACGTCTCTATTATATTGACCCTTTTCCTCCTATCCATTAAATTCTGCAAATTGCATCGTCTCAACCTTTCTTTATTCAGCATTCTAGAGATCAAAAACTATCTTAGTCAATCACCTCTAGATCCTTTCCAACATCTCTTCATCCTTTTGAAAACCAGGTAATCAAATCTGAGCACAGTATTCCATATGTGACCTAATCAAGGCCTTATACAATGGAACCAGAAACTAACATACAAGTCAGTGTCCTCCACTTCATTGCCGGAATTTGTTATGTTGTCCTCACAATTTCGGCAATGTGTCCTCTAAATTTTAGTTCCTTATCCACCATCATCCCAAAACTTCTTATTTCCTCCACCTTGAACAACATATCCCCCCAAAGCATAAATTCTACGTCCCATCTTTGTTTTCCAAAATTTAAAATCTTACAGTTTGTAACATTAAATGTCATCCTCACTTTCATGCCCATTTACTCAGTCTATTCAAGTCTTCTTGTAAAGCCAATAACATCCACTCTATTCCTCATAGTTTGTCCCAACTCTGCATTATCTGCAAACAACCAAATATTCCCATTCAAATCTTCCCCGATATTATTAACATACAGATTAAACAACAATGACCATAAAACAGACCCCTGAGGCACACCACCCATGCCTTTCCACCTCCAGGATATTGTTCCACCATACACAACTTCCTGATACCTATCAGACAGCCAATTTCCAATCCAATGCACTAGTCTAATATCTAATTCATCCAGTCTAGTTTGACTATCAACTTATCATGCGGTAATCTATCAAAAGCCTTTGCAAAATTGAAGTACAGACACCCCTCAAAGTACATAAGTAGACCATTCCACAACTCCTTACGCAAGTCTAAATTTATGCAAGTCGGATACCTTCCTCTGCCCTTTCATAACAGACCATGTTATGTTGAACACATATGCAAAAAATAAACATGTAATGCAATGCAGAAGTATTAAAAAAAAATAAACATAAAAAAAGAGATAAACATCCTGTATTACATACATAAATGATCATATATTTCACACCATATCAACAATTTTTAAACACTGAACACATCAAATACAGTATATTTTACAATTCGCTTTAGTGCCCTCTATGGAAATATAGGCACAAGGTTGGCATTTTTTGATAAAACAGGACTGTTTCATCCATATTAAATATTTACTCAAGCAAATATGGACCCTCATCCATTATGGATTATAGCTACTCCAGAAAAATTTTGGCTGCTTCAGTATCAATGCCAACAGCCTCACCAGACATGCACATTATGAAAGTCAGCATGATTTTTAAAAAGTGCAAACCAACCATTGCTTGCAGCAAATGACTTGTTACATCCTGAATGAAGAATTTTATTAAAGAAATAATTCATGCAGGATTTAACAAGTCAGAAAATTCAGCTGAGAAAAAAAAACTTGTACTGGAGCAGAACTAAAGTACTAACTGTAAATGGAAATAGAATTACTTTAATTTAGCAGAATTGTAAGACCGTGTAAAGAACTTTGTGTATAAAGTAGTATTATATGAATGCATTGTGTATACAATGAATGGGTAAATTAGATGTAAGCAATAGTCCAAAGGTCACAGGCAGTCCTGAGGCAAATTTAATCTCAGAAAGTGACGCACGTTCGTTTCCCAGAATACGCTGCTATGATTTTGCGATGTGCCGAAGTTGCCGTGGTCGATGAAAGTAGCAGGCGGAAAAAGATGGAAGAAAAAAAGGTAAGAGGGCGCTATTGTGGTAAGAACAGGGTGCAAGGGGGGGGGAGAAGTGAAGGGAGAATATAAAGGTTTTGCACCCCTTTCTCGGGGCTTTTTTTGCCTGCTTTCCTGGATGATGATTTGACTTCTCTTGTGGACCGGTGGTTCCTGATGGTGCTTCGTGGTGATAGTTCGATATCGGAGGGTGCGCCTTTCCCTTCGATGTCTGAACTTCTGCCGGTACTAAAGCGTGAGATCGGCTTACGCTGTCTTCGCTGAAAGTTTTGACGGAATAATATCGCAAATGTATACCAGAACCGGCAGTAGAAATGACGATGTTCCGAAACAGATTGAGAACAGACGAGGGAAAATGCCAAGCGCAGAGCATAGCTTAATCTGATGACCATAGTGACCCACCACGTGGACGTAGGCTTATGGAGGTATCGAAAGAGAATTCAAACAAAGAAGGACAGTTCAGACGGACCTGGAGACCCTGCCCCAAGAAATGGTAAAGTACAGATTTTGTTGTATAATTACCCAGTGGGTAAAAGGCACACACTCAATTAATACAGTGTATTAATCGAGTGTGGGCAGTACTTAAGGACTTTAAGTGATTATTTAGCAATGTTAATGTCCATAAGACAAATTGTTAGGAATGATTATAGATGATTGTGACTAGTTTAATATGCAAGATTAACACAGTAGGTAGAATAGTGATAAGAAGAGTATAATGTGTATATTATGTGTGTTAAATCTCTAACTCAAGAGAAGGATTTATTGTTCGTACGTTAGAGTATTAATAAGTTTAACTTAGCATGTCATTGAACTAATTGAAAGTGTATATTATATCTTTAGATTTCAATAAATATGTTTTTTTTCTTTTATACCTGAGTTTTGCCTGTGACGTGAACCAAAACTACCACTCATTAATTCGAACCATAGCAGGAGGGGGAGGAATTGAAAGAAAGGTATAACATGTTGTTATAGAGGCTACGACTGCAAACTAGAATTTACTTAGCCATAGTAGAGCATTTGATTTATGAGTGTAAGCACTAAATTTATTCTCCTATGTGCACCAAAGGTCTGGAAAAGTCTCCCTGAATAAGAGTCCCCTCTATTCTAAGATATTGGATGGTGCAGCGAAAAAAAAATAAATTTGTCAATATCTGAAGAGGAGACGACCCCAGGCAGAAATTAGAGGATTCGCTTCTTATAGCAAGAAATAACCTTTAACATTCAGGGTATGCACGTGAGTAAATTTAGGAATCGGCCAGAGATATACAATTTGCTTTCCATATAGAATGAACATGTAAGAAGTGATACAGATATTAGAGCCAAGAAAATTTTGTAAGTCTTGTAGTTAAAGTAGGGAGGTTAAAAGAATGAGGGAAGTAAAATAATGGTAGAGCAACGATATTTAAAATAGCGCTCACGGCGATACATAACAATGTCAGTAAGCCACACGCCACATGGCGGCAGATATAACAATGGCTCACGCACAGAGGGTAGGATTTTGATAGTAGAAGGTTTAGGTAAGAAAGGATAGATAAAAGTAAAACAACTAATTGAGTAACATTGATTTAACAAGGATACAACAATACGACGACATTTTAGCAGACTGTGTTCCTTTAGGATATTTTCCCTTAAAGTCCTCAAATAAACTTCTTGCCTCAGCCTGTATTGTCATTAAACTCAAAGGAACACATTTTTGGATCTGGTATTCTATCCATATTAAAAGCAATTATTCCATTTCCATTAATACACCTTCACTTTTTTTTGTTATTACGGTTGTTTTCATTCTAGTTGTTCCTGTAACATGTTTATGTTTTTTTTTACAAGAGGCATCCTTTACTACGGTATTTACTTCGATACTATAACATTAAAATCATGTTCTATACTTGATAAGCTTTGTTCACATTCATAATTCTTTCTTCTTCTTCCTTTCCAGGCTTACAGGCCAAGTGGCCTGTTCCGGACTCAATTTCATCTTTTCAAGGATCTTCCTCTGCATCGAGTACCTTTTGGGTGATAATTTAGAATCTGTTTAGGTATTCTGCTTCTATTCATTCTTAGTATGTGTTCTTTCCATTTTTCTCTATAGCAAATCACTGTTTCATTTAGTGAGGTTGTAATTCCAAGTTTATTTCTGATTTCTCTGCTTTTCATTTTGTCCATTATTGTGATTCCTTCAGTTCTGCGCAGAAATTTCATTTCGGATGATTCAATTCTTCTTTCATCTGCTTTTTTTATTGTCCATATCTCACTGCCATAAAGTAAGGTTGGTTTAGCAACTGTATTGTAGATTCTTATTCGTGTGTGTTTTTGTACATAATTAGGTTTAAAAATTTTATTTATAATGCCTGTTACTTTTAAAAAGTTTGATATCTTTGGTCTATATCAGCTTCATTTTCATATGACATTGTGCAACCTAAATATTTGAATGTATTTAATTGCTCTATTATTTTGTTGTTTATTACTATTTTTGCTTCTTATCTGTAATAATTTCATCTCCAAATCGATTGCAGTACATTTGCAAGATGGTTCAGGTTTTAATTCAAGAGCACATTTACCACCATCCACTGTAAATAATATTTAGAAAAAAAACATCCAAAATGTGGGGGGGGGCTTAAGGGTCAAAGTTGTATAACTGAGAGGAGACCTCCACATCGCCTTTAAAAGGAATGCGGAGAACTGACCAGGGCTTCTGACCTAATGTCCAATCCTCACCTTTTCGTGGTGCACCTTGTTGGGTATCAACCTGGATACTGAACGAACGAGGATGGGCTGTCAATTTGGGATTTCGCCGACCAAATTGTAATTCTTATTGGTTTAAACCAAATTATAAAATGAAGGTACAACATGACAAAATTTCATGCCGGCAGGGTCTTCGCCCGGTTAAACAAGGCTCCCTTTTCGCTGTTCACCCAGGGAACCAGAGTGAACACTGAAAAGTCAGCTACTGAAACAAATCTGAAAAAACAACCCAACTCAACATCACCAGAGTTAAAGACTATCAACATAAGAAGCCTGAATGGCAAAGAAATGGAGCTAGCTGAGGAATTAGATAAGTACCAGATCGACATAATATGGGTGACTGAAACAAAAAAGACAAAAACCTGTGAGATCTTTCTGAGCAATAAATACAAAATGTTATATTCAGGCAATGACAATCAATGAAAAGAAGGAGTAGCCATAGTATTCAACACAAAATACGAGGCTAATCTTGAATGGCAGGCAGTCTCAAGTAGAGTGACATGGGCAAACATGAGAATGGGAAACTGGACAATGAGACTTATTTCTGCCTATGGTCCCACAGAAGGTTCTGCTAAATTAGAAGTGGAGAAATTTTTTGAGGCTTTAGAAAAAGCAACTGACACGATGAAAAAGGAAAAGTTGGTCCTTGTTTGGGATCTAAATAGCAGAGTACGAAATGATTGTCAGATATACAAAAATATTTTCGGAAAATTTGGAGAAAAGAGCAAAGCTAATAATAATGACAAATATTTGTTAGATTTCTGCTCAGGACATGGACTGGTTATTACCAACACCATGTTTCAACATAAAAATGTGCACAAATTCACATGGAGAGAAGAGGCAAGGAATAAGAAAAGTCTCATTGACTATGTTATTGTTGATAGTGATGTTTTCTCCCTTGTGCAGGACACTAGAGTGTACAGAGGATTTGAAGTTGGAAGTGATCACTATTTAGTCTTGAGCAGGATAAAATTGAATTTCATATTGAAAAGAATAACATGTAAGAAAGTTTTAAAGAGAATAAAAGTTGAGCAGCTCTCAGATGTGAACTGTAGACTAAAATACACAAAGATTATTGAAGAAAAAATTAAAGAGTTTGAGAACAGGAACCAAACTTTAGAGATTCAGTGGCAAGCCTTGAAGAAAACCTTGATTGATTCAGCCAGAGAGGCATGTGGTGAGGTTGTCTGCAAGGATAGAAAAATCAGAACTCCATGGTAGACACAGGAAGTTAAAGAGGCAGTGAAGGAAAAGAAGAAAGCATATGAAAAGTTCCTGGCAAATAAGTCAGCTTATGATCTTACAGAATACAGAGACAAATATAAGAAAGCTAAACACTGTGTAAAACTAGCTAAACAAAAGTCATGGGAAGACTTTGGTAAGAACATAGAAAATAAATATCAAGAAGGTGGCAAAATATTTTGGAGGTTATTGAAGAAGCTTAGAAATGGAGGAAAGAGTACTGTAAAAGGAGTTAGAGATGATACAGGTGACATGAAAACAGAAGAAAATGATATCCTTGAAATATGGAGTAATTACTTTGAAAAACTGCTAAATGAAACAAGCAGTGATGACAGCACAGTGGTAAAAAACACTGACCAGGCATGCAGTCAGGAATACATATCCATACTTGAAGTAGAAAAAGCCATCAAAGGCTTAAAATGTGGAAATGCAGCAGGAGTAGATGATATTCGACCAGAAATGCTGAAGTATGGTGGTATAAAAGTCTTGCAGTGGCTGCACTGCATAGTTCAGAAGGCCTGGACAGAGGGACGAATTCCCAGTGATTGGAGCAGAGCTCTCATAGTACCCATATATAAAAAGATAAATAAAACTGAATGTGAGAATTAAGGAGGTATTTTGCTACTGAGTGTTCCTGGTAAGATATATGCAAGTATACTTGAGAAACTGTTCAGAAGAATTTTAGAAGAAAAGCTTATTGAAGAACAAGCTGGATTCCGGCAAAATAGAGGCTGTCAGGATCAGATCTTCACTTTACAAAAAATAGCAGAGAAATCATGGGAATATAACAAAGATCTCTATTTGAGTTTTGTAGCTCTGGAAAAGGCAAATGATAAGGTGCCAAGAGAGAAGCTATTCAATACGCTACAGTTATATGGTGTCAATGGAGCATTATATCAAGCAATACTTACTGAGCAATACTGAGTTGGTTGTAAGTCAGCAGTTAGAATTGAAGGAAGTACGGGAAGATGGTTTAATGTTAAATCTGGTGTGAGACAAGGATGTACATTATCCCCTCTGTTATTCATTATCTATATAGATCACATTATGAAGGAAAGTAGTATTAAACATGATATCAAAATTGGAGATGTTAATGTCAGCTCTTTGCTTTTTGCGGACGATGTTATACTTATCAATTAATCCACTACAAGTTTGCAAGATTCCTTGACTAAATTGAATAACTGTTGTAATAGATATGGCATGAAGGTCAGCAATAAAAAGACAAAGACAATGAAAATAGGCAGAATCATTGAAAATGTCAACTGCATTGTGAACGGAGAACCTGTGGAACAAGTAAAACATTTCCCCTACTTAGGCACGATTTTTAGTGAAGATGATAAATTAAATATGGAAATAGACAGCAGAATCAATAAAGTTAGTAGGAAGTCAATTGAATAAATTCATATGGAATAAGAGAAATTAATCAGAACACTAAATTAGCTGTTAATCAGAACATAAATTAAAACTCACCAGTTTTAACTTATGGATCTGAGAGCTGTGTCAGAAGTAAAACACTTGACCAAAGACTAGAGACCGCAGAAATGAGAGTCCTGAGAAAGATTAGAGGCATGAATAGATGGCATCAATGGCAATATCATATTAAAAACGAGATTAGGAAAGAACTTAACATTGTCAGCATCCAGGAATGCGTCAGCAGAGCTAATCTCAGGTGGTATCGTCATTTAAACCAAATGGGCGAGGAAAGATTAGCAATATAAGTGTTCTCTGCTAGGTTGGCAGGAAAACGCCCCAGAGGAAGACCAAGATATAGGTGGTTTGATAGGGTACAAAGTGCCTTAGACGACAGAAATATAAGATCTGATAATATTCGTGTCTTGACGAGTAACAGACTGATCTGGAGGATAATTGTAGATAGGAAGTTAGTAATGATGTAAATTTTTCATGTTGTACTATCATATCCTATACACCCCTTGAGGCTACATGGAAGGAATTTGATGACGATGAACAAAAATGTGCATATATGCACAACACTACATAGTCTTTTGCTCACAGCAAAAGACACACTGGAACTGAGACAATGCAGTATGTGGGCTTAGTGTTGACTTGTGCCTACCATTTACACAAAAGCACTATCTGTAAATATTGTGTGTCTCCAGAATTTCTTACCTAAGTACAGCTATGTAAATATCCATTAGATATGTAAATATCTCAGGGTTGTCTGTGTATCCATCTCCTTTGTTCAATGAAGGTGTCATCACCTTATCATAATAAGTACTAATTACTAAAACATGACCACCCTTTAGCAAATCCATACTTTCCATCAAAGATAATACCAATCCAGAATTGTCAACCCAATTCTGGATTCTGGTTCTCACTCGCCTCTCCAACACTTTAACCACAACTGACACACAGAATGGCCTATAATTTGATGCCTAAGTGCTATCATTTACATTAAGAAGCTGTACAATCTTGCATTCTTTCCACTCCTTTGGAACTTAACCAATGTAAGACTTGTATTAAACAAATAAGTCAAGGCAGGTGCAAACTCTCTGGCACATTCCTTCAAAAGACATGGTGATATATCACGTCCGACAGCCTTTTTAACATCAAGATAACTAATAATTAAGGAATTGGCAGCATACACTAGAAATAAAAATTAAATAAACTTTAATATGTACTTTCCGATTTCCTTAAGAAGGTCACTTCTTGGCCTGTGGAGATTACCAACAGACTAAATCCATATAACTCTAGACCCCCCCCCGCATATATGGGCTCCCAAAAATACATAAAGAAAATGTGCCATTATGTCCCATAGTGGATGGCATTAATTCCCCCACTTACAAACTAGCCAAACATTTAGCCAAAGCGCTCTCACACTATACTGGCAACACACCATCACACATAAAATACTCAGCCCACTTCAAAGCCAGTATAAAAAACCTTACACTCCAACATAATGACATAATGGTCAGATTTGATGTCTCCTCCTTATTCACGAATGTCCCCCTCAAAGAAGCCCTAGAGCTAATCCAAGCTAAATTTCCTCCTGATCTCAGCACTATTTCAGTTTACAATGAACTCAGGCTATTTTGTTTGGCAGGAAAAATTCTACAAACAGATAGAGGGGGACAGCCATGGGTTCACCACTTTCTCGACCCTTGGCCAACTTCTTTATGGAGACTTTTGAAGAGAAAGCCTTAAACTCTGCCCCACAAAAACCTACCATATGGCTTTGCTACGTTGATGATGTGTTCGCTATTTGGCTACATGGCCCGGATTCACTCCTCTCCTTCCTAACACACTTAAACAACCAACACCCTAGAATCAAGTTCACCTTGGAAAAAGAGAAAAACAATAACCTCCCCTTCCTAGACACACTAGTCACCTGCCAACCTGATGGAACTTTGGTTTTCTCAGTTTATAGAAAATCCACCCATACAGGCAGATACATTCACCAACAATCCCATCACCCCCCCCTCACAACAATATGGAGTTATTAAGATACTATTCAACAGGGCAAAAATAATCTGTTTGAATGATCAAGCCCTAACCACTGAACTAAATCACATCCGTGACACTTTCTCAGCCAATGGCTACCCCCCCAAAAGAATCCAAGAAATACTTAAAGCAGTTATCCACAACCCCCCCCCCCTTCACAAAAAAAGATTACTCTAAATCCATCACCATTCCCTACATCCGAGGCACCTCGAAAAAAATCAACAAAATCTTAAAAAAACATGACTTGACCACTTGTTACAGACCATATAGAAAATTGGCATCCCTTATCTGCTCCACTAAAGACTAACCACTTCCCCTAGACCTACCTGGTGTATACCGGGTCCCATGTAAATTGTCCTACTTTGGCCAAACAGGCAGGACAGCAAATATCAGAATCTCAGAACACAAGGATTACATCCGATTTCACCAGTACAGCCACTCTGGGCTTGCAGACCACGCTCTGGATACTCGCCACAGAATAAGATGGAAGAAAGCCACAGTAATACACCGCAGCAAGTTCAAATATGAAAGCCTATTCATGGAATCAGCCTCAGCCCTTAAGGAACATGCCAAACCTCAACAAATTTTGATGCATGAGACTGCCCCAAATTTGGGAAACATTTATCAGAAGAACTTCAGCCCAAAGGCCAAGAACTACCAATATAGCTCGCCAGGGGGCACCATCAGGACTTTAGGAAAACGGTAGCTTCCTAGCTTCAGTTCTCATTTGCTGTTATGTAGTACTTGCGTGCACTTGTCTTTGTATTAAGTTCCCAAGAAGATGGCAACGTGACATTTGCCGAAATAGCGGAAAGTATATATTAAAGTTTATTTAATTTATATTTCTAGTGTACGCTGTCAATTCCTTAATTATTAGTTATCATGTTTAACCAGAGCCTCTCTACAGGAATTTTAACATCAAATTTGGTCAATTCCCCATATACCTCTTAATCACTCAAGCCAGTCTCTCCTCATCATCCACAGTAGTTGTCCTTATACCATTTCCTTATTCTCCAGTCATAGCATTCTACCATAATCATTCCTTTTTTTTGCTTAATATATCAAAAGAACTCCCTAGGATTTTTTTTTTTTTGCTTCATTAGTTAATTGCTGCTCATACTGCACTTTTGCTAATCTTACCAACCAGGTCACCCTCCTTGCATGTTCTTTGTACTCCTCATGGAATTGATTATTACCACTACACTTATGTTGCCTCCATAATGCCGTCTTTCTCTATATTGCATGCTTAATCTCTTCATTCTTCATCCATTTCACACCTACCTTTATTTAACCTTCTCACCCTTGGAATACATTTAGACATTGCTTCTATTAGATAGTGCCGCATTGATCTCCTTTCCACCCAACTCCTCATTCCATTCTATAACTGCAAGCTGTCTTCTGAGCTTCTCATAATCACCAGCCTTGTAGTTCCACATATACCCTTTCCTGACAGAAGTCCTCACATGTCTGGCAACCACTTCATGGTCACTCTCACCAAATGGAGGGAGATTTGACGCCTCATTTATAATAGCATTCTCTGATGAGATAATCAAATCCAAGACCCTCAATCCTTGAGTGCCCTCAGTTACATACTGCCTGAGGTAGATGCCCCTCAAAAACACGAGAAACTCAGTTTCTTCATATCTGTTTGCTATCTCATCATCCTAATCTATACAGCCATAATTAAAATCACCCTTTTCCCATTTGCTTGGCTAATTTGCTTATACATTTCATGGTCACTACCCTCCACATTATCAGGTCTATAGCAACATCCAACTAAATATTTCATTCTATTTACCTCTATCTCACACCATACTACCTCAAAACCACTGCCATTATTTCCTCCTTGCATCTCTACTTTGTATGGACATAACTTTTTTTCTATCAATAGCACTCCACCTCCCTTTTTACCCTTTCTATCTTCATGAAATACATATACCCTTCCATATCTGTTTCTGTCAGAATGTCATCCTCATCCAACAATGTCTCACTTATTCCAACAATTCTTGGGTGAATAGACTCAATGCAACTATTTCATTTGCCTTATTTCTTACACTTCTAGCATTTGTATACAAACATAACAGCTCATTCCTAGATCTATAGCAAGTTTCACTAATAACACTCATTAGATGTGACTTCTCCATACTTAACTTGAGCCATTTCATTTTCTCCTTCCTCATCACAAAAGAGCCTTCTTCAAATCCAACTGTTTTCCCTGACTCGGAGGCCATCCCATTCCCTTCTTGTCTACACACGCATTGACATCCTCTTTGAGCATCAACCTTTCTCACGCTATGTTTCCCTGTTGGCCCTGAGTCTCCCTGTTTGTCGTGCACACTTATTCTCTCTCTCTCTACACACTCATACTACCCACTTCTTTATTCATAAGCACCACTTCAATCTCTCCTTCCTTACTCTCCTGCTCTTTCACATTGCTTCTTACTTACTCAGGTTCATTCTCTGCTCATTACTTACTCTCTCTTTTCCAGCAGAAATCTCTCCAAATGACTCATACCAAAACGATTCAAATGCAGTCCAACACTTTTATGATGTTGTTATAATTTTTTATGTTGATAAATCCATAATTTATCAACATAATCTAATCAACAAATATAGCACACCTCACATTTCATGAAATGACTGAAATCAAAATTTAACTCTTGGATATATTTTTGAAATTATCTAAAAGAGACTATGAAGCAAAGCTGATTCTGACCATGCCCACTAGCTGAAATGACCTGTCAAGAATGCAAAGAACCTTTATCCAGGTCGTTCAAGTAAAAGTGAGTTAACTAATCTCATATGAAGGGGGGGGGGAGGAGACAAGGTTTTTTTCTTCTAGAAACTCAGGTTTTTCATCCTGCAAAACTAACCAGAAGAAATGTAGCTGATAACCATTATACACTATGCAGACAAGATTAACTCCCCTATCAAAGCATTAATTAGGCTTTCAAGCAGCTAAGCTACTTAGCTCTGGCAATGAGTCTAACAGACATGGAAAAATGGGATGTCTAAGTGGTATCATTCAATGAGATTAAAATCCAATTGATTATGCAACAGGCTTAACTATGCATGTGGTAACACAAGCTAAGTTATGAGTGCTACTGTGGTGATGCCAATATAAGCAAGGCATTTTCATACAGTGAATTATGACATGTTGCTATTACTGATGAATAGCAGTAAAGTCACGACTTCCTTGAGGCCAACTATGTTAAGCTTAGCATTACTTACACAAATGTTTACAAATGAAAGTTCGAGAGGATAGTTTTAATGAGATCATGGACTAGGTGTCTTTTGCACAAATACCAGCTTCTTGGGATTGTCTGTCTGAAATTCCAAATTTATGGGAAATTAGAAAGGAGAATGAACTGGGTAGTCATGAGCAAACTAATTGTAGATACAGTTACATAATTATTTTAATATGAAGATATTTTCACCCCATTGAAGCTTTAAATTAATATTATTTACTATGAGTTTAGCTAAATTTTCTTACCAGTTATAGTTTGAAAGCAGTACAGTTTAAAGGTATCAGCGTCTAATACTTCAATGCCTGAAGATCTTGGTTCTGGTGATAGCTGAGAAGCAATAGCAAATAATCTGTAAATAAAACAATTATTACATTTTACTTTAGGAATGTACATAATGCAGTTTTAAGTCTAGCTTAGCTTTTAATATGATAGCCTCTGTGCGATAGTCACATTTTCACAAAGCTTATATGGCATGTTAGTTGCAACTTTTTTGGTAGCATTTTATTTCTAAAATTGGTTTATTTTATGTCTAAAATTTCTAAAAACATGTCACAGAAATCTCTTAATGATATTTCAAGTTATATATGCAATATATATACTTATATGCATCTTTATTATTTCAGAAAATTTGCTTTACATAAATTGTGTGCTTTCTGTACCCAACAAATGCATTATAAACAGTTATTAAAAGTATTTTCTGGAACTGAAAATTTGAAAGCGAATGTTAGGACAAAGGTGTTTAGTTACATACTATATTTATTGCTAGAATAAATCTGTTTTGTTTGTATGTGGCATGCGGCATAGTGTCTGTGGGATGGGAGTGTTTTTTTATTATAAAGTGTAATTCCAGTTGTCTCTAATTACACTAATTGTTGCTAAATATAATACACAGATTGTAAATGTCTGTGTACTGTATTTAGTGGTACAATAAAACTATTTAGTTTTCTTGGTTCTATAGTAGTGTCTGTTGAGGATGGGATGTTTTTCACTGTATAGAAGCATTTTTATTCCAGTCTTCAGAAAGGACAGATATTATAAAAATTAATCTATTTCTGAATAAAAATGAATACTTCTATGTGTTATATGAAGTGGTTGATCTATAACAAAATACTAGCATACGAGAGATATCTATTATTGATAAGCCAGAAAAGCCACTGACAAAAAAAAACCATAACATTAAATATATAAAAATTATGTAATGAATGTAGGATTCAAGAAAGGGTGAATAATTCTGATGATTGGAAATTATGTATCTATTACTATGTATACTGATCATCAGCAAAGAAAAAAAAATGCTTAGAAAACCATGCAAAATATAAATAAAACAGAAACATAAATACACATAAGCACAAATTTTACAAGATCATTTGCTGCTCCATCAATCCACATCTATTCCATCACTTGATCAACATTGTTACTTAATCACATTAGTTCCCCCCCCATAGTTATTACTGATCTATCAAATGTATATAGTGGCTGTTTATTATTATTAGAGTCTACTGACTACTGACTCAGTAGACCCATCGCAGGAGTTATTTATAGTGCACAAAGAAATTTCTTTCCCTCTTCTCAAAAGTTTTTTTTTTTTTTTTTAAATCATGCCATCATAAATGCACATATGCATGTCTAGAGTTTAGAGGATCACGTTATTCACTCCATCCAGCAACTTATCAGACACACATATAATATCACAAATATTAATTGTGAATAATTCATTTGCCATTAAGTATTTATATTCACACCTGCTCTTTCTCTACCTTATATTTTCCATCCTCACACAGCTCATTAATGATGGTTCCCATATTTATGCCTTTTATTAATTCATATATACCAACTAAAGCATTCTTCTTAATTACTGTTCTCTAATATATAATAAAACAAGCATATTGGTCCTCTTTCCCTATGCAGATTTAGTTACAATCAACAAACCATCATGATATGTGGTGATCTGCAAGCATGGAAATGATGCAGATAATGGTGATTTCTCTTGCATAACCTGATGGTTAGGGTGGCAGCGATAATGTCCAATTCCTCCAACATGAACACATTTAATATGTATGAGAGTTTCTGAAAAGGCATCCTCATATGCTACTAATGTATGGAATGCTAATTATTTGGGTGTCTTCTGATCTTGAAGAGATAATTGATTATTGTTTGAATGAGGTGTACTTGGTATCCCCTGCTCTTGGTTTTATAAATTCCAACTATTCCTGAAGCAAGATTATTATTATTAAGAGACCCTCCAAGGAGTCAAGAACTCATCAAGTGAGGCCATACTATTCGTATCCTTTCCCTACCTTCTATAAAATAAAAAATTCTATCTACTGAAATTCTGTATAACTCTTTCAGAAATTTTTAAGTCTCAATCATATCACCCCTCTTTCTCCTGTTTTGCTAGTGTCAGAGGTCTACAAATTCTCAATCTGTCTTCATAATCTGTATTCCACGTTACTGATATCATTTTTGACACTCCTTTGTACTCTCTCTCTCTCCACTGTATCAGATTCACCATGGAAATCAGGAGACCAGACCTGCATGCAATAGTCCAAGTGAGGTCTTATCAAGACAAAGCAAAATGACTTCCTTATCTTTACATGACAAGGTTTGTTTCAGTATTGCCATTATTCTCTGAATTATATTTACAATTTTTGCTATATGACCTTTGAACTTCAACTTCCTGTCTACTAAAACTCCAAGACTGCTATCCTCTTCAGTTTCCTCAAGCATAATCCAACAAATATAATATGACATTAGATATCTAATCACAACAAAGTGCATGACTTAACATTTTAATAAATGTAAACAATAATAAAGTCAATGAAATGAGAGCCATTTTCACATGCCCATAGTTCCAGCCTATTCAATAATTCTGCAAGTACTGCATATCAGCAGTACTCCTGATTACCCTACCTATCTTTGCATCATCAGCAAATAACTGTATGTCACATGTCAAATCCTTCCCAATGGCATTAATGTACAGACTGAATAATAATGAACCAAGGATCCTTGAGGAACACCGCTCGTTAACTTGATTCTTGCAGATTCACAACCCCCACACTTTTTGATATCTGTCAGTCAGCCATCCTTTTATCCATGCCATATTCTTTAAAAATCCTTAAAAACAAAATGTTGGCTCAAGCAAACATGATATTTTTTTTGAAAGGATCAACTAACTGCTTTAACTGAAAATTGAACATAAAAGCTTACTTAAGACTCTTAGAAATTATACTCCAATTTTTTATTTATTTTTTAAAATTTCTTTTTCATGTATGCAGTAAATATCTTCATCGTATCAAAGCCTTGTAAAAAAAAAACTGATTTCCATATCCTTACATGCCAATGCTCATTTCAACATCACAATTATATTCAGAGTTGTGTTTGCAATTTTTGTTGTGACTTTAGAACTTCAACTTTCTATCAACAGTGACTCCAAAATCTTTAGCTTTTGAATATAAAATCTCTTGCTGTTAAATACTGCATCACACTGCATAACTTTACATTTACTAACATTGAATTTATAACCATTGTCCACACTTCCAGCTTATCAAAATCACCCAGTAAATGCTGTATATCAGTATGTACCATCTCTGATTACCCTGCCTATATATGCATCAACAAACTGAAAAACTGCTGTCAGTCCCTTTCCATTGTCATTAATGTACAGATTGAACAACAATGGTGCAAAGAGTGCTAAAATCGTGATTTTAGCACTAAATCCGCCTTAAACTTAATAAGTTCCATCTGTAAGTTTTCTGGCATATTATTTATATCAGCATCCATTGGAAGAGCAAATATAGCGAATGTGGAGTCTTTGTTTTTGAAGTTCGGCAAACTTGTATCAAATTGCACTATTAGTGCCTTCAGTTCATCTCCATAACAATTATAAGGGATATATCCTTGGTTGCTGAAAAATACTTTAACAAGCAGAGACAAACAAGTTATCGTTCCTCTGTATCGAGCCTTGATAAGACCCAATCTAGACTACTGTGCCCAGATATGGGCACCAGGGTTTCTTCTTGATGGGGAGGAGGTGGAGAGGATCCAGAGATGAGTGACCAAGATGATAGCAGGTCTGCGGAATGAACCTTATGAGAATAGGTTGAAGATTTGTGGGTTGCAGAAATTGGTTGATAGATGGAAAAGGGGTGATATGATTGAGACATTCAAATTACTGAAGGGTTTCTATAAGATTAATTCAGAAGATACTTTTGAGAATAGGACTGGTGGTGGGAGGACTAGGGGGCCATACATGGAAGTTAGACAAGAATGTGGTTAGCAAGGATGTTAGAGCTATGGTTTTTACTTAGAGAGTGGTGAATGAGTGGAATAAGCTGCCAGAGTCTGTTGTGGGTCCATGACTGTGAATGAGTTCAAGGCGAGGTATGATATATACTGTGTGAATGTCGAATAGTTGTTCTTGACATGATGTTAGGGCCTCACTCAATGAGTCTGTCGACTCTGGAGTTTTCTGTAATCATAATAATAATATTTTTATGAGTTGCTAGAGTAGGAAAATGATAACAATTTTTAGCTCTTATCTGACTTTCCAACAATCTTAGTTTATTACAAAAAGCTTTGACATGTCCATGCAGTTCATGAACCAATTGTCCTTGTTTTTGCAATTTAAGATTCAGTTCGTTTAGGTATCCGGTGACATCTACAAGGAACGGAATGACTTTTAATGGGATTATATTGATCAAGTTCATATAATAAAACTGTTATACAACTAGTTTCACCAACTAAGGCTGTTGGCATCTTCAGGGTACATAACTGATGTAAGGCACTAAAAAGTAAAAAAACTGTTACTAACTATAATCAACCGATTCCAATTATATTAAACAAAGAACAGAGCACATACAATATATGCATAGAGCGTGCATGATCTCACTTGTTATTTAGGAACATACTATAGTTGGCGCTGTAATTCAGTTCTGGTGAGTTGAGAAATCTAATAAGGGTCTTCCAGATCATGGGTAAGATTAGTCTTTGGTTCCTGTTAAGGTTTTGTATGCAGTGGGAAACTGTTGTGGCCTCTTTAAAAATTTGGGAGTGGAAGTCCTCCTCTATGTAAGGAATTGTGCTTCTATCCCACTCTATGGTATGGTTCATTCTTGAGAAATGAAAAGCTAACCCCGATTTTTCTTCTCTGTTATTATTGACGTCACCTATGTGTTCTTTTTGCCTAATTTCAAGGCTCCTTGAAGTTTGGTCGATGTAATTCAAGTCTCACGAGCACTATAGTATGTTCCTAAATAACAACAAGTGAGATCATGCACGCTCTATGCATGTATTGTACGCGCTCTGTTCTTTGTTTAATATAATTGGAATCGGTTGATTATAGTTTGCAACAGTTTTTAGTGCCTTACATCAGTTATGTACCCTGAAGATGCCAAAAGCCTTAGTTGGTGAAACTAGTTGGTATAACATAGTTTATTATATGCACTTGATCATTATAATCCCATTAAAAGTTATTCCAGAGCTTTTAGGTCAAGAAAATTAAACGTTTTTTAACATCTACAAGGAATGCTAAATCACACACCCACTCATCATCTTTTATTTGATTAATTGTGCTTCCTTTTATGTCCATAAAATCTGCAATGTCTTGTCTCAGATCATAAAATCGTTTTAACATTTTACCTTTACTCAACCATCTCACTTCACAATAATAAGACAAATCTTCATAATTGAAAATAGGTCTGCCAAATACTCCTTAAATTGGCAGTGATTAAGTGCATGTGACTTAATAAAGTTAATACGGGCTACTACAACTATCATAACATTTGTGAATTTAATCAATTTTGCACACAGATTTTGTTGGTGGATAATGCAGTGAAAATTTGTTAAATTTTCCGAATGGATCTGTAGTTCTATTGCTCTTTCATGAACTATTCCAATAAATCCCTTCTGTGCACCAACCATTAAAGGGGCTCCATCAGTGCATATGCCAGATAGTGAACTCCATTTAAGCAAAAATCTCTCGAAGACTGTGTTGACTGTTTCAAATATATCTTCACCGGTAGTTGTTCCTTTTAACGCCGAAGCGCCAATAATTTTTCTGTGATGTTGAAAACTGCATCAACTTCTCGAATAAATATTGCTAATTGTGCTGTATCGGAGGCATTGGTGCTGTCATCCAAAACAATTGAAAATACTTCCTATCTAGCAATCTTCTCTTTTAAACTTTTTTTGATATCATCAGTGATAATTTCTATCTGTCGGACAACAGTACGTCTCAACAAATGAATATTCTCGAAGTCTATTTTCTTTTCAGGACATATTATACTTGCAACATCCAGCAGACATTCTTTGATAAATTCTCCTTCACCAAATGACTTAGAATGTTTAGCGATTTTTTCGCTTACCACAAAGCTGTCTTTGATAATGCTGTGGTGCTGCATTCTTTGCTTGTTGAACATTTGCTGCTGGGTATCCAAGTTCTTCAACTTCTGTATTTCATCTTTTCGTAGTTGTCCATCAAATGTCCGCATGTCTCGAAGTAAAGTGTCTCTTCAAGTTGTATTCTTTGTTGACGGATACCGATTCCTTGACAGCAAACATAAAGGCAAACCTTTATTCAGAATAAAATAATAATCCTCCGTCCAGTTGTCTTGAAATTGACGATTCTCTGCATCTACTTTTCTTTTTTTTGCAATAACCCCTGACATTGTCCCAAATTTATAAGCAATATTCAGAACTGTCAAACAAAACTGTCTTCTACACCGCAAGCACTGAACAGAACATAACATCAATGCAGGCGCTGAACAAAGCACAACACCAATGCAAGTACCAAACTGACACGTTGTAACACGTTCACAGACGCCATTAGTCAAAGTGAGAAAGAGACCTTGGTTGGAGAAAACATAGTGTGTTTTGCACAAGTCATATGACGTCAGCTTAACGTGAGTTAGTAGAACACACCATGTTTTCTCTCACCATGAATCAGACAAACTTTGCTGAAATAGATTAGGGCCGGATCAAAAGAAGTAGAGGGCTGGATCTGGCCCTCGGGTTGCCCATATGTGATCTAGGGCAACGTCAATCTGTCCTAGATGAATAGCACATCAAAGTGTGACGTGAAAGTGGAAAGACACCATTCTTATACCTTAAATGGAGGTGCAGATTTAAGCAATAAATCCATAATGCAAGAAGTAATATTCTTGCTGGCAATACATTCATTCCATTAATCTTCATAACTCACAGCACAAAGTCTATTCTACTATTAAACTTTCATTTTATGTATAGTTATGATAGTAGTTATTAAATATAGCTGATAATGTGTATCAAAATACCATACAATTGATTTTCACAGTAAAAATTAAATGTATAGGGCAGCGCTTTCCAAACTGTGGGCTGCAGCCCCCAAGTGGGGGATGCCGTGAAATAATGAAAACAAATTTTAAATGTTTTAAGACTAGGTGTACCATGTCAAATGTGTATACAAGATGCTAAAAATGTAATATTTGCATTTGATTTTTACAATATTTGCTGTGTATGTTTTGTATTGAATATAAATACAATAAATATTATAATAATATATGTCTGTATTATGATTTTTTTTTCGATGGGGACCGTGAAATATTTAAATTTTTCCAAGGGGCCTTTACATCCATAAGTTTGGGAAGCACTAGTATAGGGCATAACATGTTTGATTTGTTACACTTTTGTAACAAATATCTAGAGTAGTATATATGCCAAAATAAAAGACAAGTTTATTTCTTGTTAACTGTAGTGTCCTTTTTTAATGCATGCTTTAGTTCATTTCACTAATCCACCGTTTATCCAACCATGATCGGAAGGCAATTTGTTATTCTAATAATTGAAGAGGTGGATAACTGAAGTACAATTACTTGGTGCTGTACCAGAAGTTGGCTAACATGCAAGGGTTTGTTAACTGAAGGGTCATTGTTTTGAAGGTCAGATAGATTACTATATTCATTTTTAAATAATGATGACACTTCTAAGGAAAGTAACGTTCTGTAGTGCTCATCTATACAGTTCAAGACATTAAATTAAAGATGCCCAGAAATTATGTTCTTGGTTTAATCCTTTAACCAAGTGGAAGCAAACAAAGTTTGCACATGAAATAACTTCACAACTGGGCAACTCATATATAGAGGCTAATGACACATTACTTGCCTCAGTATCCTATAATACAAAGCACATATACATGACCATAAGGATACATTCACACATATACATGTAGTGTAAACTTTGTTTGCTTACACTTGGATAAAGGATTAAACCAAGAATATAATTTCTTGGCATCTTTAATTTATAGTATAACCAAGTGGAAAAACTTTCGGCAGTTCAAGGCATTACAATCACTTATCTTCTGTGCCTCATGAATCAAGTTATGTAATCCTCCCCCACTACATGTGATGACCACACTTGATTACCCTCTAAATGCATGCACATGATCCAACTAACTTCAGTTTCTAAGAATAGCACCAACAAAATTTCACAGCCTTGAAATCTTTTTTTTTTTTTTTCCAGGCACTTGCAACTGGTATTAGCAACTGAAATTCTGCATAGAAGCATTGTTTAACATTCTCTACAAATCAGCAAAAGTTGAAGTGATAATTACATATGACATAGCAGAAGTTCTTGTGTCAAGTTCATGAAATAAAGTTAGCAGATACAGATACATATGTCTGTGTGTGTGGGGGGGGTGAATTTATTTTTACTTATTTCTCTCACCCAATCCAAGTGGTTAGAACTCTTAAATTCAAAATAAAAAGAAAACACTCAAACTAAACTCTTAGTAAACCTTGCACACATTTCATATGCATGGTTCTTTGCATGGAGGGTGGTTGGCAAGTGGAATGCATTGTTGCCTGAGTGTGTTGTGGATGCAGACACATTGAATCAGTTTAAGACGCGGTTGGATGAGCATTGTATGCAATAGTGAGTACCTAACACGATGAGTCTCTGACTCCATGGAGGTCAAATGTTGATAATAATATGCCAGGATATCTCATATGTAACTTAACTTCTTAAATAACCTTAATCACCCATTAAAAGATTGTCTTCACACTCTTGTAACCAAAATAAAAATCTTTATTTTGGTTACAAGTGTGTGAAGTATAACCTTTCTTTTTGTGAAGTATTTCACAAAAAGAAAGACTAACAGAAAAACTGCTTTCTATATGACAGCAACATTGGACTGACTTATGTTGCTTTCTATATGACAGCAACATAAAAGTCAGTCAAATTATTTTTGCATCTTAAATCACATAATACTACAGAAAACATATCTTGTCTTCATCCAAGGCATTTCTATAACAGCAAACTCCACTGAATACAATACTAAAAGCTATATCATCACTTTAGAATGAATTAACTTTCTATGTGAAAGTCATAATATTCTTCTTAAACCTTTATCAACAGTTATCATTTCAGAACAACCTTAACTTCTATATGAAAGGTTTTGAGGAAATAAATAAAACATGCCAATAGTTAAAAATCACCTATTTGACTGAGAATCCTATGTAAAACAAACTTTACTTGGCCCAATTTTATATGAACTGGAGAGCAACATTTTCAGCCTTAATTGAAATAAATCCTATATGGATTAACGACTACTAAAAACTTCACACATCTCTTTATACAAGGATATCCTCTCAAGTCTAATACTTTTAGCTTTTCTTCTAATTTCCATCCAGTCTCCATATACTGAAGACACTGAAACTCCACAGTTTTCTTCTGTTGTGGTCCTTTCCTACTCCCTGGACAGTTGAACATTTAGCAACGTTATTTTCGCTTCCACACATGCTCAAAAATGCAGCTGAGAAACTGCCACTCAAGTCTGCCATTGTGTGCCACCATTACTATTTTCCAGCATCGGGCTTGAAACAACAAAGCTCTTATTCGGTGCAAAACAAAGTTTATTCAATTAGAATTTCATTATGAAACATCCCGAAATAACGACAGTTCTTTATTTTACAATCTTGTGCACTAGGTAAGATCATTTAATCACTTCCAAAAATATAGCAGTAACTTTCACTTCCTTCATTATTTAACATTTTGTAAAATCTCCCTTATTCCATAAAAATACTAACATTTCAACACTTGACAGCTCATGCAAAATTACAATTAAGTTTTAACAACTAACTTAAATAGATTTATTTTATATATCTATGCAAGATTTCAGTAACTAAAGATAAAAATAACACCTCACACAAAAATGTATAACAATTTTTATAAAAACAGCATTACTAATTTCTTAACTTCAATTCAGTTTTATATTTTTAACTTGTGAGATATCTGAATTTTAATACAGATAATAAATATACTATAAATGTTCTATACTTATGTTTTTATTTATTTTTTTTTTAAAATTAACTTGAATATAACTATTAAAACTATATAAGAACCATAAGAACCATAAAATCTTCCTGTAATCAACTCAATACACTTACGAATGGAATGTACTGGCTAAAACAATCTTTTCATTAGTGTTCAGCTTTGGCCTGCCAAATTTGATGTTAATAGGATAATTTTCTTCACTGCTCAGGACATCAAATACATCTCTACCATCTTCAAGTTGTCTTCCACTTACTGGAATACCATTAATTGATAAGAGTGCATGTCCCACTGGGGGAAAAAAATAAATTTTTCAACCTGACACCACTAAACAAAAATCAAAGTAATCAAAAGTTTTTATAACAAGATACTTAGCAAATAAAATAATGAGGAAACTTTTCTAGAAATGATATTTTGTGAAAAAGACTGAAAAATGTTTGTTATTAATAGGTTTTCCACATACCGACATAATACCAACAGTATTACTCCATGTGTAAAATTATTTCTATACGTGTCTCAGAAATAACAATAACATTATCATTTCTAGGCTTCCATGGAGTCAAAAAGACCCATTATTGGAGGTCAACTAGGCTAACTGCCCGGTTAGCCTAGTGGCTTTGCGCTTCGCAACCATATGTCTGGGGCCAGTTTATCTGGGGTTTTTCATCCCGCAAGCAGGCAAACCGGCCCCGTGAACATACAGGTTACAGTCATAAATACTTACGGCAAGGAAGGCAACGGGAAACCACCTTGCTCATAATCATCTCTCCCTAGAATGGTAGCATATAGCTACCCTACCGCGGCCGTATGGCAGATGGGAACCAGAAGAAGATTGGAGGTCAAAAACTCTCACAGCCCATGATAAAAAACATGGCTAGCATTGAAATATATGTATTTTTTGAAAACTGAAAATATTATTTAGACTTGCATACAGTGTTTTAAATGTAAAGAGTTCTTCTGTAAACTTATTTTTCCTTATAAGACTAGCTTGTCCATACACCTGTACATGTCAGTGTACTTATCAAGTTGACAATGAGATGTGCAGTCTTTGCAACACTTGCAATGTACCCTCTAAACTCTTCAGTCCACTGTCACCCATCACCACCCGAATCTCATCCATTTCCCAAAGCACAGTTCCAGCAATATAGTACACAGCTTTATATCTTAGGCAAAATAACGCAGCCATACTTATTGAGATTAGGAAAGTTTCTCATAGCTGATATCATCATCATCATGCAATTTCTGATATGTACTCTCAACGGATATATGATTATCACAGTGCTACATGAAAGTATACATTATTATTAACATCTTACTGACAATTTTATTCCAAATTAAACTGTAAACTATCAAAACTCCAATATTATCAGATCTTATAATACATTTAGTTTAATCCTTTATCGAAGTGTAAACAAACAAAGTTTTGACTGAAAATATCTTCATAAATTTTAACATGATTCTGCCACTAATGCCACCTATATATGTGGTTGCATCTTAATCACCTTTCTCGTGGAAAGGTGAAGACGTTGGTTATGCATTTTTTACTATATAATTTATGGAAATTACAACGTCAACATTAAAATAAATTTTAATATACTTCAATATTTCGGCAACATCACGTTGCCATTTTCAAGAAACTTAAGAACAAGACACGCGCACTCAGGCACAACAAACAGTAAATGAGGAAGAAGCAGGAAGCTATTATTTCTCCTAAACTTCAGATGGTGACCCCTAGCAGGCAATGTTGGTATTCTTGGGTGATTGGGCTGAAGGTCTTCTGATGTAGGTTTCCCAAATTTGAGGCAGTCTCATGCAGCCAAATTTTTTGAGGTTTGGATTGTTTCTTAGGGCTGAAGCTGATTCCATGAAAAGCCTTTCATGTTTGTATTTACTACAGTAAATACAAATATATCGTGGCTTTCTTCCACCAGCGCATGGTCAGCAAGACCAGAGTGGCTGTATTGGTGAAACTGGATGTAGTCCTTGTGTTCTGAAATTCTGATATTTGCTGTCCTGCCTGTTTGGCTAAAGTAGGACAGCTTACAGCTGCAAGGGACCTGGTATACACCAGGTAGGTCTAGGGAGGTGGGGAGGTTGCTCTTTAGTAGAGTGGATAAGGGATGCCAATTTTTTACATGGTCTGTAACAAGGTCATGTTTTTTTTAGGATTTTTGTAATTTTTTCTGAAGTGCCTCGGATATAGGGTATGGTGATGGATTTAGAGTAATCCTTGTTGTGAGGGAGGGGGTTTGTGGTTTACTGGTTTCAATATTTTTTGGATTTTTTGGGAGAGATAGCCATTGGCTGAGAAAGTGTTGAGAATGTGGTTTAGTTCTGTGGTTAGGGCATTGTGATTTCTACAGATTTAGCCCTGTTGTGTAGTGTTTTAATGATTCCATATTGTTGCGAGGAGGGGTGTGGGATTGTTGATGAATGTATCAGCCTGTATGGGTGGGTTTTCTATAAACTGAGAAAACCAAGGTTCCATCAGGCTGGCGGGTGACTAGTGTGTCTAAGAAAGGAAGACAGTTGTTTTTTTCTTCTTCCAGAAGAAACAACCAACACCCCTGAATTTAATTCTGGGGTGTTGGTTGTTTAAGTGTGTCAGGAAGGAGAGGAGTGCATCGGAGCCATGTACCCAAATAGCAAACACATCATCAACATAGCGAAGCCAAATGGTTGGTTTTTGTGGGGCAGAGTTTAAGGCTTTCTCTTCAAAAGTTGGCCAAGGGTTGGGAGAGTGGAGAACCCACGGCTGTCCTCTCTATTTGTGTGTAGAATTTTCCTTGCCAAACAAAATAGCCTGCAAGCACTCAAACTTTCATGAAATTTGGTCTATTTTATACGACATCTCGTGCACTGCAGCAGAGAAAGAATTTAAAAAAGTACGAGATCGAAACATCAAAAAATTTGAAAATTTAAAAAAGAATTCGATCTCAAAACCACAACTTCCTACCGAAACGGTAGTCAACCTTTCTTCATTTAGTGTGAAACCTGAAGCATTCGACACCCTCGCACATGGCCACAACTTCGCCATTGCACCCAGAAGAATACCTGCTGAAGATATTATGATACGAATTCAACGCCGGATACACCTTCCAAACCACGTCGCCAACGATGTTAGACTGGATGTGGCTTGTGTTCTGACCAAAGCTAAACCACCAAAAGACAACATGCCCAGTAAGAAATTAAATCTCTACTAGAATTAAAGAAAAACAAGAAAATAATAATCACCAAAGCTGATCAAGGGAATGCCACAGTATTGCTTAACCAAAAGGATTACATAGGTAAGCTGAAAGCTCTATTGTTAGATCGTGCCACTTACCTCCCTATCGAGTACAATCCCACCAACTCACAAATTAGAAAACTCCACAGGCTCCTTAAGAAAGTCACTTCTTGGCCTGTGGAAATCACTAACAAATTAAAACCATTTAACTCCATACCCCCCCCCCCCCCGTATTTATGGACTCCCAAAAATACATAAGGAAAATGTGCCATTACGTCCCATAATGGATAGCATTGATTCCCCCACATACAAACTAGCTAAACATTTGGTCAAAGCTCTCTCACACTATACTGGCAACACACCTTCACACATAAAAAACTCAGCCCACTTCGAAGCCAGTATAGAAAACCTTACACTCAAACACACTGACATAATGGTCAGTTTTGATGTCTCCTCCTTATTCACAAATGTCCGACTCAAAGAATCTTTAGAACTAATCCAAGCTACATTTCTTCCCAATGTCACAGCCCTATTTCAGTTCACAATGAACTCAGGCTATTTTGTTTGGCAAAGAAAATTCTACAAACAAATAGAGGGGATAGCCATGGGTTCTCCACTCTCCCTGCCCTTGGCCAACTTTTATATGGAGACTTTTGAAGAGAAAACCTTAAACTCTGCCCATCAAAAACCAACCATTTGGTTTCATTATGTTGATGATGTATTTGCTATTTGGCCACATGGCTCTGATGCACTCCTCTCCTTCCTAACACACTTAAACAACCAACACCCCAGAATCAAATTCACCCTGGAAGAAGAAAAAAACAACTGCCTTCCTTTTTTAGACACACTAGTCACCCGCCAGCCTGATGGAGCCTTGGTTTTCTCAGTCTATAGAAAACCCACCCATACAGGCAGATACATTCACTAACAATCCCACCACCCCTCCTCGCAACAATATGGAGTCATTAAGACACTACACAACGGGGCTAAACTTATCTGTTCAAATGACAATGCCCTAACCACAGAACTAAACCACATTCTCAACATTTTCTCAGCCAATGGCTACCCCCCACCCCAAAAAAAAAAATATCGAAACCAGCAAATCACAACACCCTCACAACAAGGATTACTCTAAATCCATCACCATACCCTATATCCGAGGCACCTCGGAAAAAAATACAAAAATCCTAAAAAAACATGACTTAACTTCTTGTTACAGACCATATAAAAAATTGGCATCCCTTATCCGCTCTACTAAAGACCGACCCCCCCCCCCCCACTAGACCTACTTGGTGTATACCAGGTCCCTTGCAGTAAGGTAAGCTGTCCTACTTTGGCAAAACAGGCAGGACAGCAAATATCAGAATTTCAGAATACAAGGACTACATCCGGTTTCACCAATACAGCCACTCTGGTCTTGCTGACCATGCGCTGGATACCTGACATAAAAATACGGTGGAAGAAAGCCATGATAATACACCGTAGTAAATACAAATATGAAAGGCTTTTCATGGAATCAGCTTCAGCCCTAAGAAACAATTCAAACCTTAACAAATTTGACTGCATGAGACTGCCTCAAATTTGAGAAACCTACATCAGAAGACCTTCAGCCCAATCGCCCAAGAATACCAACATTGCCCACTAGGGGGCACCATCAGGACTTTAGGAGAAATAATAGCTTCCTGCTTCTTCCTCATTTACTATTTGTTGTGCCTGCGTGCACGTGTCTTGTTCTTAAGTTTCTTGAAAATGGCAACATGACGTTGCCGAAATATTGAAGTATGTTAAAATTTATTTTAATGTACATCCTAGTTGACGTAATTTCCTTAAATTATTGATTAAAAATTTTAATCATCTGTTTTATTTATAACCTGCTCTCAAATCCATAAGTTAAAATTGCTTGTTTAGATGACTCACTACCATTCAGTTTTGTTTATTTGGTTGTCAATTTTTATAGATGAACAGTGTACCTATACCTGCCTGTGTGCACACCGTTCACCCTTTTTATCGTTGATTTTTATTTTACTGTTACAACAGTTATTCAATTTAGTTAAAGAATTCCGAACACTTGTACTGAATTGATTTAGAGTACAACATCATATGCATAAAATAAGGAGCTGAGATGCTCTCTAATTTTGATATCAGGCTGATTGTCAGTTTCCTTCATAATGTGATTCCTAGAGATGATGAATCAAAGTAATGTGCATCCTTGTCTAGTATGTGATTTTACATCAAGCCATGTTCCCATATCTCCTTCAATTCTAACTGTTGACTTACAATTCCAATACAGACTACATAATTATTATTATTACATCAACTCTCCTCAAGTCAAAGACTCATCGACAGAGAGAGAGGGGTTTATACCATTAACAATTACATAAAAGGTTGGTCGATTGGTAGAGCCTCTGCTACTAATGGCTCACGAAAAAAGTTAAGCAAGTTTGAGCGTAATTAGTAGTGGAAGAAGATCAATCATTCGATGCTGTTGGCACACTCTCCCTCGATGAGTCTTTAGACTCCTTGGAGGTGTCACATAATAATAATAAATTATATAAGAAATATATATTATTTCTGTTTACAATGTGAAATAAGTATACATATATTACAAAAGTCCATGGACTTATGAAAAATTTCTCCTGCCTGTAACATGTCTATCATACTATAGCTTAAATTTATTCACAGCATAATCAGGCAATGCATTCTACTGTCCAACAACTATCCAAATAAAAACATACTTTTCACCTTATTCACCACTTCCTTGCACAGTTTTCGCTGATGGCTTCTAGTTTTTGTCCCTTCCTAATTTTCCAATCTGAAAAATCCTTCTCATATCCATCCAGTAAATTCCTCTCAATGGCTTAATTGTTTATATCTTATCACCTCTTCACCTTCTCTCAGCCCAACTCTAAGTTATATGACTTCAATCTATCCTTATAGCTAACATTCCACAGTCCAGAAATCATTTTTGTCAGCTGCCTCTGCACCCTCTCCCAAATATCTTCATCCGATCTAAACCCTGGTGATCAGATTCGAGCACAAGTTCAGATGTGGCTTGATCAGGGCCTAATATGGAATGACTATCATTTTATTTCTGCTGATTAATGTTCGTCTCAATATAGCAGCAATCCTCCGAAATGTCTTAATCATCTCTGCACGCCCTAAATTTTAAATTTTGATCCAGCATAACCCCAAGATCCCATGCTTCCTCAATTTCCTCCAGCATACTTCCACATATATAGTATGCAGTATCCCATCTGCAGCCCCCCAAAATTTCAACCAAAACTGGCATCTCCATTCATCTGTCCACATTTCCAGATCCTCCTGAAGAGCCACTACATCAGCACTACTCTTAACAACCTTTCTCATCTTCACATGATCCAAAAACAACCGAATATATCCTTAAATTTCCATGACAATATTGATATAAAGGATAACAAGTTCCTTCCACTGGCATTCATTAAAATCATTCTGCCATAAACAGTTTTTCTTTTAATTCCAGCATATCAAAAGAACTGTTTGGGATTCTCTTTAGCCTGGATTGCTAACTTCCTTTCATAATCTGCTTTTGCCTTTCTTACCACACAAGTTACCTTTCTGGCCTGTGCCTTGTGCTTACTGTTCATGTGCCTGCAGGTCAACTTTCTCTTTAAATCACATCTTTTTTTCCAACTTAAACTTAATGATGATATTCATTTATTTACTCTTCTAACTCTAGGTATGCAGTCTGCCATTACCTCCCTCACACACTCCCTTACCATTTCCCATGCAACATCAACATTCAGCCCTTGAAGTTTTACATGCCATGGCACTGATTCAAGCAATCTTTTGAGCTTGTCATTCTTACCAGCCCTGTAGTTCCAAATATATCTCGTCTTAACTGAAAATTCCACACATTCCACCTCCCAGGTCAAGACAATATGATTACTCTCACCAATAGGCGGCAACATGGTCATATTTGTTATTGACAAATTCTCAGATGCAGTTACTAGATTGAGCACTCTCGAACTCTCCTAATAAATTCCATCACATGCTACCTCAGATAATTATCCCTTAGTAACTGCATAAATTCCATTTTCTCTCTCTCTCTCATGTGCCCTCTCCTCCTTCCAATCTATGTTCCCATAGATGAAATCACTCATAATAATTACCTGTCCTCCACTTATGAAGTCCATTTAATGATGCATACTATCTCCATCATGTTTTCCATCCCCTGGTCTATAGCAGCATCCAACTGTATATTTTGTTCTGCTGGCCGGCTTCAATTATGTGCGAATGGAATGCCAAAATAGGAAAGGATAGAATAGGTTCTGTTGTAGGCTCATATGGATATGGAATAAGAAATGCTAAGGTGATAGATGTATTGAATTTTGTTTAAAACAAATTGATAATTGAAAACACTTTTTATGAACAAAAAAAAAAAAAAAAAAAAAGGTATACTTGGAGATCTCCCAATGGTACACATACTAATCAAATAGATTTTATTATGATCAGAGATACAGAAATAGAATAATAAATGCAAAAGTTATGCCACTGTGGATCAGACCACAGACTTGAGAATCACAATAAATCATCATCATATTCCTGCCACGTACCCTCAAGGGTATATGGCAGTCTTCTTCTTCTTCTTCTTTTCAGATATTTTCTGTCCACTGCTGGACGAAGGCCTCCTCCAGTTCTTTCCACCCTTCTCTGTTCTTGTCAATAACTGACCAACTTTCCCCAATAAATTCTGACAGTTCATCACACCACCTTCTTTTAGGATGTCCTCGGCTTCGTTTATATGACAGTACTACATGTTAAAAATTCACATCATTACGAACTTCTAATTACAATTTTCCTCTAAATCAGCCTGTTACCTGTGAAGACTTCAACATTATTAAATCTTATATTTCTATCTTCTAGGGCACTTTCTACCATATCAATCCACCTATATCTTGGTCTGTCTTCCTCCAGGTCTTTTTCCTGCCAACTTGGCAGAGAACACTCTTTTTTGCTAATCTTTCCTCGCCTATTCTGTTTAAGTGACCATACCACCTGAGATTAGCTCTGCTAACACATTCCTGGATGCTGACAATGTAAAGTTCTTTCCTAATATCCTTATTATTAATATGATATAGCCACTGATGCCATCTGTTCATGCTCCTAATCTTTCTCAGGACTCTCACCTCTGTGGTCTCTAGTCTTTGGTCAAGTGTTTAACTTCTGACCCAGCTCTCAGATCCATAAGTTAAAATTGGTTTGAACACTGTCTTCAATACAGCTAATTTAGTGTTCTGACTAATTTCTCTCTTATTCCATATAAATTTATTCAGTTGACTTCCTACCATACCAGCTTTGTTGATTCTATTGTCTATTGATATATTTAATTTAGCATCTTCATTAAAAATCTTACCTAAGTAGCTGAAATGTTTCGCTTGTTCTATAGATTCTCCATTCACAATGCAGTTGATATTTACAATGCGTCTGCCTATTTCTACTGTCCTTGTCATTGCTGACCTTCATACCATATCATAAACAAAGGGCTGACATAAAAATCTCCGATTTTGATATCAGGTTTAATACCACTTTCATTCATAACGTGATCCATATAGATAATGAATAACAGAGGGGATAATGTACATCCTTGTCTCACACCAGATTTAACATTAAACCATCTTCCTGTACTTCCTTCAATTCTAACTGCTGACTTACAACTCAAATAAAGACTAAGTATTGCTTGATATAATGCCCCATTGACACCATATAATGTAGCGTATTGAATAGCTTCTCTCTTGGCACCTTTTCATATGTTTTTTCACATATATGTTCCAGATCTACAAAACTTAAATACAGATCTTTGTTATATTCCAACGATTTCACAACTATCTGTCGTAAAGTGAAGATTTGATCCTGATAGCCTCTATTTGGCCTGAATCCAGCTTGTTCTTCACCAAGCTTTTCTTCCACAATCCTTCTCAACCTTTTTTTCAAGTATATATAATGTAAATCTTATCAGGAACACTCAGTAGAGAAATACCTCTAATTCTCACATTCAGTTTTATTCCCCTTTTTATATATGGATATTATGAGAGCTCTACTCAAATCACTAGGAATTCATCCCTCTGTCCAGGCCTTCTGAACTATGCAGTGCAGCCACTATAAGACTTATACCTCTATACTTGAGCATTACTGGTCGAATATCATCTACTCCTGCTGCTTTTCAAAATTTCACGCATTTGATGTCTTTTTCTACTTCAAGTATGGAGATGTATTCCTGACTGCATGCCTATTGAGTGTTTTTTACCACAATGCTATCACTGCTTGTTTCATTTAACAATTTTTTAAAGTAATTACTGCATACTTCAAGAATATCTTTTTCTATAGTTCTCATTTCACCTTTATCATCTCTAATTCCTCTATTTCTGTGCTTTTTTAACAACTTCCAGAATATTTTGCCACCTTTTTGATATTTATTTTATATGTTCTTGCCAAAGTCTTCTCATGACTTTTGTTTAGCTAGTTTTACTCAGTGTTTAACTTTCTTATATTTGTCTCTGTATTCTCTAAGAGCACAAATGGACTTATTCACTTGGAACTTTGG
Organism: Typopeltis vanoorti; assembly: GCF_054136105.1. Lineage (NCBI taxonomy): Eukaryota > Metazoa > Arthropoda > Arachnida > Uropygi > Thelyphonidae > Typopeltis > Typopeltis vanoorti. Next base: position 18,261,088 of record NC_143557.1, on the reverse strand, counting down.
ATATGTTTTCTTCTTTTCCTTCTCTGCCTCTTTCACTTCCTGTGTCTGTAATGGAGTTCTGATTTTTCTATACTTGCAGACAACCTCACCACATGTCTCTGTAGTTGAATCAATGAATGTTTTCTGCAGGGCTTGACACTGGATTTCCAAGTTTAGATTTATGTTCTCAAACTCTTTCATTTTTTCTTCAATAATGTTTCTGTATTAGTCTACAGTTCACATCTGAGAGTCACTCAACTTTTACTTGCTTTAAAACTTTCTTACATGTTCTTCTTTTGAATATGAAATTCAATTTTATCATGCTTAAGATTAAATACTGATCACTTAGAAATTTCAAATCCTCTGTACACTCTGGTGTCCTGCACAAGGGAGAAAACATCACTCTCGACAATAACATAGTCAATGAGACTTTTATTATTCCTTGCTTCTCTCCATGTAAATTTGTGCACATTTTTATGTTGGAACATGGTGTTAGTAATAACCAGTCCATGTTCTAAGGAGAAATCTAACAGGTATTTGCCATTATTATTAGCTTTGCTCTTTTCTCCAAATTTTCCCAAAATATTTTCGTATGTCTGACAATCATTTCCTACTCTGCTATTTAGATCCCCAACAAGGACCAGCTTTTCCTTTTTCATTGTGTCAGTTGCTTTCTCTAAAGCCTCAAAAAATTCCTCCACTTCTACCTTAGTAGAACCTTCTGTGAGACCATAGGCACAAATAAGTCTCATTGTCCAGTTCCCCATTCTCATGTTTGCCCACATCACTCTACTTGAGACTGCCTGTCATTCAAAAAGATTAGCCTCATATTTAGTGTTGAATACTATGGCTACTCTTTCTTTTCCTTGAATGTTATTGCCTGAATATAACATTTTGTATTTAATTCTCAGAAATAGCTCACCAGTTTTTGTCTTTTTTGTTTCAGTCACCCCTATTATGTTGATCTGGTACTTATCTAATTCCTCAGCTAGCTCCATTTCTTTGCCATTCAGGTTTCTTATGTTAATAGTACCGATCTTTAACTCTGGTGATGTTGAGTTGGGGCGTGTTTTAAGATTTGCTCCAATAGCTAACTTTTGGTTGTTTGCCCTGGTTCCCTGGCAAAAACAACGGGAGCCTTGTTGGGAAACACCCCAGCTGGCATGAAATCCTGTCATGCTGTACCATCATTTTATATTTTGGCTTAAGCTAATAAGAATACAATTTGATTGGCTAAATCCCAAATTGCCAACCCATCCTTGTTTGTTCTGATCCAGGTAGATACCTAACAGGGAGCACCACGAGAAGGTGTGGATTGGTCATTAGGTCAGAAGCCCTGGTCAGTTCTCTGCATTTCTTTAAAGGCAATGTGAAGGTCTCCTCATTACAATAAATATATAGTTAAAAAGTCCGCACGGTTAGCCTAGTGGCTATGCGCTTCGCAACCATATGCCTGGGGAAGGAGTGTCCTAGGTTCGATTCCCGTCGGTGACATGAAGAGCTGAAGGATCTTCCTCAGATAGCCAAGTTAGCCAGTCTTGGGCGTGGACAGCAGAGTTTTTTTCTCAGTTTATTCTGGGGTTTTTCATCCTGCAAAGCAGGCAAACTGGCCTTGAGAACTCAACACTACAGGCCACAGGATACACCGGAGCATAAGGCTGACCACCTTATCCTGTAAACGGAGTGAGGTCCGATGATCAATGGACCCTCGACACCACAAGGTAAAAGAGGGTATAAGGAAGATGATGATATAGTTAAAAGAGATAACTAACAGATTTAGAACATTCAAATGGAATAGAGATAAACTAAATAACAGTAACACCAATAGTTTGTTTCAGAATAATATAGCACACTATACTGAAAAGAAAGAAGACCACAACAAACAAATCAAGATAAAAGAAGCAATATCGACTGCAAAAGAAAATATATTAGAAAAACAAAGAATAAATTTAAAAACATGGATCACTGAAGACACACCAGAACTAATGGATAAAAGAACCATCATCATCATCATCATCAAATTCCTGCCATGTACCCTCAAGGGGTGTACAGGATATGACAGTACTACATGAAAAAATTACATCATTACTAACTTCCTATCTACAATTTTCCTCCAAATCAGTCTGTTACTTGTCAAGACTTCAACATTATCAGATCTTATATTTCTATCGTCTAAGGCACTTTGTACCGTATCAATCCACCTATATCTTGGTCTTCCTCTGGGTCGCTTTCCTGCCAACTTGGCAGAGAACACTTGTTTTGCTAATCTTTCCTCTCCCATTCTATTCAAGTGACCATACCACCTGAGATTAGCTCTGCTAACGCATTCCTGGATGCTGACAATGTCAAGTTCTTTCCTAATATCCTCATTTTTAATATGATATTGCCATTGATGCCATCTGTTCACGCCTCTAATCTTTCTCAGGACTCTCATATCTGCGGTCTCTAGTCTTTGGTCAAGTGTTTTACTTCTGACCCAGCTCTCAGATCCATAAGTTAAAATTGGTTTGAACACAGTCTTGTATACAGCTAATTTAGTGTTCCGACTAATTTCTTTCTTATTCCATATGAATTTATTCAATTGACTTCCCACGATACCAGCTTTGCTGATTCTGTTGTCTATTTCTATATTTAGTTTACCATCTTCAGTAAAAATTGTGCCTAAGTAGCTGAAATGTTTTACTTGTTCCACAGGTTCTCCATTCACAACACAGTTGACATTTTCAATAATTCTGCCTATTTTCATTGTCTTTGTCTTTTTATTGCTGACCTTCATACCATATCTATTACAACAGCTATTCAATTTAGTCAGAGAATCTTGCAGACTTGTAGCGGATTTATTTAGAAGTATAACATCATCCGCATAAAGCAAAGAGCTGACATTAACATCTCCAATTTTGATATCAGGTTTAATACCACATTCCTTCATAATGTGATCCATATAGATAATGAATAACAGAGGGGATAATGTACATCCTTGTCTCACACCAGATTTAACATTAAACCATCTTCCTGTACTTCCTTCAATTCTAACTGCTGACTCACAACTCAAATAAAGACTAAGTATTGCTTGATATAATGCCCCATTGACACCATATAACTGCAGCGTATTGAATAGCTTCTCTCTTGGCACCTTGTCATATGCCTTTTCCAAATCGACAAAACTTAAATACAGATCTTTGTTATATTCCCATGCTTTCTCGACTATTTGTCGTAAAGTGAAGATCTGATCCTGACAGCCTCTATTTGGTCTGAATCCAGCTTGTTCTTCACCAAGCTTTTCTTCCACAATTCTTCTCAACCGTTTCTCAAGTATACTTGCATAGATCTTGCCAGGAACACTCAGTAGGGAAATACCTCTGTAATTCTCACATTCAGTTTTATTTCCCTTTTTATATATGGGTACTATGAGAGCTCTACTCCAATCATCGGGAATTCGTCCCTCTGTCCAGGCTTTCTGAACTATGCAGTGCAGCCACTGTAGGACTCTTATACCACCATACTTCAGCATTTCTGGTCGAATATCATCTACTCCTGCTGCCTTTCCACATTTCAAGCCTTTGATGGCTTTTTCTACTTCAAGTATGGATATGTATTCCTGACTGCATGCCTGGTCAGTGTTTTTTATCACTGTGCTCTCATCACTGCTTGTTTCATTTAGCAGTTTTTCAAAGTAATTACTCCATACTTCAAGGATATCTTTTTCTCCTGTTTTCATTTCACCTTTATCATCTCTAATTCCTTTTACAGCACTCTTTCCTCCATTCCTAAGCTTCTTCAACAACCTCCAGAATATTTTGCCACCTTCTTGATATTTATTTTCTATATTCTTGCCAAAGTCCTCCCATGACTTTTGTTTAGCTAGTTTTACACACTGTTTAGCTTTCTTACATTTGTCTCTGTATTCTGTAAGAGTAAAAGCTGACTTATTTGCCAGGAACTTTTGATATGCTTTCTTCTTTTAAAAGAACCTGGAAAAATAACCCTAATGCAAATGAAGTATATAAAAGATTAGATAGCCAAAAGAAAATAACAAGCCAGAGGTTAAAAGATAAGAATGTTCTTATACATGGGTGGTCTGAAAAGTTCTCGGCCTCGACCACAGATGGCAACACTATCATCAAGATTATTTTTTTCTAAGTTGGTACATCTGTCATACGCATCCATGTGAAATTGCAAATCATTCTATCAAGTAGCTTGTTTTATACAGCTGTCTGAAGCTGAAGTGTTGTCTGTATCCGTTGAAATAGATAAAATTAAATTGAGTATTGTGCAGTTATAAAATTCTTTGGAAAAGAAGGTTTAACACCAAAAGAAATTCATTCGAAGTTCATAAAAGTTTATGGGCACTCTTCTTCTTTTCCAACAATTGAGAAATGGGCTGCCAAGTTTAAACATGTCCATACCAGCCTTGAAGATGATCCACGTGAAGGACGTCCAAAATGTGTAACACCAGAAATCAATGTGCAAGTGCATGATATGGTATTGGATGACTGGCGAGTCAAAGTGTATGAAACTGCTGAGACTATCGGCATTTCAAAAGAATGTATAGGATATATTTTGCATGAAGAATTGCAAATGAAAAGCTCTGTGCAAGATGGGCGCCGTGCTTACTCACAAGGAGATCAAAAATGCACTCACATGAAAACCTCTGAATAGTGCTTGGAATGTTTTAACAAGAATAAAACTGACTTTGTGCATTGATTTATTACTATGGATGGGACTTTGATTCACCAGTACACACCAGAATCCAAACAGCAGTCAAAACAGTGGACAGAAGCCAGTTGTTCAGCGCCAAAGAAGATAAGGTCATGGCATCAGTATTTTGGGATGCTAAAGGCATTTTGTTTATTAATTATCTTGAAAAGGATAAAACAATAACTGGGGAATATTATTCCGATCTTTTAACCAGACTAGAGAAAAAAATTCGTGAGAAAAGACCTGGTTCGCAGAAGGAAAAAATCAAGTTTCATCAGGACAATGCACCTGCCCACTTTGGCAATGGGAATATTAAGGGATCTGCACTATGAATTGTTGGAATGTCCACCCTATTCCCCAGATCTTGCTGCCTCTGACATTGTTCTTCAAATCAAGTGGTGATTGCAGCTGTAGAACAGTATTTTGCAGATCTTACTGAGAACCACTACAGGTAAACGATAATGGTGCTGGAACATTGCTGGAAAAGAGATGTATTAATCTTAAGGGAGATTATGTTGAAATATAAAAATAATTTTGAAATTATAAATTCTCTTTTTCAGTGTTAGGCTGAGAACTTTTCAGGCCACCCTCGTAAATCCAGAAGACAAGATACAAAGATGGAAAGAATACCTAACAAAACCGTATAATGACCACAGGCCTGGCAAACCTATAATCAGTGTTCATTCAAATAATCCAGTTATACTTAAATAAATAGTAAGTGCAATAAAAGAACTACTAAATGGCAAAATGACGATGTGATAGAATACCTACTGAGTTGAAGAGAGATAGGAGAAACGAACAGGTTTTTTAATAGAAATAATACAGAATATATATGGTACAGGCATACTACCAGAAGACTTCATAAAATCTATTTGTATTCTAATACCAAAAAAGAATAATGCAGCAGAATAATAATACAAAAATAGAAAACATTTTATATTTTTAATATTTTCAGTAGTGTTTAAAATATTAAAAAATAGAACGTTTTCTAAAATTAAATACCGTATAAGTGAACAAAAAGAATGCATGCCAGGAAAGAGTACAATGCCATTTATGAATTAAAAACTATTATTGAAAGATAAATAGAAATAAATAATAACATATATCTCTGCATTATTGACTTTCAAAAAGCATTACACCATGAAAAGTTAATAGAAATATTAAATGACATTCAAATTGATACAAAATACCTCAGAATAATAATAGAATTATTATAAATATTATTTCTGGAAAATTTTTCATGCTGCTCCTCTAAATTATTAATTTCATGGCTATTCTATCTATTTTTCTTTAGAAGTAACCCCTGTATAATGTCACTGGCTTTTTATTCAATTTATTTAAGGCATTATTGATATTTTAAACACATACATAAATGAAAAATATATGGAACGAATAATTTCGATAACTTCAAATAATATCAATAATGTCTTAAATTAATTGAGTAAAGTCAATGACTTTATACAAGAGGTACTCCTAAAGAAAAATAGGTAAAATAGCCATAAAAATTAATAACATAATTATACTGGAATCAGAAGACATAAATTAAAAACAAACAGCATTAATAATGGAACAACAGATATCAAAAAAGGAGTGAGACAAGGGTGTATAATATCCCCTATACTTTTAATATATACAGTGAAATAATAATGAAAGAATATGAAGAAAATGAAATGGAAATAAATGGCATTATTATTATTACGATTCAAGTCTCCATGGTGTCAAAAGACTCATTGTGAGAGGTCCTTCTTAGAAAACACAGTCTATCATATCACTCCTTGAACTCATTGACCGTTCTTGCTCTCACCACCCTCAGGTAATGCATTCCATGTTCAACCACCCTCCACAAAGAAACCACTCCTCACCCTCTTGCTCACAGTTTCCTTTCGTAACTTCCATGGATGGCCCCTTGTCATCGCTCCTTCCTGCTGTTCTACCATGCAAAAGAACTCCCTAATGTCCACCCTGTAACTGTCTTTCAATAGTTTAAGTTTCAATCATATCACCTCACCTATCTACCAAACTCTGCAGTCCACATTCCCTCAGTCGATCCTCATAACTAATATTGTATAGTCTGAAACTATCTTTGTTATCAGTCTCTGTACCCTTTCCACAGTTAATTTATCTCCTTCAAATCCTGGGCACCAAATTTGAGAATAATAGTCTAAGTGTGGTCTGATCAGGGCTTTATACAATGGAATGACAACTCTTATCTCTGCAGGTCAAGATCCTTCTCAGTATTGCAGCAATCCTCTGGGTTACCTTGACCACCTCTGCAATACTGCACCCTGAATTTCAGGTTTCTATCAATCATCTTCGCCATATCTCTTTTCTCCCCTACTTCCTCCAGTACAGCTCCTCCCATCTATGTATCCCAAACTTCAAGACCTTATGTTTTGCTGCATTAAAATGACATCCCCATTCATTTTCCCATTATCCAGTTTATTCAAATCCTCTTGCAGGGCTGCCACATCTGCACTATTACTAATAACCCTTTCTAATTTCACAGAATCTGCAAACAATTGAATATACCCCTGCAATCCATTGACAATGTCATTGATATAAAGTTTAAACAATACAGATCCCAGTACTGAGCCCTGTGGGACCCCACTTGTAACCTTTTGCCTCCTTGATACTGCCCCACCATACACAACTCTCTGATACCTATCAGACAGCCAATCCTGAATCCAGTTGACTAACCGGACATCTTAACCCATGTGCTGCAATTTAAATATCAGCTTATCATGTGGCGCCATAGATAAGTAAATTAAGAAATTTACTTAGCTCTTCAAAAGATCCTCTTCCATACCTTGCCCACCAGGGGTTTGGAAAATTCAATGTACCTGTAACCTACCTTACATAAGGGAAACAGGATGCACCATCCCAATTAGAAATGAACACAAAGGCCACATTAAATACCTCTACTATTGTAAAACAAACCTGTCAGACCATGCACTCCAAACATGTCACAAAATTGACTGGAAAGGCACGAAGTCCCTATACTATACCAAAACCTGGTTTGAAAGGAAATTTAAAGAAGCCTGTGAAATGCTGAAACATCAACCATATCTGAACAAGAATAATGGATTAATTATTCCAAGAATATGGAGGACCTATCTTCAACCTATACAGTATCCAGGACAACCCCGAATAAAAGGAAATCTTAATACGAGAGGAATTTAGAAATTTAGTGTAGTTTTTTTTTTCCACCAGAGATCTGGCTGGGGTAAATGATTAACAAACATTTAGGTTCATCTTACTTTTGTATAGTATAGTGTCATGTAGCTTGTATTCTGTACATATGTATGTTTTCCTGATGATGACCTCAACACAGAGGTCGAGATCGAATGTTACTTTCTTAATGATAAGTAAAGTAATTATTCTACCATGTGTGTTTTGTCTCCATAAATTCTTCACTATAAATTTAGGAGTAATGATTACAGAATGTGGAACAACAGTTATGGAAATAAAATCAAGAATAGCTAAGGCAAAAGAAGCATTTTGGAATAATAAATTACTAATAACCTCTGGAATAAATAAACACTCATAAGAATAATAAAATCCTATATATGGTCCACATTGAATTATTATTATTATTATTCATGACACCTCCAAGGAGTCCGAAGACTCATCACAGGAGGACATCCACTGTACAACTCTCCTTCTCCACCACTACACCGATCCTCTACTACCAATCATTTACATCAGTGCCATCCACTGCCCACCAGCACCACAACTAGTATTTTTTGTCTGTAAATTGCGTGTGATCTGAAGGGCCGATTTGTCTGTATGTGGGATGAAAAACCCAAGTTGCCGGGAGAAAAAACCCTGCAACCTCCATATGAAATCAGCTAACTCACCTTCAATTGAAAAAGTTCATATAAAGATTCCTCTCGTCATGATGAGAATCGAACTTAGGCCTTTTCCAATCAAATGGCACAATGTACCGTCGTTCTTCCAATTGTGCTACGGAGGCTCACACAAAATCCATTATTGAAAAATTGTAGGCCTTTGAGATGTGGTGATATAGGAGAACACTGATGATTTCTTGGAGCAAGAAAAAACAAGAGATATTGAAGTTAATGGGAACAAAAAGGGCATTCATGGAAGACCCTATAAAGAGAAAGTGCAAGACACACATTAAGAGGATCAGCAGTGAAAATGTCTCTGGAAATACTGGAAGGAAAATTAGAGAGAAGAAGATATTCTGGTAGGCCAAGAACTTCTTGGGTTGATGATGTAAAGAAATGGATCGGTAACAAGAGCTATTTCAAGATCAAAAGAATGGCAGAGGATCAAACACTTTGGCATACTGATTGCTAACATCCAAATTGAAAAAAACTACTTAAGAAGAAGAATTATGTAATGCTGTCATAGTAACCTGAACATCCCTTGGGGATACATATTAGGAAATTGATGACACTTTAATTGTATTGGAAGTGCCACAAATCTTAGTCATGAAAAGACAGATTTCTCTCTGTCATTTCCTTCTCATCCTGACACCAAACACCTAGTTTGCTAACATTCTTTTCTCTTCCACTGTGTTTAAGTGATCATATCTGGTTGGCTGAGTGTACCTACTCTCCAACCTTTGAATGTTTGATTATATTTAATGTGAGAGCAATACACTGTTTATTGGGGGTCCAAGTGGCTTCAAAAAGTTCTATGTTTGGTGACTGGAGAAGGGTTTCCCAGACAACTTAAATTAAAAATATAAAAAAATGCATAAAATTAAAAAATAGGGAAAAAAATCCTTAGCTTACTCACAGAACCAATATACAAGAGGTTTACACAGAAGGTATGGAAGGAACTTAGGTTAAATCTGCTTGCATTCTTAAATGCTGATGATGATGTAGTCAACATTCAACAATTCCATAAGCAATTAAAATTTCAAGTTAAAACTGGTTTCAACACTGCCTTGTATAGTGCCAGGTTAGTGTTTATTTCTTTCTGTTATATTCTGTATAAATTTAATCTGTTGGCTAGCCACCATACCAGATTTTTTTATTCTATTGTTATTTCCATTTATAAGTACCCCACTGATTTTCCAGCAGCTAATGTTTTGGCACCTCCTTTAGTCCAGACAAAATTAAGAGAGTCCACTTGAAATTCCCACAACTATTTTACTAGTTAACTGGGCAGTTAACAAATGATCATGTGTGTGTGCATTCTCACTTAATTATTTACAATCCACACTTGATGTCGTCTTGATTTTGAGTGATTCTTAGTGTGGAAAAAAAGACACCAAAATGAAAAAAACAAAAACAAATTAGCTAAGGTTTTCTATTTTCTAAGGAAAAAAATGGCATTGGTGGATTGGGTGGTGGGGATGGAGGGTTGTAGAGTAGGTGCCCTCCCTCGATGAGTCTTCGGACTCCTTGGAGGTGTCACATAATAATAATAATAATAATAATTTGCCATCTTTCCTAAAAATTATGCCTAAATAGCTGAAATGTTTTCCTTGTTCTACCAATTTTCATAGTTTGTCTTTTTATTACTGATTTTTGGGCCAAATTTGTTACGGCAGTTATTTACTTTAGTTAATGATTATTATTACTACTGTTGTAACAATAATACATATTATTATGGGTATCTCCATGGAGTCAGTAGACTCATCGCGGGAGACCCAAACTAGCAAAACAATATCTGTCATATCTCTTCTTGATTTCATTTACAGACGAAGAGCTCACAACTAAGTCAGGCAATGAATTCCACTCATTCACCACCCTCCAGGCAAAAAACCTCGTTCTGACACCCATATAATAATACAATATTATTATATCAATAATAATATTGTAATAATACTACAATGTCCGTACAATTAGCCTAGTGGCTGTGCGCTTCGCAACCATATGCCTGGGGAAGGAGTGTCCTAGGTTCGATTCCCATTGGAGACGTGAGGAGCTGAAGGATCTTCCTCAGCCATAGCCAAGTTAGCTGGTCTTGGGCACGGACAGTAAGGTTTTTTCCTCAGTTTATCCTGTTTTGGGTTTTTCATCCCAAACAGGCAAACCGGACCCGTGAACATACAGGATACAGTACGACAAGGAAGGCAACAGGAAACCACCTTGCTCATAGTCACTTCCCTAGTATGGTAACATAGCTACCCCTACCATCCATATGGATGAAAGGAAACTAATCATCATCATCAATACTACAATAATACAGTTGTTGGAATCCAAAGACTGATCGTGGGAGGTCAAAACTATCCACATAATCTATCATACCTCTCCTACACCAATTAACAGTAATAACACTCGCAACTGACTGTGGCAACCCATTCCCTTTATTCACAACTCTCCAAGCTAAAAAAATCTAGTCCTCACATCCCTACTAACCACACTTTTACTGAACTACAATGGACAACTTCTTGCTCTGTGAAAAGTGCTGAAACATTTTCCCCTGCATCAATCCTAGAAAAAACTTGTATTAGATTTACTTAGGAGTATAATGTCATCTGCATAAAGTTTAAGATCCAACCGTTTCTCCAATTATGATATCAGGTTTAATGCCACTTTTCTGCATAATCTGATCCGTATAAATGATGAATAAAAGTGAAGATAATACACACCTGATTTTATATCAAATCATCTTTCTGTAACTTCCTGTACAATTCTACCTGCTGATTTATAAGTTAAATATACATTATGTACTGTTCTATAATGTCTTGCTTGCCCCATATAATTTTTTAACAGTTTATGATTTGGCACTTTGTTGTAATCATGCTATTCCTCAACTATTTAAATAATAACAAATGACTAATTATAGGAAGCTACTCAAATATTTTATTAAATGCCACTCTCAAAATGTTTTCTATGAATAATTCTCAATCATTTAAAGCAGATCTTGACAATCCTTCAGTGGCCAGAAACATTTTGCTCTTCCTTAAGTCTGTCTTCTACAACTTTCCTTAGCCTCTTCTTCAGTATACTTTTTAAATTCATAAATTTACTTTTAAACCTCAATATTCAAGCATTTCGATTATAGGTGCCGTTATACATCATGTTTCTGATAGCATTTAACACGTTCGCTGCCAACTACGAGTATACTCGTAGCGGGTAAACCTGCTTCACAAGCCAGCTACGAGTATACTCGTATGACGCTTACCGCCGGGAACGAGATTATTGTAGTGACCTTGAAGAAGTGAAAATGCTTGGCTTGTGGGGCTAGCATCAAAACTGTGTATACTCATAGACTGTATGTGCTCTGTACAAGCCAACTACGAGTATACTCGTAGGACGCTTACCTCCGGTAACGAGATTATCGTACTGACCTTGAAGAAGTGAAATTGCTCGGCTTAGGGGAACAGACCATGCCGAAATAGCGTGGCAGCGAACGTGTTAATAATTCAAGTATTGATGTGTAATCCAGAATTGCAGAGAACATCACTATATACCTAACTCAATGTGTGTGTGTGTATTCCCCTCCCCCACATACCCATAATGCTTGTACAGTTGGGTCTCCAGGGTTTGTGAAGGCTCCACAACTGATCATTTTGAAAAGTTTTTACATATTTCCTTTTCAACATAATATTAATTTTTATCATGCTTACATGTGATCACAAAACCCCTGTACACTCTGTCTGTCTGTCTAATACAATTTTTCTTAGCCTCTTCTTAAGTATACTTTTTAAATTCATAAATTTACCTGGAATCCTCAGAAAAAAAACTGTTCTACAGTTTTCACATTCACTCAGAATTTCACCTTTTGCCAGGCTTTTTAAACCATGCAGCGGCCATTATAAAACTTTTAAACCTCAATATTCGAGCATTTCGATTATAGGTGTCGTTTTCTGATAGCATTTAATAATTCAAGTATTGATATGTAATCCAGAATTGCAGAGAACATCACTATATACCTAACACAATATGTATGTGTATTCCCCTCTCCCCCCCCCCCATACCCATAATGCTTGTACAGTTGGGTCTCCAGAGTTTGTGAAGGCTACACGACTGATCATTTTGAAAAGTTTTTACATATTTCTCATTTCAACATAATATTAATTTTTATCATGCTTACATGTGATCACAAAACCCCTGTACACTCATGCATACTGAATCGGTGTGAAGTTAACTATTAACAATAACATAATAGAAACATTTCTGGTACCTTCTCTCCTTATGAATTTGTACACATCTTAATGTTGAATCATGATTTTAGTAATGACTAGTCCCTGTTCTGAACACAAACTAAAACATACCATTATTATTAGTTTTGCTAATTTCTCCAAATTTTGCCATAATATTTTTGTATACCTGGCATTAATTTTTAACTGTGCTGTTTAGAGCTTCAACACGAACCAACTTTTCTTTTCTTTGTCTTCTGCCTGGTTAACTGTTAACTTCTTTGACAGATAGACTGAGTCCTTGACGCTTCATTCCTTTATTTGTATTTGTGAGGGGGGGGGGGTTAGGATGGATCTTCTGCCTCCTTTTATGAGCTTTTTTTTTCATGTTTTCATCTCTTCTGCAAGGGATGCCTTCGGTCTTCTAGGCTTGAAGTGACTAAGGGTTTGTAGTCAGTTGCCTGTCATATTAGCTGGTTGGGATGGTTATCTATAGCTGTGAAAAAATTCTCAGCAATGCCTCTCATGTAAGTTTAACATGTAAGTTTTTTTTGTCAAACTACCAGACATCTCATGTAATATGTCTGGTAGTTTGACATTGTGGTGTAGGGTTTCTGACAAACCAAGGAGCATTTAGTGCCATTCTTAGGTAATTGTTCTGGATTGTTTGTAGTCTCTGGATGTTTCTTTAAGTCATGTGTCCCCAGCCTGGTGAGGTAAAGGTTAATTGGGATTTTATTACTGATTTCTAGAGGTTCTTCTGCCTACTCTATTCACTTGTATTTATATACAAGCTTCTGCACTTGAATAGCTACTCTCCAACCAGATTGTGCATTCAAATTCCACCTTGGGCATGATGTTTCATGACTGTATCTAGGAAGATGAATTTCATCTCTCACCATGTGATACTACCACCCTGCTTACTTAAGGCCCGAGGGGTTTGCAAAGTTTCGTCCTTTGAATTCTAGAGCAAGTTCCCTAATCATCTAATCCTTAACTCATCCAGAGTACAAACTAATACTAATGTATTATGGGCCAACAGTCTTTAATAAGTAAGATTCACATGAAAAAAAAAAAAATTATATATACACACACAAAACTCTCTCTTAATTACCTGACCTTCAAATGACTAAACCCGCATTTATCCAACCCTTTAATAGCTTGGTGAATCAACTGATTTCTGATACAGCATGATGTTATTATACATAAAGTCATTCAAATCCATGAACTGTCTGACCACCAAAATGCTTTCCATGCTGTGGATGAACTGAGAGCTTACTGTGCATCTAATATTAAAATATTTTGGGAAGATTTCTACAGCATCTACTTCATAAAATCCCTTTAGTAACTTCTGTTTCTATCACTTAACACCTCCCCCACCTCTTTTCTGCCTATCAACTAAACTGCAACTCACATAAGCAGCAGCGCACAGATCATTCATTCGCTGGTTAACTCATTTCTGAATCCTCTCCAAAACTTTTGTATCCTCAAGAAACCCAGGCATTAGTTTAAATATTGCCATAGCAAAGTCTTACAGAGAAAAAATAATAATCTGTTTGTCGCTGACAAAGAGATAAGGAAGTCTTAAAAGCTATTCTGCCCAGTTTTTAAATGCACAATGAGTTTCAATTCCCGATCCATCATTACTTTCAAATCTTTAGCCATATTAATATTTGCAGTCCAGTTACATTAATGTAATATATATCATGCAATATTTTCATTCCAAAGGGCATAACTTTACATTTGGCCACAAAAAATGAAAACCATTATCTCTCCCACACTTCAGTCTATTTATATCATCTTGCAGGATCAACAAACAAATGTATATTCTCTATATCATTAATATATATAAATGAAATAGCAACAGCCCAAGTTGTACACACCCTGTCAGAGAAAAACTGTCTTGTCATTTGTCTTCTAGATTGCAGTTTGCCACTACTCTTTAATGTCTATCCATTGGCTATCTGTCACTGACTTCACATCCATACTCTTCTCACATAAGAGTTGCGATTTCTTACAAAAATACCTTGGCAGAGTCCAGCAATATCGTGTTGTTTACCATTTTCATTATTCAATGCAACTATCACTTTATTGTAAAAGTAAGATTAGTAAGGTAAACCCCTGTCATGCTTACTCTCTCACCCCCCCCCCCCCACACACACGTAATCTGCCTTTAGCCAACTTTTCCACTTATAGGATACTGTTAGGATTATAACTGCTGCCTCAGTCTTGGCAATTTATATAATGAAATTATTAATCATTTTGTCCATTTTCCACCCCTTCTGAATCCTGTCAGAGTTAAGGCTTAAATTGAACACTCTAGTCAGGGACGCAGCCAAATCTCTTGCATCTCCTCATGATACACGAGACTTATCCTTCCCCGTCCCCATGGTAGTATCCCTGCAGAGATCCTGTAGTATTAGTATCCTAAGTCTCCTGCTCATCTACGTCCATTTTCACATCAATCCTTGCCACTACAATGTTTCAGAATCCTGAAAAGTTCTCACGATAAATTATAATTAAAACTAATACCTTTAATGCCATCTCTCTGCCCGAATGAAACAATTATTCTTTTATTTTGATATTCCAATACAACATCCAAAGGAAAACTAAAAGTCTTTTCCACTTCTACTTTAGGATTATTGTGGTCATACTGGTATATCATTCCACCAGCTTTACTGACAATGTAAACGCTAAACACTGTCATTTTTAACTCGAGCTAAATTTAATTTCCGCTGCAACATTTACTACTGCTCGTTCCTCGGTAAGATAGCACAGTACAATAAAATTTCACTTCGAAATATCTCGTCGATTGACTGGCGCTGATTACACCACACACACGAATTACCGCAAACTATTCATTTTATATATTTCAAATTTTATTGGAAACAAATTTTCATTTAAACTGATATATTTCAATAAAGTTTTTGTTTATTTATTTATTTGCACGTGGTAACGTAATCAAAAAACGTTGTGATACGTGTCTTTCACGTCAAAAACACTTAAGTTTGATTCTCATCTGTGACGTTCTTTCTTGTGAATTGCTTTAATAAACAGGGTTGATATTATTATCCACACCCCCTTTCCACACACACCTTGAAACTTAGATTTTCCACTCTACAAATCAACAAAACCAAAGACGTCGGAAACTATTTCTGCTTCACATTCTCCAGAAAGTCTGTATCAGCATGGGCTTCTTTCCATCCTTCAGGGAACCACAACAGAAGCTTCACCTGCATCAAGATCAATGAATTACTATATTATCCTATCAACATCAAATAGGAGTAAAACAAGAGTGTTTCCTCATCTCCCTTATTTTTGAACTCGTCCTTTATCTCTTTCTACGGGCAATTACCCTCTCATGCAACAAGATAAATTCCTCGGTTCGGCTCAGTAAATTCCAAAATAACAATAATAATTAGCCTGTGTAGCTCACTTGAGCCTGTGTAACTCAGTAGATGGATGTTAAATGACAAAATAACTGCCCAAAAGATTGCACAGGACTCTAGGTGAAAACATATATTGGGCATGTTATCATGTTGTAGTAAAAAAAAAAAAAAAAAATGTAAATAATAATAAATAAATAAATACATAAATCAAAAATGTTAACTGAAATAAGCATGCCATGTACTTATTGCATATATGTTATTGTATATATTATCATGCTGTAAATGAAAATTGTTAACTGAAATAAGCATGCTATGTACTTATTGTATATATGTAAATAGTTCGTCCGAATGTACATAGATGCTTTTGAGAAAATAAAATATATAATAGAAGTGGCGATTGCACTCAACGGCGCTTGACCGCACGACGAAAGGAGTTCGAATCTAGTCGCCGACTCGAGGAACTTTTTCTAAGCCTTTTCTCGACCGGTTCCAGAGTTAGTCGATCTCTGGCACGGGCTAGCGGGTTTTTTCTGCCGGAAACTCTGGTTTTTCGTCCCGTAAACTCAAGAAAATCGGCTGTCGAACCCACACGATTCTCAGACATTAAAATATTGTGTTAAAGTTAGGCACCACAAGATAGCGACACTTGCTAGCCGCCTTCTTCACTGCGTACCGATTAATTAGTGATAGCCTTGGGCCAGCTATCTCTGATTGGCTACCAGTGGATATTGAACTGTCCACTCAGTCAGCATAAGTTAGATAGGGCTAAACGGCCTCACATACTCTCTATAAATCGGGAACAAAAAGGTGTAAGCTGATTTTGATGATTAATAATAATGTGGCTGGTATATTGTGCACCCAATAAACAACGACTCAACAGTCTCTTCAATATCATACACAGCTTTAAAATGTTGGGACTGAGCTAATCCCGGCAAACCACAGCTCAAGATTGGTGGAGTTTGGGACCCATTCAACATGCAGCCCATGGTCTAATTAACAAGGAAACCCATCTGACCTCTTAGGGGTACCTTTTGGTAGAGCCTAAACGACGTCAACGCCTGAAAAGAAACACCATCAATGGCCTCAAGGACTGCAGAAAGGGAAAGTTGTCAGTTTCTTTTAGGACAATAGTAATTAAGATCTTCTAATACTCATCTTACCAGTATGTCGTCAACATTATCAATATTCCAGAACATGAAGAGAGTCTGCAAAACAAGAATCTCATAAAATTAGTTCAGGGGAAACTCGAGGCTATGGCAACTCATACGAAAAATCCTGTAACCACTTTTTCTGCTTTTTCATTGAAGGATGTATATGATAGTTTCCTTTACAAAGGTGAAGCCATTATGTTAAAAATTGTATAGAGACCACGAGATGGCGGCACTAGCTTGCCGCCTTCTTCACTGCATACCGTTGAATCAGTGATAGCCTTGGGCCAGCTATCTCTCTGATTGGCTACAAGTAGAGATTGAACTGCCCACTCAGTCTCCAAAAGTTAGATAGGGTAAACGGCCCCGCCTACTCCCTATACGAAAACAACATAGGCATTAGCTGATTTTTTTTTTTTAAATTGTATTATGTCCACCACGATGTCCGTATTAAAGGCTTACTACTGAGCTGGGTAGTGCAATTTATTCATCTTAGCAGCTATCTTGTTCAGTATTAGTTGCTCTTTAAGCTTCTTCTCCTTGAAATTAATAATAATCTCGTCCCCCAAAGCAGAAATAGTCCCATAGCACTACAATCAGCTTTCACAATTCCTGTCAAATTCCTAGAATATTAGCAATTTTGTTGCCTAATATTCTAGGCAACAAAATTTGATACGACCTCTTATTCAAAAAAACAACATCCTGTTTCTCACATAGAAAAATTTCGAGGCTAACCATCGCGAAAGGACCAGTTGTGGAGAATAACATTGTGGAGAATCAGAGATAGCTGGCCCATGTCTATCACTAATTATAGCAGCCACAGATGAAGAGGCTAGCAAACAAGTGATGCCATCTCTTGGTACCTAACCCAAACAAGATATGTTACTATCTGAAATAATGTGGGTACTACGGTCGATTTTTTTGAGTTTATGGGATAAAAAACCCAGTTTTCGGGAGGAAAAACCCACTTGCTCGTACCAGAGATCGACTAACTTGCGAATCGGTCGAAGAAATCTCAATGCAATGAGTTACATGGATGAGAACTGTAAGCTGAAGCCTATTATTCATTACCTTGTTCTTCTCAATAGGTAAGAATTTCACTAATGTGAAAAATTCTAGTTTATGGCTAGAATTTTTTCTGGAAAATAACAGGAATTATTATTTGTGGGTAATGCAGCATTACACTACAGCAGTTTTTCTCAAACTTCAGATATCCACGTACCCCTTCTTAAATGTTCATTATTACCAAGTACCCCCTTATCAAATAATAAATATTTTCATTGCTACCAAGTACCCCCTTATCAAATAATAAATAAATAAAGCATATTTCATTGTAAATGTATATTTTATTTGAATTTATATCTTCATGTAAACAAAAAATATGATTTATTTTTAATAGAACAAAATTTGGAATAGGTTCCCCTTCATTTCCCGTTCATAAAAATCCACATTTCAAGTAATTTATGTCATACTTATGAAGATTTTTCAACTTCTTCCTAGTTAATTTTCTAGAGATGTCAGACGACACAGCCTCATCAATTGCATTTGATCCAGCTTCAAAATTGACGTCTTCTTGTTGCTTACAACGTTTTCTGATTGTATTTGTTATATTGCTCTCTTTTGTAAAAAAAAGAGAAAAAAATCACCTAACGCGTTTTTGTTCCCATATAGGGAACATATTGGGAGTAGGCGAGGCCGTTTTTTAGCCCTATCTAACTTTTGGAGACTGAGTGCACAGTTCATCCACTGGTAGCCAATCAGGGATAACTGGCTTACGTGACCTTGGGCCAGCTATTCCTGATTATCAGGGATAGCAGGAATAGTGCCGCCATCTGGTGGTTCCTAACCCTAACACAATATTTTTAATGTCTGAAAATAGTGTGGGTTCGACGGCCGATTTTCTGGAGATTACGGGACGAAAAACACGAGTTTCCGTGAGGAAAAACCCGCTAGCCTGTGCCAGAGATCGACTAACTCTGGAATCGGTCCAGAAAAGGCTTAGAAAAAGTTCCTCTAGTCGGCGACTAGATTCGAACGCCTTTCATCGTGCGGTCAAGCGATGTTGAGTGCAAACGCCACTTCTACTGAGCTACGCAGGCCCTCTGCTTTGTGGGTTCTATAAATCCAATCTTTAAACAATGATCCATACTTAAGAATTTGATAGCAAAAAAAATTGCCATATTTACTCGAATATAATGCACACTTTTTTTTCAAAATTAAAGCTAAAATATCGTGGTGCGAGATCTATGCGGGGATTTTCGGAAACTAATGTTTTCAGAAAAAAACTGAAAATGGTGTGACTTAAAGGAGCTCCTACTCGCTATCGCTACTTTAGCCATCGAGAACAGTTTCCTTGTGTACATCGTCAAAGTGATCTACCGAAATAGCTTCATCTTCTTTCCCATTATTTCAAGCAAAACTTACCTCATTTCTTCTAAATCAGTAATTTACAAGACTTGAGATACATAGTGCAGCTATTAAGAAGTGCATATGATTAGTGCGGTATTAACAAAAGATCGCGCGAACCAAAGAAAAATTAGCATTTCAACAGTTGAGTTGAAATGCTAATTCTCGTCGACCGAATTCCATAATATCTGAAACACATTCACTATGTATTTCTTGGTTTTAACATGTTCACGATGGGGTGGTGTCAAGCAAAACAATATGTTGCACTGGTATTATATGTTTTTGCTTGAGTCTAAACAGCAGTTTCTGTTGGAGGGGAGATGTGATTCATTTGTTAGTACCGTTTTTATCCGTTGTCTCTAATTGCACTATTTGTTGAGAAATATAATTATTCCATGCATTAATGATGCATAGCCGGAAATTACCACTTACCCCCCCCCCCGAAGACTTTCGCATACCACACTTTGAGAAACACTGCAGTACAGGATTCACTGCTTCATATGAACAGTTCAAATATGCTGGTGCAATAGAGTATTTATACCAAGGAATTATATTTTGAGGTTTGGGTCTTTGGTTTTCATGAAAACGCAGAGTAATTAAATTAAAACGTTCCTACTTCTCTCAAGGATACAATACCTTAGGAACTAAAATCCTAAGCTGCGATCTGCCAAAAATCCTAATAAAATCCTTGAAGGAGGTAGTTAGAGTAGAAAGGATTTTCTCAAATTTTAACACTGAAAGGGCTTACAAAAGAAAGAAAAACTTCTAGAACTTTAAGTTTGGGAAAACGCTGTATCCCGTATATGGGAATGAACATAAGTGGGAACTGTGAAGACTGAGAGATTTTCCATGGGTTATTTAGAGATTTCTTGTAAAATTCCAATCCAAACGTTCACAGTAAAGATTTTATGGAGACTCAGCACATGTGTTAGAATAATTACTTTACTTAAATTTTAGGAAAGTAACATTTGACGTTTTGTTTCTGTATTGAGGTCATCATCAGGAAAAAATACATACGTATAAGATACAAGTTACATGACACTGCACTATACAGTAATATAAAGTAAGATGTAACACTATATAAAGTAAGATTAATCTAAATGCTTAATTATTTAACGTAGCCTGACCTCTTGTGGAAAAACATAAAATAAAAATGAAAGGTAAAAAATAAATAAATTCAATTAAAAAAATTAAATAAAATAAAAAATATATAAAAATAAATAAATTCAATTAAAAAAATTAAAAAATTAAATAAAATAAAAAATATATAAAAATAAATAAAAAATTTAAATAAATACAAAATATAAACGAAACTACAGTAAACATTCTAAAGTCCTCTCGTATTGAGATCTTCTCTATGGGCTTGTTCTTGCGGTTATATGGATTGCAGATGGGTCCTCCATATTCTTGGAACGAATAATCCATCATTCTTGCATTTTCAAGTTGGAATAATTATCCATCATCAAATAGCACAGCTCATTAGAAGAACCGGATTGGCAATACGGAGCCGTAAGTTTCTCGATCGACAAGTATCTCCTGGTGTCCCATTTCGTAACCGTAGGGAATTCAAAGTCGTGATTAATTATCTGGGGGTGAAAGGACAGTGTTTACACTGCAGGTGTCAGGAATATCTAGGTAGTTATGACTTCAACAGAACTAAATACTTCAACTACATTAATATAGGACACATCTTCAGCCACTATTCAGATTAATGAAAAAAGTAACAGCCTAAGATATCTCATTACTATGTGTCTGCAAAATTTTGCCAGGAGAATGAGAACTCCAGAACAACCACAGCGAGCTAATAAAGGAGGGAAAACTTTCATCGCTCACTAGCCAACAGAAAATACAAAACGCCTTTGCACATAAGGTGCTAAGAAAGGTCAAGAAAACAGAGCGACAATTAACACCATTATTATCACCAGAGTCAATCGCAAAAAAATTCCGGAAATTTACCAGATGCAACCGTTAACTTGAATGTGTAAACATCTTTTGTAAAATTTCGTTATATCACTTCACTTTCTAGATGTGTAGTATGACATGATATGGGCTCGAGAAGTACTTACTCGATGGCGAGTAGACATTGTCAGGTGCAGAACTAATAAAATTGAATACTTCCAATATTTTAATAAACAAAATCTTAATCTAACAATTTATATTTTCAGAAAAAAAAGGGAAGTTTTAACAGTTTCTGTAGCTCAGTGGAAACGACGCTTACATCCTCTGCGCTATGCCGCCTGAAGTTAAACTTAAGTTCGAGTCTAGTCGCCAAACGAAGGAACTTTTTCTAAGCCTTTTTTTTGAATGGTTCCATGTTAGCATCATAGCAATAAACTTTACTTTTCACAAAAGCAATTCTGTTTGCACAAAGACTGGGAATTCGCATGCGTTTATTGCAAGAGGCACATGTTTTTTAAATCTCTCATTTGCGCGTATTTTCAAATGAGGCATGTGGTACAGCGCCCTCTATCAGTGAAAATTTGAACTAAATTTTTTTCTCCCTCTACAAAATATCCCCCTCCTTGCTATTCCATTTCATGGAAATCGCACTCTAACATACCAATTCTCCGACTTTTATTAATTATTGAAATATTTACAAATTTATGGTACAGCCTGGTAGACCTGTGTCTCTCAGTGGAAGTAGCGCTTGGCTGCTCAAAGGTAGACCTAGGTTCAAGTCTAGTCACTGACTGGAGGAACTTTTTCTAAGCCTATCTTCGCCCGATTCCTGAGTTAGTCGATCTCTGGCACGGGCAAGCGTGTTTTTCCAACCGGAAACTGGGTTTTCCATCCCATAAACTCACGAAAATCGACCATTGTATTCACATTATTTCAGACAATAACATATCCTGTTATGATTAGGCACCAAGAGATGGCAGCACTTTTTTGCTGGTCTCTTCATCAATAGCCTCCTATCATTAGTGATAGACATGGGCATGCTATCTCTGCTTGGCTACCAATGGAGATTGAACTGTTCACTCAGTCTCAAATGCTAGATAGTGTAGAAAGGCCTCACCTACTCCCTATTGGGGAATAAAAGGTGTTAACTGATTTTTTTTTTGGTGCAGCCTGCACAACAATCCAGAACTGGAAGAAATGATAAATAATAAAATGTGACTTTTTTCAACCCACAGTCATCATATGATAAATTAGGCACCAAGAGATGGCAGCACTTTTTTGCTGCTCTCTTCATCAATAGCCTCCTATCATTAGTGATAGACATGGGCAAGCTATCTCTGCTTGGGTACCAATGGAGATTGAACTGTTCACTCAGTCTCAAATGCTAGATAGCGTAGAAAGGCCTCACCTACTCCCTATTGGGGAATAAAAGGAGTTAACTGATTTTTTTTGGTGCAGCCTGCACAACAATCCAGAACTGGAAGAAATGATAAATAATAAAATGTGACTTTTTTCAACCCACAGTCATCATATGATAAATACAGTACAGTAAATCCGAACATTATTATAACATTCACTAATGACAGAAGTCATAGAAACACTGTGCATTCTTGGATTACCGAACATTGGCATACTCGTTATGTCAGTATACTATCGGTTTATCCCCAAATTATCACTAGCGTGTTTACACGTCAATAAATTTATAATACGAAGTTTCCATTGAAACTGAAACAACGTTTGGATTCTACTTTTCAGTCCCCCTCATATTAGGATAACTTTGATAAGCATCAACAATTATTATTATTATTATTATTATTATTATTATTATTATTATTATTATTATTTTAATGGTGTCTCCATGGAGTCAAAAGACTCATCGCGGAAGACCCTACATTGACACACTAACCATTATTTACACAATACCTGTCATACCTGTCCTTAAATTCATTCACAGTTGAAGCATTCACAACCAGCTCTGGCAAAGCATTCCACCGATTCACAACCCTCCAAGTAAAAAATCTAGTCCTGACACCCTTGCTAACCACACTGTTACACAATCTCCAGGGATAGCCCCTCATTCTCTCACATCCTGCAGTTGTTTTAAGAATATCATCAGTATCAATCCTGTAAAATCCCTTTAACAATTTAAATACCTCTATCATATTTCCTCTCCTACGTCTATCAGCTAGTTTTTGGAGTCCACAGATCATCAATCTATCCTCATAGGGAATATCCAACAGACCTGCAACAATCTTTGTAACCCGCCTCTGAATCCTCTATACCACTTCCGCATCACCAAGAAATCCTGGCGACCAGATCTGTGCACAATAGTCCAAATGCGGCCTTATTAATGCCTTATAGAGTGGAACAATAACTTCCCTATCCCTGCTTGTTAGTGTGTTCCTCAACAACCATGTAATTTAATGTGATGATTTGGCAATCTTTGCAATATGCGCTTTAAACTTAAGTTCTCTGTCCACAATAACTCCCAAGTCTCTTGTCTCATCAACTTACTGCAGTTCAGTTCCGTTAATATAGTAAACAGCATGCGATGTCATCCTCCCAAAGTGCATCACCTTACACTTAGCCACGTTGAACTGACAGCCATTTACCTCAGTCCATACCGTCAGCCTATTTAAGTCATCCTGTAAAATATCCACACATCATTTGAATTGATTATCGCTCTTCCCAATTTTGCATCATCAGCAAACAAATGGATATTTCCATTCAAGGTATTTCCAATTGATGTACAAATTAAACAATAGAGGACCAAGAACTGAGTCCTGAGGTACACCACTAGTCACTTGCCTTTTCCTGGACTCAGCTCCTCCGTAAACCACTCTTTGATATCTGTCCGCCAGCCATCCTTTAATCTAAATCACCATCTTCGGATCCAAACCCATTTGCTCTAATTTATATAACAGAGTTCCGCGTGGAATCCTGTTAAATGCCTTTGCAAAGTCAAGCCGTATCACTGAGTAAGGATTTCCTTTATCCAACTCCACTGTTACTTTATTATAGAACGTAAGCAAATTACTTAGGCAAGACCTACCCTTCACAAAACCATATTGCCCCTTATAAAGTATCATATTGCAGTCCACCCAGTCCTGAATTCTAATTTTAACCAATTTCTCCAAAATCTTAACCACCACTCCAGATATATTGATTGGTCTATAATTTGCAACCTCAGTCTTAGAGCCTCCCTTGTGCAATGGAACTATTTTCCCCTCTTTCCACTCTATTGGCACTTTACCAGAACTGAGGCTTAAATTAAACATTCTGGTTAGAGGAGTTGCTAATTCTCTTGCACATTCTCGTAACACATGGGCCGATATGCCATTTAACCCAATGGCAGTGTTAGCATTAAGGTTCTTTAATATATTAAGCACCTCAATTTCATCTATCTCTATACTCTCATCAGTCAATGGCACATCTGACACTGTTCTATCACTACAAAGATGGAACACTTTTGCGAAATGATCACTAAGCAACTCAACTATTTGATTAGCTTCAATAATTTCCATACCATCAGCACTTTTTAAATTAATCTTTCCATGGATATTCTTCCTTTTACTAGCCACATAGCGAAAGAACTCTTTAGGGTTTCTTTTGGATTCATCAGCTAGCTTGATATCATAATTAGCTTTGGCTTTCCTTACCATACAGGTTACTCTCTTTGTCTGTACCTTATATTGCTCATTGGAACGCTCATCACCTCTTTCTTTATATGTCTTCTACAACCTTTTCTTTATCTGCAACTCCTATTTAATAGTATTATTCATCCATTTTACTCTTACTTGATTTCTCCTTCTGACTCTGGGAATACAGTCTGATACAGCTTTCTTCAAATACTTCTTGAGAATCTCCCACGCACCATCAACATCTCTCCCCTTGAATTTCTCATGCCATAATACAGCTGAAAGCTGACTTCTCAGCTTGCCGTACTCACCAGCCTTGTAATTCCACATATACCTATTCTTAATAAAATATTCAGCACGTCTTTCAATTTCCCAGTTCAGTACCACATGATCGCTTTCCCCAAGTGGAGACATTGTAACTAAATTACTTATTGATATCTTCTCCGATGTTATGACCAGATCTAACACTCTAGAATCTCTTGTCCCTTCCATCATATGCTGTCTCAGGTAATTATCTCTTAACAACTGTATAAACTCCATTTCATTTGTTCTCTGTGACCATTCCTTCCCCCAATCTATGTCCCCAAAGTTAAAATCCCCCATAATAATTACTCGACCTTCACTCATCGTGCTAATTTGCCAATACATGCTATCTACATTCTCCCTTATGCCCATAGGATTATAGCAACAACCAATTATATATTTCGCCTTGTTAATCTCTATCTCACATCAAACAGCCCTAATGAACTTCCCTCTACATACCTGTCACAGAGAAGTACTATCTTTTTTGGCTTTAATGTTTCGTTTATCATTAATAAACCCTCTCCCTCCCATTCTGTCATCTCTTTCCTGCCTGAAAATACTGTACCACTTACATTCAATCCCAATAACTATATCATTCTTGGTTAACCAAGTTTCGCTAATTCCTATAATTTTTGGCCATGTTGTACTAAGTAATGACAAGAATTCTTCACACTTATTCCTAATACTTCGAGCATTAGTATACATAAACTGCAATATTCCCTTCCTCCCTGTGTGTGAATTACCCCACTCTGCATACTGTTAACATTCTGCGAACAATCAATCCCAGTTTCACAACGATTAATGAGCTTAGTACTATTTACAGCTGACTCTATCACCTGCCTCCCTAGCAAATCCGATTTCCCTGTTTATGACCCTTTACTCTGTCCTTTATCAATAAATGTTCTAAATGCCAAGCTCCTAATCCATTTAAGTGCAAACCATCTCTCTTAAAATACTCCTTCCTTTTATCAAACTCATCCCAGACATTCATAAAATGAATATTCAGTTTCATTTTTTTGCAAAACCTTTTACACAATCTTGACACCACTCCATTTACTATAATTGCTCATCTGTTCATTTCATTACAATCAAATCGTGGTAGCACACTCATGATCTTTCCACTCTCACTCTTTGCATTCATCGCTATCATTAAATCCTTAAAATCCCGTCTTACAGAAAATCTTTCGCTATAGATCATGCGTCCCTATAACTGCAATAATCTCACTCACTCTTTCTTTCTGCAATTTCATAGCCCCAGTTATATCCTTAATCTTTGACCCTGGATAACACGCTTTAATTACTCTACCATCCTTCACACCCTTAATTATAGAATTCCCATACAGCACAACATCTTTTTTGCTTCTTCTTAACTTGACATCGTTTACTCCCACTAATGCTTGTTTTTGTTCCTGAACCTCTCTCACTTTCATTAGTATATCACTCAGCAATATGTGTGTATCTATTTCTGCACTATTTATTCCATGCACATATTCACTTCTGTCATTCTCATATTTTGTCATTCTTAATCCCCCCATTCCTCCTATTCCATAAAAAACATTAGAACATATTGGAATTCTAAAAGATAGATTATACAGTTTAGTCTGATCATAATTATAAAATATAATACAGTCATTTAAAAATGTCCGTTCATTTGTTTCAGGAGAACTTGCACAACAGTCTACTCCACATGCTTCTATGAGATACATTGGGATATGGCTGTATAAAACATGTATGTTTCCTATGTGACTGATGGTAGCTAACTGAGAAGTCTTGATGATCACTTAAACTTGGGATATTAGTCAAACCAGATGTATCATCATATATTACATTAAAACTTCTGCGATCATACGAGTCACTTAATACAGGCAAAACATTTGATATATTAGAAGATGTGGAATGCACTGCACAATCTTTCGTTTCTACCTTGACATCAGATTCAAGAGGGGATACTATAGAAACACAAGATGATAAAGATGTTAAGTAATCTGGATTGACATCCCCAGCAACCACAGATGACATGGCTGACTCAGATGACATACCCAAGATTGTGACTGGCAGGTGAGAATCAACTGTAGCATCAGAAACCGACAACACACTGCCATGCACACTTTCACCTGGAATGATGAAAGAACCGTCATCACCGCTAAAAACCGTGACTCGAAAGCGAGAATCAACTGCAGCATCAGAAACCGACAATACACCGTTATGCACACATTCACCTGAATTGACGAAAGGACTGTTGTCATCACTACCCAAGGTTGTGACTGGTAGGTGAGAATCAACTGTAGCATCAGACACTGAACAAGACAATACACCCATATGCACACTTTCACCTGACAGTTGGCCCTCAGCAACCAAATGAACAATGATCGATTTCCCTGCTTCGTGACGAACATAATCTAAAGCTCTTTGATATATTTCATCCATAGAGGAGTTTGGTTAGTTAAAATTTTGTTTAACATTGGGTTTAATATCCAGTACTGATGTAATTTTTTGATTCCCTGGAAAATATTGCAGGTAGAGACTTGATTGTAGATAAAAATCAGTTCAGATAAACACATTGGTAACTACACAGAAATTGTCTTATATGACGGGATCGGAGAGTCTCATTGAGATATGAATTGTAAATGGAGCACTTATTGTAGGCTTCTCGATGAATCTAGAATTTTTTTGCCTTTTTTTAATGTAGAGCACATAAACGAGAGCTTGGTTGATCAACCTATAGTACATTCGTACCATGTATGGGTTGGGAAAGAAGGTAGTTGTGTACATTTGATTTAAAAGTCTGTATATTCTATTTCTTGGGAAATGCATCAGGGGAAGAGTGTTTCATAGTATAGCAGTGGCTGGGATGAAGGAGAAGAAACTTGTTCTGTAAATTTCAAGGTGAACTGTGAAGGGCTGTTGAGCATTAGCAGCACATGTTCCAATGAGCTTAGTACTAAGTGGGAAATAATTGATGCTATTTTAGATTAACATTATCCATGGAAAGATTTGTAGAATACACATAGTGCAGAGAATGATCGTCTGTGCGAAAATGGGGAAGTGAGTTGGTGAGAGATGGGTCATTGATAATCCTGATTACTCTCCTTTGTATTGAGTCAAGCATTGAGGAAACTTTCAGAGGCCCCCACCCCCAATTATGCAAGTAGTATTCAGTTGTTTGGTAGATTTGTGATTCGTATCAATTTCACCGCTGTTCAGAGGCGAAATAGCGTCTTGATCGAAAGACGCTACTTCATGTATTCTGGTTGGCATCTGAACAAGTTGTGTAACGTCATTAGTGATGGCAAATGTTTGAGCATTAATAGGAGGGTGATTTCGCTTTTGGGAAAGTGGGAGTAGAGAGGTCAATTCGATTCTAATGCCAACTAGAGTAGCTTTTTCTATAACTACCACTGACCGGTTCTGCAGTTATTTGATCTCCGGCATCTACAGATGCTTTTTATGTTTTTTCATCCGTAAAATCAAGAAAATTGGACATAAAACCCACACTACTTCAGAAAATTATATATTGTATTTAGGCTCACGAGATTTTGGCCCTTCTCTTCGGATCTCTCTTCAATAGCTGCCGTTAGAATCACCTATAGTCTTGAGCTAGCTATCTCTGATTGCTAGTGACGGAAACTAACTGCTCATCAATCTCAAAAAGATAGGTAAGAGTGAAACGGGCTCGCCTAAGCTGCACTGGGAATAAAAGGCGTTTGCTGATTGACAATTGACATTTATGACTTAAGGGGTGAAGTGAAAAGCTTTTCATATTCCCTGTTGTCTGTTACGGTCACAGTGAGGGGAAAATATTACGAGCAGTTTGCGCACCCAGAATGGGAATGGAGATCATACATCACTGAAGGAAGTTAAAATGGCTTTTGGTCTTTTGTGTTTGAATGTATCAGTAGGCTCATAGGCTACAACATGCTGAACTAGATCATTGGGATGAGTGGACGTCTTTAGGAAGAACTTTTCTGCTAAAGTTTGCAAGAAGGAGAAGATATAAGCAATATTTGTATCTCGGTGAAGTTGATGATTTCTGATGAACCATGGGGCGTTTAGGATCATTCTCAAGCATTTGTTCTGAACCCGTTGTAATTTGCTAATATTTGTAGTGGAGGTATGGCTCCAGGCTGCAGAAGCATAAGTAACTCTAGGATAAATCGTTAGCTGGTATAAAAGCAGTTTGATTCTGATGTTTAGCTTGCTGCTTCTGTTTATTAGGAGTTAGATCTGAGCGATGGCTTTAGATGCCTTTGTACATGTAGCCTTGATGTGTTGGTTAAAAGTTAATTTTTTTGTCGAGGACGACACCTAAGTATTTTGTTTCCGTCTGACAGGGAATTTTGGTGTTGAATAATAAGATGGCTCCTACAGGAGATATCGACAATTTTGTGAAGAGAATATATGAACTGTTTAGGGGATCGAACCATCTTTCTAATTTTAGAAGGTTTTCTTGAATTATTCTAGTAACGAAGTATGGTCGGAGAGATCTGAATAATAATGCTGTGTCATCTGCATAGAGGGCCATGATGAATGTCAATGGGTTGTGCGGGATATCAGACATGTGTACAGAGAGCAGCAATGGAGCCAGTAGTGATCACTGTGGCATTCCGGCCAAGATGGGTCGCTAAGATGAGGTAGTGCCATTAATCTTGACTTGCATGGTCCTGTTTTGCAGATATGATCTAACTAAATGCGTCAATTTCATTAAGATACCAGGTGAGATAAATTTATGTAGCAATCCAAAATGCCATATTTTGTCAAATACTTTGAAAAGGTCAAGGAAAACAGCTCCCGTGTATTTACGCCAGTTATAACTGGTAGACATGTATTTCACTATTCTGTGGATTTGTTGAGTAGTACTTTGGTATTGCCGAAAACAGAACTGCTCTTTAGGAAAGATGTCTAGTTCATTTATTGAGGCTTGAAGACGTGCGAGGATGACCTGCTCCACAATCTTGCCTAGGTTGGAGATGAGACTGACTGGACGATAATTTTGAGGCAGGTGAGGATCCTTGCCTAGCTTATGTATAGGAATTACATCGGCCAGTTTCCAGGTGGAAGGAAAATAGTGAAGACTTAGGATTGCATTTATAATTATGATCAGGTGCACTACTGCTTTTCGAGGCAGAAGTTTTATCACCCGATTAGTAATGCCGTCTGGCCCAATAGCTTTTTTTGTTCTTTAATTTTTTAATAATGTCATATATCTCAGCAGGTGATGTTGGTGCAATATGGTCAGTGCTGGTATCAGGAAGTTTGAGTGAGTGTCTAACCTTGCTGTGAATCTTACATATGCGATCAAAGTCAAGGTTTTCACACGAAGGCCTACATTGCTCCTCCAAATTGTTTGCTATAAATTCACATCTGTGTGAGCAAGTCCCTGGTCAACGAATATTTGGAGAAGGGATCTGTCTTTGTTTCTGATATTTTTCAGTAGTCCCCAGATGGAGTAATCAGTAGGTGAAATAGAGGCTAACCTTTCTTCCCATACTTGGTATCTATGAGATTTGAGTGCATCTCTTACTGTTCCATTGAATCTGTTTAGAGCTATTTTATCTTGTGGCACTCGTGTAACGGAATCTTTTCCTTGCTCTGTTTTGTCTCTGATCAAGTTCATGGTGTCTTCAGGCAAACGATCCTGCTTGCGGGCAGATTTGTAGGAGGTAGCTACCGTTATAGGAGAATTAATTTGTTGTGTGAGATTTGTAACTGCAGTTTCTACTTCTTCTTTTGTGCGTATGTCAGGAACAGGTCCATTATAATCCTTGAGTGTTGTTGACAGTCTTTCCCATGCTATGTATGAGTGAGAAGGAGGAGACAGGTATTCTTGTTTTCCCAGCTGTAGTAGAATTGGATTGTGATCGGATGATAGTTCATCCATAGATATGATGCTGTATTGAAGTTTGATATCTTGCAGGATAGCTATATCCAGGATGTCAGCAGGGCCAAACGTACTGAGATGAGTTGGTTTGGTGGGGCCTCCCACAACAGCGTTGCTTGATCCTAAGTGATTGGAAAGGATGCAACCATTCTTCTTGGTGTTTGTGCTATTCCACACAGGATGATTGGAGTTCAGATCCCCGGTTATAATGATGGGCTCTCTGACGCATAAGATGGCATTTAAGTCAAAATGTAGTAGAGATTTTTGGGGAGTGTTGTAAGCTGAGTAGATTTTCAGTCTGCCAGCAGAGCTGGTGACTACTTCCACGCCTGTGATCTCAAGGTTAGTGGTTGAAGGTTTGCTCACAAAGTGGTGCTTAATATAATTTTTAATAAAGATGGCAGTGCTTCCGCCTCTGTAGAGTAATCTGTCATTTCTGTATAGCTGATAACCCCTTATTTTAGGACTGTCTCAGGGACTTAAATGAGTTTCACTGATTAATATAACATCTGGTCGATACCTATATATGAAATCTCGGAGTTCCAGTATTTTGTTTTTGAGGCTATTTGAATTCTATGCAACGATCTGAGGAGATGCTGGTCGAGTTTGTTACTATTCATTTATGAGAGCTATTAGGATGAACTATGTTTCACAAAATATCTTTTATTTGAGGTTGCAGTAGGGTTTGACAGGCTGAAATCTTGTAGCATGTTTCTAGTGAGGCCGTAATAACAGCTGTTAGATTTTTAGGTGCTATTGGTTGAATTTGTTCTGGAATTGGTCTGTTTGTACGGGTCACATCGGCATAACTTCTTGTTTGTTTTTGGTGTCTCTATTTTTGGAGGTCTCTGACTGTGGCCACTTACTCTTCGGTTTTGATGCCTGGGCCTCTGGTGTTCTTATACTGTAGGAGGACTGATTGACTGCCTCCATTCGTCTGTTCTTTCGGTGCTGAGTACATGCTTTGTAGTTCGCAGGATGAGGGCCACCACAGTTGCCCCATTTGGACGAGGTGGTCCTCAGCTTTGGCAAGGTATGGGTTATGTGGTTGTCCCTACATTTCAAAAATCTATATTCCATTCCACATACATTCTGGGCATGACGAAACTTCTGGCACCTGTGGCACAGCCCAGAAGATGATCTTTTACGGAGAGGTTCTGGTGTGACGATGAGTCCACAGACTGTTTTTAAGTTGTAGATATTTTTGTATATATTTTATGAATCTTTACTAGGAGTAATGGCATGGGAGTCTTTTCTGCTTTGTACATTCTACTGACCTTGATTGGAGGCAGATCCTGAGAATTAAGGTCAGCAGCTATTCTTCTGTGTCAATGTCATCACAGACACCATGAAGGACTACTTTTAAATTTTTTTCCGAGCTGAGCGCAAAGCTATGATACTGGATGCCTCTATCATCCAGTTCTTTGGTCAACCTTCTATAGTCTGTCACTGTTGCTGGCAGTATATTTATGCCTTCATCCATGTTTTTGGCCATAATGAAGCCAATATGCAGATTGGACATTGTGGATCTATAAGCTGCCCATCTCTGCTTTTCTCTAAGGATGAACGGAGGCACCTTTTCTTTTGGAGAAATAGCGGCGTTCTAACCCTGAGCACCCTGTTCTATTTCGCTGTCTTTGTGCGGTTCTTCTGTTGTTCTTCGCTTTTTGCTTGCGCGCACGTCTACAAAGTCTGAAGGAGTAGAAGGCACCGATTCTAACTGATCTTCTGCAACAACGTCTGTGACACTTTCCAGGGGAAACCTGTCGTAAAGTTTCACTTTTTCAAGCCAATTGTTGTTAAGTAGGTCACCTAGTCTTATAAATTCTCAATATACCTCCTCGAATATTGTCTCATTTAACTCTTTTTCCATGACTATCAATTTGAAGTATCTAAAGTTGGAAAAAAAAAACGCTTACCGTGCAGTTCAAGCCTTACCGGCACTTATGGAGGACTCTGAATTTTTTGGGTAGGTGCACATATATAATAGCGTGGTGTTCAGGACACATTTACAACCAATATCACTTGCCGGTCACTCGGTCCGTAATCCTCTCAATTTATCCGCAATTCACCATCAATAATACACGAAACTTAAGAAACGGTTATCCTAAAAAAAAAAAAAAACGGTTATCAGGTTTACTGATTAGTGAGTAAGCGAGGCCTTTATACCCTATCTAGCGTTTGGAGACTGATTGGGCAGTTCAATATCCACTGGTAGCCAATCAGAGATAGCTGTTACTAATTATAGGCATCCACCGATGAAGAGTCTGGCAAACAAATGTTGCCATCTTTTGGTACTAACCCTAACAAGATATGTTACTGTCTTTCAGACAGTAACTATATTATGCGGGTACTACAGTTAATTTTCTTGAGTTTATGGGATGAAATCAAAGGCGTTAGCTGATTTATTTTTTTATTTGCTGATTATTGGTAAGAAAGAAACTAATTAAAGAAAATTTCTTACTTCTTATAATAAAATCTTTTTCTCTAATTTTATTTTATTTCATTTTATTTTTTTGCTTATTCACATAGTGTGGGGGCTACTGGTTCTGATCGGTTCAAAAGGCTTAGACCTACTCTGCTTTCTTGTTCATGGACCCACAATAAAAGGATACGACCTGCAAGTTCGATTGAAGTCACTTGTTAGATGACGTTTTTTTCTAGGCCTATGTTTAAGACGATTCTGAGTCCGCCAAACAATGCCAGGGAAGATTGTTTTTTTTCCACCAGACACCTCGAATTTTTAATGCAGAAATCAGCAAAATATACCATATAACACACAGAGTTCTTAACTGGTCATCATCACTTAGTTAAGAGCGCCTGCCCAACCTGCGATGTCAACGTTATTCATTAATTGAAAAGAAGAAAGACTTGGGTTGGAATACCACCTTGAAAACGGGTAGACCTTAATAAAATCTTTTCTACTGAAGATGAACTAACGGATATCATATACGTAGGGTTTTTCATTCCACAAAACAGGTATTTTTGAAAGAACCCATACGATTAACAGACAATTAACCGATGTCTTAATAATAGTTACTTCGATCGTAATTCCAAACAACAAGTACCTACTGTGATGGGAATATACGGGGTTTTGATAATTCTGAGAAGTGGAACCCATTTACTTATCGACTTAAAAAATATCGGGATACCCAGTAATGAGCTATTATGGGCTTGCTCGTGTCCTTTGTTAAATTTTTCTCAAATTTGCGAGCCCCTTGTTCTTCTTGTTTACCTTTTTATTTTTTCCAAAAAAAAAAACCCATAATTTTTTGAAATATATTAAGCGACAAACTCATAAGGTAATCTAACAAAAATTAGTCTATTCGGCAGTGTATAGATTATTTTGAATTATTGTTTCAACTCCTCTATAACGAATGCACCCAAGTTTGAAAATAAAATAAGCGTATCAGCTATCTCTACTCTTCTCTCTTCTGTTAGCCAATCGTGGTAAAACCAGTAGCCAATCAAATGTTCGTAAAACTGTCATCTACGGGTTGTTCTGCCGGACATTAGTTCTGTGTTCGTCAGTACACTGATGTATAACCAATTGTTTTTGTTTAAAATTTAAAAATAATAATAAATATAAAAAACTGTGTATTCAGCAAATTTTATTTTTATAATTGTAAAAGTATTTTTACCCGTGAAACATGAAAAGACAGTTAAATTTATTAATTTTTTGGGGGGAAAGAAAAAATAATGAAAAGTGATTCTGCTGATTCTACTGCAGTTGAAAATGAAGTTGAAGATAATACGCACATTGATTCAATGACTATGCAACAAGTTAGAGGAGAAAAAGAAAATCATTTGCCTGATTGCTGGAACGAGAAGCAAGCATCGTATTTCAAAACGCTGTATAAGTGGTTCGAAGTTAAAAATGGTAAATTAGGATGTCGTGTTTGCTCAACATATAAAAAGCTCAGGTGTTGAAGGAGAAAAAAGTTGTCACCTATCAAAAGAATGGGTAGAAATGAAAATAGAACCGAATGAAAACATTACAGACTCAAGAACCACATCTTCGCATAAAAAGTTATCCAAACACAACGAATCGTTTACTTATAATAAAATCATAAAAATAAATGAAGAATGTAACAAATCTATATTACCAAATTTAACTGACAAACTAAATGAAAAAGAAATTTTGATAACTTCAAAAATGTTTAATTCTTTTTATAGTTTGGTGAAGAGAAACCGACCAATGTCTGATTTACCGGAAGTAATCGAGCTGCAAATTAAAACTGGTATTGATCTAGTATTATCATTGTATTCTAGATTCTCGGGAATTAGAATAGTTTAACATATTTCTAAACAAATAGTATTAGAAATATTCTCTAAAATAACAGAAAAAAATTGCAAAATTTCTATAATAGCAGATGAATCGACATCATTATCAAAAATAAATTTTTTAGTCAATGTGCAGATAGCGCTTTTGCTGCTCGGGGCAATCTCTGAATTTGCCGCCCCTCTCAATACACACCAAAAAAACTATAAAGAGTCAAAACGACGTATAGGGAAACAAATTAAACCACTCTATTCATTTTTGAAGTAAAATTTTAATTTCAATATTCTAAAATGTTATTTTTCATGCTTTTCTGTTAGCAAAATCGTCGATGACATTGGCGAAATCTATTTCATAGTAATGTAGGTAATTCTTAATCAGTTTTATTTAGAAAAACTCCTCTCACAATAACTAGCAAAACTTACAACAATTGTGAGGAAAATTCTCAGTAGTATTACAATATTTGGAAATGAGCTCTGCAGACTGTATTTTACAATTAACTGCAAAAGTTCAAAGAGGTTCAAAGTGCCTCCCGGGGCGAACCTCCCCCTCCGCCCCTCCCTAGCTATGCCTCTGGTTTTAGTTATTCACACACAAGTTGAGTTCGCTGAACCATGTATGATATTAGTAGATCTTGTAGAACTAGAAAATACCAGTTACTTTAAATTCATATGGATTTTCTGATAACTATTAAAAAAATCATCTCATTCATTTTGTTCCGATGGAGCTAGTAATGTTAGGAAACCAATCATGTGTTGCAATCAAACTTCTACAAAAATTTCCCAACACTGTGATTTGGCATTGCATAGCTCGTCGTTTACAGTTAGCATTAGACGATTCGATAAAAACATTAAAAAAATAAATCATTTCGAAATAACTGTGGGTGAATTATAAGGTTTTTATCATCAATCACCAAAAATCAACGAGAATTAAATACGATTGCAAAAGTCCTTGGTAGCGAAATTTTAAAGATCGGCCGTGTGTTTGGACCACGATGGGCAGCTTGCAGTTTACGAACGGCTCTTGTTGTGTGAAGAAATTACCCAGATTTGCGCAAGCATTTTGCATCGAACGATATCCTACAGGAATTATCATATCTATTGGAAGCCCTACAAAGTCGCAATATAAGTATTATAAGGGCTAACTCCTTAATCATGCGAACAATTAATGCAATTAATGATTTTAAACATTCTGTAGGTTCTTATGAATCTATAGTTGATACGATATTGAAATCAAAAGAATTTGAAGGAAAAACAATTGAAAGCAAAACCAGATTTCACTAACTACTGCGAGAAACATTACTAAACTCTCTTAAAATGTCTTTAACCACGCTACCAACCAGGACGTATATATGTCGCAGGGAAATTATTAAAATAAGGATTTGATCAAACCCCTAAGAGATATGATCAATTCACGGAAGATGTTAAAATAACAACTATGTGTGGTGATTTCTCTGAAGAAAGTAAGTGATTTGATCAAATCCCTTAACTGTTTTAGTGAAAAGATGAAATAATTATTAAATGTAGAATAGTTAATACAATAATAGTCATTGAAACACAAATGATTTATTCTAAACTAATTAACAAAAGAAATAGGTACTTAAGCTGATATTTTTAAAAACAAAAAGGATATTTTTAGTGAAATTTTAAACATTTTTCGTGAATGTAATTAATAAATAATAATGTTTATTCATTTTTATTAAAACACGTTCTTGATTTGTGGCATCTCGAGTTACAAAGTGCGTTACTTTTTTTACAGGCACATCTTTTTGTTTTACATTGTAATTTGGATTGCTCACAGGAACACTTCTTAAATCCTTGACCTGCAAATACGAATAATTTTCCTGCAATCTCACGCAGACTTAGGTTAATCTGTGGAACTGTTTCGGTAAATGTTGTAGTAGCTATTTGAAGAGCGTTTCTAGGTAGCCAATCTTTTATAATTCCAATTGATCTTTAATGCTCTCTTCTTTTTGGCATACATAGCATAGAATTTTCGATCCATGTCCTTCTCCTACTTTATTCCCACATATTGAGTGCACCGGATTTTTACAAATGTCACATGAATGGGCTCCAGTAGATTCCATTCTACAAACAACACAACATGCTTTACTGTCGCTGACAGCTGCTTCCCCTTCTGATGCAAGTAACACTACAGATGTTTTAACTGTTGAAGCAGGAGTTGAAGTAGAGTTATTAACTGGTTCGAGTTGTCTTATTGTCGATAAAGAAATTGATTCAATTTCTGGTAGATCCTCTAAATTTATAGCCTTTTTGGTGAGTAAATCAGCTGCCGGTAGATCATGTGACATTGAAGTGTTATTGTCGGTCGGTTGATTTAACTATTAATAGATCATTTGAAGTTGAAGCATTGTAATCAATTAATTCAGATGCTGGTGGATCTTTTGAAGTTGAAGTGTTGTTGTTGTTCTCTAAGGAAGCTGCTGGTAAGTCTTCTGGTGTTAAAATAATGTCATGGTCCTGCTGATTAAGAAGTAGATCCAAGTCCTCTTCAGTAACAAGTTTTTCAAGCAACTCTTTCGAAATATGACTAGATTGGAGTTCTGTTCTAAATAAAGCTTTGTAAGGTGATCGTTTAATGGTTCGATGAAAAGAGGAATTCTTTTGGAATTGAACAAAGTAACAACCTATAGCCCAATTTTTTTTGTCATTGTCAATTAGCCAAGCACGTAACATAGCTTCAACATCTTGATTTGATCGCTCAACAGATCGTTGACTAGCTGGATGTCTAGGCCTACCATGTACAATTTTGCACGTTGGCCACAGGCTTGTTAATTCTTGTATGACAGCAGCTGTAAACTCACGGCCGTTGTCGCTTTGTAGTTGTGAGGACAACCTACGTTCAAAAATATTTTTAATAGCTCCATTGCTGCTTCAGCAGCTCTTTTTGTAGTCAACGGTCGAAGAAAGCTGAATTTCTTCGCGTAGTCCTGGTAGTTTAATAGCCATTTGTAATTTCTATCTGGTGTGGACTGTAAGTCAATTAAATCGACTTGGCCACGATGATTGAAGTCGCTAGATACAATTGGGCAAACAACGATTCCTTTGTTTGGAAATTTTTTTTTAGACTGACATACCGTGCACAGCTTTAAAAACTCCAGTACAACTGAAGTAGATATTAGGTATTTCGATTTCAAACTATACAGCATTTTATCTCTTCCTCTGTGGCCAGTTGACTGATGGGTTTCCCGAAGTATGTGGTAAAAATTTTCCGTTGGTACTATTTTCAGAATTGGATCGAATTCAAACTTTCTCTTCAAAATCAAAGATTTTTTTAGTACCTACTTCCGTAACATCGTATTTTTTTTCCATAATAGTACTGTTTATGTGTCCGTTGCAGTTTAAGTAGTGGTGCTAATTTAAATTGTTCAATGATTGTGACAGCCTTTTCTATCCTTTCGCGAGTCCACAAAGGTTTTTCTTTTTCATGCAGCTTGTTCGAAAACGTCCTGACAGTTTCATTGAACTGTTCTTCAGATACAAATTCGGTCAGAGTTTAATTTTTTCTATATCTGAACTCATTTTTCTACGGTAGGTACTTGAAAAAACTCGAAATATAGAAAACAATAATAAAAATGCGCGCAATCTTCCTTGCGTAATGTTTGGCCGGAACGGACGCCAGAGAGGAGCTTGTATCCACGAAAAATGTTTAAAATTTCACTAAAAATATCCTTTTTGTTTTTAAAAATATCAGCTTAAATGACTATTGTTGTATTAACTATTTTACATTTAATAATGCATGGTTTACTAAATAAATACTTTTAATATCTAAACAATATTATTTCATCTTTAATAAATACTTTTAATATCTAAACAATATTATTTCATCTTTAATAAATACTTTTAATATCTAAACAATATTATTTCATCTTTTCTCTAAAACAGTTAAGGGATTTGATCAAATCACTTACTTTCTTCAGGGAAATCACCCCACAGAACTGTTATTTTAACATCTTCCGTGAATTGATCATATCCCTTGGGGATTTGATCAAATCCATATTTTCATCATTTCCCTGGGACATATATACATCTAAGTTGCCATGCATGCGAAGTGCATATTAAAATTATAATATCATTGATATTACATTGAAATATGTGATGGATACGAAGCTTTTGATGATGCGTATTTGATCCATAATGGCCAGTAATGTCGTTTTAAAGGATAGATTAATGAATCAAAGTAATTTTAAAATTAAAAATGAAAATTATGAGGATTTGGAAGATGAAGAACTGAAAAACATTTTAAATTTAAATATTGTTTATAGATTGTTTGCCATAAACACTTCTATCGCAATATGGAAGAAGTTACGTGTCCATGGTTAGAAGGAAAAAAGAGTATAAGATCTTTAAATTTTATTTTGAAATATGAAATTAAAATTAACGATTTTAGAAATTTAGTGAAAATGGCTTTGACTGGAAAGTTACAAAACGAAATTCCCAGCACGGTGAAAAAAGCCAAAGTGATTATGGCAACAATTGCAGTTTGCAGCGGTGAAGCCGAACGAGCTTTAAGTGTAATGAATAATATGATAACGACGAAGAGATCTTCTCTCACTATAAAACATATTTCGGATTGATAATATGCATAAATGGAAATCCCTTGAATGAATTTAATCCGAGTCCCTATGTCAAATCTTTTGTAGAAAAGCATTGCTCGGCTATAGATCCTCCTAGAAGAACATAAGACCCGAAGGAGGAAGGAAATAAGGTGTGGAAGTATATCTTTAAAGTAGCTGTTTGTAAATGTAAAAAAAAAAAAAAAAAAAAAAATCAGCTAACGCCTTTTTATTCCCGTGTATACGGGAGTAGGCGAGGCCATTTAGCCCTATCTAACTTTTGGAGACTGAGTGGGCAATTCAATCTCCACTGGTACCCAATCAGAGACAGATGGCCCAAGGCTATCACTAATTAAGCGGTACGCAGTGAAGAGAGACGGCTCAAATGTGCCGCCATCTCGTGGTCCCTAACCCTAACACAATATATTTTTAATGTCTGAAATAATGTGGGTTCTACGGTCGATTTTCTTGAGTTTACAGGACGAAAAACCCGAGTTTCCGGGAGGAAAAACCTGCTTGCCCGTGCCAGAGATCGACTAACTCGGGAACCGGTCGAAAAAAGGCTTAGAAAAATTTCCTCTAGTCGCCGACTAGACTCGAAACCAAGACTTCCTTCGTGCGGCCTAGCGCGGTGGTGTGCAAACGCCACATCCACTGAGCTACACAGGCTCCTTTTTTTTAAAAAAAAAGCTAACGCCTTTTTATTCCCGTGTATACGGGAGTAGGCGAGGCGTTTGTAAATGTTAACTTGTAAAAGAGTGAGTTTTTTTTGGGTAAATGTGCACCAGACAGTGAGTTATTATTTATTTATTCATTTTTTTTATAATAACTCACTGTCTGGTGCACATTTACTTACCTTACACATTTACCACTGAGCTACACAGGCTCCTTTTTTTTTAAAAATCAGCTAACGCCTTTTTATTCCCGTGTATACGGGAGTAGGCGAGGCGTTTGTAAATGTTAACTTGTAAAAGAGTGAGTTTTTTTGGGTAAATGTGCACCAGACAGTGAGTTATTATTTATTTATTCATTTTTCATGTAAATCTTCTCATCGTCTCGAAAGTGATTTTATTAAATAAAATATTATAGTTACTGTTACTACCATTTTACAAATAAGAATTCAGTTTTGATAATCACATATAAATAAACAGGACTATAAAATAATGCCCTTCGATTGGTACCGTTGATTATCACTTGAAGTATAAAAACAAAAGAGAAATATAACGTATTTCAATATTATTGTTTATAGATTGTTTGCCATAAACACTTCTATCGCAAACAAAACACGTTTATTTTCTTTATAAAAAATGCGGACTATTGCATATGTGCGATTATAAAATTTTATTCTTATTATATTTTGATAGTTAAAAAATATTTTTCTCATGTAAGATAAATTAACACAGATGATTGTGTGCAAATATTTCATGTTTAGATCATGAAATATTTGTTTAAAAATGATAACATTTATAGGTTGATTGTCCCCTCATACTTTTTTGATTGGCATTTGTACACAAGCTGTATTAATAATTTTTTTTGTGTGAAATACGACCTTTTTTTTGCTCGACGATGCGAGCCCTTTGTTAAAATTTCCATAGCTCACGACTGAGGATATTTATGTGCTGCAGAGGTCAACAAGAGGAAGTGGTTAGCTAGGATGACTTAACAACGCAAGGGGAATCCGGAATTGGATTTGGAGCTAGGCATGATCCGTATGTTTTTGTCTTTCTATGTAGTACTATTATTAGATTGCTCTCCTTGGGGACAATTTTTTTTTTTTTACTGAGAGTTCAGTATGCTCCCATTGGCCCTTACAATTTGAGGCCGGATGAACAGACATTACAAAACGATTCATTTTTTATGATTCGATGGTTCCACCAAGAATATGATAGATCTCTTTGCTTGTTAGAATCCGTTCTTCAGCAATCATAGATCACCTGGGAAAACAACTAAAGGCAAACATATTTACATAAGTAATCAATTGACTTTTTTTTCCCGTCAGACTATAGGGAGTTGTGGTCCAACCTATATATATATATATATATATATATATATATAACTCTGCGTCTTCTTCCTAGCATTATGTCCGGCTTTCCACAACTTCTAGTGTTTTGCATTTGGCCCTCTATTTCATTCGGTTTGCAGCATCAGTAGGTCGGACATCCATTGCCTGCATGTTTTCTTTTAGGCTGTCCATCCATCGCTTTTTCCGGCGTTCTTTAGGTTCGGCCATCTGGGCTAAGTGTAAGGATCTTCTTGCAACTTATCAGCCCTGTCCACATGCCCATGCCATTGTAGGTGTGCTTCCCTCATCTTCTCTGGGATCGGGGCAACATCAAGAGTTTTCCGGATGTTATGATCCGGAATATTTGTCTGTATATATATTTACCTTTCTTTCTTCCTTCCGCAGCTTATCCCAATTAAGTAAGCTCACTGTCCTTAATGAGTCTCCTCCACATCCTCCTGTCTTGGGATGTAAGCACATTTAAGTTCTTCATCCTCAGGTCCTCTCCAATAGCTCCCTCCATCTCTTGTTTAGCCGCCGGCGCTTCTACCTCCCCTACGCTTCCATTTGCATGATGACCTTTCTTCCCACATTCTCGTCCTCCCTCCTCGTCACATGGCCAAACCATTTCAAGCTTGCCTCCTGTATCTTCGCTCCTAAGTTCGTAACTTTCACCGTTCTCCTTATATAGCCATTTCTCAGACGATCCTTTCTAGTCACACCGCACATTCACCTAAGCAT
This sequence comes from Typopeltis vanoorti, assembly GCF_054136105.1. Classification (NCBI taxonomy): domain Eukaryota; kingdom Metazoa; phylum Arthropoda; class Arachnida; order Uropygi; family Thelyphonidae; genus Typopeltis; species Typopeltis vanoorti. The sequence goes on along the minus strand of NC_143557.1, from coordinate 18,218,090 downwards.
TCTCATCTCTGCTACTTCCATTCTGCTGATATTACTTTTCCTCAGGACCACAGTTTCCATAGCATACTTCATAGCTGGTCTCACCACTGTCCTGTAGATTTTTTCCTTTAGATTGATTGGCACCCTCTTATCGCATAGCTCTCCAGCCATATCTCTCCATTTCTTCCATCCAGCTTGTATCCTGCATCCCACTTCCTTCTCAACCTCACCATCCTCTTTCATTGTTGAACCTAAATATCTAAAGTCACTAACTTTCCTGATGACATTTCCTTCCAGCTCCAGATCTACCACTTGGCTGCCATCCCCCTTTGCAACACATGCACTCTGTCTTACTTCTGCTCAGCCTCATACCTCTTTCTTCCAGTACTCTCCTCCATCTTTCCAGATTACTTGCCACTTCTTCTCTTGATTCCGCACACACATATCCTGATGATTTGGTGTAGCTAGAGCTTTTGCCACCCGGGGCGGTCCCTCAGTTTGCTGTCCCTCTCAATACACACCAGAAATACTACAACAAGTCAAAACGACGTATAGAGAAATAAATTAAAACACTATGTTTATTTTTGAAGTAAAACCTTAATTCCAACATTCTAAAATGTTATTTTTCTTGCTTTTCCGTTAGAAAAATCGTCAATGACATTGTCGAAGTCTATTTCATCACTCAGTTGCTGTTCTTCTATAGACAGTATGGCAAGATTTCTTAAACGCAAAGTGCCGCCCTGGGCGAACCGCGTCCTCCGCCCTCCCCTAGCTACGCCACTGGTACGATGTCATCCGCATACAACGTTGTCCAAGGTGTGTCTGCTCTCACCTTTTCCGTCACCACCTCCATCACAATATTAAATAGGAACGGACTTAATGCTGACCCTTGATGCAAATCAATTGTCACTTGAAAGTTTTCTGTCTCTTTCAGGCAGGTAAGAACTATTGTCTTCACATTTCTGTACATCTCCCACACCAATCTGACATATTTCTCCGGTACCTTCTTCTCCCTCAGACACCTCCAGACTTCTTGCCTTGGCACTCTATCGTAAGCTTTCTCCAGATCAATAAACACCAGATGTAGCTCCCGTTGTTTTCTCTCGAGACTTTTCCATCATCTGTCGTAACCCAGATAGTATCCGTCGTCGATCGACCATGCACGATGTCAAACTGCTCCTTTGCAATCTCCACCTCCTCCCTCAGTCATCCATCAAAAACTCTTTCTAGGATTTTCATCGTGTTGGTTATTATCTTTATTCCTCTGTATTTCTTACAGTCTTGTGCATGCCCTTTACCCTTGTAAATCGGGACAAGAGTAGTTTCCCTCCTCTCCTCAGGCATTTTTTTCCTGTTGGCAAACTTTTACGAACAGATCCCACAGCAGGTCAATGTTCTTTTTCCCCAGTGCCTTCCATGCCTCCACTGAAATCTTGTCAGGGGCCCACCGATTTTCCATTCTTCATCCTCTTTATAACTTCCACTCTAGTAATGCTTCTTTTAATGCTTAAAAATCTCATCGCAATGCGTTGAGTATTCGACGCCACATAGCAGCACCATGTGTTGTTTGTAAACATTAACTTTTTTTTTTTTTAAGTCACATGATTGAAACGTGATTTATTGCAAAATGCACTTCATTGGAGGTACATTAAAATTTGCTATTGGAGTTATAAAGAATTCAAAGGAAGGTAAGCAGGGCATCGAATCGATCATGATTTCATCTGAAATGTGTATAAATTATACATATACTTACTGATATATGCGCAATTGGTTCCTGTTGTCATCTCAGCGTGCTGAGTTGTGTAATGACGAAAACGATATGTTGCTGTTGATGGCTTTAGTTATGATGATTAAAATGCATACATATTTTTTTGCTGTTATGCGCACAAGGGATCAATGGTTAATATGCCGTATTATTAATATGTATTACACATCATCTATGCAGATGCTGCAGTGATCAAACATTTGTTGTTATTGATTGTTTGAGTTATAGGAAAAGCGGGGTGAATTTTTTTCTGCTAATATACATTGAACTCTTAAAGTTAGGTTTATCGTATGGATATAACAAGTAACCGTTATTATTTTTACGTTATTGTTACCTTCACCAACTGTCATTTGAATGAAACACTGGTTTGGAATTTCATAATACTCTACCTTAAGTGTTATAATGAATTACAGCAGATACATTATAAAAGGAATTGCTGACCATAGCAGCAGCAAATACTTTTGAAGGTGGACCAAAAGTGCCGTATTGTTCGTAATTGGCTGAATAATGAGGTCAGCCGATTTCAGATTTTAAAAAGGTTTCATTTAATCTACTGGCTAAATAGTTATGCCTGTAGACCAGTCATTTCTTCCATCTTCACTCCTTCTTCAAACCATCAGGCCCAAAGGATGAGTACAGGTCCCCAATTAGAGGTCATGATGAATTAATGCAGCTGGCACATCACTCCTTTACTGCATTCCTTTATTGAGTTCAATAGAATTCAATACCTTTAGAACTCAACACCTCTCATCAAAAGGCTGTGACAATTTATAGTGGCAATAAAATCACTAATAGAAACCATTAAAAACCAAAAGACGTAGTGCTAACAGTGCAAACAAGAAATCTAGTAAGGAATCTCACTCTAGAAGGATGGCAAGTTAGGTTCTGGATGAAGGTGCATAATCAAGTGTGAGGTAGTGTAGCAGGAAATGAGAGAGTGGATCAGTTAGCTATGGAAGTGGCTATTAACATCTAGAATTAAGCTACAGCTATAAAAACACTTGCAGAAGAAATAAGCCTAAATTTGTGAGAAGAAGAATAGAAAGTATTTAAAAATGGATCAACCACAAAGTAATTTGTATCAACTATCACAAGCAGACTCCAGCTGAAAGTATGGCTGACTCAGTTTACTAATGGGACATAGAAAATTAAGATTCTACCTACCTAAGACACTACACATTCAACACACCGTTAACCACCTACTCTTTTACTATCTTATTAATGTAATGATTATCACTTACTACACTCCATTCAGATGACTGATACAACACATCATCACTTTAGGAGACAAGTTGGTTGGTGTCAAAACAGAGACTTGTCCAAAACTATTCAAAATTATTTAATTTTGCTAATAGGATCGGTTTTTAGGTTATTTCAGGATAATGTACATATTAGTAAATAAATAAATATATAATTTTTATACAGGGTGTTCCATAATTCTTAGTGCTGTTTTAAACTTTAATAGGTCCAACATTATAAAAATTGCAGATTTATAGTATGTAATAGCTTAAAAAGTATGTAATTAAGTTTTATCTACAATGATTTGTTTATTATTAGTGCTTCAACATGACTGCCATTTTGTGCGATGCATGTAACTAGGTGATTTTCGAACTTCCAGAAAATGTTTAGTAGTTGCTGACCAGTGACTGCATTGATTGCATTTGTAATTTTAGTCTTAAGGTTACTGAGAGATGCAGGTTTTGAAGCATCCATGACTGTTTTGATGTGATCCCATAAAAAAAAAAAAAAGACTAATAGAGTGAAGTCAGGTGACCGAGGTGGCCATGCAAGAGCACCTCCTCTACCGATCCACCTCTCTGAGAAAGTGTCATCCAGAAACTTTCGTAGCTGTGTTGCATAGTGACAGGGTGCCCCCGTTGGAAAATAGTTTTATTCATAAGATTTAATCTCTTTAATTCAGGAATAAAAAAATTCTGATGCATTGCTAAATGAGATTCACTCCTGATAGTGGACTCATTGTAAAAGAATGGCCTGATAATGCAACACCTCCTAACGTCACCACACATTAACTTTTGGTGAGGCTCTTTCATGTTGGCGCATTTCCTAAAGCTTCTCTGTACCCCAAATGTGGCAGTTATGACTATTAACTTACCCACTTATGTGGAATGTTGCTTCATTTGAAAAAGTCAACATGTCAATAACATCTGTGTCATTTTCCATTTGTGGAAAATGACACAGATGCTATTCATCAGTTGACAAAAATCCAACCTGGAATGATAATCCTCTTCTTGTAGCATTCGAACAGTCATAATTTTGTAAGCATGTTTATGGAGTTGTCTGGTTAGAATTCTGTGCACTGTGGTTTTTGGTACATTTAACTCAGCAGCAGCACGTTGCACTGATTTCTTGGGACTCTTATCAAACGTCCTTTTGATTTTGACCACATTCATTTCCCTCTATGAATGCTTCCTTGATATGGGTTTGTCATGAATTGATCCAGTTTCTTTGAATTTTTTCATCCAGTTATTAATTATATTTCTGTGGGGAGCTTCCTTGTTACAGTGGGCAGAAAATTCTTCTTACTGCTGTTATGGACTTGAATTCAGCAAGCCACAGGACACAATTGACTTTTTCTTCAACATTTGCCATCTTCAATCACACCATTCTAAAAAAAAAAATAAGAAAAATGTAATGAAATAATAATAATATTCATGCATCAAAAATTCTAATAGTTATGCTTTCAAATGACATTTATTGCAACTCTGTAACTGTGATACTTTTGAAGCAGTTAAAGATCAAAATTGTACTAGAATTATGGGACACCCTGTATATAAATGTTAATTTAATTATCTAAATATGTATAATATGTGCATTGTATGCAACTGGAGCATGTAGAAAATAAAATTATCTCCTGGTAGGGCTTCTACTGGAAGGAAAAAATGATAGTGCATGTGCATCCACAAACACACATTGAGAAAAGAAAATTTTCTTTTGAAACAGTGAAATGACAATGTAAAGATATTGAAAGGGTCGTTCAGAGAACAATTTCCTGTTGGAGTAACACTTTACAAATAGTTAACACATCAGCTGATATTAGAAATATTGTGCAGAGTTTCAATAAGACAGGGGATCCAGATCTGCATTTAAATTGTACAGACTAGTTTTAGTACAATATCTCTAAAGAGATATTGTACTTGACCTAAGATCTTTAGGGATATCTCTTTAGAGATATTGTACAAGACCTAAAACTGGTTTATATTTATTGAGGTATAAACACACACACACACACACACAGAGAGAGAGAGAGAGCATGCCGGAGTTAGAAAAATCAGCATAGTGGATGCAAAGAATGAAAATGTTATGGAGAATAACATCAGGAATGTAATAATCGGCATAATGTGAGGTCTAATATATAAACAGGAAAAAATGTTGCTGTATAAGTGAAAGAGATTGAAATAAAACAGGAAACTAACAAGGACAAGCAAAACCTGAGAGAATTTTTAGGTATATTGCTAGTAAAGAAAGAGTGCAGGTATGAAACATGGCTATAAATTGTGGTAGGATTACAATGGAAATTATTAGTGAGATATGACTGACAGAAGCTGATATATTTTGTGGGATAGAATGTGAAGAGTATGTTCAGGGAGAACAGAGAAAAAAGACTGGTGGGAGTGGGATTATTGATGATAGCCAATGAACTGCAACCAGAAGGAGAGTAGAAGTTTCAGCTGCAGGCCAGTGAAAATAGAACGCTTGAGGCCGTCTGGTGTGAGATGGTGGTGAGTAGAACAAAATATACAGTTGGATGCTTCTATAGACCAGGGAATGTGAAGGATGATGGAGATGGTGTGCATCAGCAAATAAGCTCAGTGAGTGGAGGATGTGTAATTATTATGGGGGAATTCAACTAAGGGAATATAGATTGGAAAGAGGAGATGACACATGGAAGAAAGGAAATGGAATTTATGCAGTTAGTAAGGAATAATTACCTGTGGCAGCATGTGATGGAATGTACTATGGGTGTAAGAGTGCTAGATCTAGTAACAGCATCAGAGAATTTTACTACTATTATTATTACTATTATTACTACGTGACACCTCCAGGGAGTCCAAGGACTCATCGTGGGAGGGCACACTGCTCTACTTCGCTAGATACATCTCATCCTCTCCACTACTACTTAATTCTCCAACTACGACACTGTTACCATCAATGCCATCTATTGCCCATCATCACCACCAACAATAGTATGTTTTGTCTGTAAATTGTGTGTGTTCTGAAGCCGATTTGTCTGTATGCGGGATGAAAAACCCGAGTTTCTGGGAGAAAAAACCCTGCTACCACCATATGAGATCGGCTAACTCGCCTTCAACTCAAAAAGCCCATATAAGGATTCCCCTTGTCACGACGAGAATTGAACCCAGGTCTTTTCCAATCAAAGGGCACAATGTTTCGTTGTTCTTCCAATTGCTCTACGGTGGCTTAATTTTGTCTGTAAAAAATGTGACCACATTGCCACCAACTAATGAGAGCAATCATATGGTCTTGATCTGGGGGGGGGGACTAAATGTGTGGAATTTTTAGTTAAAAGGGGAATACATGTGAAATTTACAAGGCTGATAAGTATAACAAGTTTAGGAGATTGCTTGGATCAATGCCATGGCATGTAAAACTGCAAAAGGGCTGAGCGTTGATAGTTCATGAGAAGTGGTGAAGGAGTGTTTCAGGAAAGTAATAGCAGACTCATTCCTAGAGTAAGGAGAATGAATCGGGTGACAGTTAAATGAATGAATACCATCATTAAGCTGGAGCTAAACAAGAAAAATTTGTGGAGGGAATTCAAGGAGAAAGCTGACCAGCAGGCACATGAGCAGCACAAAGCACAGGCTATAAGGGATCCAGTGTGGTAAGAAAGGCAAAATCAGAATATGAAGAGAAGGTGCTAGGGAATTGGCAGTGCCTTTAACCACATTGTTTAATCTAAGTCTCAGCTCTGGGTTAGTCCCAAGGAGGTGGAAAGAGGGGAAAATACTGTTGCATAAAGCAGGCTCCAAGACTAATGTTGCAGTTTACTGACTGATCAGCATATCTGGAGTTCATAGTCAATGTGCTGGAGAAGATAAGTTGGTCAAGAGCAAAATACAGGAATGGATAGACAGAAATGGGATACTGTATGGGGAGCAGCATGGTTTTGTGAAGGGTAGGTCATGCTTCAGTAACTTACTCATGTTTTATAATACAGTGACAGCTGAGCTGGATAAAGGTAATGGATTTACAGTGATACTGCTGGATTTTTTTTGCCAAAGCTTTTGACAGGAAATGTTCTATTTTCACTGGCCTGCAGTGGTTGACGGAGAGATATCAGAGAGGAGTTTATTTAGGATTAGAGTCAAGTAGAAGGCCTGTGACTAGTGGCACACCACAGGACTCTGTTCTTATACCACTACTATTTAATTTGTTCATTAACAAAATAGGAAAAGATATAAGAGGAACTATTCAGTTGTTTACTGATGTTACAAAACTAGTGTATACAAAGTGTAAGGTTATACATTTTGGGATGATAAGTTTACCAGCTGTGTACCACATTGATGGAACTGTACTCTAGGAAATTGATGAATCCCAGGATTTAGGGGTGTTAAAGTTTAGGGGCACATTGCAAAAGCAACTCATCGGATTACTTGATTGGTTACTGAAGAATACTCTGATGGGCAAGCAGGTTATTATACCTCTTTTATAGAGCTTTGGTATGATCCTGTCTTTACTGCATGCAGATCTGAGCGACCGAGATGGCATCACATTTATGGAAAGAACCTTATGAGGACAGGTTGAAGATTTGTGGCTTACAGAAATTGGTTGACAGGCAGAAAAGGGGGGTGATATGATTGAGACATACAAATTACTGAAGGGTTAATACAGGGGAAATTTTTCAGAACAGGTCTGGCAGTGGGAGAACTAAGATCCATACTTGGAGACTGAGCAAGAGTGTAGTTAGGGGTATCAGGACTCGATTTTTTGTTTGGAGGGTGGTAAATGAGTGGAATAGGTTGCTAGAGTCTGTAGTGGGTGCCATGACTGTGATTGAATTGAAAGCAAAGTATGATGTTCAGGACCTGCTTTGATGAGTCTAAGGACTCTGTGGAGTAACCCATAATAATAAATATTCAACTGAGTCTTTATGATGTATTTGATGCTGCAAAGTGTTTAAAATATAATTTTTATCACACAGCCTCCTTGAAGTGAAGAAACTCGATGTGGGAGGTTTGTTCTACTACAAAGTTTTTTACTTAACTGTTGCTGCATCACTTCAGAGATGACCTGTTGTTTTTAATAGTTTTTATCATTATTATTTTTCACTCTTTATTGCTTCAATTGTGCAGTAGTAGTGTTACATAATTTACCATTCATTTATAAAGAGGTAGGTTAAAATCTCATCCATGACATTAGGAACGGTTATGAAGTATTTTCAACTGAATATCAGTTAGCTACTTTTGTATGGAGGTTACCAGGTTTATTCATCTCACAAAATTGACCAATATTACGTGACACCTCCAAGGAGTCCAAAGACTCGTCGACGGAGGGCACTCACTCTGCAACTCTCCGTCTCCACCACTCATCCATCAACTACAGTAAACCACATCAACTACACCAGTGCCATCTACTGTCCATCCACCACTAGTATTTTTACAGACAATCACAAACATCCATGTCCACGGCGGGATTTGAACCGACAGCCTTTCGGCTGGAGACCCAGTATGCCAACTGGCAACACAAATAATAATTATTATTACTGTATTTCCCCGAAAATAAGACCAGGTCTTATATTAATTTTTGCTCCAAAAGACACATTAGGGCTTATTTTCAGGAGATGTCTTATTTTTTCATGTACAACAATCTACATTTATTCATGTACAAAAATCTACATTTATTCAAATACAGTCATGTCATCTTCTGGAACATCGTCATAACTCTCCAAACCCCGAATTCTGGCCTGAATTTCTTGTGACTCCATTTCCTGTAGAACCATTGGCTCCAATCTCTCATGTCCAGCAATAGAACTCTCCTTAAATGAGCACTTCTTGTCCATGTAGCCTGCTCGTAGTGCACTGGCAACACAGCTGTCAGTGATTTTATTAACAACCACGACCATTCGTTATCAAGTGTGCACGTTATTCTTGCGTTGTGTCTGTACTCCAATTGAACATTCGGCAATAAGTCTTGAGTTCATCTGTTTACGTAGGCTTACCTCTCGTCCAAAGGTGCCTGCTTGGGTATTTACAAATACTTAATTATAATTTATATTATCATTTATTTTAAGTATTAATGTCAATAATATTATTTATTTATATTTAATTATATATTAGTATTATTATTTTATAATTCAATACGTCCGTCGTGTGTTGCAACGGATGTACTAAATGCATCTGTCTGGCTGACGATCTTAACTGGGGCTTATTTTTGGGGTAGGGCTTATATTATGAACATCCTGAAAAATCATGATAGGTCTTATTTTCGGGGAAATACGGTATTATGTAACATCTCCAGGGAGTCCAAAGACTCATTGAGGGAGCAGTGTGCCAACAGCATCGAACGATTGATTCCCTTCCAACTACTAACCACACTCAAACTTGCTTAACTTTTTGCGTGAGCCACTAGTAGCAGAGGCTCTACCAATCAACCAACCTTTGTTGGCAATGATCATGATTTATAGCTTTGGTTGTAATTACAACTGGACTAATCCTCTCATGCTGCAAAATCTCAGAATCCATTCGTATGCATTTCTCAACAGCTTCATCTGTTGCATCACAGTTTATTAAATTCTGTCAGTCCTTCTTTAGTGTTCGCATTTCATTGTCCTAATATATCACTTTTGTGTCACTCATTCCAATGCTTCAAAAAAAAAAAAAAATTAGTCGAAAGACTTATTGAGGGAGGGCACCTATCTACAACTCTCCATCTCCACCAATCCACCAACTGCAACTACCTTCATCTACACCAACAGCATCTACTGCCGATTATCACCACTAGTATTCTCACAGACAATCACAAAAATCCATGCCCATGGTGGGATTATTCTCTGAATTTATGTGCATTTTCAGTTTAGCTCTAATGAATGGATTGCCTAAAATGCTAGATTTTTAGAGATGCTCTGATCAAACTTGATGGTATTAATCATCAAGTTTGATCAGAGCCTTAGTAAGAGTTCAAATATTCCTAAGCAGACACCTAGACTATAGCAATGCATTATATGCTCTCTAGGAGGTATGTTACAGGATGCCTAGTGACTTTATGTTAATACTTACAGACTGTATTCCTGACCATTCCCAGTGACAGATGTCATTTGAAGTGTAGCATCAGAGAGAAGGCATAAACTGGTACCAGCAAACTGGTACTAGTGTTCATCTAGTAAATAATTCATTCAGGTATGCCATATTACATTGCTTCATTGTTATTGAAAGTAATTATGAATATGCTATTTTACATTTTTTAATGAAGCATGTACTAGATCTACTGCTGATAGAAGATTTTCATCCCCCCAGTCAAACACATTCTTCTGGCAAATGATCTTGGAGACACCTAGTTTTTTAAGTGGAGGATGTGGAAGTTTTGGGTGATTAGAGATATTGTTAATTGGGTAGAAGGCGACCTTTAAGTTTTGTTGGCAAAGCAACCTTGCTATTTTATCTATCACTGGTTGTATATATGGGAGAATCACTGCTCCTTTTAAGTGTTGGTTTTCTTGTTTCTCTGATTGTTTTGTAGATTGAAATAAAAAAATATTTTATTAATACAGTATTCTGCTGTAGCCATTTTTTGGTAGGAGTGAACTAAGATACAGTAGCTCTTGCTTTCTTTTATCTTCTTCTTTCACTATGCGTTATTCCCGCTTCCTATGCAGGGTCCATGTGTTACTTAGATGCGACTTCATGTTAGTATCACTCCCAACTGACCTGTCGCCTAGCCTGCTGCTGGGGGGAATATATTTTTGACTGTAGAAGTGTATGTTCACCGGGCCGGTTTGTTGGCTTGTAGGCTGTGCTTGAGGAAGTTCCTCACCTCTTCGACAGGAATCGAACCTGGGACACTCTTTCCCCAGGCATATGGTTGCGAAGCGCAAAGCCATATTTCACTCTAAATTCCCATCTCTTATCTAGCCTTAGTTCTCCAAAAAGGTGTGCCAAAGCTGAACAGAAGAAGAACTGGGTATAGTATAACTGGCTTTCATCCTTATTTCATCTGTGTTGGAAATTGTGTAGGCCCTTGCATATGGAACAGATGACGAGTATTTTTTATGCTGCTGAGTGGTGATGAAAAGTGGCATGTGGGTAATGTTCTGTGTTTGTTGGTTTCCTATAGACTAAGAAGTTGAGTGCATTTTGTTCAGATACCTCAAGTAGTGTATCCAAAAACAGATACATTAGGGAGACAAGTTTGTTTCTACTTCAAATAGTCAAAATTTAATTTGAGGATGAATGTTGTTAAGGTAAATGATGAAATCTTCTAATTGGGTAATAGTACCAGACCAGATGATAAAAATATTGTTGACATATCTTTGCCAAATTTTTCGTTGTGTTCCTTGATACCCGAGGGCTATTTTTTCAAACCATTCCACAAATAGGTCAGCTGACAGTGGAGAGAAAGGAAAGCCCATTGCTAGTCCTTCTGTCTGCTCAAAATAATCTTGAAATTCAATTTCAAGTTCTATTTTTGTAATATTATTGGTAGGAGGGTTTTGTTGAGTACAAAGAAAATTTGCAGGTATGTCTTGGAATTCTTTGAAGTCTTTTTTTCCACACTTGCCACCTGACACAGTAGATCTCTTTAAACAAACACTGTAGATGCAGTGTTTAAAGAAATCCACTCTCTGGTGGGAAGATGTCTGAAGTAGTTGTATGGTTTCTGTTCTTCGAACATTGCAGAAAAGATTTACTATATCTAGGCTTTCAGTTATATCAGTAGGAACCATTCTGATGGCTGATGTCTGACAAAGATTTTTGTGACATGTAAGGTGCTTGCCATAAGAGGATGTTTGTCTCCTGTAGGTCTTAGTAGGTTTGCTAGATATTTTGATAGCAAAGAAGTTGAAAGGTAACTTGCTGAACAGTTGGTCTAATGGCATAAGGGTGTCTATATCAAGGTGTTTTTTTATTTCCTGAGACCATTTCAGCATGCCTTTTATGAAGTTGTTGGTTTTATTATCGAAATATCTTGTGGGATCGCAATCCAACTTTTCATATGTGTTAATATTCTATGCTTACTGTGCCATTGCATTCTGATTTCTTATAGCAAAGTCTTAACTAAACCATTCCAGATGTTTGCAGGGAGAAGAAAAGATAATTCTGTCTGTTAGTTGTTTAAGGGGTGCTTAAGGGTCAAAGCTGTACAACTGAGAGGAGACCTCCACATAGCCTTTAACCCTGCAGAGGTCACAGTGTCGAAAAAATTGCAGCGTAGTTTGCATGTATCTGAGAGATACATTCATTACTAGTATGTGCTAAAATGCTAAAATTTCTATCATATCCCCTTTTCTCTACCTATCAACCAACCTCTGCAATCCACAAGCTCTCAATCTATCAATGTAGGGAGCATTTTTTACATCACTCACTAACTTAGTCACTCTCCTCTGAACCCTTTCCACAGCCTCCTCATCTTCAAGGAATCCAGGTGACCAGACCTGAGCACAGTAATCCAAATGTGGAAGTATCAGCGCTTTATAAAGGGGGAATAATAATCTCTTTATCTCTGGATGTTAGTGTGTTCCTGAATAACCAAGTAATCCTATGTGCAATCTTGGACACCTTAGCAATGTGTCCCCTGAACTTCATCTCCCTATCTACCAACACCCCTAAGTCCCTAGCCTCATCAATCTCTTGGAGTACCGTTCTATTAATGGTACACAGCTGGTAATCTTTTAATCCCAAAATGCATTACTTTACACTTTTCTACATTGAACTGACATCCATTTCCTTTCGCCCATTTTACCAGCTTATTTAAATCATCCTGCAAACTCTCAACATCAGCTTGATTTTTTATTGTGCTACCCAATTTGCATCATCAGCAAACTGAATATCTCCCTTTAAGCCATTTCCTATATCATTTATGTACAAATTAAACAACAATGGCCCAAGCACAGAGCCCTGAGGCACACCACTGGTCACCTGTCTCATCCTGGACGCTGCTCCTCCATACACCACCTTCTGTTAACTCTCCTGGAGCCATTCTCCTATCCATATCACCAGTTTCGTATCCATCCCCATCTGCTCCAATTTGTGCAACAATATTCCATGGATATCCTGTCAAAGGCCTTAGCAAAATCCAGAAGTACCACTGTGTAGCCATTTCCTTTGTCCAACTCAGATGTCAGTCATTCTATTATAAAAAGCTAATAAATTGCTAAGGCAGGTTCGACCTTTAACAAAACCATGTTGGCCCCAATAGAGTATCATATCTTGATCCACCCATTCTTGAATTTTGACTTTAACCAACTTTTCCAATACTTTTACCACCACTCCCGAGATGGTGATTGGTCTGTAATTAACTATCGCAGTTTTAGAGTCACCTTTATGCAAAGGAACTACTTTGCCTTCCTTCCACTCCCTAGGGACCATACCAAAGTTCAAACGTAAGTTAAATAACCAAGTAAGAGGCATTACAATTCCTTTGCGCATTCACGCAACACCCGAGCTGATATTCCATCTAAACCTACAGCAGTGTCCGCATTTAAATTTTGCAATTGAATTGAAGTTAAGAAATTTCTCTGATTTCTTAACTTCATTTCTCGCATTAGTTATTGTTACAGGTACAGAGATATTCTCACTTGGGTGATAGACTTTTGAAAAGTGATCACTCAGTAACTCTACTATTACATCTGAATTGGCCACCTCGATACCATCAGCACCCACTAAGTTTATCTTTCCTAAGTCATTCTTCCTTTTACTTGCCACATAGCGGAAAAACTCTTTGTGATTTCCCTTGATCTTCTTGGTTAAGGTCTTCTCATAATCTAATTTAGCTTTTCTTACTATGCTAGTAACCTTAAGGTTACTAGCATAGTAAGAAAAGGAGATCAGTACACCCATGAGCAGTACAAGGCTCAAGCTAGTACTGATCTCCTTTCTCCTTGTAAATTCTCCATAACATTTTCTTTTCTTGCAGATCAAGCTTCATACTGCTACTACTCATCCATCTAATGCCTATCTTGTTTGTCTTCCTGACCATGGGGACATAAACTGATATTGCCTTCCTCAGATACCCGCTGATTTTATCCCATGCACTGCTAACATCTTTCCCCTGCAATATGTTCTGCCATGGGACTGCTGCAAGCTCACTCCAAAGCTTGTTATAATTGTTTAACCTGTAGTTCCATATATATCCTTTTTTAAGAGAGAAATCCACAAATTTTGCAACCTCCCAAGTCAATACCACATGATTGCTCTCACCAATTGGAGGTAACGAGGACACCTTACTTATGTATATATCCTCTGAACCAATGACCAGGTCCAACACTCTCACACCATGTGTCCCTTCAGTTATGTGCTGTTACAAGTAATTATCTCGTAGAAGATGTATGACATTTCCTTTTTTGCTACGTGATATTTCCTCCTTCCAGTTGATTTCACCATAATTAAAATCCCCCATAATAATCACTAACCCTGCACTCATTGCACTAATTTGCTGATGCATGAATTCAATATCACCCCCTGTACCCCTTGGCCTATAGCAGCAACCAACTGTATATTTGGTTGCATTGGTCACTATTTCACACCAGACCACCTCAAATGTACTATCATTCACATGTCTATTATCTTGATATACTTTCTTTGGCTGCAACTCATCAGCTATTCATCAACAGTACTCCTCCCACCATTCTATTCTCTCTGAAAATACTGTACCCATCACAATCAATTCCAGTGACCACATCTTCTGCCGACAGCCAAGTTTCACTAATGCCTACAACTTTTGGTGAGATTGCACTGACTAATGCCAAAAATTCTTTCCTCTTATTTCGAATGCTTTTTGCATTTGTATACAAAAATTGCAGATTCCCTTTAGTTCTTGTACCAGTTTTAGAACTGATATACATGTCACTAATTTCAGTAGTCCCTTGCCAATTTTTATTCCCTCTATTCTGCAATTTGTTCCGTGAATAAGGATCAACACTGCTTAAGTTTCTCCCTCTTTCACTCAACCTTTTCAATTTTAGTTTCCCTGCCCAATTACTTCAACTTGTTCAGTAAACGGTAACTTCTTCAGTCGCTTATGACCTTCCATGTTCAGATGCAACCCATCTCTTGCATACAGCTGTATTTTTCCTTCAAACATACTCCAGACATCAACAAATTCCAGACCTCTTTTTTTTTTTTTTTTTTTTACATATTCATGCAATCATATCATTCATTATCATCACTTGTCTGCTTAACTCATAATTGTCAAAACGAGGCAGCACACACACACTATCCTCCCATTGACACTTTTCTTCTTCACGATATCTAACAATGTTCTTAAATATTTTGCTACTCGATTTATACTACCACTCAGGTCATTTGTACCCACCATAACTATCATCTTTTCTGCATCATGCCCTCTCTTTATTGCTAAAGCCACTCTCTCTCTATTGTACCACCAGCCAAACACTCCTCAGTCATACTGCTCTCCATTCCCTTAATCATAGAATCACCATATATTTTACCACTCATAACTTCATTCAGGTCCAAACAGGAGTCACTCACGGCTTCATTTTCTATGCTATTCAGCATGACTCTCCCGGTTTCATTACTCAACACACTTTTACTTACTCCCTCACTCTCACAACATCTCGTTTCTTCTAGACCTCTTGTGCTTTCATTCTGTTGACTCCCAATCACTCCCATACTATTTATTTCTTCATCAATCACCAAAGACTCTCCCATACTGAATTCTGTTCTAGTTACTTCAGCTAGAGTAATCGCCATAGTCCTAATTTCTCTATTTAATCCATTTAACACAGATTTAATTTCCAGAATCCCCATACTGAGCACTTCCTATTCCTCTTGTAAAAGATGAAGGTCACTTTTCATTTTCCTGAACTCCTGCCAAAGTTTATCTGCTATGGTCCTGACGTCTGCTTCCATGCCTAATTGCTCCAGCCTAATACGACAATTCTCACGTACGTCGACGTTTTCAATCTTCTCATTTAGCCTAATAGTCCACAGATCCTTCACATTCCTCGGCGCACACATATAACAGTTTCCGCAACGCATCCATTGCGAAAAATCTAACGCAGAGCCCCTGACTTTCGTAGAGAAGTTCTGCGAGCCGCTGACATACGTTTCTTGTTGGACACCATCTTTAGTCGCTGACGTAGTGAAACAAACAGCAGCAAAAACACAATATACACAATAGAATTCCAAACAATAGCACCACTGAAGGACATTTGTATCCCGAAGCACAACTACAGCACAATTTGAGACAAAAAGGCACACTATACTTTAATTTGAAAACACGTTTTCCAGCACAATTCAACACGTTCACTAATGACACTAGCGCTACTCGTTTGAGAACAGGAACCAAAGCTTGGAGTTCAATGGCAAGCCCTGAAGAAAACATTGATTGATTCAGCCAGAGAAGCATGTGGTGAGGTTGTTGATAGGATAGAAAAATCAGAACTCCATGGTGGACACAGGAAGTTAAATAGGCAGTGAAGGAAAAGAAGAAAGCATATAAAAAATTCCTGGCAAGTAAGTCAGCTTGTGCTCTTAGAGAATACAGAGACAAATGTAAGAAAGCTAAACACTGTGTAAAACTAGCTGAACAAAAGTCATGGGAAGTCTTTGGTAAGAACAAAGAAAGTAAATATCAAAAAGGTGTCAAGATATTCTGGATTTTGTTGAAGAAGCTCAGAAATGGAGGAAAGAGTGTTGTAAAAGGAATCAGAGATGATAAAGGTGACATGAAAACTGGAGAAATAGATATCCTTCAAGTATGGAGTAATTACTTCGAAAAATTGCTAAATGAAACAAGCAGTGATAGCAAATTGCGTAAAAAAAAAAAACACTCAACAGACATACAATCAGGAATACATATCCATATTTGAAGTAGAAAAAGCCATCAAAGGCTTGAAATGTGGAAAGGCAGCAGGAATAGATCATATTCAACCAGAAATGCTGAAGTATGGTGGTATAAAAGTCCTATAGTGGCTGCACTGCATAGTTCAGAAGGCCTGGACTGATGGACAAATTCCTGATGATTGGAGTAGAGCTCTCATAGTACCCATATATAAAAAGGGAAATAAAACTGATTGCGAGAATTACAGAGGTACATCCCTACTTAGTGTTCCTGGTAAGATTTATGGAAGTATACTTGAGAAACGGTTGAGAAAAATTGTGGAAGAAAAGTTTGGTGAAGAACAAGCTGGATTCAGGCCAAATAGAGGCTCTCAGGATCAGATTGATTTTCACTTTACAACAAATAGTTGAGAAATCATGGGAGTATAACAAAGATCTGTATTTAAGTTTTGTAGATCTGGAAAAAGCATATGACAAGGTGCCAAGAGAGAAACTATTCAAAATGCTGCAGTTGTATGGTGTCAGTGGGGCATTATATCACAGTACTTAGTCTTTATTTGAGTTGTAAGTCAGCAAACAAAGTTTGCGCCTGAAAATATCTTCAGGACTAAATATGAAGAGACCTCAATAAAGGTCGAAACTAGTCTGGGTAGATGGCCAATCCCTTTAATGCATAACAGTATACATATCCACATAGGAAATGTGTTTTGCATTATGGGAGATACTGGGTTAGAAGTGCCTGGTAGCTTGCTCCACCTTTGCCACGAGTTGCCTTGGTGTTGCACTACTTACTGGATAAGATAGTACAACACTATATTTAGTCCTGAAGATATTTTCAGGCGCAAACTTTGTTTGCTCTCACTGGGATAAAGGATTAAACTAAATCTATTATAGTCTAACCTAGTGATAAATAAATTTTCAACATCTTTCTCTAAATCCAGAGTAATTTTTAAAAAAGGTGATAAACCTTTTGGCAACTCCCATAGGCACAGATGACTTGCTACTGCTTCTGCCTGGTATCTCCAGCTCTGGGCCTGGCTCCCACTGAAGAGACCTCAATAAAGGTCAAAACTAGTCTGGGTAGATGGCCAATCCCTTTAATGCATAACAGTATACATATCCACATAGGAAATGTGTTTTGCATTATGGGAGATACTGGGTTAGAAGTGCCTGGTAGCTTGCTCCACCTTTGCCACGAGTTGCCTTGGTGTTGCACTACTTACTGGATAAGATAGTACAACACTATATTTAGTCCTGAAGATATTTTCAGGCGCAAACTTTGTTTGCTCTCACTGGGATAAAGGATTAAACTAAATCTATTATATGTAAGTCAGCAGTTAGAATTGAAGGAAGATGGTTTATACAGGAAGATACAGGAAGATGGTTTAATGTTAAATATGGTGCTAGACAAGGATGCACATTATCCCCTTTGGTATTCATTATTTATATGGATCACATTATGAAGGAAAGTGGTATTATATCTGATATCAAAATTGGGATCTGAAATTTAGGGATGATGCATGTTAATGTCAGTTCTTTGTTTTATGCAGATGATGTTATACTTCTAAATAAACCTATTACAAGTTTGCAAGATTCCCTGACTAAATTGGATAATTGTTGTAATAGATATGGTATGAAGGTCAGCAATAACATGACAAAGAGAATGAAAATAGGCATAAGCATTGAAAATATAACTGCATTGTGAATGGCAAACCTATAGAACAAGTAAAACATTTCAGCTACTTAGGTACGATTTGAATGAAGATGGTAAATTAAATATATGTAAATAGACAACAGAATCAACAAAGCTGGTATGGTAGGAAATCAACTGAATAACTTTATATGGAATATTATTATTGTTATTATTACCCCAAGACCTCATGGAGTCAAAAACTCATCTGGGAGGTCCTTTTATCACACACACACACACAGCTCATCATTCCATGTCTTAAACACACTCAAACTTCTTGCAGACACTACACTCTCAGGCAAGGCAATCCAATCATTTACAACTCTGCATGAAAAAAAAAACCCTGCTTCTCACCCCGACACTCACACCCTCTTTATACAGTTTCCAGGGATGACCTCTGGTTCTCCCCCGATCTCCCACTTTTTTCTGTAGAACTTCTCCAGCATTGATCCTATAACAACCTCTTACTAACTTGTAGTTCTCTATCATATCTCCTCTCTTCCTCCTGTCCACCAGACTTTGAAAATTACATCTTCTCAATCTTTCCTCATACACGACATTCCAGAGGTTAGAAACTACCTTAGTCAGTTGCCTTTGGACCCTTTCCAACATCTCTTCATCTTTCTGGAAACCAGGTGGCCAAATCTGGGCACAATAGTCCATATGTAGCCTAATCAAAACCTTATACAATGAAACAAGAATCTCCATACTTCTACAAGTCAGTGTCCTCCGCATCATTCCCAGGCAATGATGCGGAGGACACTGAAGTCTTTGTGTTGTCTTCACAATTTTGGCAATGTGTCACTTAATTTCAGATCCTTGTCCACTATCACCCCAAGGTCTCTTATTTCCTCTGCCTCTGACAATATATCCCCACCAAGAATAAATTCTGCATCCCATCTTTGTTTTCCAAATTTTATAACCTTACATTTTGCAACATTGAACTCGCATCCCCATTTCCGTGCCCAATCACTCAATATATTCAAGTCTTCTTGTAAAGCCACATCATTATCCCTACTTTTCATGGTTCATCCCAACTTTGCATCATCCTGAAACAACTGAATATCCCCATCCAAATCTTCACCAATATCATTAATATACAAGTTAAACAGCAATGGCCCTAAAACAGACCCTGAGGCACTCCACTAGTGACTTTCTTTTTCCTGGATATTGTTCTCCCATACACATCTTGTTGATACCTATCAGATAACCAGTCTCCAATCCAATGCACTAATCTAACATCCAACCCCATCTGCTCTAGTTGGACTGTCAACTTATGATGAGGTAATCTATCAAAAGCCTTTGTGAAATCCAAGTATATTACTGTGTATCCAAGGAAGCAGTCACTTTATTGTAATAAGCAAGTAGATTACTAAAACATGACCTTCCTTTAGCGAATCCATGTTGTCCATCAAAGATAATAACATTGTTTTCAACCCAATTCTGGATCCTAGTTCTCACCAGCTTCTTGAACAACGTAATCACAACACCTGACACACAGATAGGCCTATAGTTTGATGCTTGAGTTTGATCATCTCCTTTATGAAGTGGCAAAATCTTGCCCTCCTTCCACTCCTTAGGAACTTATTATTATTAATATTATTATTATTATCCCAGGCAACTCCAAGGAGTCGACAGACTCATCGAGGGAGGCCCTAACATCATGTGAAGAACAACTATTCGACATTCACACAGTATCTATCATACCTTGCCTTGAACTCATTCTCAGTTGTAGCACCCACAACAGACTCTGGCAGCATATTCCACTCATTCACCACTCTCCAAGTAAAAAACCTAGCTCTAACACCCTTGTTAACCACATTCTTACCCAGCTTCCATGCATGGCCCCCAGTCCTCCCCCCATCAGTCCTATTTTCAAAAATATATTCTTGATTAATCTTATAGAAACCCTTCAGTAATTTGAATGTCTCAATCATATCACCCCTTTTCCGCCTATCGACCAGTTTTTGCAACCCACAAATCTTCAACCTATTCTCATAAGGTTCATTCCACAAACCTGCTATCATCTTGGTCACTCGTCTCTGGATCCTCTCCACTTCCTCCCCATCATGAAGAAACCCTGGGACCCATAACTGGGCACAATAGTCCAGATGGGGTCATATCAAGGCTCGATACAGAGGAACAATAACTTGTTTGTCTCTGCATGTTAAAGTATTTTTCAGAAGCCATGTGATTTGATGAGCTGATTTAGCCACATTTGCAATGTGCCCCTTAAACTTCAATTCCCTATCCACCAACACTCCCAAATCCCTGGCGTCATCAATCTCCTGGAGTACGGTTCCACCAATGCGATATACTGCTGCTATTCTTTTAACCCCAAAATGCATAACCTTACAATTTGCCACATTAAATTGACATCCATTTTTCCTAGCCCAGTCCTCCAAACTATCCAAATCATCCTGCAAAATTTTGACATCTGTGCACTCACAATTGCTCTACCCAAATTTGCATCATCAGCAAACAAGTGAACACTTCCTCTCAGATCCTTTCCTATATCATTGATGAACAAATTGAAAAGTAGTGGTCCAAGAATAGAGCCCTGCGGCACACCACTAGTCACAAGCCGTCTTTTAGACTCAACTCCTGAATAAACCAATCTCTGGTATCTCTCCATCAACCACCCTCTTATCCATCTCACCAACCCTATATCCATCCCCATCTGCTCCAGTTTACTGATTAGGGTTCCATGTGGTATGCTGTCAAAGGCCTTGGCAAGGTCCAGTAGAATCACTGTAAACCCATTACCCTTATCAAGTTCAGCCGTCACTGTGTTATAAAACGTGAGCAAGTTACTGAGGCATGATCTACCCTTCACAAAACCATGTTGTCCCCCCCCCATACAATATTCCATTTTCATCTATCCAATCCTGTATTCTTTTCTTGACTAATTTCTCTTAGACCTTGACAGTGATTCCTGATATGCTAATCGGTCGGTAATTTACAACAGCAGTCTTGGAACCACCTTTATGCAGTGGAACTATTTTCCCCTCCTTCCACCCGCTCGGGACTAACCCAGACCCGAGACTCAAATTAAACAAAATGGTCAAGGGTACTGACAATTCTTTAGCTGCTTCTCGTACTATACGAGCTGGTATACCATCCAATCCCACAGATGTATTGACATTGAGGTTATGCAATAGACTACTCACCTCCACTTCATTCACCACAATTCCCGTATAATCTACTGGTTTATTCGTTTCTGCAATGTCACTACCTTGATGATATACTTTTGCAAAGTGCTCACTCAGTAACTCAACTATCTCAACTGATTCAGTTACCTCCCTACCATCGACATTCTTTAAAATCAATCTGCCATGTACATTTTTCCTTTTACTTGCTACATATCTAAAAAACTGTTTAGGATTCTCTTTAGCCTGCATGGCCAATGTTCTTTCGTAATCCTTTTTTGCTTTTCTTACAACACTCGTTACCCTTCTGGCCTGCGCTTTATACCGTTCATGTGCCTGCCGGTCATCTTTCTCCTTAAATTCCCTCTATAGTTGTTTCTTTTTTTGCAGCTCAAGCTTAATGGTGTTATTCATGCATTTAACCCCTACTTGATTTATTATTCGGCCTCTTGGTATACAGTCAGCCATTGCTTCATGCAAACACTTCTTAATTGCCTCCCATGCACTGTCAACTTCTAGTCCTTGCAGTTGTACATGCCATGGCACTTAACAAATCAAACTACTAAGCTTGTCATACTTTCCAGCCTGATAATTCCACATGCACCCTGTCTTAATTGTAAATTCCACATGCACCCTGTCTTAATTATAAATTCCACACCTTTAGCCACTTCAGTCAAGTCAAGACCCTATGATCACACTCACCAATTGGTGGCAATGTTGTCATATTTGTTACAGTCGAATCCTCAGATGTAATTACTAGGTCAAGCACTCTCTGACCCCTAGTATTTTCCATTACATGCTGTTGCAGATAGTTATCCCTTAATAACCGCATAAAATCTAATTCCTTCCTCCCGTGTGTCCTCTCCTCACTCCAATCAATGCAACCATAGTTGAAATCACCCATAATAATTATCCTCCTTCCACTCATTTCTTCTATTTGCTTGTGCATACTGTCTCCACCATCTTTTCCATCACCTGGTCTATAGCAGCATCCAATTGTATATTTTGTTCTGCTAGCCACAATCTCACACCAAATGGCCTCATATGTGCTCTTTTCTCTATCCTGCAATTCAACTTCTATTCTTCTTGGCTGCAGCTCGTCAGCTATCATCAACAATACTCCTCCCCCATTTTATTCTCCCTGTCATTCCTGAACACACTATACCCATCACATTCAATCCCACTAGCTATATCATCTACAGTCAGCCATGATTCACTAATGCCAATAACCTGTGGTCTGGAAGTGCCAACCATGGCCAAAAACTCTTCCTTCTTGTTCCTAGCATTAGTGTACATGAATTTAAGACCCCCATTAGTCCCATCCCTACCTTGATGCCTTATATTAATTATCCCATTCTGATTTGTTGTCCTTATTTGCTCGGGCATATTATACTCATTCATACATTCAACTGTCTCCCTAAAGTCTGTATAAATATAACCCCCCACCCCTTAATAACTCTAGTTTCCCTGATTTTGCACATCCACTTCCACTACATTCGACAACACTTTTTCAAGTCTCCTTACACTGTATCCATTCAAATGCAAGCCATCCATCTTATATAGATCCTTTTGCCCATCGAACTCACTCCATACGTCCACAAATTCCACACCACTCGTCATACATAACCCACGCATAAAGTCATTTGCAATTTTGGCCCTCCTCTTAAACACTTCACTGTCATACCGCAGCAAAAGACTAATCATCCTAACTCTCTCACTCTTTTCTTTTGCTACCTCAAACAATTCATTCAGGTCTTCTATCATTTCCATTTTATCTCCTTTCAAATCATTCGTACCTACCACAACAATCATTTCTTTCACCTTTTCCTTTTGCTCTCTAATAGACTCAAATACATCCTTAACACCAGGTTGGTACGATTATTTTGTCAAATTCTCTACTAACACACCTCGTACTAACGACTCTCCATACAGCACTCTCTCCTTCATTTTGTTTACGTTCACACTTATACGCTTATTTTTCCTATTATACTTTTTATTATTGGCTGGTACACTCCGTCGATTTTTGTTCATAAGCTCTAGCTGCCGCTTTGCCCTTTGTACCGCTCCTCTCAACAACGCGATCTCGCTCATTGCATCTATTTTATCTTTTTTATTCTCTGTAAAACCATTAATTTGGTCTGAATTAATACCATCATTCACACTTTCTACATTCATGCCCTCACAGTTCTCTGGTACAACCTCGCCATTTCTTGTCATATCACTATTTTCTTCATTCTGAAGTTTGACAAAAATATCATACTCACGACCTGAAATACATTTTAATTCCTCATTCTCCTTACATTTTCTACACACATTCAGTCCTTTATTATCATCCAACCATACTCCGACCGCACTCTGCAAAGCATACATTTCGCAGATAGTACACTGAATCATCTCCTTTATATTACCGTTATTGAATAAAGATGGCGAACCATCATTACTGGCCGCCATTTTCCTTTGTATGGGAGCCATACTTACTTCTAACGTATTTTATCAAATTTTAAAATGAAACACCAAAAACACACAAACAGACACACTAAGATATGCAAGGCAAACAAAACTACGTAATATTCAAGTAAATTTATCAACGATCACTTAAAATAACACTTATCTTAACAGGAGCTCTCACAAATACAAACAAATAAGAATCCCTCTAGCGGCAAACTTGACCGAGTGCTAGACTCGTATTAAAAAAATATGTCAAGGCAGATGTCAACTCCCCACCACATTACTTCAAAATACGTGGTGATATATTATCAAGTCCCACAGCCTTATTAACATCTAGTTTGCTCAACTCCCCAAACATGTCTTGCTCACTTACAGTCAGTCTCTCCTCCCCATCATCAACTGCTCTCATTCTCTCCATGAAGTCACATTCACAAGATTGAAAGACCTTTATGAACTGCTCATTTAGTATCTCCACCACACATTCCGCAACAGCTGTCTTTATGCCATTTTCTCCAATCAATGTCATCCTTCCATAATCATTCTTTCTTTTGCTGGCTACATATCAAAAGAACTCCTTTGGATTCTTTTTGGATTCATTAGCTGACTGCTGTTCATACCTCACTTTAGCTACCCTCACCAACCAAGTCACCCACTTTGCCTGGTCTTTGTAAACCTCGTGGAATTGGTTATTTCCACTTCTCTTATGCTGTCTCCAGATGGATGAACAAATCTCTTTGTTCATCCATCTCACATCTACCTTATTTAACCTTCTCACCCTTGGAATACATTTAGACATTGCATCCACTAGATAGTTTTTGAAAATCCCCCAAGCTGCATTGATCTATTTTCCAGCTAACTCCTTATTCCATGCTACACCCACAAGCTGTCTCCTGAGTTCTTCATAATCCGCCCCCCCCCCCCCTTGTAGTTCCACATATACCCTTTTCTCACAGAGGTCTTCACACTGCTGGCAATCACCCAGGTAATCACCTCATGGTCACTCTCACCAATTGGTGGATGATTTGACACCTCATTTATAATTGCATCCTCTGATGATATGACCTAATCCAAGACCCTCGATCCTCACGTGCCCTCTGTTACATACTGTCTGAGGTAGTTATCCCTGAAAAACTCAAGAAACTCATTTTCTTTACTTCCAGTTGCTATCTCATTATTCCAGTCTATATTGCCATAATTAAAATTGCCCATAATGATCACTCTTTTCTTATTTGCTTGGCTAATTTGATCATACATATCATTATCACCACCATCCACATTACCTGGTCTATAACAACATCCCACCAAGTATTTGATTCCATTCACTTCTATCTCACACCATACTGCCTCAAAACCATTAGCACTATTTCCCTCTTGCTTCTCTAATTTGTATGGACATAACTCTTTCTGTATCAACAGTAGCACTCCCCCTTCCCTTTTTATCCCTTCTGTCCTCACGAAACACATCATTCCTTTCATCTCTATTCCTGTCAGGATGTCGTTCTCTTCCAACATTGTCTCACTTATTCTAACAATCTTTGGGTGAACAGACGCACTTAGTGGAACTGTTTCATCTGCCTTGTTTCTTATACTTCTAGCATTTGTATACAAACACAACAGCTCATATCAGCTAGTTCCACTGATACCACTCCTTCGATGTGATCTCTCCATGCTCGACTGGGACTATATCCCTTTCTGCTTATTCATTTTTGAACACTCTTCAATTCCAACTGTTTCCTCTTGATCCCAGGTCATCCCATTCCTTTCCTATCTACGCATGCTCTCACATTCTCTTGGTGCATCCACCTTTCTCATCCCCTGTTCACCCTGAGCCTCCCCGTTTCCCTGTGTCCATCTTGCACACCCATTCTCTCATTTTCTATACTCATGCCACTCACTTTGCCATTCATAACCACCTCTTCAATCCCTCCTGTCTTACTCTCCTGCTCTTCCACATCACTTCCCACTTTCTAATTCATTCTCTCTACTTACTTCTCTACCTTCCAGCAGCAGCAGTCTCTCTAAGCAACTCGCACCATAACCACTCAAATGCAGTCCATCGTTCCCATACAGTTCACTTCCTCCTTCAAACTCATTCCACACATTAACAAACTGTACTCCCCCCTCTCCTCACACATTTCAGCCAACATATAATTTTTAATCCTTGCTCTCCTCCTCATCTCACCACAGTCATACCTAGACAACATGCTTACTATCCTTCCTGTTACACTATTCTCTTTTATCCATCTAAGCAGCCTCCTGATATCCATTCTGACGTGCTCTTTATCTTCTGTCAAATCATTCGTACCTCTTAAAACCATTAACTCCTTTGCTCGCTCTCACCTCATATCCAATGCTTCAATCACTACTGATTTTACCGCCTGGAAAACATACCTTGTGCATCCTATCATCTAGCACACCTTTAATAATGGAGTCGCCATACAACGCCACTCGCTTGTCTTTCATTAACTCTTTCGTGCCATCATGATCTGTTTTAATTGTTTTTACTCGAATTTTCTTAATTTCATTCCACATCCATTTCATCTCTTGCCTCATCCAATCCATTTCAACTTCCAAATCTCCCATCATATTCTCTGTATCATTCAATCTTTCTAATTTTCTAACTCTCGACCCTCTCTACTCGTTTTCAGTTTCCATACTTTCAGTCCATGCATCCAACTTTCGCTATCATTCATTCTTTCGATTTTTCATCATCATCATCAAATTCCTGCTATGTACCATCAAGGGGTGTACAGGATATGATAGTACTACATGAAAAAAAATTACATCATTATTAATTTCCTATCTACAATTTTCCTCCAAATCAGTCTGTTACTTGTCAAGACTCCAACATTATCAGATCTTATATTTCTATCGTCTAAGGCACTTTGTACTGTATCAATCCACCTGTATCTTGGTCTTCCTCTGGGTCGTTTTGCTGCCAACTTGGCAGAGAACACTTGTTTTGCTAATCTTTCCTCGCCCATTCTGTTTAAGTGACCATACCACCTGAGATTAGCTCTGCTAACGCATTCCTGGATGCTGACAATGTCAAGTTCTTTCCTAATATCCTCGTTTTTAATATGATTTCCACTTTCAAATCTTGCATCATGCTATTTCCGGTTTCATTCGTTCTCTCAATTTCATTTCCTTCCGCTACTCTCGCCTCACTTTTGTCCTTTTTACCATCCATTACAGTTTTCAAATGACTCGTTTTCTTTTTTACTGATTTTTTAACATTTTTTTGCCTCTCTTTCACACCATCCTTCTCTTTTGAACGTGCACTCATTTTTCCCGCAATTTTCACTACTAACACTTTCTGTCATCAATTTCATATTAACATTCATCAACTCCTCGTTCAGGTCACACTTCGCATACACCCTCCTTCCATTCCCGCTAAACATCCACAAATCATTTATGTAATCGAAAGAATACATATAGCACACCTCACACTTAACGAAACGACTGAAGTCTAAGTTAAAGTCATAGAATGACAAAGCCGCCACCATGTTTCCTCTGCCGGTTACTACTTTAACACGTTGACTGCCGTAATGTTAAAAAATTTTTTGATCCCCAGGCCAACTTCTTTTTGTTTTACAATTTGCTTAAAGTAACATAAAATAATCATATTTTATGATTTTTTATTTATTTCATGCAGCTAAATAGATTTTTTAAGTGCGAATCACGTGTGCACCGCGCGGCCTGAGAAGAATTTTTTTACTGCTGGGCCGAGCGGTGCACACGTGATTCGCACTTCACACAAGGTCAAACTTGGATATATATGACGCTTACGAACAGTTATATGTGTTGAGTGTTTTATCCGGTGGAATAAATTTGTTATAGTGATAAATATTGTTATAAATTGCCCTAATATGGGAGACTACGAAAAAGAGCAACGTCATTTAGAAGCCTTGATAAATGAAGTTCTATCTGATGACGAACCATATGAATATTCTACGGAAAGTTACTACGGAAGTGATCTTAGTTCTGTGTCTTCAGATTCTGATTCTCTCATTGCTAGGAAGAGAATAAAAGTATCTACAACTGGTAATACCGAAGTTTTCGCTCCTAGTACATCTCAGTTTACTGCTGCTCATTCTGTAGACCAAACAATTGATGATGTTATAAGAAATTCCTCAGATGAAATACTTGGAAATGTGAATTCAACCGACCTACAATGGAATGAAATTACAGGTGATAAACTAAAACATTTTCAGTTTGTGGATAATAATTTTGGAATAAAACAAAATGTTATTGAAGAAATGCATGATAAACAGCCTGTAGACTTCTTTTTTATGTTTGTTGATGAAGGACTGCTGGACCTAATGGTGCAAGAAACTAACAGATACGCTCTTCAAAAACTCAGTAAGAGAAGTTTACCAAAAGCAAGGATAAGAAAGTGGAAAAACACAAATCCCAATGAAATGAAGATATTTTTGGGTCTGCAAATTTGGTTCGGTTTAGTGCAGATGCCAAAATTAGAGTGTTATTGGTCGAATAACATCCTCTATTCTACAGAAATCAAACAAGTTATGTCAAGGAATCGGTTCGATCTTCTTCTCAGTAACTGGCACTTCACAGACAACGAGGGTGGAAATACTTCTGAAAGACTTTATAAAATTACACCTCTCATAAATCATATAAGAAAAAATTTCCAGAAAATAATGACGCCTTCGAGTAATATTTGCGTTGATGAAACTTTAGTTCCTTTCCGAGGTCGTATTGCCTTTCGACAGTACATCAAGAATAAACGACACAAATTTGGCATAAAACTATTCAAATTGTGTATTGAAGATGGATATACATATGATTTCAAGATATACTGCGGTGCAGAAAAGACCAATGCTACTAATAGTGTTCCAACTTCAATTGTTATGGGACTTTGTGAGAATCTTCTTGACCATGGACGCACAATATTTGTAGATAATTATTATACCAGTATTGAATTAGCGCACAAACTTTTGAATAGACAAACACACCTTGTAGGCACTTTGAGAAAAAATCGAAAGGGAATTCCACAGGATGTTACCCAGAAGAAATTGAAAAAGGGTGAAATAATTGGTAAAGAAAGTGACACAGGGGTGGTGGTAATAAAATGGTGCGATAAACGTGAAGTGCTTATGTTATCAACAAAACACACAAACAAAATGAAATCCCTTACAGCAAGAAATGGTAATGAAGTGCAAAAGCCGGAAGCTATTATGGACTATAACAAAAGCAAAAGTTTTATTGATCTATCTGATCAGATAAAAGCCTATGCTTCTTGTCTTCGAAGAAGTGTGAAATGGTATCGAAAACTCGCAGTTGAAATTCTTTTAGGTTCTGCTGTGGTGAACGCTTTTATAGTATATAAGCGAGTTACTGATAAAAACATTAGCATCACAGAATTTAGAGAAAAAATCGCAAAAGAGTTATTAGGAATTACACCAAAGGAAAATAATGTCGCTTCGACTTCAGACAAGGAAAAACATATTTTAGAAGAGGTTGGTACCAGTAATAGGAGAAGATGTACATCTTGCTACAAAAAGTTAACCGAAGAACATAATAGAAAATATGCAACATCTAAGGCGACACAAACACGGTGGAAATGTGTTCAGTGCAAAAAATTTTACTGTATTCGTTGTTTTACTATTGTGCATAACTGTAGTTTGTAATTGTTAATAATAATTTCACCTAATTATTTTTTTCATATCAATTTGTCTATTATTTGACATTTTTTTGTTTATTAGTTTTTCAATTGTTTAGAAGAAAAATTTATGATTTGTAACATTTCTAATGACATATATTATAAATAAATATTTAGCACCATTGTTATTGTTTTATTCAACATTAGAAATTGGTCTAAATCAGGTAAAAATAAAACCCCTATAATAGGTCGTGTAGTTGAAATTCTACTGTGCTAACCATATAAACCTGTTTACCAGGCCCCACATTTCCATTACCCATAAGCATTTCATTTAGATACGAATCACGGGTGAACTACACTGCCTGAAAGAAAAATCTTTATGCGAATCAAATATGATTCACGCAACGCATTGAACAAATGTAGTGTGAATCGTATTTGATTCATACGGCGGTCAACGTGTTAAGGTCTAACAATAACGAATTCGTAATTAAGTTGAGGCAAAATATCCCACACACTAATAATACTAATAGTAGCGCACAACTTTTATAGCAGCTCTTATTCAAACAAATACTCATATACAATTAATTATTTGAAGAATAACTTATCTGAATCCAGAGCTCTTCTTACACACATCCAAGCTCACGAGCGCTCTCTCTAATAATAAGAGAGAAATTAGTCAAAAAACTAAATTAGCTGTATATAAGATAGTGTTCAAACCAGTTTTAACTTATGGATGTGAGAGCTGGGTTCTCATATCTCTGGTCTCTAGTCAAGTAAAACACTTAACTAGAGACCAGAGGTATGAGAGTCATGATAAAGATTAGGGGCATGAATAGATGGCATCAATGGCAATATCATAATAAAAACGAGGATTTTAGGAAAGAGCTTGACATTGTCAGCATCCAGAAATGTGTTAGCAGAGCTAATCTCAGGTGGTTTATTCTGTTTAATCACTTTAACAGAATGAGAGAGGAAAGATTAGCAAAATGTTCTCTGCCAGGTTGACAGGAAAAAGTCCAAGAGGAAGACCAAGATATAGATGGATTGATACAGTAAAGAAGTACCTTAGAAGATAGAAATATAAGATCTGACAATTTGGTAGGAGCGAATATTGTATTAATAAAAAAAAATTCTATTTCAACCTTCTAAACAATCAGATGAATAAGAAAACCAAGACTTTAACAGAACAATGATTCTCCCACGTATACAGTCACAGTTAAAATAGCAAGGTTACTTTGCCAACAAAACTTAAAGATCACCTTCTACCCAATCAACAAAATCTCTAATCACCCAAAATCTCCACATTTTCCATTTAAAAAACCAGGTGTCTCCAAGATCAGTTGCAGTTGTGGTTTACACTACATAGGACAGGCAGGCAGGCAGACCTGCACGGGTATGCCTACAGCAGTTCATAGATGTTGAAAATGAAAGAAAACACAAATCAGGGGTTGGCAGCATATACATCCGAAACAAAAACATCAAGTAGCATGGCAACAAACAAAAGTGCTCCACATGGATTACCATTTTTTCTCAAGAGCATTTAGCTGAAAGATGAAGAATCAGCTGAAATGATGAAGCATTCTGTACATTTTGCTACTGCGACAAAGAAAGAAAGGATGATTTTAAATCAAGTTTAGTCTTCATTAATTCATCATGACATATTCATACCTGCTAGTAATATACAGCAACCCATGAACCAGCAGCCAGCATAATAGTGAATACATGCTTTATATTGTGTTATCATGTTCAAATATTTTCACTGGAGTTGTTATCTGTTATCACCTGTTTTCTAATTTTTTTTTTAGTTTATTCGTGTAATTATCCTGATGAAGAGAAACAAAAGAATTTCACAAAACTAGTCAAGAAAATAAAATAATAGTTTCTGTTTGATATCTTTTTGTAGATTAATATTGGATAATATATTTTTTGGGATACATAATTCTGCTCTGAAATTGATTTGCATATAGATCTATCGATAATTTTTCAAATTGAGAAGAAATCTTTAGCAACCAATCTAGATATAATCTCACTTAATTTTAATGTTTTACAAAAGTTTAAAATTGACTGATCAGCCTTGTTTCTTTGTTAGCTACTTAAAGGTTAGGTATTTTCCTCAGCACTTCTTTTAAAATGTGATTCATGTGTACATTCTAAAACCTTTAAATTAAAGATACCAAGAAATTATATTCTTGGTTTCATCCTTTATCTAAATGTAAGCAAAATGAAGTTGGCACATGAAGTAACTTCATGACTAGGCTACTTGTATATAGAGGCTAATGACTTTGCATCAGTTGCCTTATTATCCCATAATGCAAAGCACATATTCGTATGGACAATTATAAAGGCATCTTAATTATACTTTATAATTAAGATGCCTTTCTTGGCATCTTAATTATAAAGTATAATTAAGATGCCAAGAAAGATGCCTTGGTATCATTTCTGGATCTGGCTCCCACCAATGAGACCTCCATAAAGGTCAGATCCGGTCTGAGTAGTATAAAGTTATACTACTCAGTATAACTTTATACTTGCATAATGCAAGTATAAAGCTATGCATTATGGCCCTTCCCATAATGCATAGCTTTATACTTGCCTGTAAGGATATGTGCCTTGCATTATGCAAGGCACATATCCTTATAAAGAGAGTTTGTTGAATGGATTATGGAACAACAACAAGTGGATGCTTATTTTTCGAACAAAATCATCTTCAGCAATGAGGCTCATTTTCATCTTGATGGCTTCGTTAATCGACAAAATTGTCGCATTTGGGGTTCAGAAAATCCACGAGCGATTGTTGAGAAACAAATGCATCCACAACATGCCACTGTTTGGTGCGGATTTTGGGCTGGAGGCATCATCGGTCCATTCTTCTTCAAAAATGTGGCTGGTAAGGCAATAACAGTTAATGGTGCTCGCTATCGCGACATGATAATCCAGTTTTTTGTGCCTAAATTGCAAGATATGGATGTGGACGACATGTGGTTTCAAGAAGATGGTGCCACATGCCATACAACCCGAGAAACAATTCAATTACTGCATGAATCATTTCCTGGTCGTGTAATTTCCCGTTTTGGTGATCAGAATTGGCCGCCCAGATCATGTGACTTAACGGCGTTTGGACTTTTTTCTTTGGGGTTTTTTGAAGTCTAAGGTTTATGCCAACAAGCCCACGAGCACCCATGCCTTGAAGGAGGAAATCGAGCGCTGTATCAACGAAATTCAGCCACATTTATGCAAAATGGTCATGGAAAATTTCGACAAAAGAGTGCGTATGTGCCAGCAAAGCCGTGGAGGCCATTTATCCTATTCCATATGCTATTCCATGCATAACCCTATACTGTATACTTTATGAATCAATAAGAAATTACAATTTTTAATTAAAAACCTGTGTTTTCTATCAAAATTACTTGCGTGAATTTTGGGACACCCTTTATATATAAATCATACAGAATCACATAATAAGTTGATAGTCAAACTAGAGCGGATGGGATTGGATATTAGACTAATACATTGAATTGGAGATTATCTGTCTGATAGGTATCAGCAAGTTGTGTATGGGGAGTAATATCTCAGAAGAGGAAAGTCACTAGTAGTGTGCCTCAGAGGTTTGTTTTAGGGCTATTGCTGTTTAACCTGTATGTTAATGATATTAGATAAGATTTGAATGGGATATTCAGTTGTTTGCAGAGCTGGGAAGAACTATGAAAAATAGATCAGATGTTGTGGCTTTACTTGAATAAACTGAGTGAATGGGCACAAGAGTGAGGATGAAAGTTCAATATTGCAAACTCTAAGGTTTTAAAATTTGGTAAACAAAGATAGGACATGAAATTTACTCTTGGTGAGGATATATTGTTGGAGATGGAGAAAATCGGAGATCTTGGGGTACTGTTGGATAGGGATCTAAAATTTAGAGGACACATTGCCAAAATTGTGAGGAGAACTTAACGAATTCTAGCAGTGATGCAGAGGACACTGACTTGGAGAAGTAAGAAGATTCTAGTTCCATTGTATAAGGCCTTGTTTTCAAAAGGATGAGGAGATATTGGAAAGGGTCCAGAGGTTATTGAGTATGATAATTTCTAGTCTCTGGAATGTTGAGTATGAAGAAAGGTTGAGAAGATGCAAATTGCAGTCTAATAGATAGTAGAAAGAGGGATGATATTATAGACACATCTAAGTTGGTAAGGGTTTGTTATAGGATTAATGTTGAAGACGTTTTTCATAACATGGTGGACGATGTGGGGGAAGAACAGGAGGTCATCTCTGGAAGCTGTATAAGAAGGGTGTGAGCAAGGGAGTGAGAAGTAGGTTTTTTGCATGAAGAGTTGTGAATGATTGCAGTGCATTAGAGTGTGGTGTCTGCAGATAATTTGAAAGTATTTAAGGCATGGTATGATGAGCTGTATGTATGTATGACAGAGGGACATTCCACGACGAGTCTTTGACTCCATGTGAGTCTTGGGATAATAATTATTATTAACATATTTTTAATAATTGCAAGTCAATTTTCTTTTTATCCATATCATAGAAATGTTTTAATTGGTCATTTTTGCAGTCTTGTTATAAGAATTAATGCATTTTTAATAATTGCAAGTAAATCTTTTTCTGTATATAATAAATATTTTAATTTGTTGTTTTTGCATTGCAGTTATTCTTTGAGGATACAAACAGAAAAAAACATGAACAGTCTGAACATTGGGCATTCTTATCAGGGAAGTGCACCATCTGATTTAAACTTTCCATTTACTTCAGTTGAAAAAGCTGGGAATAATCTTTCTTTATTAAATAGTACTAACAATGATATTATGTTTGTCTCACTTGGAACAGAAGACTTTTATGATAATTCAAATGATAGAATAAGTAGTTCTCAACGGGATACAGGTGCCATCTTGATTGAAGATGATATATTTCCAGAAGATACTTTAGATCCTATTGAAATATTTAATTTGCTTGAAAGTGAAAACTTATATAGTAGTAATGAGGTACACGACAAATTTTGCAATAATGTTTTGGCTGTTGATGACTGTAATCTGGTTAATAGTGCAAGTGATTTAACAAGCTGCTTTATGACAGTAGATTCATCCATGGAATATGATTTATCACACTCTCAAGGAAAGGAAGTTTTATCAATCGAACATTTAAATAGTAACACTGGTGAGTTTGATTTTTCATTATTTCAGAATCATACATTACCTCAGGATGCACGATCCAGTCTTTCGACAAGTTGTCCACTGGGAATTGATAGCACTGTTGATCAGCAGTCCAAGGTATTACTATCAAATAGAACTTTACAGCAAAACTTACCTGACTGGCTACATATGATTTCTCCAAGTGCAAATGAAAGAGAAAGGTCTTCTGAATGTATTTTATCATCAAGCTGTCCTTTGCTAGGTGCAGATAGAATGCCAGATACTGTTGCTGATATCCAAGATTGGACTTCTAAGGTATTAACTGTAAAGCCACATAATAACTTTTCATCCTCCTCCTCAGGTGGTCTTGCAGATTGTATGAATATAGCTACTAGTCATTCACTTTCCAAATGTCATCCATTTAAAAAGCAAACTCTGCAATCTCCTTCTGATACATTTTTTTATTCATCTCATATCTCCACTTCAGAACCTTCAGCACATATGTCCCATTATTTGTCTTGCAAATTTCTGAGTGAGGACATGAAGCAGAATGTTACAAGACCGAGATATTCCAGTGTAAGATCTCTCTCTCACTTTTCTTGTTTATCATTATCAAATGATGATAATAGCCAACAGGAGGATTCTGATCATGATGAAGATGATGAAAATTATGAAAATAATTCTTCAGATGAAGGTAATTTTTTTAAACATTTTAAATAGTTTATGCATAGAAATCCATAGTATAGAGTTACTGTTATTTTAATACTAAAATTATCATATCATTACTGCATGGAATTGATGTCTTGTTGTGGAATTCATTTTATCTTTTCATAACTATATAGTTTTCCGAGGTGCATCCAGAAAATAAGGTCTGTTCAGAATTTATTGCCAAATAAAATATGGGAGAGGGGTTGCACATGCGTGGTAGCATAGAGTGAGTCATTAGCTAGCTGCTGATTGAAAAATCAGCATATTGAAAAATATCAATGTGAATATAGCAGTGGGCCTGGATGGTATATCAACTCGTGTGCTACGAGAATGTGCAAGTGAAGTGGCAGTGCCCCTGATGAAGTTGTTTAATCTAAGTTTTAGCTCTGGCAAGGTTCCAAGGGAGTGGAAAGAGGGTAAGAGAGTTCCATTGCATAAAGGCTTCAATACAGAAGTAGCAAATTACAGGTTAATTAGTATCTCTGGAGTAGTGGTTAAAGTATTGGAAAAGTAGGTTAAAAGTAAAATTCATAAATGGGTTGATAGGAATATGATACTTAATAGGGGACAACATGGCTTTATAGAAGGTAGGTCCTGCCTCGGTAATTTATTCACATTTTATAATATGGTGACAGCAGAATTGGATAAAGAAAATGGCTATACCATGATACTGCTGGCATTATTACAAATGACTTTGATAGAATACCACATGGAAAACTATTATGTCCATTATGTCTATTCCTATTTGTTGCAACTTGTGTAGCAAGTTGCAGCAAATCGGAATGGACATGAGGCTAGCGGCATGGATAGGTGGGTGGCTGATAGACAGACATCAGAGGGTGGTGTATGCTGGGGTAGAATCAAAGCGAGTGAGGATTGGTTGGTTAGTTATTTTTGATTTTTATGGTGCAAAGACATCAAAGGTCATACTTCACAAGGACACAGGTAATTTGGTAAATGGTTAGTAGCACAATCACAAACATCCATGCCCCTGGCAGGATTTGAACTTGCAGCCTCTTGGCTGGAGAGCAGATATGCTAACCACTCGGCCATCCAGTCCAACGTGAGTAAGGGTGACTTGTGGGAGTGTTCCATGGCTCTGTACTAGGACCACCACTATATACATTAATGATATAGCAGAAGATTTGAATGGGGCTATTCAGTTGTTTTCTGATGATACAAAAACTAGGGAGGACAATATCAGGTCTTTCAGAAAGTAATGTCATTTTTAGCATTAAGTTTTGAAAGGATACAAAAGATAAATCACTTGCTAATTTGATCAAGTATATATTCTCCATTTGAATCAGTAACACTCTTCGAACGTTGTGAAAGCTTCATAATGCCATTTCTATAGAATTCAGGAGGTTTGAAGGCAAAGAAGTTGCCTAGACTCAATTTCAATGCCTGTAATGTATCATATTGTTTTTGATTAAAAAAATAATTTAAAAAACAAATTTTTCATTGAAATATTGTGAACTTTGAAATAAGTGTTAATCTGAAGATGCAAAATCAGGAAAATAAGAGGATGTGGAATCTTTTCCCAGCCGAGTTCCTCAATCAGGGTACAGGTGATTCTTGCACTTTGAGGGCATGCATTATCATAGTGAAAAACAACACCCTTTCAATTGACTAGAGAACACCTCTTTTCTTCACTTTTTCATTCAATTGATCCAGTTGTTTGAAGTATACTTCAGCTGTGATTGTTCGGTTTTGTGGCAACAGTTCAAAGTCTATAATACCAGCTGCTTGACAAAACCTTCTGAGGGTGAAGGTCTTATTTTGGCTGAGGCCACATTTAGCCTGTTCCCCTGAATGAATCCACTGCCTTCAGTGCTTAACATTCTTGTAAAGTATCCACTTTTCATCACCGGTGACTACATGATTAAAAAATAGAGATTGAACCTCTCTAGAATGAAAAGCAGATGTTGACCCACTCTCTTTGATTGTTGTTCGTCATTTCATGAGGAACCCAATTGCTGAGCTTAGACACTATTCCAAGTTCTTGCAAATAGTGATGGGTGGTTGATGACAATGAATTAAGATCTTTTGCTAAATCATCAACAGCTGCATTGGCATTTCTTTCAGTAGTGGCTTCTAGAATAACATTATTGAGAGAGACAGGGCACCCAGAGTGAGGGCAGTATTTCAAGCTAAAGTTTCTTGGAAGTTTTTTTCACTTGGTTAGACTATAATAAATTTAGTTTAATCAAAACTGGTCTGGGTAGTGGCCCTTCCCTTAATGCATAGTATTATACATGTCAGCAAGGAGATGTGCTTTGCATTATGGGAGATACTAAGACAAGTAGTGATGAGAGCTTGGTCATGAGTTGCCTCAGTTCTGAAGATACTTCGGGCACAAACTTTGTTTGCTTACACTAAAGGATTAAACTAAATTTATTATAGTCTAACCAAGTGAAAAAAAAAAACTTCCAACATCTTTCTCTAAATCCAGAGTAATTTAATAATAAGGTGAGACACCTTTTGGTAACTCGTATAGGTAAATATGACCTCTCCATTGCTTCCACCTTAGTATCACCACCTCTGGGTCTAGCTCCCACTAACGAGACCTCAATAAAGGTCGAAACCGGTTGGAAGCTTGGGTGATGAACGGCAGTGCTGTAGCCCATGAAGTTAACTGAGGCACGGCTGTTACCCCTCAGATGACATATGAGCAAATGAGCAGCTCTGCTCGGTGGTTAGGTGAGCCTGCCACGGGGTAGAGCCAACTCTGAGTTCTTCTCAGTGGCAGGATGAGCCTGTTACTAGGGGAACAATGCTGAGTTTTTGGAGTTTGACCTGTACTTGAACATTCAATAAAGGTCAAAACCGGTCTGGGTAGTGGCCCTTCCCTTAATGCATAGCATTATACATGTCCACAAGGAGATGTGCTTTGCATTATGGGAGATACCAAGACAAGTAGTGATGAGAGCTTGGTCCACCTTTACCAATAGCTGCGTCAGTCCTGAAGATACTTCAGGCTCAAACTTCATTTGCTTTCACTTGGATAAAGGATTAAACTAAATTTATTATAGTCTAACCAAGGGGAAAAACTTCCAACATCTTTCTCTAAATCCAGAGTAATTTAATAATAAGGTGAGACACCTTTTGGCAACTGGTCTTCTTCTTCTTCCTAACATGGAATATAGGCCATGTGGCCTGTTCCGGTCTCATGCCATCTCTTTCTTGGTCTTCCGATTCTTCTTTTTCCACTTATTTTGTATCTATATAATATTTTTGGTAGTCTGCTGTTGTCCATTCAATTTAAATGATCTAGCCATTTTTGTTTATACTGTCTTATGTAGTAATTAATTGGTTTGATTTTTAGGGATTGTAAGATTTCTTCATTTGTTTTGTGGTCCCACTTGGTCTATCCAGCTGTTTTTCTGAGGAACTTCATTTCTGCTGTTTGAATTCGTTTTTCATCTTTCCTTTTCATGGTCCATGTTTCGCTTCCGTATAGTAGAGTTGGTTTTGACAAGACATTATATAGTCTGATTCTAGTGTGTTTTTTTACCAGGGATGGCTTAAATATACTATTTATTATGCCATTTACTTTGACAAAGTTTGATATTTTAGTGTCTATGTCTTTTTCTTCTTCGTATGATAGATCACATCCCAAGTATCTGAAAGTGTTTACTTGTTCTAGTATTTTATTATCTATCACTATTTTACTTCTTATTGGGTTTTCTCCTTTGAATGCCATTATTTTTGTTTTTTCTTTGGATATTGTCATATTATATTGCTTTGAGATATCATTTAATGATTTTAATGATCTTTGTAAGTCATCTTCTGATGTAGCTAATACTATTTGATCATCTGCAAATAGTAGTGTATCTATCTTCATTTGCGGGGTCATTTGTATACCAAATGGGTTATGCTGTTTCCAGATTGTTAATATTTCATTTATATATATATTGAAAAGCAGAGGTGAGAGGGTACATCCTTGTCGTACTCCTCTTGATATATCTTTCCATTCTGAGGTGTGTTCTAATTTAACTGCTATTTTATTTCCTGTATATATTTCTTGAATAGATTGTAAAAGTTGGTTTGGTATGTTTAAATAAGTTAATATTTTAAACAATTTTTGTCGACTAATTTTGTCAAAAGCTTTTTCATAATCTAATTTCATTATGAAACAGTTTTTCATAATGCCACATGTGTTTCTTTTTGAAATTCTCTTCTCTTTTCTATTAATAATTTTAAAGTAAAAATAGGATCTATGCAGGATCGGCCTTTTCGGAAGCCATTTTGTTCTTCTAGTAATTTGTTTTCTACAATGCTGCTTAGTTTCTCTTTTAATATTCCTGCATATATTTTATATCCTGTATTCAGCAGGCTAATTCCCCTATAATTATTGCAATTGTCTTTATTTCCTTTTTTATAGATTGGGATGACCAGTGCTTTTTTTCCAAAAGTTAGGGGTTTTTCCGGACATCCAAACCACATTAAAAAATTTCAAAAGTCTTTCATTAAATTTTTCACCTGCATTTTTGTATAGTTCTATATTTATATTGTCTTCTCCTGGCGTTTTCCTATTTTTCATCTTCTTTATTATATTTTTCAGTTCTAACATTGTGATATTTTCTATTAGGTCATTCTTTGTCTTATAAAATTTTAATTCATTGTTCTCATCTGTCCAGAGATTTTGGAAATAGGTCACCCATTTTTCTAAATCTATTGTTTGTATTTTTATCTTTTCTTTTATTTCTTTATTCATGTATTTTATTACTTTATAGGTTTTGGGTTGTGGCTTAAATAAATCCTTTTCTAGTTCTGTTACGAAATTGCTCCATCTTTCTCTATGTTTTTTCCTTACTTCTCGTTTTTGCAATTGCACTATTTCTTTTATACTCTATTTCTGCTTCTATTGTTCTGGAATTTAGCCATTTCTGGTAACTGTCCTTTTTGGTTTTTATTATATTTTCTATTTCTTTGTTCCAGTCTCGTAGTCCTCTTTTTCTAATCCATTTGTGCTTTATTCCTAAGGTTTCTGTTGCTGCTTTTGTGAGAATTTGTTTCAAATTTTCCCATTCATCTTCTATGTCACTTTATTCATGTTTCGTTTCTGTTTTTAAGTTTGTGCATTTTTGATATTGTAGTCTAACTTGAGGATCCTGTAATGAAGAAATTTTGTAGCTTGGCTGGTAAGAATTTTCAATTCTATGTGTTTTTAGCCACTTTGGTTTAAAACAAATTTTTGCTGATACCATATAATGATCAGAG
Source organism: Typopeltis vanoorti (assembly GCF_054136105.1). Classification (NCBI taxonomy): domain Eukaryota; kingdom Metazoa; phylum Arthropoda; class Arachnida; order Uropygi; family Thelyphonidae; genus Typopeltis; species Typopeltis vanoorti. The sequence continues at coordinate 18,177,374 of NC_143557.1, read as the reverse complement.
TTTAATTCAAAGCCTCGATATGCTCTTACGTCTAAAATTAACTCCGCTAATTTAAAATTTGTGATAACGTAGTCAATTACTGATTTGTATCCTCTCGCTGACCAAGTATATTTATGTATTTCCTTGTGTTTAAACATTGAATTCATTATTCTCATATTATTATAAATGACAAAATCGTGCAATCTGCGACCATTTTGATTACATGTATCTTCACCAAATTTACCTATGTTTGTTTTGTATTTTTTGTTTCCTATTCTGGCATTTAAATCTCCTGCTAGCAGTAAATAGTCAGTTTTGTTTGTTTTATCTATGGCATTCTGTAATTCTTTATAAAATATATTACTGTCTTCTTCTTTTCCCTCTTCTGGTGCATATGCACCAATTATTGTTATGTGGCCTCTTAATGTCTTGAGTCTAATTTCTATTAGTCTTTCATTCAAATAGTTGTAATATACAATATCGTTCTTTAGGGATTTTTGTACCATAATCATTATACCTGCTTTTGCTCTTTCTTCTCTTTTTACCCCACTGTAGATTTGTATATAGTTGTTTGTTTTTTTTGTACCTTTTTGTTTTTTCTTTGTTTCTGTTACTATACATATCTTTATGTTAGCTTGGTTTAGTTGTTTATCAAGTTCTTCTTCTTTGTGTGCAATGCTTCTCACATTCCATGTTGCAATCTTCATTATGTGTTCCTTTTTCCAATTTCGTTTACCGTTTTCTGGGTTGTGGTCTTTTCCCTGACAGTCCGTCCGGCTTCTCTTTGCATGAAACTTGAAAGTATTTTGAATTTCCCCAGGGCAGGTTACTAACCTGTCGCTGGGTAAGTCCAGTGGTAGGGCTGCTACCTAACGCCTCTGGACAGGCGGATCTAACAGCATTTACCCTGTTAGGGTGTTAAGGTTATACCGTAATTTAATAATAAGGTGAGACACCTTTTGGCAACTGGTATAGGTAAATATGACCTCTCCATTGCTAACACCTTACTATCACCACCTCTGTGTCTGGCTCCCACTGACAAGACCTCAATAAAGGTTGAAACCGGTCTGGGTAGTGGCTCCTTCCCTTAATGCATAGCATTATACATGTCTGCAAGGAGATGTGCTTTGCGTTATGGGAGATACTAAGACAAGTAGTGATGAGAGCTTGGTCCACATGTACCATGAGTTGCCTCAGTCCTGAAGATACTTCAGGTGCAAACTTTGTTTGCTTATACTTGGATAAAGGATTAAACTAAATTTATTATAAGCTAAAGTTCCCTTATCAAAATTTTTGGAACTATAGCTGGCACTTTCACACACACAGAACATTATCGCCATACACTTCATGCACATTTTTTACAGTGTTAGGAGCATTGTTGCCTTTTTTGAACTCATATAAAGCATGATGTGCCTAATGCGCTCTTCATTGACCTCCATGGTAATAAATGATTATATAAACAACTTGTGTATGATGTTACCTGATACAACATGTAATGGAATATACTAGGGGTTTGAGAATGTTCAATCTAGTAATTGCATCTGAGAATTTGTCTGTAATGAATATGATGACATTGCCACCAATTAGTAAGAGTGATCATATGGTCTTGACCTTGGTGGTGGCTAAACATGTTGAATTTTCAGTTAAGATGGGGTATATCTGGAATTACAGGACTGGTAAGTATGACAAGCTTAAGAGATTGTTGGGATCAGTGCATGTAAAAACTGCAATGACTGGATGTTGATTCATTTTAGAAATTATGGACTTTACAAACCGTGTTATAAATAACTATTTTATTTTCCCGAAGTTTCGTCCTTCATATTAAGGTCATCATCTGGAGTATATACAAGGACAAGCTGAGTTATATTTCACACAGTACGCTAAAGAAACAATGATTTGATCACCAGTTATTCTACTGGCATGCCTCTAGTGGAAAAAAAAATACAGATAAAATTAATTAATTATTTAGAAACTACATCAAAGCTAAATTCTATTTAAGAAAACATGAGAGAAGCATTCTTTCACATAGATAGTTTTCTTGCAGTAACGATGATGTCCTATTTTTAACATGACAATTAATATATTAGATTTAGGATTCTGGATTATCTACAGTCCTGTTTATAGTTAACTCTTAGAGAGAAAGGTTCCGTGGTTGGAATATGTGCCTTCTATATGCTTGGGATTTTTAGACCATCATTATTGTTCAGATTGGGGTGGTTGATAAGAATCTCACAGACCTCCTTAATATTTGCATTCATACCATGTTTTGGTGTGATGTAAACAACTGGTGCTTTTCCAGTCAGTTCTATGTAAAGTGTTCAGCGCATGATCAGAAAAGCCAGCTTCACCATAGTTATTATATTTAATGTGTTATTTATGTTCCTTTTGTCTGATAGGAATTGTGTGTCCCATTTCCCCTATATATGGTAGATTACAGGTGCAATAAATACGGTATACTCTAGGGTGGGCCAGCGGAGAGAGTGGGTCTTTGGATGAGTTGAGTAAGCTTTTTTAATTTTGCAGGAGGTTTAAAGGTGGCTTTGAGGTTGTATTTCTGTAGTATTCTGTTTATTTTATCTGATGTCCCTTTAATGTAAGAAATAGTTATAGTTTTATTGTAGTCTGGTTTAGCTTTGTTTTTTATTGAGGTCTTGTAGAGAATTATGTTAATAGCGTTTTGGCTGCAACCATTTTTTAGAAAAGTATAGCTGATAACTTTAAATTCATCTTTCAGCACTTGTTCATTGGAGCAGATCTCAAAGGCCTGGTTTTTAGAGTATTAATGACACCTAGGTTTTGTGTTGGGTGGTGGTGGTAGGAGTTTATGTGTATATATTATCCAGTATGTGTCAGTTCTGGTAAACAGTGAAAGAAAGACTGCCAGAAGGAAGACGCCTGACAAGTGTATCTAGAAATGGAAGTGTGTTCTGTTTTTCAATCTCAATTGTGAACTGTTTGTGTTGTTTGTTTAGGTGGCTAAGGAAAGTGTCTAGAATCTGACAGCCATGGGGCCAGATCGCGAAAACATCGTCAATGTATTTAAGCCAGACTTTGGGTTTTAAAGGAGAGGAATCTAGAGCATGTTGCTCAAAATGTTCCATATACAAGTTAGCAAAAGGGGGGGGGGGATAATGGCAGGCCCATTGCTGTGCCTTTTTTTTTGGAGGTAGAAAGCGTTTTGCCATACAAAATAACCAGAATGTAATACATGCACAAAGAACACCATAATATATCTGGAGGGAATTTGTTCTGTAAAAGAAGGATTGTCTCATTGATTGGAACATTCGTAAAGAGGGCAGAGATGTCAAAACTGACTAATAAATAATCTTTTTCTAATGTAATGTTTTTGATTATGTTTATGAAATGTGTGTTTCTGATATAGGAGGGGAAATGACCTACCAACTCCTTGAGTGTTGCCGCTAATTTCTTGGCTAGGTGATAATTCGGACTGTCTATACTTTCGACTATCGGCCGGAGTTGTGTGTTTTCTTTGTGTATCTTTGGTAGACCATAAATTCTCGGGGAACGAGTGTAGTGCGGAAGTAATTTTTTGACTGTATCTTTGGGCCATGTAGTAATTGATTTAAGTAGTTTCTTTGTTTTCTTTTTTATTCTATTGGTTGGGTCGTAGTTAACAAGTTGGTATGTACTATTGTCCAAGACTAGCAGATTCATTTTTTCTAAATATGTGGTTCGGTTTAGAATAACAGTGGCACTCCCTTTATCAACTCTAGTTATTAGAATGTTTGGATTTGATTTTAATGATTTCACCACTGTTAATTCGTGTTTAGTTAAGTTGCTTGTTATTGTTTTCTTATAATTTATATTTAAAATGTTGGCAGTTTCTAAACATATTTTGTCTGCTATGGTATTTGGGATGAATCTTAAACCTCTTTCAATATTACAAATAAAATCCAGTTTGTTCATTAATCTGGGTGCTACGGCAAAATTTAGACCTTTGCTGAGTAGTGAGAGTTCATCTTTGTTTAACGCATGGTTGGATAGGTTAACTACGTTACTGTTACCTGCATGCAATTGGTTGTTTCTTGCTTCTGATTGGTTGTAAACGTTCACTGTGGAGAAATTCAAATATGTCTGTTGGTTATGTCGATCTTTTAGTCTATGAAATTTGGATATGAGATTTTCTTTCTTAGTTTGAAGGATATGGTTCACCGTGTTGTCCATAACCTTTTTGAGGGTAATCCAAATATGTGCTTTCAAGTAACTTGAAAGTTCAGATTTTACATTTTGTTCCTGGTTTTGAGTAACGGCCAAGTTTTTCCTAGTGGCCTGGATCTGTTCTCTGAATATTGCTTTCTCCATGCTGTGGTATATTCGTTGAGGTAAATTTTCTATTTAGTTTGATGCAATTTGGAATGATATTGCTGTCCCTACAAAGTTTTAAAAATGCCAGTCGATTGATCAAACCAGAAACATGTATCTTCAACTTACCCTATTGATTGCATCGCTTGTGGGCCGAATCTCCGTGAATTATCAGAACAAAAATGAAATGTAACTCAGCTTGTCCTTGTATATTTGTATATACTCCAGATGATGACCTTAATATGAAGGTCGAAACGTCATCGGGAAATTAAAATAGTTATTTATAACACGGTTGTAAAGTCCATAATTTCTGAAATGAATGTTGATCACTGTGCAACACTAAAAGGAAGGATTCCGATAATTCATGGAGATTCGACCCACAAGTGATGCAATCAACAACACAAATGCATACAGTTCACAATTGAGATTGAAAAGCAGAACACACTTCCGTTTCTAGATACACTTGTTACACGTCTTCCTTCTGGCAGTCTTTTCTTCACTGTACCGGAATCCGACATATACTGGCCAATATATACACATAAACTCCTACCACCTAACACAAAAACTAGGTGTCATTAATACTCTAAAAACAGGGCTCTGAAGATTTGTTCCAATGAACAAGCGCTTAAAGACGAAGTTAAAGTTATCAATAATACCTTCCTAAAAAATGGTTACAGCCAAAATACTATCAACAAAATTCTGTACAAGACCTCATCTAAAAACAGAAATAAACAAGACTACAATAAAATTGTAACCATTTCATACATTAAAAGGATATCAGATAAAATAAACAGGATACTACAAAAATACCACCTTAAAGCCAACTTTAGACCTCTGCGAAATTCAAGAACTTACTCAACTCATCCAAGGATCCACTCCCTCCACTGGCCAACCCCGGAGCATGCCGTATTCATTGCACCTGTAATTTTCCTTATATAGGGGAAATAGGACACACAATTCCTATCAGTAAAAAGGAACATAAATGACACATCTAATAAAATAGCTAGTTGCAAAAAGTCTCACATTATCGGAGAAGACGTAATTCTGCCAGCTGCGATTGATATTGTGAAAACTATGCTTGGAGAAAGTTTTACTAAACAACTACAGTGCATACCTCTGTCAAATGCAATACAAAAGAAGAGCACAAACTGTTGCTCGCGAATTGGTGATATATGTGAAGATATGCAGCAACAACTTTTGTTGAAGCTTTGTGACCAATTATTCTCATTTCAGCTTGATGAGGCAACAGATAGCAACAAGGATTGCCATTTAATTATGTTTGATTTTGTGTTCAAATTTGTAATGAATTATCAGCAGTTGAAGAGTTATTGTTTTGTAAACCAATAGAAAGAAAGAAGAGCTACAGCACCTGAATTGTTCAAAATATTGTATGATTTTATATGCAAGGCAAACATACAGTACAGTACAAAAATTGTGTTGGAATTGCACTGATGGTGCTCAAGTTATGTCTGGAAGGTTTAAAAGTTTACAAGCTCTTGCGAGGAAAAAATCCCCACAATGTATTTGGACACATTGCATGATTCATAGAGAAGCTCTTGCTGCAAAGAAAATTCTGGTCTAAACATTATGCTAACAACAGTTATAACCATGGTGAATTATTTAGAAAATGATGCCCTTAAAATCAAGACTGTTTTCTGAACTTTGCAATGACATGACTGGAGTGCAACATTCAGCATTACTATTTTACTGCGAGACAAGGTGGTTATCATAGGGAAAATGTTTACAACGTGTTTACGAATTAAGAGATGAAATAACAATCTTCTTGGAAGAGGAAAATCATGAAGAAGCAAAGAAGTTTAGAGACAACTTATTTGTGATGAAATTGAGCTACTTAGTGGACATATTCGAGAAATTAAATATATTAAACCTGCACCTCCAAGGAAAAAATACACATATCTTAGAGATGAGTGATAAAGTTTATGCTTTAAAAAACTAGAGTTATGGAACAGAAAGGTAAAGTAACAAAAATTAGAGATGTTTGGAAATGTGGATGAATTTATCAAGACCTAGAAGGCAGAAGAGCAACACAAGTTTTATTTGCAACTATTGAAAATCATTTAACAATGTTGACGGTGAATTTTAGAAACTATTTTATAACTGATGGCAATGTGCGAGTGGGTTAGAAACCCATTTCAGATTACCCCTGAAGATTTCTCAGTTGAAGAAGAGGAACAATTTATAGACTTCACGTCAAGTGGCGAAATCAAAAGACTATTTGCAACTAAATTGCTGTTTGAATTTTGTGCCAGTGTTGATGATGAATTTTCTTCGCTAAAGTCGAGAGCTTTTCGTGCACTTTTGCCATTTCCAACATCTTATCTCTGTGAAATCGGGTTTTCTGTAGTGGCTGCCTTAAAAACAAAATATAGATTTCAGTTAAATAGAGAGGGAACTAAGAGTGTCAATTTCAAATGTATCACCATGATATGAAAAGCTTTGCTCCACAACACAAGCCCAAGGAAGGCATTAATTTTTAGATTCATTGTTATTGTTTAGTTTTAATTAGTTGCTTGGTATATTTTGCAATATTGATATGTTCCTGTAAGTGTAGCTAGTTTATTCAATACAGTGGATTTTATACATTTTATTATTTTATTTTCAGAGTGTATTTTATGCTTTTGTTTCAGTAAAGTAGTTTTTCAGTTTTTCCTTTGATTTCCACTTTCTTTGCATCCCTTCCTTTAGGTATTTCACACCACCCAAAGGGGACACATCACATAGGTTGAGAATCACTGATTTAGAGATATTAGAGAGTAATTTATTCAGGAGTAGATTCCAAAAGGAGGTCTGTAACTAGTGGGGTGCCCTTGGACTGCTACGATATAGGAAAGGATTTGAGAGGAACTGTTCGGTTATTTGCTGATGATGCAAAATTGAGTAGAGCAATAGTTAATACAAATGCTGTCAGAATTTTGCAGGATGATTTGGCTAGATTGACAGCTGGGCAAAAGAGAATGAATGTCAGTTTAATGTGGCAAAGTGTGATGTAATGAATTTTGGGGTGAAAAGATTACTAGCTCTATATCACATTGGTGAAACTCTACTCCATGAGATTAACGAAGCCAGAGACTTGGAAGTGTTAATGGATAAGAGAGTTAAAGTTTAGGGGTACATAGCAAAAGTGGCTAAAGCAGCTCATCAGATCACTTGGTTGCTGAAGAATACTTTGACAAGCAGGTTATTGTTCCTCTTTATTGAGTCTTGATAAGACCCCTCTTGACTACTGCATGCAGATCTGGGTGCCAGGGTTTCTTGGTGATGAGGAGGTGGAGAGGATCCAGATGCAAGTGACCAAGATGGTAGCATGAAATGAACCTTACAAGAACAGGTTGAAGATTTGTAGATTACAGAAACTGGTTGATAAACCAAAAAGGGGTGATATGATTGAAACATACAAATTATTATGGGTGGCATGACTGTGAATGAGTTTAAAGCAAAGTATGATAGATACTGTGCAGATGTTCGATAGTTCTTGATATGATTTTAAGGGCCTCCCTTGATGAGTCTAAGGACTCCTTGGAGTTGCCTGTAATAATAATGTTCTTGCAAGGTGGAATTCCTTCCAATGAGGCTGCCTCAGCTTACTGGTACTTATAAAGCTTTAAAATTCATGTTTATACAAACTTTGATACATATGAACAAGTACAGTATAAAAAAAATTACTTTTGGGATGACCTAATAGTTCTTAAAGGTGATATAGATAAACAAGGTGATTTAAATAAACTGGCAGTGTGAACAAAGCACTGTGGCTATCATTTCAGTGTTGTAATATATATAGCATTCACTTTGACATGAAAAGATTACACACTTCATATTATATTGATGTTACTAGTTTATAGGAAATTGGTGAGTCTAGGGCCCTAGGGATGATGTGGGATAGATATTTGAAATTGAGATGACATATTTCAAGAGTTGGCAGAATAGCCCAGAGGATTACATGGATGCTGAAGAACACATTGACAAGTAAAGATATAGAGGGTTATTATACCTCTTTCATAAGGCTATGATTCAGCCACATGTTAACTACTATGCACAGATTTGGTCACCCGTGTGCATTTCTTGGTGATTGGGATGTGGTGGAGAGGATTCAGAGATGAGTGACCAAGCTGATGTCAGGTCTGTGGAAAGTTTTCTGTGAAGATAGATTGAGGATATGTTGGTTTTAGAGTTTAACTGACAGGTGGGTGAGAGGAGATATAAAGGGATTCTATAAGATTGACACAGAAGAAATTTTTCAGTAAATGGGGAGTGGGGGGAAAACAAGGGGCACACTTAGAAGTTATCTAAAAGTGTTGTTAGTAAGGGTGTATAGACTGGGTTCTTTACTTGGAGAGTAGTGAATGAGTGGAATGAATTGCTAGAGGTGGTTGTAAGCACCCGGCAGTGAATTGGTTTAAGGAGATATATGATAGAGACATATTATGGTGTTATATTATTGTAGACATATTACTGTATTATATGATAGGTATTGTGTTAATGGATAGAGTTGGTCTCTCGTGATGACACTTTTGACTCCATAACCCATATCAGTAATAACAATAATAAAACACTGTCATGCTTCTTATTCATTCTCATGGCCCACAGTTCTTTCACCTTTTTCTTTTATATACACCTGAAGAAATATTCCCAGCATTCATTTAGAAAAGACCTACACAAAGTTATCTTTGAGCTGCTGGTCTATGCTGATATGTGGGTGCCATTTTTAAAAATTTTATTGCCATTGGCATGTGACACAAAATTTAAACACGTACAGATACTTATAATAAAAAAATACTATGCAACTCATATCTTAATCCAGAAAAAAAAAAACAGATGCTATTACAGAAAGTACAGGACATACCATATTTCAGACTTGCTTTTTTTTTTTTTTTAACTAATTAAAATCTAAAAAATCCATATGAGTGATATGACAGTATATTTTTTTGTCTAAAAAATTTGAACATAAAAAATTAAATGTAGGAATATGTCAATTTATTTAAAATACTGGTTAGTGAAAAATTAATGATGAAATAAAATGTTTATAGTTAAGGCTAATTGCTATTTGGAGATGTGATGCGTTAAATAATAAATCTTCACTGTACCCCCCCCCCCTCCATTGGTAGTGTCACTCAACCAAACACATATTTCATGATTCATTTTTAGCATTCACGGTACATTCCACTCGTATGCTACTCTCCATATATAAAAAGATAATCCTTGCTTGCTTATTTACTTACTCTACTGCATCCTTCACCACTTTCGGGGTCTTGTCCTCACCCTCTGCTTTATAATCCTTTCTGTGTAAAATTCGCTTACAAACTTTAACATTTCTATCATATCATGTGTTTTCTGCCTATCCACTTAACTGCATTTTATATTTCCTCAATTGCTTCCTATAGTCAACATTTCAGTCATGTTGCTTTAGTCACTTATCTTTGGACACCTCCCAGAGATTCTTCAACACTAGAGACCATGAGACTAAATTTATGTGCAGTAGGCAATGTGTGTGGTGTGATTAAAGTCTTGCACAGTGGTTCATCCACTTTCTTTTCCCTACTTATCAGCATACTCCTTTCAGGAGCTGCTGTGGACATCCTGGATTTTGAATTGCATCCATTTCATGGATCACATTTCCACCAATACATTACATCTCTGCATATGTATATCTCTTCACTATTGCACTTATGAACATTGAAATGGAAGTGCTACTCATCGTCTTGAAGGGAACTGACCTGAATATCACGAATTATAAACTTTCCTGAACTTTCCATTATCAGAAAACAACTGAATATTCTCTGTCATTCCACATGAAATATTAATTAATAAGTTGAACAATAGTGACTTAAAAACAGACTTCTGTGTTACAACACTAGATACCCTCCTTTTATGGAATGTTGTTCCTTCCATCCACCTCCCAATTTTTTTAAACAACCAGTTCTTACCCATCTGACTAATTTGTTATCATTTTCATCTCTCTCCACCAATGTATACCAACTTGTTATGTGGTATTCTGACATATTCCTTTTTAGATTCCAAGAATATTGGTCTCCCTTATATTGATGTTCTTGAAATTCATCACAACAGAAATTCTATGATTTAATATGCAGTATTATTTAGATTCTGTACACATAAAAAAAATTGTTTACTTAAAAATAGCTGCTGAAAGGGAAAGTAATGAGTGCAGAGAATGAATCTGAGCAAGTAAGAAGCAATGTGAAACAGCTGGAGAGTAAGGAAAGAGAGATTAAAGTGGTGCTTATAAATGACGAAGTGAGTAGCATGAGTGTAGAGAATGAGAGGGAAACACTGCGTTAGAAAGGTTGATGCTCTAACAGGTTGTGAATGTGTGTGTGTAGACAAAAAGGGAAGGTGAATGACCTAGGACGTAGGGAAAACAGTTGGATTTGAAGAAGGTTTTGAGAAGAGTAAGGAAAAAAGAAATGATTCAAGAAAAGTATGGAGAAGTCACATCTAATAAGTGGTATCAGTGAAACTTGTTATAGATCCAGGAATGAGCTGTTATGTTTGTATATGAATGCCAGAAGTATCAGAAACAAGCAAAATGAAATCATTGCATTGATTGAGTTTGTGCATTCAAAAATTGTTGCAATAAGTGAGATATGGTTGGATGAGGATTACATCCTGATAGGAATAGAGATGGAAAGGTATGATGTATTTCATGAAGATAGAAAGGGTAAAAAGGGAAGTAGAGTGCTATTGATGATAGAAAAAGAGTTATGTCCATTTCCCAAGCAAATTAAAATCATTATGGGTGATTTTAATTACAGCAGTATAGATTAGGATGAATATAGCAACCGGATGTAAAGAAAATGAGTTTCTTGTGTTTTTGAGGGACCTCAGTCAGCTTGTAAAAGAGGGCACACAAGGATTGATGGTTTTGGATATCATCAGAGGATGTTATAAATGAGATGTCAAATCTCTCTCCAGTTGGTGAGAGTAACCATGAAGTGATCACCTGGGTGGTTGCTAACCATGAGAGGACTTCTGTGAGGAAAGGATTTATGAGGAACTAGAAGGCTGGTGATTATGAGAAGCTCAGGAGACAGCTTGCAACTGTAGCATGGAGTAGTTGAGTGGAAAGGAGATTAAATTTTCTTGGATGATATTCTTGGGTGACATTGCTTCCAAAGGTCAGAAGATTAAATAAGGTAGCTGTGAAATGGATGAATGAAGAGAATAAACATGCAATACAGAGAGAAAAAAGGCATTATGGAGGCAACATAAGAGGAATGGTAATAATTAGTTCCATAAGGAATACAAAGAACAGGCAAGGAGGATGACTCGGTTGGTTAGGGTAGCAAAAGTTCAGCATGAGCAGCAATTAGCTAATGAAACCAACAAAATCCTAGGGCGTTCTTTTGATATGTAGCTAGCAAAAAAAGAATGATTATGGTATGATGGCATTGATTGGAGAAATCGGAATAAGGACAACTGCTGTGGAAGATATAGTTGAGGTATTTAATGAGCAGTTCATAAAGGTGTTACATCCTTGTGAATGTGACATTGTGGAGTGTTTGAGATCAGTGGACAGTGAGAAGGAGAAACCTGAAGTGAAACCTGAAGCACTCGACGCTCTCTCACGCGGCCACAACTTTGCCATTGTGCCCAGAAGAATTCCTGCTGAAGACATTATGATACAAATTGAACGTGGGATATGACGCCTTCCAAACCACGTTGCCAACGATGTTAGACTGGATGTGGCTTGTGTTCTGACCAAAGCACAACCTCCAAAAACCAACATGCCCAATAAGGAAATTAAATCTCTGCAAGAATTGAAGAAAAAACAAGGAAATAATAATCACCAAAGCAGATAAAGGGAACACTACAGTTTTGCTTAACCAAACGGATTACACAGGCAAGCTGAATGCTCTATTGCTAGATTGGGCTACTTACCTCCCCATCAAGTACAATCCCACCAACTCACAAATTAGAAAACTCCACAGGCTCCTTAAGAAGGTCACTTCTTGGCCTGTAGAAGTCACTAACAAATTAAACCCATTTAACTCCATACCCTCCCCGTATATATGGACTCCCAAAAATATATAAAGAAAATGTGCCATTATGTTCCATAATGGATGGCATTGATTCCCTCACATACAAACTAGCTAAACATTTGGCCAAAGCTCTCAAACACTTCAAAGCCAGCATAGAAAACCTTACACTCAAACACACTGACGTGATGGTCAGTTTTGATGTCTCCTCCTTATTCCCAAATGTCCCACTCAAAGAATCCTTAGAGCTAATCCAAGCTACGTTTCTTCCCGATATCACAGTCCTGTTTTAGTTCACAACGAACTCAGGCTATTTTGTTTGGCAAGGAAAATTCTACAAACAAATAGAGGGGGACAGCCATGGGTTCTCCACTCTCCCCACCCATGGCCAACTTTTATATGGATACTTTTGAAGAGAAATTCTTAAACTCTGCCCACCAGAAACCAACCATATGGCTTTGCTATGGTGATGATGTGTTCGCTATTTGGCTACATGGCTCCGATGCACTCATCTCCTTCCTAGCACACTTAAACAACCAACACACCAGAATCAAGTTCATCCTGGAAGAGGAAAAAAACAACTGCCTTTTTTTCTTAGACACACTTGTCTAAGCGTGTTAGAAAATTCACCCATACAGGTGGATACATTCACCAACAATCCCCCCCCCCCCCCAACACTCACATTAATGTGGAGTCATTAAGCCACTATACAACAGGGCTAAACTTATCTGTTCAAATGACAATGCCCTAACCACAGAACTAAACCACAGAACTAAATCTCAGCCAATGGCTACCCCTGAAAAAAATCCAAAAAATATTGAAACCAATAAACCACAATCCCCTTCCCCCCTTCACAACAAGGATTACTCTAAATTCATGACCATTCCCTATATCCGAGGCACCTCGGAAAAAATTACAAAAATCCTAAAAAACATGATTTAACTTCTTGTTACAGACCATATAAAAATTGTCTCCCTTATCCGCTCTACTAAAGACCAACCTCCTCCCCTAGATCTACCTGGTGTATACCAGGTCCCTTGCAGTAGTAAGCTGTCCTTCTTTGGCCAAACAGGCAGAACAGCTAATATCAGAATCTCAGAACACAAGGACTACATCCGGTTTCACCAATACAGCCACTCTGGTCTTGCAGACCATGCACTGGATACTTGCCATAGAATACGGTGGAAGAAAGCCACGATAATGCACTGTAGTAAACTCAAATACAAAAGGCTATTCATGGAATCTGCCTCAGCCCTAAGAAACAATCCAAACCTCAACAAATTTGGTTGCATGAGACTGCCCCAAATTTGGGAAACCTACATCAGAAGACCTTCAGCCCAATCAGCCAAGAATACCAACATTGCCCACTAGGGGGCACCATCAGGAATTTTAGGAGAAATAATAGCTACCTGCTTCGTCCTCATTTACTCTGTGTTGTGCTTCCGTGCAAGTGTCTTGTTTTTAAGTTCCTGTGAAAATGGCAACGTGACGTTGCCGAAATATTGGAAGTGTATTAAAATTTATTTTAATGTATATTCTATTGTACATTGTAATTTCCTTAAGCTATTTAGTAAGAGTGAGAAGGAGAGATTGAATGTGAGTGAGCAAGAGGTATGTGGGGATCCTCTCTTTTAGTGTTGCACGGTGATCAGCATTCATTTTAGAAATTGATGAAAATAAACATTTTAGAAATTATGGACTTGACAACCGTGCTATAAATAATTATTTTAATTTCCCACGTTTCGACCTTCATATTAAGGTCATCATCTGGAGTATATACAAGGACAAGCTAAGTTATATTTCACATAGTATGCTAAAGAGACAATGATTTAATCAATGGTTATTCTACTGGCATGACCTCTAGTGAAAATATAATATGTATATATATATAATATATATATATATATATATATAAAACAGATAAAATTAATTAATTATTTAGAAACTACATCAAAGCTAAATTCTATTTAAGATAACATAAGAGAAACATTGTTTCATATAGATAGTTTTCTTACAGTAACAACGATGTCCTAGTTTAACATAACATTAGATTTAAGATTCTGGATTATTTATAGTCCTGTTTATAGTTAACTCCTAGAGAGAAAGGTTCCGTGTGTAGAATATGTGCCTTGCATATGCTTGGGATTTTCAGACCATCATTATTGTTCAGATTAGGGTGGCTGATAAGAACTTTACAGGCTTAGTTAAATTTACATTCATAGAATGTTTTGGTGTGATGTAAACAACAGGTGCTTTTCTAGTCAATTCTATCTAAAGTGTTCAGGGCATGATCAGAAAGACCAGCTTGACCTTAATGTGTTATTTATGTTCCTTTTTTTGATAGGAATTGTGTGTCCTGTTTCCCCCTATATAAGGCAAATTACAGGTGCAATGAATATGGAATGCTCCACGGTTGGCCAGTGGAGGGAGTGGATCCTTGGATGAGTTGAGTAAGTTCTTGAATTTCGCAGAGGTCTAAAGTTGGCTTTAAGGTGGTATTTTTGTAGTGTCCTGTTTATTTTATCTGATATCCTTTTAATGTATGGAATGGTTACAGTTTTATTGTAGTCTTGTTTATTTCTGTTTTTAGATGAGGTCTTGTACAGAATTTTGTTGATAGTATTTTGGCTGTGACCATTTTTTAGGAAGGTATTGCTGATAACTTTAAATTCGTCTTTAAGCGCCTATTCACTGGAGCAAATCATCAGCGCCCTGTTTTTTAGAGTATTAATGACACCTAGTTTTTGTGTTGGGTGGTGGTGGTAGGAGTTTACGTGTATATATTAGCCAGTATGTGTCAGTTTCCAATACAGTGAAGGAAAGACTGCCAGAAGGAAGACGTGTAACAAGTGTTTCTAGAAACGGAAGTGTGTTCTGCTTTTCAATCTCAATTGTGAACTATATGCATTGTGTTGTTTATTTAGGTGGCTAAGGAAAGTGTCTGGTGGTCATGGGGGCCAGATCGCGAAAACATTGTTAGCATACCTAAGCCAGACTTTGGGTTTTAAAGGAGAGGAATCTAGAGCATGTTGCCAGGGCAAATGCTGGGCTTAAAATTTATGCTTGCTTTTGTTATCATTCAGGGAGTGAGAGGTGTGATTGAAATCTGATTATCGGAATAATGAATTACAGGTAACCCTCATATAACGCGGATGTTAGATTCCATAGAAATGGCACGTTATATAAATTGCATGATGCGAGACTCAGATCACATACAAAAAGTAAGGTTATGTCCCAAAATCGGTTTTTAAAAAAAATTATATAAACAACAATGACATATCCAACAAAAAAATATTTTTATTTAATTCAGGTAATTCATGTAAGTTAAGAAAACATATAAACTATGACATAAATACATAGTATAAAATTATAAAAATTAGAAATTGTAATTAAGTTTTATTGCACGTAATGCATAAATGTTTTAGGCAAAATAAAAATAAGTGCATATTTTAATCTTTCATAGCACGAGGATTTGAGGATCGGTTAATAAACATTAGTTTTTTCATGTAATCACCTGATACATTACTACAAAACAGTAGAGTAATTCTGTCTTTGGAAACTTGGAATCCAGGAGCTGATCTTTCATTTTTCGAAATATAGGTGCATTTTGGCATTTTTTTCCCAATATTACCCAGATTCATCAGCATTGAACACCTGGTCTGCATTATAAATGTTGATAGTTTTTGTTTAATAAGATTTCCATCCAAAGGAATTTTCTTTAGAGTGCATCTTCGTTCCAAATCATTAGCGATTTCTTCATTTTTCTCTTAGAAAATTGCATACACGAGCAACGAGCTTTGCACTTACCATTGACCCAGCAATAAACATTTTCTCAGATTTTATGTTTATTGTGTTTGATTGTTTGAATTATTGATTCATTTAAATTCGAAGTCCTTACAACAACTGGTTTTTTTCCATTTTTCAACTGATCCATGATTTTAATTTTTTTTTTCCGAGACAAAATTTCTTTTCGATATTAATTTTTTTCCCTTTCAATGCAATTTGTGGCCGTTACTATAAAAATAATTTTTTTACATCAAAAAGCATTACATATTAATGATGTAACTCACCAGAAAATAAAGTGCTCAGCTTGAGATAACGCACTTATGATTTTTAATGCGCTTTCCTAGCAGAAAACAAAGACAATTTTCAACAATAAACACTTTATACGGTATACAATTGACATGTATGCGTGCTAAAGGGTGTTTCCCCTAATATAAATTTGCTACTTAAAACTACCTGAGCGATACGGGCAGGCACAAATTTAACGAAGATAAAATTTGATTTTTAAGTCGCGCGATGAAAAATATATGAAAAGATAAAGGGTTACTACAATTTCTAGACTGTGTTTTTGTCAAAACCACATTGTATAAGTTCCGCGTTGAACAAGGGTTACTATAATTGTAGACCGCGTTATATTGAAACAATGTTGTATAAGTACCGTGTTATACGAGGATTACCTGTGCTGACCATTTAAAACTATATATTTAGAAATTTATGTACATTTAATCATACAAATACAACATTTATTTTACAAATGATATTCTATATTTTTCAATTTAGCTACTCGAATACAAATGTAATATTTCTAGATATACACAAAGCTTTTGACTCTGTATCACATGAAATTTTAATAAAAAAATTAGAAGTCATAGGAATACAAGGTACTGCCCTAAACTGGTCTAAAAATTACTTAAATGCCAGATTACAAATTGTAAAAATAAGCAACAGCTATAGCAGCTCCAAAACAGTAGACTGCAGTGTACCACAAGGATCTGTCTTGGGACCAATTTTATTTAATATTTATATCAATGACTTCTGCAATCTTAAACTAAACAGTAAAATAAATACTTTTGCGGATGATGCAGTACTAATTTTCTCTACAGACACAGCCAAACAAATGAAAACCATAGTGAATGCTGATCTTTTGAAAGTAACAAATTAGTTTCAGTCAATCAAACTCAGTCTGAATGTCTCAAAAACTAAATACGTAAATTTTAACTTGCAAAATACAACTGGCAAAATGAACTTCACTGCACAATTAATTTTGCATGATTGGAATTGCAGGACAAATTCCAATTGCAACTGCGAGAAAATAGAAAAAGTCAGTGTAATAACTTACTTGGGATTAAAAATTGATACTAGTTTAAGCTGGAAACCACATATTACTGATGTCGTAAATAAAGTAAGGTTTATGTTAAACAGACTTTACAGACTAAACCTAAACAGATTATTAAATTTAAATATGCTAAAAATATTATATTCTGCCTGGATTCAACGCGCACTACAATATGGTATATTAAGTTGGGGAGGAATCTATCGCACTACGCTGAAACCTTTAGTCTCGACTCAGCATAAAGCAATTAAAATCTTAACTAGAAACAAATATAAGGATATTGCAATGTGTAATAAATACACCATACTAAACTTACTACCCCTTAGATATTCATAAAAAACGACAATGAATACGCCAATATCAAACAAGTTGCTTTCCTTAGTAGACATAAGGGCCTAAAATATATAGTTCCAAAAGCAAATAAAGGAGCAATACACAATCATTATACTTATTTAGTGCCAAAAGTATTCAACACATTACCTTTAACAATAAGAAATGAAACTAACCCAAACAAATACAAAACTCTAATCAAAGAGTATTTATTTTCCCACAGAAATGAGGAATCTCTGTTCAAAATAATTGTATAAATTATTGCTTTTTAACATATTTGTATTCAAAGATCATAAAAATTTTAATGCTATTTAAC
Source organism: Typopeltis vanoorti (assembly GCF_054136105.1). Classification (NCBI taxonomy): domain Eukaryota; kingdom Metazoa; phylum Arthropoda; class Arachnida; order Uropygi; family Thelyphonidae; genus Typopeltis; species Typopeltis vanoorti. The sequence goes on along the minus strand of NC_143557.1, from coordinate 18,159,298 downwards.
TGCTTTATTTTGTTCCTAATTAATTGTTATGCAACTTTCTCTGTACATATTAGCATGTCTACTGCAATTTTATTATGTAATTATATTATAATAATATGTAATATGTATATTATATGAATGTACATATATGTATATAATGAAAATGAATTACATAAATTTTTGTAACTTTATGCATATCATAACCTGGATGAGCTGTTGCTCTTAGGTTACACATATAATTGTTCAACATTTTGTACTATTATAGGAAGCTTACAAATAAATTTTACTAGTTAAAAAAAAAGAAATTCTAACCTACGGTTCTTCTTTATGAACTAATCAATAACATCGGCGTAAAAAGTTGGTTGTAACTTAATTTTCCCAAGCAACACGCACACTTGTAAAGGCTGCTACAGCTACATTGACTGCATATGGCCTGTGGTTTAAGAAACAGAGTGAGACGCGTGAAATGGCTATGCGCACGCATGAAATCACAGTGCTGCTGTGAGAACCTGTAAGCTCCCACAACTGAGCAACCAAGGTAGCTTTGACTAGACGAGCAAGCATCGGCTTCGATACACAATGCAAAGCTCAATTATTGCCGCATAAGCTTAAGACGTAAGCTTAAATGCATTTATTAACAAATAAATAGTACTTCTTTCTCAATTAATGAGCTTGCACAACAAGCATAGAGAATTCTCCACTGCATGTTGCTCAAAATGTTCCTTATAAAAGTTAGCAAATGGGGGAGAGGGGGGATAATGGCGAGCCCATGGCTGTGCCTTCTTTTTGTAGGTAGAAAGCATTTTGCCATGCAAAATAACCAGAACGTAATACATGCACAAAGAGTGCCGTGATATCTTCATCTTGCCCTGAACACATCACATAGAATTGACTGGAAAAGCACCAGTTGTTTACATCACACCAAAACATGGTATGAATGTAAATGTAAGGAAACCTGTGAGATTCTTATCAACCAAATCTGAACAATAATGATGGTCTGAAAATCCGAAGCATATGGAAGGCACATATTCTACCCACAGAACAGTTCTCTCTAAGAGTTAACTATAAACAGGACTGTAGATAATCCAGAATCTTAAATCTAATATAACAATTGTTATGTTCAACTAGGACATCATTGTTACTGTAAGAAAACTATCTATATGAAAGAATGTTTCTCTTATGTTATCTTAAATAGAATTTAGCTTTGATGTAGTTTCTAAATAATTAATTACTTTTATCTGTTTATATATATATATATATATATATTATACATATCATTTTTTTTAATATTATATTTTCACCAGAGGTCATGCCAGTAGAATAACTGTTCATCAAATCATTGTCTCTTTAGCATACTGTGTGAAATGTAACTCACCTTGTCCTTGTATATTTGTTTATACTCCAGATGATGACCTTCATATGAAGTTTGAAACGTCGGGAAATTAAAATAGTTATTTATAATACGATTGTAAAGTCCATAATTTCTTAAATGGAAGGTATGTGGGGAATTGAGCAAATTTGATGTTTTATAACGTTGTGGAACTTTATGATTAAGTACCATATTTTGAAGGAATGAGCCATGGAGTTGACATCTTCCTTGAAGTATTTGTTTGTTATGAGTCTTTCAATTTCAAAACCAAATGAGTGGAGAGAAGGCAAGATTGTACTACTTCATAAATTAGGTGACCGAATTCAAGCATCAAATTATAGGCCAATCTGTACATCAAATCTTAGGATTAAAGTGTTGGGAAGACTGATGAGAATCAGGATCCAGAATTGATTTGACAAGAATGGTGTTATCTTTGATGGACAGCACGAATTTGCTCAAGGAAGATCACATTTTAGTAATATACTTACTTATTGCAATAAGGTGACAGCAGCATTGGACGTGGGAGATGGATACACACTAGGTTACTTAGACTTTGCAAATGCTGTTGATAGATTACTGCATGACAAGTTAACAGTGAAACTAAAGTGGATGGTGTTAGATATTAGACTAGTGCACTGGAATCGAGATTGGCATTTCTCTACATTAAACTGACACCCATTAACTTTTACTGATACTGAAAGCCTATTTCAATTATCCTGCAAGCTCTTCACATCACCCTGATAACTATCACTCTACCTAATTTTGCATCATCTGCAGACAATTGAATCTTTTCAGGTTATTTCCTGTATCATTTATCTACAAATTAAACAGCAATGGTCCCAGCACTGAACCTTGTGGCACACCACGAGTCACCTGTTTTCGCCTCGATTCTGCTTTTCAATTCTGCTTCTCGATTCTGTTTCAGCAGCCACCCTCTTATCCACTGTCATAGCTATCCCCATTTGTTTAGATTTGCATAATAGAGTTCCATGTGGGAACAGAGTGAACATTTGAATAGAGTTCAAATGCTTTTGCAAAATCATCATGTACCCATTTCCTTTCTCAGCTGTTTCTCTATTATAAAAAGTTAGTAAATTCTAAGGCATGACCAACCCTTCACAGTGTTATGATGAACCTCATACAGTATCATATTTTTATCTACTCATTCGTGAATTCTCTTTTTCACTAATACTCCACACCTAGGATACTGATTGGTCTATAATTTGCTACTGCATTCTTAGAACTTCCCTTATGCAAGGAATTAATTGCTCTCTTTCCATTCCCTTGGAACTCTACCAGAGCAGTGACTTGAATTAAAGAGCATACTCAAAGGCATTACCAGTTCCCTTGTACATTCTCGCAAAACCCTAGCTGATATCCCATCTAATCCCACACCTGTATTTAGATTGAGATTGTGCAAATATCCTAAGAACCTCCAATTCATCAACCTTTGTTCCTACATCTGTGTCTGTCATATATGTTAAAGAATAACCTCACCATGATGATATACCATCGTAAAGTGGTCACTCAGTAACTCACCTATTTCATCTGCTTCTGTCTGCTTGTGACCACCATCGTTCATTAAGGTTAATCTTCCATAGTCATTCTTCCTCGTGCTTGCTACATAATGAAAGAACTTTTTGGGAATTTCGTTTGGATTGCTAGATTCTTCTCACAATCTGATTTTTCCTTCCTTTCCATGCTAGTCACCTTTCTTGCTTGATCTTCGTACTCTTCATGGGTTTGCTGATCACCTTTCTCTTTATATACCTTCCACATCTTCTTCTGCAGCTCGTACTTATTGATATTACCCATTCATCTATATGAATTAACTCTCTGATTAACTCTCTTTACCTTAGGTATCCAATTTAATATTGCTTCCTCTAGATCAGTGATTCCCAAACTTATGGATGTAAAGGGCCCCCCTTGGAAAAATTAAAATATTTCACGGCCCTCATTGAAAAAAAAATCGTAATACAGACATATATTATTATTATATTTATTGTATTTATATTCAATATAAAACACACACAGCGAATATTGCAAAAATCAAATGCAAATATTACATTTTTAGCATCTTACATACACATTTGACATGGCACAAACTTAGTTTTAAAACATTTTAAAATTGTTTTCATTATCCCCCCCCCTCAACAAAACTAACAGCCTCCAAGGCAGCTATGGCCCATAGTTTGGGAAGTGCTGCTGCTCTAGATGACCCGTAACTATATTCCATGCACTACTAACATCCTTACCCTACTGTGTTTTATGCCATGACATAAATTTAATCTTCTTCCTAAGCTTGTCATAATCACCTACCTTGTAGTTCCACCTACAGTCCTTCTTGACAGACTATTCTTCATATTTTACGATCTCCCAAGTTAACACCGCATGGTCACTTTCACCGATCGGAGGTAATGTTGTCACCTTCATTATGGATAGTTCTTTTGATCCTGTGACCAGGTCCAACACACTGGCACCCCTAGTCCCCTCCATCACATGCTTAAGTAATTATCTCTTAGTAAGTGTATCAATTTTCTTTCCTTTCTGCCATGTTTTTTCCCTTCCTTCCAGTGTATATCTTCATAGTTGTAGTCCTCCATAATAATCACTTGACCTGTATTCATTGCACTAATTTAGCAATGCCTGTCTTCCAGATCATCTGTGGAACTCCCTTGTATATAGCAACAACTAGCTGTATATTTTGTCTTACTCTCTTTAATCTCACACTGAACTGCTTCAAACGAACAGCCACCCTCATGCCTGTCTTCTTTCTTTTTGGCTGCAATTCATCTACTATCATCAGCAGTACCCTTTCCCTATCCTGTCTTCTCTATCTTCCCTGAAAATACTACACCCTTCACATTCAACCCAGTAGCTATATCATTTGCTGTTAGCCAAGTCTCCCAAATGTGTATAACTTTGGGTGAGGTTGCACTAACCAATGCCAAAAACTCCTGCCTCCTGTTCCTGATACTTCTGGCATTACTATATAGAAACTGCAGTATCCCTTTAGGCCCCCCCCCCACCCACTCACCTTTACTTTCTGAATTGAGTCCCCTATTCAATATATTTGCTTAAGAGACTAGATTCCTCACTTGATCATTCTCACACTCACTTCATGGGCGATTTATACAAACTCACTTGCTTCCACCCTAATTTGCTAAGTTTCCCTGAATTTGTGCTTCAGTATGCTCAGTGAACAAAGCTCTCTCCAGACACCTAACACCAAAACCATTTAGATTCATTTCATCAGCATTGTGCAAATCCTTCTTTCCATCAAACGGAGACCAGAGATCCACAAATCCTACATCATTCCTTCTGCACAATCTACATATAGACTCACTGGCTATCAACATCCCCCCCCCCTCTTCCTTAGTTTGTCAATATCATAGCGTTGTAGGAGACTTACAGTCTTCACCTTCTCACTCTTCTGTTTTGCCTGTTCTAACAACTTCTTTACATCCTCCCTCATAGAATACTTCTTGCTTCTCAAATGATTCGTACCAACTAAGCCACATCCTTCGACTTACTTTTTTGCATTTGGATGGCATGTCTATTATCATGAATTTTTGCTCCCTGAAAACACGATTTTGTCGAACTTTTAAGTACTTCCCTGGTCAGTGAGTCTCCATACATAATGTTCTGCTTAACTTGCTTTTCTTGTTTGTTCTGTCAGTCTTTATTATTCCTTTGGATTGCCTGCTTCTTTCTCTTTTCAGCCCCGCTAATCATTTGCTGCTTCTGCAATATTTCAGTTTCGCACTTTGTCATATGAAGGATAACATTCAAACGTGCAATTTCTTTATTAATGTCCATTTTGTTCTCCTCTATTTCCACGGTCATATGTTTGACATTAATAACATCATTTTTCATCCTACTCTCAGTACTGTTTACTCTAGTTGCATTCTCATCACCTAACAGACACTTACTTACTTACTTTTGAAACACTTAATACACACTCTCTCTCTCTCTCTCTCTCTAGTTTCAGTTTCCTTCCACATATCCTTTAATTTTCTTGACAAATACATTACACACACACACTGCACTGAATAAAGTCTTGCAAATTCAAATCACCTGACAATGTGATCTAAATTAAAGATAACAAGAAATTATATACTTGGTTTAATCCTTAAGATGTCTTCTGTCTACAAAAATAAAAGCCTAAATGGAATGCTTATAAATGCATACATTTATTAACAAATAAATATTACTTCTTTCTCAATTAATGAGCTTGCATAGCAAGCATGGAGAATTCGTTCCTGGTCAGCATGAATTTCTAAAGGTAGGTCCTGTTTTAGTAATTTACTTGCGTTTTATGATAAGGTGACAAGTGTGTTAGGTAAGAGAGAATCGTATACAGTGATATTCTTAGACTTTACAAAAGCTTTTGATAGATTATCACATCATAAGTTGGTGTATAAACTGCAGAGGATAGGAATATTTTTTATATATTTTTTTTATTGAACTTGATAAAATATACATTGGAAGATAGATAACAAAAAACGGACTATTTAAATATTATAAGAATGTATATTACAGGGAAAAAAAGGTTTTTCTTTTTAGATATACAATAGAACTGAAGGGGAAAAAGGTACATTCATGGTAGGCAGGAATATACCTTTTCAGTAAGAGTCAATATTACAGTTCAGCATCACTTTTAGTTATTCTTCAGCTGAAGTATATTATCATCGGCAATCCAGAACAGGGTACCAGTTGGATTCCACTCCTCTATGAATTTTGTGACAGCTCCTGTTTCTTTGTAGTAATCAAATTCCAGTGAAAGCCTGCTTTGTAGTTTCCGCCATAGGCTACACATGAGTGTTTGTTCTGATTCAGTGATGGATGGATGCTGGTTATTTCTTGTTTGCTTAAGGTAGAAACTATAAATGATGGCCTTGACGCAGATGAAGAGGAAATTGCATATTTTGTGTTTGTTCTCTTCTGTATGGATTAAATTCCAGTAGTCTTCTTGGCTGTGTGCGTAGTTACAGGTGCTAGAGGCTGTATTCAGGGCGTAGGTGATCATCGCTTTGTTTGCAGGACAGGTTAGATTTGTGTGTTCTAAGGTGCCTGATACTTCGCAGAATAGACACTGATCTGATTTTCTTAGCTTAAATTTGTGGAGGCTTAGTAGGAGTTGGCAAGATGTTATGCCATAGCCTCCACTGTATGTCGGAATCTGTTTTGGCACACCTCGATTTATATGGAAGATCCCACTGAAAACTGAGTGGCATGTGCAGCTTAGTAAATGAGAGGGTTAAGGATGAAGGGCGAATTTGGAGGCACGGATATGAGGAAGTGGTATATTTTCTTGTAGTTGGAGGGAATAATTGGAAGTGAGGCTTCAGATGATGCAAGATGAAAGGTAGGCTCCCCACAGTTTCTAGAAGAAATATGGATTCCCTGAGATGTAGCGATATCTGGATAGGCTTTTCTGATAGCAGCTTGCATCTGTTGGTATTGCTTTTCAGTTTTTGGGTTCTTCATTGGTAGGCTTGTGAATGTTTTCCACTTTAAGGCCTGGGTCAGGAGGTCCCCTATGATTCTTATTCCTGCCCAGTTCCATGTAGGGAAAAGAAAGGGCTGGCCAGTTGTGAGACTTGCTATGTTTCTGTTCGAAAACAGTGGTTCTGATAGTACAACTGACTCTGTTAATCCAGTCAGTGTGTGATGAAGTTCTGTCTTTTCCCACTGCTGTAGAGCATCTTTGTAAAAATTAGGTAGTTTAAGAGGAGATGATGCAGAAATGGCCATTCGGAGGATTGTGGAAAGTGTAAGTCCTCGGGTGGATGATTTCATGATGTAATCGAAGGTGGTTACGTAAGCTTGACTGGACTGAAGTGTCTTTAGGAGAAGGATTATCCTGAAGGATGTAATCTTGTTTTCAAGGGAAATCAGGCCATGACCTCCCTTATTGAGTGGCTTGCAGAGTTCAGAGTATGTTTTCCAGTTAATATTGTTCCAGAGGAAACGTTTGATTTCCTTTTGAATGTAATGGATAAATACTTCAGGGGGTGTGAGTACTTTGAGGGTATGCCATAACACACTCACAGCCATCTGGTTAACTATTAGTGCTCTTCCTCTAAGTGAAGATATGGAATGAATGCTGTTCCATTTACGTAGCACCTGTTTAAAACGGTTGTGCAGCTGTGTCCAGTTCAATGTGTTATATATTCTGCTGTTACCAAGGTACACACCTAAGTATCTTTGTCCTTCACTTGACCAGGTACATTTCTATCGGAGAATCATTTCTATCCTTCCATCTGCCTGACCACAAGCCAGTAGTTTTTGAGGAATTTAATTTGGCCCCCTGAGGCTTGTGCATATAGTGTGTTTGTTTCCTCAGTTACTGCCATTTCTTCTTCATTTCGGATTATTACAGTGATGTCATTGGCATATGCTGATAGGGTTATTTTTTGATGTGGCTCTATTATGCTGGTTCATTTGGAGATGATGGTGTCGTGTACTCTTTTTAAGAAGAGTTCTATAGCCAGTGTGTATAACTGTCCAGAGAGAGGACATCCTTGCTTGATCCCTCGAGGGTATGACAAAGTGCGTGTGAGCCTGTTATTGATCTTTAAACAGAAGTGTGCATCTCTGTATAGCAATTGCACTTTTTCAATGATGAGAGGACCATAGCCGAATGCCTTTAGTACTTCATAAAGGTACTTGTGCTCTCTACCCTGTCGAAAGCCTTCTCCTGATCAAGGCTAAGGAGTGCAAGGTTTTCGTGTTGGCTGTTTGCAATGTGGATGAGATCTCTTATTAAATGGAGGTTTTCATGTATTGATCTTCTTGGGACAGAGTACGTTTGGTGTTGGCCAATAACTTCAGGCAGTGTTGGCTTTATTCGGTTTGCTATAACTTTGGAAATGATTTTGCAATAGGTATTAATTAGGAGATTGGACACCGGTTTCGGATATCCGTGTGGTCTCCCTTCTTTGGTATCAAGTCGTGACGGATTGTGGGAGCTCAATGAGGTAGGCCTCTTGCAGTGTTTTGAGGAGAAGTGGTCCAAGTTGATTCCAGAAGACTTGGAAAAATTCTGTAGTGAGACCATCAAGGCTGGGAGATTTGTTCTTTGGCAAGGATGTGCATGCAGTTTTCAGTTCATCCAGCATGATTTTTTTTTCTAAGTGATTCCAATCTGTTGCAGAGATTTTTTTTGTGACTTTCAGTATTTCGTGAATGGCATGTTGGGATGTTCCTGTAGAGCTGTATGGATTCTTGTAGTATTGCAAGATTTCAGAAGTGATTTTACTTGGATCTTCTGTGATGCAGCCATCTTGAAGTCTGATTGCAGAGATGGGGTTTGCTGCCTGGCATTTTTTTTCCAAAGAGAAAAAATATTTTGTGGGGGCATCTGAAAGATTTATTTGTGTATGCCGCGATCTAAGTAGGGCACCTTTAGCCGATAATTCTGCGTTTCTTTGCATGGCTTGAAAGGCAGAGTGATATTCAGGGCTTTCTTCTGGGAGATATACTTGAGCTGTTCTTCAAGTTGTTGGATTCTAATGTTCCTCTGTTGATTTTTCTGGTGACTGTAGATCTGCGTAAAGGATTCTATTCGTGATTTTAGGTGGGGCCACCATGTTTTCATCGGTTCTGTATCCATTTTTGAGTGAGTGAGGTTGGTTATTAAAGCCTGAGTGTTTATTATGTAATCTGGAACTTTCAGGAGGGTATTGTTGAAGATCCAATGGGCACTTCCTGATTTGGATGCTTCCAAAGAAGGAAAGTTGCAGCTTGACGAAGCAATGATGTGAAATATAGGAAGGGATGTGTGAGATATTTCTAACTAGAGGCAAGGTGTGTTTGGAAATGTAGTATCTGTCCAGTCGTGCTTGGTAGAGTGGCCTATTTGTCGCTGTGATTGCTGACCTCCATGTGTAGGATTTCTTATCTGGATGTTGATGCCGAAAGACGTTGATGAGTTCATTATCGTTTACCAGTGTTTGAAGTTTGTTTATTAATTGGCTACGATGTTCAGCACACTGAAGTCTGTTTTTTTCTTGTCAAGAGTGCAATTAAAGTCTCCAGTTATTATGATATGTTCTTGGTCTATACTAGAAAGATGGTTTTGAATGAAATCCAGGATTTGTGATGCCAGAGGATCCTGCTGTGGTATATAGATGTTGAACACATGTAGGGTATTATGGTTGGGTGCTATTATGTGAGCATACAAGGCATATCCTGGTATATCAGCAGTCACTTTCAGTTTGTAGGGAGCTCTATGATGTACACCTAAGCTAACTCCTGCTCCATGATGTTGTTGGGTTGCAGAGTGCTGTAAGTCATAAGGCCACTCTGCCCATCTTCTGGATAAATTCGATGAGGAGTTGATGTTTGTTTCTTGCAGAAGGTCTATGCGATATTTTTGTGCCTGGTCAAGGACTATTCTGTTGCGTAGAGCAGAGGCACATCCTCTTGCATTGAGAGAGAAAAGGCTTATAGACATTATGATTTATGAAAGTTTGATTGTAAGTTTAATCTAATATTGGTCCTGGTACTGTGTTTGTAGTCCATTTATTAGGTAGTAGATTCGCTTACTCCTGTTAACCTCTGCTCTGCTCCTTTTACATTTCAGTTTCGAGTGTAGGTCCTGAAGTTGAGATATTAGTTCAGCGATACTTGTGGTATATTTAAGGCCTACAGTTAGTTTGTGAGGAGAGCCTTGCACATTCTGTATGAAAGATGACAGCTGCTTCATGGTTAGGGGACCGTCAGTGTAAGGAAGTTCACCCTCAGCTTCCTCTTCTTCTAGGTCGTCATGTGGAAGTATAGTTTCCTCATCGTCTGGGAACTCTGTTTCTCCTTGGCTGGCTGCAGGTGATGAAAGGCCATTTTGAGTAGTTTCTTCTATTGGGTGAGGTTTTGAATTAGTGGGAGGCTGGGTTGGTGATTCTGGTTGCTGGGTCTGGGGATTGCTTTTAATTAGTTCATCCTTGTCATCTCTGTTGGAAGGATCCATGTTTTCGTGCTGCGAGAGGGGAAAATTTCCACTGCATAATGGAGGTTCCAAGACTACTGTTGTAAATTACCCAACGATCAGCATATCAGAAATCGTTGTTAAGGTCTTGGAGAAAATAGTCAAGAGAAAAATACAGGATTGGATAGATGAAAATAGGATACTGTATGGGGGACAGCATGGTTTTTGTGAAGGGTAGATCATGCCTCAGTAACTTGCTCAAGTTTTATAACACAGTGACGGCTGAACTGGATAAAGGTAGTGGATTAAAAGTGATTCTACTGGACCTTGCTAAGGCCTTTGACAGGATACCACATGGAATTCTAATCAGTCAACTGCAGTATATGGGATGGATATAGGGTTGGTGAGATGGATAGGAGGGTGGTTGATGGAGAAATATCAGAGAGTGGTTTATTCAGGAGTAGAGTCCAAAAGATGGCCTGTGACTAGTGGTGTGCCGCATGGCCTTGGACCACTACTTTTCAACTTGTTCATTAACGATATAGGAAAGGATCTGAGAGGAAGTGTTAATTTGTTTGCTGACAATGCAAAGTTGGGTGGAGCAATAGTGAGTGCACAGGATGTCAAAATTTTGCAAGATGATTTGGATAGTTTGGAGGACTGGATTAAAGAGAATGGATGTCAATTTAATGTGGCAAAGTGTAAGGTTATGCATTTTGGGGTGAAGAGATTAGCAGCAGTATATCACATTAGTGGAAAACCGTACTCCAGGAGATTGACGAGGCCAGGAATTTGGGAGTGTTGGTGGATAGGAAGTTGAAATTTAGGGGGCACATCACAAAAGTGGCTAAATCAGCTCATCAAATCACTTGGTTGCTGAAAAATACTTTAACAAGCAGAGACAAACAAGTTATTGTTCCTCTGTATCGAACCTTGATAAGACCCCATCTAGACTACTTTGCCCAGATTTGGGCGCCAGGGTTTTTTCTTGATGGGGAGGAGGTGGAAAGGATCCAGAGACGAGTGACCAAGATGATAGCAGGTCTCTGAAATGAACCTTATGAGAACAGGTTGAAGATTTGTGGGTTGCAGAAATTGGTTGATAGGCAGAAGAGGGATGATATGATTGAGACATTCAAATTACTGAAGGGTTTCTATAAGATTAATTCAGAAGATATTTTTGAGAATATTACTGGTGGTGGGAGGACTAGGGGCCATACATGGAAGCTGGGCAAGAGTGTGGTTAGCAAGGGTGTTAGAGCTAGGTTTTTTTACTTGGAGAGTGGTAAAGGAGTGGAATAAGCTGCTAACGTCTGTTGTGGGTGCCATGATTGTGAATGAGTTCAAGGCGAAGTATGATAGATACTGTGTGAATGTCGAATAGTTGTTCTTGACATGATGTTAGGGCATCCCTCGATGAGTCTAAGGACTCCTTGGAGTTGCCCATAATAATAAAATAATAATAATATAGAGACTTTGTTATCAGAGCCTTGGATCTCATTACTCGGCAGGTGTTCAAGAGCGACATGAGCGTTGTCTTTTCCAGTTCGGAATTTTCTTTCCTCTGAAGTTCGTGATGGGGAGAGAATTTTTGGTTTACTTTTTCCTATGCTTTGATTTTCTTCATGTACGATGTTGTTCTGTTTAGCTGGTTTACTATTCTGGGCTGGGATGTTTGTTGATGAACTGTTGGTAATATAGGGACATTGTTTCCTTATGTGACCATCTTCATGACAAAAGAAGCACTGTGATGAGGAAGATTAGTAGAAAGTATAGGTTATTCCATTTATGTCCATATCGATTAATTTTGGGAGGTCGTGTAGTGCGTAGTTGTTTGGAAAGTGCATTAATGCCTGTCTTCGAATGCTTCTGAAATGGGCAAATTCGGGCTTCTTCGTAGCTGCTGACAATGTGCGTATTTTTCCTGTGACAGAACCGTATCTTGATAACATGGATCTTGATGAGTTAATGAGGAATTTCAGGGGAGCATTTGATAATGTTTCTTTTGTCGGGGCCAGTGCTATTGGTGCTGCTTCGAAGTGATAATCGCGGATGTCTACGCCTTTTTGCAGTACCAGAGATGTAGTACCCATGAGATGTGGCTAAAATACACCTGCACAGTACCAGCTATGTGGGAAGCGTCAGTAATATTTTTTGTAGGTACAATTTTGGCGATCGCCGTCAGATAATCTTGTAATGGGATGTTTTCTTTGGTGGCGAAAATAACAATTCCATTTTCTCGGGAAATGACATTAGTAACAGTGGTAGTTATTTTTGCATTAATTGGTTTACTGCTGGCTGATGTGGCATTCGTGTGTGAGATCAGTGTTTTGGGAGACGATAGGATATTTCCATTAGATACAACATTAGCATAAGATTTTGAATTGACTGACCTGTTTTCCATGTCCATAGCTCCAGTGAACTTTGCTCTTCCTTCCAGGTCCGAAGTCGTTGGGGGGGGGGTCTTTGAATTGCTAAATCCATGGTAGTACATGAATGTGCAGTTGCCATGGCGGTTAATCCTTCGCCAGCTATAGCCTCAGGTGAGGAGTGCAGGTGGCGGAGAAGGAATTATGGCGTCGAAGTTGAAGATACATAGGAATTGTGGTTGAATTGTGGAATGCATTGCCTGATAGAGTGGTATCATAATAATAATGTTACCATTAAACTACACAAGGGGAATGAATACACCATGATACTTTTGGATTTTGCTAAAGCTTTTGACAGAATACAGCCTTGGAAGACTTGCATAAATTGGAGAGGGTTTGGATTATAATATATTAGCATGGATAAGAGGATAGCTGACTGACAGATATCAAAAAGTGGAATACGGGGGATATGAGTCTGAAGATTTAAGGTTATTAGTAGTGAATCACAAGGATCAGTCCTTGATCCACTGTTAGTCACTCTGTATATTAATGATATTGGGAAGGATTTGACAGGTGACATACAGTTATATTTGCTGATGATAATGATGCAGAGATAGGTAGGTAATCAAGAATACTGTTGATATGCTGTACTTGCAGAATGATTTCAGTAGGCTGGAATTGTAGGCATTGGAAAATGGATGTCGGATCAATGTCAGTAAATGCAAAGTCATGCATTGAGAGTTTATTTTTCACTTGGTTAGACTATAATAAGTTTAGTTTAATCCTTTATCCAAGTGTGAGCAAACAAAGTTTGCGCCTGAAAGTATCTTCAGGACTGGGGTAAGGTAGTGCAACACCAGGCAACTCGTTGCAAAGGTGGAGAAAGATCTCATCAGTCCTATCTCAGTATCTCCCATAATGCAAAGCACATTTGTTTGCTCACACTTGGATAAAGGATTAAACTAAACTTATTATAGTCTAACCAAGTGAAAAATAAACTCTCAACGTCTTTCTCTGAATCCAGAGTAATGTAATAATTAGGTTGCATACCCTTTGGCAACTCCTATAGGTTAGGATGACTTCTCATTGCTTCTGCCTTTTTATCTCCACTACTGGGCCTGGCTCCCACTGACGAGACCTCAATAAAGGTCGAAACCGGTAGGGGTAATGGCCCTTGCCTTAATGCATAGCATTACACATATCCGCAAGGAGATGTGCTTTGCATTATGGGAGATACTAAGATAGGACTGATGAGAACTTTCTCCACCTTTGCAACGAGTCGCCTGGTGTTGCACAACCTTACCCCAGTCCTGAAAATACTTTCAGGTGCAAACTTTGATTACCCACACTTGGATAAAGGATTAAACTAAACTTATTATAGCAAAGTCATGCACTTTGGTGTGATTACATATCCAATGTCAATGATATTGGTGGATTATGCTAGAAGAAATGATCAGGCTAAGGATCTTGGAATGTTAGTAGATAGCAAATTGAAGTTCAGGGACCATGTCGCAAAAATGGCAAATACAACTCAAAAGATAATTGCAATAGTGAAACGAACTTTAACATGTAAAGATAAGAATGTCATTTTTTCTCTTTACAAAGCCATGATAAGACTGGACTATTGTGCACAGGTCTGGTCTCCTGGTTTCCGTTGTGATTCTGATCGAATGGAGAGAGTGCAAAGGAGAGTTTTAAAAATGATATCAGGATTGTGAAATACTGATTATGAAGACAGATTGAGAATTTGTAGACTGCAGACACTAGCAAACAGGAGAAAGAGGGGGTGTTGTAAGTCTCATTCATATCATTCATATCACCCCTCTTTCTCTTGTTTGCTAAGTGTCTGAAAGGGTCATACAGGATTTCATTTGATGGAATTTTTCATTTTATGGAAGGTGGGGAAAGGACAAGAGGACATCCTTGGAAGCTGAGAATGAATGTTGCTAAGGAGGTGATGGCTAGATTTTCCTCTCATAGTGTATTGTACGTGATTGGAATGGATTGCCATTAGATGTTGTGTGTGCAAGCAGTGTGAATGAATCCAAGAATAAGTATGATGTGTAGTATGTGTCTTCCTGCGATGAGTCTCTGACTGCCTGGAGGTCTCTCTTAATAATAATAATAATAATAATATGGACCAGGACGAGTGGTGTGGAATTTGTGGATGTGTGGAGTGAGTTCGATGGGCGAAAGGATTTATATAAGATGGATGGTTTACATTTGAATGGATTTGGTGTACAGAGACTTGAAAAGGTGTTGTCGAATGTAGTGGAAGTGGATGTGCAAAATCAGGGAAACTAGAGTTATTAAGGGGGGTGGAAGTAGATATGCAGACTTTAGGGAGACAGTTGAGTGTATGAATGTGTGTAATATGCCCAAGTGAGTACAAAAGACTACGAATCAGAATGGGATAGTTAGTATATGGCATCAAAATAGGGATGGGACAAATGGGCTTCTGCAATTCATGTATACTAATGCCAGAAGTATTAGGAACAAGAAGGAAGAATTTTTGGCCTTGGTTGGCACTTCCAGGCCACAGGTTATTGGCATTAGTGAAACATGGCTGACAGAAGATGATATAGCTAGTGGGATTGAATGTGAGGGGTATGGTGTGTTCAGGAGTGACAGGGAGAATAAAATGGGGGGAGGAGTGTTATTGATGATAGCTGATGAGCTACAGCCAAGGAGAATAGAAGTGGAACTGCAGGATAAAGAAAAGAGCACATTTGAGGCTGTTTGATGTGAGATTGTAACTAGCAGAACAAAATATGTAGTTGGGTGCTGCTATAGACCAGGTGATGGAATAGATGGTGGAGATAGTATGCATAAGCAAATAGAAGAAATGAGTGGAAGGAGGGTAATTATTATGGGTGATTTCAACTATGGTAACATCGATCGGAAGGAGGAGAGGACACATGGGAGGAAGGAGTTGAATTTTATGGGATTATTAAGGGATAACTATCTGCAACAGCATATAATGGAAAATACTAGGGGTCAGAGAGTGCTTGACCTAGTAATTGCATCTGAGAATTTGGCTGTAACGAATATGACCACGTCGTCACCAATTGGTGAGAGTGATCATAGGATCTTGACTTGGGAGGTGGCTACAGGTGTGGAATTTACAATTAAGACAGGGTGCATGTGAAATTATCAGGCTGGTAAGTATGACAAGCTTAGGAGTTTGATTGGTTCAGTGCCATGGCATGTAAAACTGCAAGGGCTAGATGTTTGTAGTAGTGTATGGGAAGCGGTTAGGAAGTGTTTGCATGAGGCAATGGCTGACTGTATACCTAGAGTCTGAATAATAAATCAATAGGGGTTAAATGGATGAATAACACCATTAAGCCTGAGCTGGAAAAAAAGAAACAACTATGGAGGGAATTTAAGGAGAAAGGTGACCGGCAGGCACATGAATGGTATAAAGTGCAGGCCAGAAGAGTAACGAGTGTGGTAAGAAAAGCAAAAATGGATTATGAAAGAACATTAGCCATGCAGGCTAAAGAGAATCCCAACCAGTTTTTTCGATATGTTGCAAGTATATGGCAGAATGATTTTAAAGAATGCTGATGGAAGGGAGGTAACCGAATCAGTTGATATAATTGAATTACTGAGCAAGCACTTTGCAAGAATATATCATCCAGGCGGCGACATTGCAGGAATGAATGAACCAAAAGATTATATGGGAATTGTGGTGAACGAAGTGGAGGTAAGTAGTCTATTACAAAACCTCATATGTCAATACATATGTGGGATTGGATGGTGTACCAGCTCGTGTCATACGTGAAGTGGCTAAAGAATTGTCAGTGCCCTTGACCATTTTGTTTAATTTGAGTCTCGGTTCTGGGTTAGTCCCGTGCGGGTGGAAAGAGGGGAAAATAGTTCCACTGCATAAAAGAGGCTCCAAGACTCTTGTTGTAAATTACCGACCGATTAGCATATCAGTAATTGTTGTCAAGGTCTTGGAGAAATTAGTCAAGAGAAAAATACAGGATTGGATAGATGAAAATGGGATACTGTATGGGGGATGACATGGTTTTGTGAGGGGTAGATCATGCCTCAGTAACTTACTCACATTTTATAGCATAGTGACGGCTGAACTGGATAAGGGTAATGGGTTTACAGTGATTCTACTGGTCCTTGCTAAGGCCTTTGACAGGATGCCACATGGAATTCTAATCAGTAAACTGCAGCATATGGGGATGGATATAGGGTTGGTGAGATGGATAGGAGGGTGGTTGATGGAGAGATATCAGAGAGTGATTTATTCAGGAGTAGAGTCCAAAAGACGGCTTGTGACTAGTGGTGTGCCGCATGGCCTTGGACCACTACTTTTCAATTTGTTCATTAACGATATAGGAAAGGATCTGAGAGGAAGTGTTAATTTGTTTGCTGATGATGCAAAGGTGGGTAGAGCAATAGTGAGTGCACAGGATGTCAAAATTTTGCAAGATGATTTGGATAGTTTGGAGGACTGGGCTATGGAAAATGGATGTCGATTTAATGTGGCAAAGTGTAAGGTTATGCATTTTGGGGTGAAAAGATTAGCAGCAGTATATCACATTGGTGGAACCATACTCCAGGTGATTGTTGAGGCTAGGGATTTGGGAGTGTTGGTGGATAGGGAGTTGAAGTTTAGGGGGCACATTGCAAAAGTGGCTAAATCAGCTCATCAAATCACTTGGTTGCTGAGAAATACTTTAATAAGCAGAGACAAACAAGTTATTGTTCCTCTGTATCGAGCCTTGATAAGACCCCTATCTAGACTACTGCACCCAGATATGGGTGCCAGGGTTTCTTCTTGATGGGGAAGAGGTGGAGAGGATTCAGAGAAGAGTGACCAAGATGATACCAGGTCTATGGAATGAACCTTATAAAAACAGGTTGAAGATTTGTGGGTTGCAAAAATTGGTTAATAGGCAGAAAAGGGGTGATATGATTCAGACATTCAAATTACTGAAGGGTTTCTATAAGATTAATTCAGAAGATATTTTTGAGAATATTACTGGTGGTGGGAGGACTAGGGGCCATTAATGGAAGCTGGACAAGAATGTGGTTAGCGAGGGTGTTAGAGCTAGGTTTTTTACTTGGAGAGTGGCGAATGAGTGGAATAAGCTGCCAGAGTCTGTTGTGGGTGCTATGACTGTGAATGAGTTCAAGGCGAGGTATGATAGATACTGTGTGAATGTCGAATAGTTGTTCTTGACATGATGTTAGGGCCTCCCTCGATGAGCTTGCCGACTCCTTGGAGTTGCCCAAAATAATAATAATAATAATAATAATAATAATAATAATAATATATTGTTTATAAAGTGTGTGTTGAGGTATAACAGTAGAGGTGGCAAGTTCTTCGTGTTTAACTTAAAAAATTTCATTAAATGCAGCATGTGGAATCTCTTTGTTTGTGAATGTGTACAGGTTATGGGAAATATAAAACAGTGGTACTAGAATTTAACAAGTGTATGATAATCAGGCATATTGTGGGCATGAAATGTTTGTGAGCAGAAATTCAAGTGTAGGAGGAAATGAGATAGCATGGCATGTAGTGTTATGTGCTAAGTGGAATACAAGAAGAATAGAGGTGTTAGAATGCAAGATAGTGAGAAAAAAGAGATAAGAAAGAAATATGCAAAAATGAGTTCAGCAATGATATTTGAAATTTTGAGACTTTGACGAGTGCTGCACAATACTACAGCAGAGTTGGAGAGACTAAAAAAATGCTTGGCAAATAGCAGGAAGCAGACAAAACACCCGAAGAAGTGAAAGAAAGATACAGAAAAAACAATTGATTAAAAAAAAAAAAAGAATATAGTGTTATATGGTGATTCCATGATCAGAGGTATACTGAACAAACAAGCAATAAAGTATGTTTTCCAGGCATGAAGATTTGTAACATGATTGAAGCAATATGTAGAATGAGTGCACTGTAATGATTGTGCTGGTTAGCAAAAGCAAAAGATTAAATATTATGAGTCTTGTCGCTGTTTGACAGGGGCGAGCTGATGAGGAAGAGAGCTCTGATTGCAAATGAATAAGTAGATTGTGTAGGAGATATGATGTGCAGTATGTAGATGTATGGGGTGACTTTGATGGTTGAAAGATTTGTACATGAAAGATGGACTTTAGGAAATGCAGAAAAGTTTTGGCAAGAAAGAAAAGTGTTAACTGTGGAAATAGTGTGGGGGATTTGGTTGAAGATTCAACTTATCAGCATGCTAGTCATTTGTCATGTGTATAATGTATAGTTCTGTTATAGTATTAGAGATTGTCTCTATGAAGATTGTTTATATATCCCGAGTGTTTATTAGTACAAGAGTTTAATTCTGATTGGTGCAGTGACTTTTAACTTTTCTTTTAGAATCCAGAAAATCACTGACTCAATATCTTCTTTTATTTACTAAATACTTCTGGACAGTCTCAACTCCTGCAGTGTAAAGACTCACAGTTCTATGATTCTTTTTCGGAATCTTCTATTAATATTCTATTAATACCGAATGCTCTCTTTGTCGGCTGTCAATCACCCATCAAACTCTTTGGTGAGCATGCACACTCCATGAAAGTGGCAAGCAAGAAATTAGGTATAATGGCTGACTTGTCTCTGTTAGCATATCAAGAATGTCTTTATAAAACACAACACTTAATAATTTTAAACTACAATAAAAGGATTGAAAGTAACATAACTATCAAAATCTAGTAAATCAATTTCTCAAATGCTTTACATTTCATTTTGAGAATAATAATATCAATAACGGGCACATTGCAAGTGCCGATAATACATGTTATGAAACGAAAACTAATAATATACTAACATACACAATTTGTAAAAAATATTCATAATGTAGAGTGGTGGACTGTAGAGGTATGATAGTATTGAGATCCATAGGTCTGGTTCAAATCTACTTCAACAGAAATTTCTTGGGATTCAGAGGACAGTTCATTTGGACTAACTGGTATGAGATAAGCCAACAAGACTAAATATGTATTTGGTTGCTGCTATAATTCTGGGGAATAAGGGAGAATGTAGATAAGATGCATTCACAAATTAACTTGATGAGTACAGGGTGCGTAATTATTATGGTGGATTTGAACTATGAGGAGACATAGATTGAGAGGAGGGATGGTCACATGCAGAGAAAGTGATCATGTAGTGATGACCTGAGAGATTGCTGTATATATAGAATTTTTTGTTATGAAGAGATATATACAAAATTACAAAGCAGATGATTATGACAAGCTGAGGAGTCAGCTTTCAGCAGTGACATAGCATAAAAATTTGGAGGGGGAAGAGATATATTTCATAGAAATATATCTATGAGATAATTTCATTAGAGATCATGCAGCACTAATGAAATTAGTGCTGCATCAGAGGTGGTCAAGGGGCATGTGAAGAAAGCATTAACAGAATGTATGCCTAGAGTCAAAAGAATAAATCAGGTAGGTGTTCGATGGATGAATACCATCATTAAGCAAGAGTTACAGACAAAGAAAAAGATGTACAGGAAATAAATATAATTAAAAAGGTGATCAGCACGCTCATAAGCAGTACACAGCATAAACATGTGGGCAAGGGTAATTATGCAAGAAAGCTAGCTGATGAGGCCAAAAGAAATCCTAACGGGTTTCTTTTTGCTATGTGGTAAGTAAAAGGAGGAATGACTGTGAAAGGATGATTTTAAAAAGTGCTGATGGTGGGCAGGTAACAGAAGCAAAGCCAAATAGCTAAAATACTGAGTGAGTATTTTGCAAGAGTATGCTGTGTAGGTAATGATGTTGCAATGCCAGATGTGACATTGATGGGAGAATCGAGGTTGAAGAAATGGAAGTGCTTTGAATATTCAGAAAATCATTGCAAACACAGCCATGGGATTAGATGGCATGTCAGCACATATATTATGAGAATGTGCAAGAGAATTATCATCTTCTCTGACCATGCTATTTAATTTAAGCCTCAGTATTGGGAAGGTGCCAGTGGAGTGCAAAGAGGGCAAAATAGTCCCATTGCATAAAGGAGGCTCCAAGATAGAAGTAACAAATTATAGGCCAATCTGTGGTGGTTAAGGTATTGGAGAAATTGGTGAAAAGACAGAATTCAGGACTGGGTGGATAGAAATATGATACTTTGTAAGGGACAACATGGTTTTCAAAGGGTAGGTCTTCCCTTAGTAATTTGCTTATTTTTTATTTTATTTTTTATAATCAAGTGACATTGGAGTTGGAGAAGAGACATGACTACTCAGTGATATTGCTAGACTTTGCAAAAAAATTTGACAAGATTCTACATAGAACTCTATTGCATAAATTGGAGTAAATGGGGATGGATATGAATCTGGAGATTTGAATTAGAGGAGGCTGATGGACAGATATCAAAGAGTGGTTTATGGAGGAGTTGAGTCCAGAAGATGGCAGGTGATCAGTAGTGTACCACAGGGCTCAATACTTGTCCTCTGTTGTTTAATTTGTATATCAGTGATATAGGAATTGATTTGACAGGAAATATTCAGTTGTTTTCTGACCGTGCTGAACTGGGAAGAGCAATAGTATATGCAGGTGATGTAGAGATCCTGCAGGAAGAGTGAAACAGACTAGCATTATGGGCAGAAGTAAATGGCTGCAGTTTACTGTGGCCAAATGGAAGGGGATGCACTTTGGGAAGAGATCAGAAGCTGTGTACTATATTTAGAACTGAACTACAGGAAATTGATGAGGCCAAGGACTTGGGTGTTATTGTGGACAGGGAGTTGAAGTTTAGAGTGCATATATTACAAAGGTAGTGAAAACAGCACATCACATTACTTGGCTGTTGAAAAGTACGCTAGCTAGGATGCAGAGATCATTGTTCCCCTATATGAGTTCTTAATAAGGCCACATATAGACTACTGTGTACAGATCTGGACTCCCAGATTCTGTGAGGATGAAGAAATTGTGTAGAGGATCAAGAGGCGAGTGACAAAAATTGTGAGAAGTCTGTGGATGCTTTGTATGAGAAGAGATTGATGGTCTGTAGGCTTCAAAAATTAGCTGGGAGGTGAAAAGAGGAGACGTGATAGAAGCATTTAAGTTATTAAAGGAATTTTATAGGATTGACACTGAAGAGATTTTTTTTCAGTATATGGCAAGAAGGGGGAGAACAAGGAGTTATCAGTGGAAGTTGTGTAAGAGTGTGTTTAGCAATGGTATTAGAACTAGATTTTTTGCTTGGAGGACAGTGAATGGGTGGAATGGGTTGCTAGAGGTGGTTGTGGATGCTTCATCAGTGAACGAGCTTAAGGAGAGGTATAATGGCTAGTGTGCAAATAATGGACTTCCCACGATATGTTGTCTGACTTAATGGAGTTACCTGTATAGTAGTAAGTATGAATACTGCTATCATCTGTCACGCAAAGTGATGATAATGATACTTTTTGGCAGTATTAGAAGGGTTGGGGGAGGAGAGATTCTTCAGCTTTCTTTTTGTTGGGAGACATGAAGGGAACTTTGCCTAGGTCACTCAAATTTTTACAAAATCGTATTTGATAATGATAGAAAAAGTGAATGAGTCAAAAACCAAAATGACTTAGCCCATAACATATAAATATCGTATACAAGTATTATGATATGCGTATGGCAGTTTGATTAAATATTATATTCACACTAAAGAAATATTTCAGATATTGTACAATTCATCTCTATTGGCCATGGCGGCAAAAACCGCATGGAAAAAGAATTAAGTACGAAATATAAAAATAATACAAGGGAGATTATCAGGTTAGGTTCGATTAGGTTAAGAGTTTTTTTTTTTTTAAATCAAATTGTCCAAAGGGAATGTAGTTTTATTCATAACATCTGATTAAATTCTTAATGAAAAAAGTGTAGGGTTTTTTTTTTTTCAAAATCAAATTGCTACATTCCCAAAGGGAATATAACTATTCATAATGTCTGGTCAAATTCTTAAATGAAAAAAGTGTAGTTTAAAAAAAAAAAAATAAAAATAAAATTGCCCAAAGGGAATATAGCCTTATTCATAATATCTGGTCAATTTAATAAACTAATCAGTATTTATCAGGCTGCATGGCCGTTTTAGTCATTATATATATATATATATATATATATATATATATATATATATATATATATATATATATATATATGGGAACTCTGCCCATAGAAATTGAATACATTTCCTTTTTTAAGGTCACTTCAGTCATACAAGCTATAATAGTTATTTAGCAACTCGATACAATTCCTGCTCGACACTGCACTTGTGATATTTATTGTTTCTCATTGTTGGTTTGACAATGCATTTGAAACACAAATGATCTATTGAATCTGTTTAAGCAGGTCAAACAACATTTGACCTATTTCTATTTCTGTTTTCCAATTGCAAAAGAAATTGCTTAAAAGCCATTACATTTTAAACTAATTAAGATATTTCACTTATTTTTCCTTTTATTTTTCTTAAATTTTACTATTAGAACATCTACTATATGGAGAAGATGCTGTCTCTACTAGTTGGCCTCTTAATAATGACTGGAAACTCTCAAATGGACATAGAAAACATCGTTACTTTTGGCAGTACAATTTGCAGTCTAAAGGGCCAAAAGGAATTAAAGTACCACTTTGTTCAGAAATTAACGATCCTCACATTTTGGGTGTTACAGCCGATCCTGTCTTCAGTACTGAGGGACAAGCAGAAGGATTAAAGCATGCCGGTAAAGCGAGGCGTGGAGATGGCAATGATTTAACTCCCAATCCATCTAAGCTTTTCAGTATTGGTATGGAGTTAAAGAACTTGGATAAGTTGGTCACCAGCAGTGTTCCATTTGAAGCATCTTTAATAAACTGGCCTCTGTCTAAGAAAGCAAAAAACAAGTTGGCATCTAGGTAATAAGTTCTACATTTACTTAAAAAAATATATATATATATGTGCGTGTGCACATGCGCACACACACACGTGTGTATGCATGGATAAATAGATGTTAGCAAGTATCTGCAAGGTATTTATAAAAATAATCATAATAACAGTACAGAATGAACATGATGTTGTTTCAGAAAATTTATAACAGACTAAATAATAACTAAAAGTTTATTTATTATTTCCAATATTTTACCAAACGATCAAAAAAGAAATGAAGGAATTATGAAAGAATTAAACCTGGAATCAGTAATAGAAAAAATTTAAAAATATAAACATAAATTGGATGGAACACGTTGAAAGAATGAAAACAGAAAGATTACCAAAACAAACCTTAAATTAGAAATCACTAGGAAAAAGAAAACCAGGATGTCCTCTTAAGAGATTCAGTGATGACTTCTAAGGCTTGAAGGCCACTCTGGGCCTAAATCTTTGATAATTATTATTATTATTCAGGCCTCCATGGAGTCAAAAGACTCATCGTGGGAGGTCCTTCCTAAGAAACACAAAAAAGTCTATCAAGACTCATCGAGGGGAGGTCCCCCCCCCCCCCTAAGAAACACAAAGTCTATCATACCACTCCTTGAACTCATTGACCGTTCTCGCTCTCACCACTCCTCACCCTCTTGCTCACAGTTTCCTTTCATAACTTCCAGGGATGGCCTCTTGTCATCACTCCTTCCTGCTGTTCAACCAAGCGAAAGAACTCCCCAGTGTCAACCCTGTAACCACAGTTTAAAAGTCTCAATCATATCACCTTTCCTTCTTCTATCCACCAAACTCTGCATTTCACATCCCCTCAGCCGATCCTCATAACTATCATTACAATCCTGAAGCCATCTTTGTTATCTGCCTTTGTACCCTTTCCGCAGTTAATTTATCCCCTTCAAATCCTGGGGACCAAATCTGAGAACAATAGTTCAAGTGTGGTCTCATCAGGGTCTTATTCAACGGAATGATAACTGTTTTATCTCTGTAGGTCAGTGTCCTTCTCATTATTGCAGCAATCCTCTGTGTTACCTTCACCACATGCATGATGATGATGAATATTTTACCAAAGTTAAATTGGCATCCTAACCAGTGGATTAAGATGTTAATCTTTGCAGCCTCTGTACTTACCTTGGGTCCACCAGGTACCCTATAGCTGCAGCTATTCATACTATGCCCAAACAGGCATGATGGCCAACATCTGAATATCAGAACACCAAAACTACATCCATTTCTACCACTATGATGTTGAAGTTTGGAAGAACATGCCTTCAATACCATCACAGGATCTGATACAAAAAAACCACCTCACTCCACCGAAGAAAATTTAAATTTGAGAGGCATTTTCTGGAATCTGCTTCTGCCCTCACAAATCTTCCCAGCCTACACAAATATGGTTGCATCAAGTTGCCTCCCAATCTCAGCCTCATTGCCAGAAGCCCAACTAAAGCCAATAGGTGACATTGTTTTTATGACTACAGGCCTCCTGTATTACTTCTGTTTATTATCTTTTACTGAAGTATGTCCATGTGCATATGTTGATACAAGTGTGTTAATCCCTTATAGATGCCAATTTAGTTTTGTAAAATATTGGAAATAATAAGTAAATTTTTAGTCTATGTTGTCAATTTCCTGAAGCAGCAAGATGTATATTAATCATCGTATAAGCCTAAGCACCAGAAGTACAGAATATAATGTAGCATCATTTCTTAGCTTAGTCTCTTGAATATGAACACACTTGATCTAGCGATACACAACTATTTTTTTCTAGGCATGCTCCCACGTTTGTCATCTGATTTCTGAAGAATAATTTTTTTGGAGCTTTAAGGATGATTTAGAGGTCTTCATTCCCTTAATATTTATTGCTGTTTTTTTATTTGGGGAAAAGCACTTCTAAAAATGATGAAACAGAATACATATCATTGACAATAAACCCATCTAATTTTTTTTATAAAGGGGTCACTTAAGGGGTTGAGCTAGATAACTTGAGACCTAGCTTGCACTAACAACCAGCTTCTCTCTTACCATTTTAAGAACAAACAAACAAAGATTGGTGTGCAGTTTGGAACCCAGCCAATAGTATTCTCTGTTGGCTTCAATCGGTATGGAACATATTTGTAACAATTACATTTTTACAGCTTGAACAAATATCATGGCTGTTGAATCATCACTTAGATCACAATGCCCCTTCTGTTTTTTTTTTTTTTTTTGTTTTTTTTTTTGTCAGAGAATCAGAGTAAACAGTGAAAAAATTTGATACTTGGACTGTCTCCAGTAGGTGAATTGCAGATAGACAACACGAATCTCAAAGAAGTAGAACTAGTAGAGAAAGAACTGAAGTACTATATGCATATATATATATATACAGGGTGTTCGGGATAAATTTGACAGTTTCGTAAGGAAAAAGAAAATCTTCTTTGTATCTATTAAATTTAATGAATTGACAAAAAAACATTACAGGCAGAGTTAATTACAATACTATCAACAAGATTTACTCAAAATAACCACCATTAGCATCGATCACAGCTTCAATTCTGCTTCGGAACCTCGAACAAGCTGATGCTACAGTCTCCCTGGGAAGGGCC
The DNA here is from genome assembly GCF_054136105.1 of Typopeltis vanoorti. Lineage (NCBI taxonomy): Eukaryota > Metazoa > Arthropoda > Arachnida > Uropygi > Thelyphonidae > Typopeltis > Typopeltis vanoorti. Next base: position 18,133,185 of record NC_143557.1, on the reverse strand, counting down.
GCAAAAACTGTTTTAATTTTATCCATTAACTGGGCTTTTGTATTACTGGAAGTGCGATTGGTGTCTTTTTCAACTGCGCCCCATACAAAATAATCCATGGGGTTAAGGTCTGGGGAGTTTGGAGGCCAAACATTTGGACTGGTGAAGTCGTAGAAATTTTCAGACAACCATTTTTGACTTTTCCCAGAGGTGTGGCAAGGGGCCGAATCCTGCTGCCATACATACGGCCTACCATTGGCTACCCTTGTTATCCAGGGCTTGACTACAGTTAGCAACTCCACGAACAAAGCCCGAATTCCAATGCCAGGGTTCTTCAACACCTGTTCCTGCAGATTTGCGAGGAATTCTGCTGTACGAACGCAATCAGATCGTCTGCTAGGGATCTTTCTTCTTGCTACATCCTCGTAGTCACCATTGCAAGTCTCTAGTTCATGCCTGATTGTTTTTACTGTATTCAGGGAGCATTGGGCAGCAGTCGTAATATCCTTATTTTGATGGCGGGCACGAATCATCATGATACAAGTTATTCTCTTCCATGATTCAGGTGGGTTCCAGCTATCCATCCTTTCTGACATCTTGTATATGAATGAAGAAGGGTCCAAACTTTTAAATGAAGAGAAGTGTGTGTTAATACATGTAACTTACGGAAAAATATAATTAATTATAAATATGTCAAATTTATCCCGAACACCCTGTAGATGTAACTGGTGTTACTGAAAAAAAAAAAAAAGAAAAAAAAGCAAAACAAACAAAAATAAAACAGTTGACATACTTCCGAATAACTATAGTATTGTAATATATTCTTACAATAGTGACAAGGGGAAGAAGAGATTAGCTATAGTATTCAATACTAAACTTTAAGATTCTTGAATGGTAGGCAATTTCAAGATGGATGATGTTTGCAAATTTTAAAACAGGAGATTTGATAGTTAGACTTTTGCACCAATGATGCAATGAAGTAATGTAGTAGGATAAAGAACTGGAGGAATTATTTGAGTCATTAATGAGGCAATGACATAAAGGAAAATTTGGATAAATGATCAAAGCTTATAGTAATCATAAAAACCTGCTAGATTTTTGTTCAGGACAGGGATTAGTCATAACAATAAAGGTGTGCATAAAATTCTCACATATATCACAGGGGATTTGATATAGAAAATGATCACCATTTAGTTTTGAGCAGGATACAAATGAGTGAAAGCTGGATAACTATGAAGTGCATTATGTGAAAGTGAGGATTGTATGTGAGATCTGGAGCTTCAAACCAAATGCTGAGTCCTCCTCTTCATATGGTGCACTCCTTTAATCAATAATCACCTTGAGAGGGAATGGATGAAGATGGACTATCAGTTTGGTGATTTAGTAAATAAACTGTATTCTATACTGGCTTAAATCAAAACAAAATGATGGTACAGTATGATAATTTTTACCAGCTGAGTCATTACTTGATGAAACAAGGCCCTTGCTGGTTAACAAAATCAACAACAGAAAAGAAATATTGAACTGGCAGAAGAACTAGAGAAGTGCTGCCATGTCAACATAAGTAGTGTTATAGTGACAAAAAAGTCTAAAACAGGTGTGAGTATTTTTAAAAAATGAGTACAAGATGTCATATTCAGGTAGTCCTGATCAGAGAAAGGAAAGGGTAACTATAGCATTCAACACTAAACATGAAGCTTGATTGACTGGCAATTTCAATCAGAGAGGTCTGCATAAAAGATATGAGCACATTTCGTAATGGGGAATTGGAAAGTGAAACTTATTTATGCCTATGGTCCCACAGAACATTTTACTACGAAAGAAATGGAAGAATTTTTAGTCTTTCTAGAAGGCATTTGACATAAAGGAAACAAAAAGCTTTTCATTGTGGAAGATTTAAACAGTAAAGTAATTAGTGAATAAGTGAGGAGTGGTTTCTTTGCATGGAGGGTGGTTGAACCATGGAATGCGTTGCTTGATAGGGTGGTGAGAGCGAGAACAGCCAATGAGTTTAAGGAGTGGTATGACAGACTTTGTGTTTCTTAGGAAGGACCTCCCATGATTATTATTATTATTATTATTATTATTATTATTACGGGCAACTCCGGGGAGTCATTAAACTCATCGAGGGAGGCCCCAAATCATTTTCATCACAACTATTCGACATTCATACAGTATCTATCATACCTCGCCTTAAACTCATTCACTGTCACAGCATCCACCACAGACTCAGGGAGCGCATTCCACTCATTCACTACTCTAAAAGTAAAGAACCCAGCTCTAACACCTTTACTAACCACACTTTTGCCCAGTTTCCATGGATGTCCCCTAGTCCTCCCACAACCAGCCCTGTTCTCAAAAATATCTTCTGAATTAATTTTATAGAAACCCTTCAGTAATTTGAATGTCTCAATCATATCTCCCCTCCTCCGCCTATCAACCAATTTTTGCAACCCACAAATCCTCAACCTGTTCTCATACGGTTCATTCCACAGACCTGCTATCATCTTGGTCACTCGCCTCTGGATACCCTCCACCTCCTCCACATCAAGAAGAAACCTAGGTGACCAAATCTGGGCACAGTAGTCGAGATGAGGTCTTATCAAGGCTCGATACAGAGGAACAATAACCTGCTTGTCTCTGCTTGACAACGTATTCTTCAGCAACCAAGTGATTTGATGAGCTGATTTGGCCACTTTTGCAATGTGTCCCCTAAATTTCAATTCCTTATCCACCAACACTCCTAAATCTCGTGCCTCATCAATTTCCTGGAGCACGGTTCCACCAATGCAGTAAACTACCTCCAATCTTTTCACACCAAAATGCATAACCTTACATTTTGCCACATTAAATTGACATCCATTATCCCTAGCCCAGACCTCCAATCTATCCAAATCATCCTGCAAAATTTTGACGTCATCTGCATTCACTATTGCCCTACCCAACTTCGCATCATCCGCAAACAATTGAACTGTTCCTCTCAGATCCTTTCCTATATCATTTATGAACAAATTAAACAGCAGTGGTCCAAGAACAGATCCTTGTGGTACACCACTAGTCACAGGCCGTCTTGTGGACTCTACTCCTGAGTAAACCACTCTCTGATATCTCTCCGTCAACCACCCTCCTATCCATCTCACCAACCCTATGTCCATTCCCATATGCTGCAATTTACTGATTAGAATTCCATGTGGTATCCTGTCAAAGGCCTTAGCAAGGTCCAGTAGAATCACTGTAAACCCATTACCCTTATCCAGTTCAGCCGTCACTGTGTTATAATACGTGAGCAAGTTGCTGAGGCATGACCTACCCTTCACAAAACCATGCTGTCCCCGATACAGTATCCCATTTTCTTCTATCCAATCTTGTATTTTCCTCTTGACTATTTTCTCTAAGACCTTGATAATGATTCCTGTTATGCTGATTGGCCGGTAATTTTCAACAGCAGCCTTGGAACCACCTTTGTGCAGTGGAACTATTTTCCCCTCTTTTCACCCCCTTGGGACTGACCCAGTCCTGAGGCTCAAATTAAACAAAACGGTCAAGGGCACTGACAATTCTTTGGCCGCTTCACGTACGACACGAGCTGGTATACCATCCAATCCCACAGATGTATTGACATTGAGGTTCTGTAATAGACTAGTTACCTCTACTTCATTCATCACAATTCCAGTATAAGCTGTTGGTTCTTCCATTTCCGCAAATTCACCACCTGGATGATATACTCTTGCAAAGTGCTCGCTCAGTAATTCCACAACATCGACTGATTCGGTTACCTCCCTACCCTCAGCATTTTTTAAGATCATTCTACCATGAGCATTTTTCCTTTTACTTGCAACATATTGAAAAAACTGTTTGGGATTCTCTTTAGCCTGCATGGCCAATTTCCTTTCGTAATCTGCTTTTGCTTTTCTTACCACCCTTGTTACCATCCTGGCTTGAGCTTTATACTGTTCATGCACCTGATGATCACCCTTCTCCTTAAATTCCCTCCACAATTGTTTCTTTTTTTGCAGCTCAAGCTTAATAGTGTTATTCATCCATTTAACCCCTACCTGATTTATTATTCGGACTCTTGGTATACAGTCAACCATTGCCTCCTGCAAACAGTTCTTAACCACCTCCCATGCACTATCAACATCCAGCCCTCGCAGTTTTACATGCCATGGCATTGAGCCAAGCACACACCTAAGCTTGTCATACTTAGCAGCCCGGTAATTCCACATGTACCCTGTCTTAATTGTAAATTCGACTCCTTTAGCCACCTCCCAAGTCATGACCTTATGGTCACTCTCACCAATTGGTGGCAACATGGTCATGTTCGTTACAGCTACATTCTCAGTTGCAATTACTAGGTCCAGCACTCTTTGCCCCCTGGTATTTTCCAATACATGTTGCCGTAGATAGTTGTCCCTTAATAACTGCATAAAATCCAATTCCTTCCTCCCATTTGCCCTCTCCTCTTTCCAGTCAATGTTACCATAATTGAAATCACCCATAATAATTACCCTCCTTCCACTCATTTCTTCTATTTGCTTATGCATACTATCCCCACCATCCACTCCATCACCCGGCCTATAGCAGCACCCAATTGTATATTTTGTTCTGCTAGATTCTATCTCACACCAAACAGCCTCAAATGTGCTTTTTTCCCCATCCTGCAGTTCAACTTCTATACTCCTTGGCTGAAGCTCATCAGCTATCATCAATAACACTCCTCCCCCCTTTTTATGCACCCTGTCACTCCTGAACACGCTATACCCGTCGCATTCAATCCCACTAGCTTTATCATCTTCTGTCAGCCATGTTTCACTAATACCGACAACCTGTGGCCTGGAAGTGCCAACCATGGCCAAAAATTCTTCCTTCTTGTTCCTAATACTCCTGGCATTAGTGTACATGAATCGCAGAAGCCCATTTGTCCCATCCCTACTTTGATGCCTTATACTAACTATCCCATTCTGATTTGTTGTCCGTTGTACTCGCCCGGGCATAATATACTCATTCATACACTTAACTGCCCCCCCTAAAGTCTGCATATCTACTCCCCCCCCTCTTAATAAATCTAGTTTCCCTGAGTCTGTACATCCACATCATTCATCAACACTCTTTCAAGTCTCCGTACACCAACTCCATTCAAATGTAACCCATCCATCTTATATAAGTCCTTTCGCCCATCGAACTCATTCCACACATCCACAAATTCCACACCACTCTCCATGCATAACCCACACATAAAGTCATTGGCAATTTTGGCCCTCCTTCTAAGCACTTCACTGTCATACCGCGGTAAGATACTCACCATCCTAACTCTCTCACTCTTCTCTTTTGCTACCTCAAACAACTCCCTCACATCCTCTATCATTTCCATTTTGTCCTCTTTCAAATCATTCGTTCCTGCCACGATTATCATCTCTTTCACCCTCTGTTTTTGCAGTCGAATAGATTCGCTGACGTCCTTTATGTTTGCACCCGGCTGGTACGACTTCGTTAAATTCTCAATTATTACGCCTCTTAATAGCGAATCCCCATACAACACTCGCTCCTTCATTTCATTGACGTTTACGAACATTCTATTATTTGCCGTCACAAACTTCCGCCGGTTATTTGTCGGTACGTTCGACACACATTTTTCCATACGCTCCAGTTGTCTTCTGGCTCTGTGAATCGTGCCATTCAAACGGGCAATTTCGCTACTCGCATTTATCTCACCATTTTCATTATCGATCAAATCATCCATTCTTTCTGTGTTTCTACCTTCATTTACACTTTCAGCGACGCTCTCACACCTATCTGGCACTACCACGCAATTCTCTAGTACACCGCCATTTTCTACATTCTGACTACCGTTAACGATATCAGTCTCGATACACGAAACGCGCTTGAAGTCCTCATTCTCTTTACACTTTCTACACATATTAACTCCACTATCACTTTCTAACCAGACTCCTACCGCTCTTCGCAAGGCATACATCTCACAGACAGCACATTGCATAAATTCGTTTACATCAAAACTCTTAAACAAACATGGCGACCTGGCCGCCATTTTTTTCTTTATCGGTGCCATGTGTACGCTATCTTTTCTTAAAAATAATAATTAAAATAACAGAAAACACGCAAAAATTGCACAGACACACCAAGAAACAAAAAGCAAACAATACTACTTAAGATTTCAGTAAAATATCTAATGTTAACACAAAATAATACTGATCTTTTCAGGAGCTCTCGACAAACCGACTATCTAATCCGTGCGACACCAAGCGACCTGATGAATCTTTTGACTCCATGGAGGCCTGAATAATAATAATAATAATAATACCAGGGTAGGAAAATGTTTTGAGAAAATATCAGTGCAAATAGTAGTAGTAGTAGTAGTAATGATTAGGCATCACTGACACCATGTTCCAAATACAGATGTGTGCAATTTAAATAGAGTGAAGACACAACAAATAAGAAAAGTCTTATTGACTATGTTATTGTGAATAGTCTTTTATCATCTGTACACTATTACGCTTAGCTAGCATTCACCCTAACAGCACAAAAACCATAAGCATATGGATACAACCATATACAGCCTATTAAAAAAAAAAGTGATAAGTATCTCCCATTCAATTATATTTCAGTTCAATCTGTTGCTCTACCTCATTGTTGTTTAATGTAATTGAAAAGGTCTTCAGCAGTCAACTTCTTCAACACCAGATCTTGCTTACATTACTCACCTCTGGACATTCCCCAATATCTGGAGAAACTTGTACTGCAAGGCATTTGACATTTCAAAAACATTTGATAGGGTTTAGCATCAAGAATTTCTCACCAATTGCCATCTTATGGTCTGCCTTCTACCCTTTGTTAACTGTATTGCCAGTTTTTTCTTGGGCTGTTCACTATGTGTAATGATATAGGGTGGTCTCTCTCTTCAGATTTTGCTATTAATGCAAAATCACAAGGCTCTGATATCACTTAACCTCTTGCTCGTATAGATAAATGACTTACTGTTGGAAGTTTTTTCCACTTGGTTAGACTATAATGAATTTAGTTTAATCCTTTATCCAAGTGTAAGCAAACAAAGTTTGCTCCTGGAGTATCTTCAGGACTGAGGCAACTCATGGCAAAGGTGGACCAAGCTTTCATCACTCCTTGTCTCAGTATCTCTCATAATGCAAAGCACATCTCCTTTATTAAAGGATTAAACTAAATTCATTATAGTCTAACCAAGTGGAATAAAACTTCCAACATCTTTCTCTAAATCCCGAGTAATTTAATAATAGGGTGGTACACCTTTTGGCAACTCGTATAGGTAAATATGACTTCTCCATTGCTTCTGCCTTAGTATCACCACTTCTGGGTCTGGCTCCCACTGACGAGACCTCAGTAAAGGTCGAAGCATGTCTGGGTAGTGGCCCTTCCCTTAATGCATAGCATTATACATGTCTGCAAGGAAATGTGCTATGCATTATGGGAGATACTGAGACAAGGAGTGATGAGAGCTTGGTCCACCTTTACCACGAGTTGCCTCAGTCCTGAAGATATTTCAGGTGCAGACTTTGTTTGCTTACACTTGGATAAAGGATTGAACTAAATTCATTATAAATGACTTACATTCACTCACTTCAAACCTTGTTTTGCTGATAATAGTATCCTTCATTCCTTTATTTCAGATGACACACTTCACAGTGCTCATTCATCTCAGGCATTAAGATGGCTAAAATTAGTGCTTTTAACTATTATCTAGTAAGAAATCCTTAATTTCTCCCCTTACCTTAAATAATGCTCAGCTTAACAGTGAGAACCAGATTTCACTTCTCAGACTTACTCTTGGCCTTTTCTGACACAAACACATCACTACTACATTTTCAACTTCCAAAAAATTTGACATCCCTTTTTTCTCAAGGCATTACTTTTTATCTATTATTATTATTATTACAGGCAACTCCAAGGAATCCTTAGACTCAGCCCTAAACATCATGTCAAGAACTACTCAGCATTTGCACAGTATCTATCATACTTTGCTTTGAATTCATTAACAGTCATGGCACCCACAACAGACTCTGGCAACCTATTCCACTCATTCACCACTCTCCAAACAAAAAATTTAGTTCTAACACCCTTGCTAACTACACACTTACTCAGTTTACAAGGATGGCCTCTAGTTCTCCCACCACCACCACCATACCTGTTCTGAAAAATTTCCTATGAATTAATCTTGTAAGAACCCCTCAGTAATTCGGATGTCTCGATCATATCACTCCCTTTTCCACCTATCAACCAGTTTCTGTAACCCACAAATTTCAACCTGTTCTCGTAAGTTCATTCCATAGACCTGTTGACATCTTTGTCACTAACCTCTGGATCCCCTCTATCTCCTTCCCATCACCAAGAAACCCTGGCACCTAGATCTGTGCAGATAAAGAGGAACAATAACTTGCTTGTCTCTGCTCATTGTATTCTTAGTGACCAAGTGATCTGATGAGCTGCTTTAGTCACTTTTGCTATGTGCCCCCTAAACTTTAACTCCCTATCCACTAACACTCCCAAGTCTCTGGCTTTTTCAGTTTCCTGGAGTATGGTTTCACCAATGTGGTATACTGCTGCAAATCTTTTCTCCCCAAAATGCATAACCTTACACTTTGCCACATTAAACTGACATCCATTCTCCTTAGCCCAGTGTCTGCCAATCTATCCAAATCATCCTGCAAAATTTTGACATCATGTGTATTCACTATTGCTCTACCCAACTGAAATAACTGAACAGTCCTCTCAAATCTTTTTGTATATTATTAATGAACAAATTAAATAGTAATGATCCAAGAAAAGAACCCTGTGGCACACCACTAGTCACAGTTCTTCTTTTGGACTCTATTCCTGAATAAACTACTCTCTGATATCTCTCCATCAACCACCCTCCTACCCATCTCACCAACCCTATATCCATCCCCATGTGCTCCAGTTTACTGATTAGAATTCCATGTGGTATCCTGTCAAAGGCCTTTGCAAAGGCCAACAGTATCATTGTAAACCCGTTACCCTTATCCAATTCAGCTGTCACTGTATTATAAAACGTGAGCAAGTTACTGAGGCATGACCTACCCTTCGCAAAACCATGCTGCCCCCATACAATATCCCATTTCCATCTATCCATTCCTGTATTTTGCTCTTGACCAACTTCTCGAACACTTTGACAAGGTCTCCTGATATGCTGATCAGTCGGTAATTTGCAACAGCAGTCTTGGATCCTCCATTATGCAGTGGAACTATTTTCCCCTCTTTCCACTCCCCCTCAGGACCAACCCAGAGCTGAGACTTAGATTAAACAATATATTCAGGGGCACTGACAATTCCTTTGCCACTTCACATAAGACTCGAGATGCTATCCAATTCCACATATCCAATTTTGGATATGCTAATCAGTTAATATGCTATTCATCTCCATTTCATTCACCTCGGTTCCCGTATAAGCCATCTCTTCCCTCATTCCTGCAGTATCACCTGATTGATATACTCTTGCAAAGTGTTCACTTAGTAATTCTACTATTTCAACTAATTCACTTACCTTCCTACCATTGGCATTCCTTAAAATTATTCTGCCTTATACATTTTTTCTTTTACTTGCTGCATATTGAAAGAAATGGAGATTCTCTTTTGCCTGCCTGCATTGCTAACTTCCTTTCATAATCTGCTTTTGCTTTTCTTACCACACTAGTAACCCTTCTGGCTGTGCCTTGTACTGTTCATGTGCCTGCAGAACATCTTTCTCCTTAAATTCCCTCTACAATTATTTTTTATTTATTTTTTTTTTTTTAATTATTTTTTTTTTTGTAGCTCCAGCTTAATGGTGTTATTTATCCATTTAACTCCCACTTTATTTACCTTTGCAGTTGTACATGCAATGGCACTGATCCAAGCAATCTCCTAAGCTTGTCATACTTACCAGTCTGGTAATTCCACATATACCTTAACATATGTCTTAAATGAAAATTCCTCGCATTTAGCGCCACCTTTCAAGTCAAGACCATATGATCGCTCTCACCGATTGGTGGCAACATGGTCATATTCATTATAGACAAATTCTCAGATATTACTAGATCGAGCACTCTTGAACCCCTAGTATATTCCATTACATGCTGTCTCAGGTAATTATCCCTTGGTAACTGCATAAAATCCATTTTCTTCCCATAGTTGAAAACCCCCATAATACCTGTCCTCCACTATTTGCTAATTGCATACTAATCTTATCTATCATGCTGCTAATTCTTAATCCACCTAAAATCTTGAAATAATGCTCTCACATTTGGGCTTGTCATACCAGTCTGGTAATTCCACATATACCTTAACATATGTCATAACTGAAAATTAAAAGAGGGCAGTGTGGCTAAAATTAAAATGTTCAAAAGAGGGCAGTGTGGCTAATTGATGACTGTCCATCATATGACTCTCAAGCCACTATTTCACAGATAGTTGTTTACACATTGTGTTTCTTCTACAGATATTTCATGTGCACTCTTTAGCTCAACTGGCATCCATAATACTCCCTATTTTTGTTAAAAATAGGGAGTATTATGGATATACACTAGCACTAACACTAGCAATTGCTGCTTTGATGAATCTGCTACGCACATTCACTTTTCCAACCAGTAAAATACAGATTTTAGTGAAGATAGTAAATTAAATTTTGGAAATAGACAATAGAAAAACAAAGCTGATATAGTTTAGAGTCAGTTGAATAAATTTATATGGAAAAAAAAAGCGAACACTAATCCAGCTGGGTTAGAAATAAAGCACTTGATCAAAGGCTAGAGACAGCAGATATGAGAGTGAGAAAAAATTAGTAGAGTTTAGTGATGGTATCAATGTCAGCATCATATTTACACATTGACACCTGCCCATGAAAACTGACTTTATCATATGCATGTTGCTTCTGCTTTGGGCAGCACATTTTCACAGAGTTTATTATTATTATTATTATTATTATTATTATTATTCCTGACACCTCCAAGGAGTCCGAAGACTCATCGCGGGAGGGCACCTACAACTGTCTCACCCACTATACTGAACCACTACTATGAATCGTCTCAATCAACGCCATCTACCGCCCACCTCCACCACCACCGGTATTCTATGTCTGTAAATTGCGTGTGTTCTGAAGGGCCGATTTGTCTGTATGCATGAGGAAAAATCCGAGTTTCCGGGAGAAAAAACCCTGCTACCTCCGTATGAGATCGGCTAACTCACCTTCGATTGAAATCGTCCAGATAAAGATTCCTCCCGTCGCGACGAGAAGTTTATGTGGCATGTTAGTTGGAAATTTTTTAATAGAATTTTATTTGTAAAATTAGTGTTTGTGAACTTTTTTAATGATATTGAAAATTTCAAATATAATTTAACTTGATCTCAAGTTATATATATATATATATACAACTTTTGCTTTTTCTATCTGGTGATTGCATTATAAACAGGTGTTATATTTTCTACAATGAAAATTTGAAACAGGATGTTGGGATAATGCATTTAGTTAGATACTGGGCTAAAATACTGTGTTTTTCTTGCATGCATGTAGCATAGTGTTTGTTGGAAGGGATGTGTGTTTCATTGTGAAGAATCCTTCCAGTTGTCTCTAGTTAGTTATTCACATTTGACATCACTGGATGCCATATGGTCACTCCTGTATACCTCATTAAGTTTTGGGAATGAAGCCCTCTGCTAGAAGACCTGATATCAGAATCCCTTTCCACACAGAGAGTTAGCAGTACAATCACAAACATCCATCCATGCCCATGGCAGAGTTCAAATCCACAACCTTGGCTGGAGAGTAGATACGCTAACCACTCAACCAACCAAGCCAGCTATCGGTTGTCTCTAATTATACTAATTGTTGTTAATTATAGTCCATAGACTGTAAATGTCTTGGTACTTGACTGTAAGACATCCTGGACAACTCAAAATGGGTTATCATGTTGGAGGCTTAATGGATTTTTTACAACACTCAAAGGGGTCGTGTTCTAGCGGGATGTAGGTAGCGCGATCCCGCTAGAACACGACCCCACAAAAACACAAGTTAAGAAACTAAAAATCTTACTCAAAAAAGTATCTTCCTGGCCCCCTGACGTCATGAAAAAACTTAAACCTTTCCGCTCCCATCCCCCCTGAATATACGGTTTACCAAAAATCCACAAACCCAATTCCCCACTCAGGCCTATAGTTGATGCCACCAATGCACCTTGCTATAGACTATCTAAACAGCTGGCCAACTCTCTGATTCCCCTCACCGGAAGGTCCCCTTCCTATATAAAAAACTCGACCCACTTTAAAGCCCTCACAGAAAATTTAACCTTGAATAAGACAGACATATTGGTAAGCTTTGATATCTCCTCTTTGTTTACCAATATTCCCTTAATTGACACCTTATCTCTCTTAGAAAACGTTTTTCCCTCTGACATCTTAGATCTCTTTTCCTTTGCCATTAACTCTGGGTATTTCTCTTGGAACAAAAAACTCTACAAGCAGATAGAGGGAACTGCCATGGGTTCCCCCCTCTCACCCCCCCCCCCTTGCCAATTTCTATATGGAAGATTTTGAAAAACGAGCCATAGACTCAGCCCCACTCAAACCTTCTATCTGGCTAAGATATGTAGATGATGTGTTCTCTATTTGGCCTCATGGCCCAGACACGTTAGACTCCTTCCTCAGTCATCTCAATAGTCTACAATCCAAGAATCCAGTTCACTATGGAAAAGGAACCGCCCTCACTACTGAGCTTAACCACATACACAGCACTTTCCTCTCCAATGGCTACAGCGATCACAGTATCAAAAAAATAATCAACTCCTCCCCCATTCCCCGTCCTTCTCGTCAACAAGATTTTAAAAATGCCATCACCATACCCTACATCCGTGGCACATCCGAAAAAATAGCCAAGATACTAAAACAGTACAACCTACACACAGCATATAAGCCCCACTGCAAACTTGCTACCCTTATCCGTTCTACGAAAGATCAGCTCCCTCCTCTCTCTCTGCCTGGAGTTTACAAAGTACCCTGTTCCTGTAAGCTGGCGTACTTTGGACAGACAGGCAGATCAGCATCCATCCGTCTAGAGGAACACAAGTCTTACATCTTCAAACACAACTATGGCCATTCAGGCTTGGTTGACCATGTTTTGGACACCACCCACAGGGTATCATGGAAGAAAACCACCATGCTCCACCACAGCAAATTCAAGAAAGAGAGACTTTTCTTAGAAGCAGCAGCAGCTCTCAAAAACCAACCAAATCTCAATAAATACGGTTGCATTAAGCTTCCGAAGATTTGGGAAACACTCATCACCAGAGTTCCCACCTTACATTCCAGGCCATCTACTACTGCCCTTAGAGGGCGCTCTACCTAGATAGGACTTTAGTGTCACCCACGTAGTTGGGCTTAGTATTGTTTGTTATTTGTGTATATGTTACATTAATTGTTTTTGTAATCCCTGTAGATGTCCTAGTGACTAAGACGAAATATAGGAAGTATTAAATTCTATTTTAATTCTTTTTGAGTGTTGTAAAAAATCCATTAAGTCTCCAACATGATGTCCTCACAGCACTTAAGCCTCTACACACATATTCAAGGTGGGTTAACTCAGATGGGGTTAACCACCTGGGTATCAGTGATCTTTACGCTTTAGTTTCAATTGGTCTTTTGGTTGTGCATCTATATGAAATTGGTGAAAAAGGAAAACTGATAGCCTTTGGCTAAAGAGCTGAGGCCTTTTTTCTATCTGTCTTTCTTTCTACTAATACTATCAGGCTCTCTTGCACCCCTTTACTAACTGCTCTAGGCCTGTGATGAGCAACCCTTTACTTTTTCACTTCAATAAAGGGCAAAACTTATCTGGGTAGTGACCCTTCCCATAATGCATAGCATTACACATGTCTACAAGGGATGTGCTTTGCATTATGGGATACTAAAGCAAGTGATGTGAAGTCATACCACTTTTACCACGAGTTGCCCCAGTCCTGAAAATACTTCAGGTGCAAACTTTGTTTGCTTACACTTCGATAAAGGATTAAACCAAGTATAGAATTTCTTGGTATCTTTAATTTATTGAAAAATTTCCTTTGCATCAATTTTATAAATCCCCTTTAATATCTTAAAAGTTTCTACCATGTTCCCTCTTTTCTGCCTATTAACTTAATTTTGTAACCCATAAACCTTCAGCCTAACCTCATAGAGAGCATTCCACAGACCTCTCACCAGCTTAGTCACTCATTTCTAAATTTTTTCAACCACCTCCTGGTTCCCAAGAAACCCAGATGACCAAATCTGTGTATGTCAAGATGTGGCTGAATCATAGTCTTATAAATAGGGATAATAACTTCCCTATCTTTACTTCTTAGCATGTTTTACAACATCCAAATAATCAATTGAGCAATTTTACCAACTTTTACAATATGCCCTCTGAACTTCAATTCTCTGCCCACCATTATCCCCAAGTTCCTAATCTCATCAATTTCCTGTGCTCCAGTACCATCAATATTATTATTGCATGACATCTCCAAGGAGTCCAAGGACTCATTGTAGTAGGGCATTCCATTCTATTCTGCTATATACATCTCTCCATCTCCCCTACTACTTAATTCTAAATCAGCACACAGAGATGCTGCTACCATCAATGCCATCTATCACCACCAATGACATTATTTTTTTCTGTAGGTTGTGTGTGTTTTCATGACTGATTTGCTTGTACGTGGAAAAACAAACAAACAAACAAAAAAAAGGAGTTTTCAGGGGGGAAAATCCCTGCTACCTCCATATGAGATCAGCTCCAATTGAAGGGCACAGTGTTCCATTGTTCTTCCAGTTATGCTACAGAGGTGCCAATATGATACACCATATGCAACCTTTTCAACCTGAAAAGGTTGCAAAGTGCATAACTTTAATTGTGCATAACTTTAGTTCCAAATTTTAAAGTGCATAACTTTATATTTTGCAACATTAAATTGACAATCATTATCCTTTATCCACAATGCCAGTTTATTTAAATCATCCTGCAGGATATCTACATTACCTTTATCAACAATTGTTCTCCCCAGTTTTGCATCATCAGCAAACAACTGAATATCCTCTCATAAATCTTTCTGTCTATCATTGATAAACAAATTAATGAGTAGTGGCTCTAGTACAGAACGGTAAGATGTTGAAAGTTTATTTTTCACTTGGTTAGAGTATAATAAATTTAGTTTAATCCTTTATCCAAGCATGAGCAAACATAGTTTGCGCCTGAAAGTATCTTCAAGACTGGGGTAAGATGGTACAACACCAGGGCACTCCTTGCAAAGGTGGAGCAAGCTACCAACACTCCTATCTCAGTATCTCCCATAATGCAAAACACATCTCCTTGCGGATATGTCTAATGTTATGCATTAAGGGAAGGGCCACAACCCAGACTAGGTTCGACCTTTATTGAGGTCTCTTCAGTGGAAGCCAGGCCCAAGTGGAGATACCAGGCAGAAGCATTAGCAGGTCATCTCTACCTATAGGAGTTGCCAAATGGTGTGCCACCCTTTTTTAATAAATTATTCTGGATTTAGAGAAAGATGTTGAAAGTTTATTTTTCACTTGGTTAGAGTATAATAAATTTAGTTTAATCCTTTATCTAAGTGTGAGTAAACAAAGTTTCTGCCTGAAGGTATCTTCAGGACTGGGGTAAGGTGGTACAACACTAGGGCACTCCTTGCAAAGGTGGAGCAAGATACCAACACTCTTATCTCAATATCTCCCATAATGCAAAACACATCTCCTTGCGGATATGTCTAATGTTATGCATTAAGGAGTGCCCTGGTGTTGTACCACCTTACCCCAGTCCTGAAGATACTTTCAGGTGCAAACTATGTTTGCTCACACTTGGATAAAGGATTAAACTAAATTTATTATATTATATAACCGTGAGATACTTTACTAGTCACCTTCATTCTCCTAGATTCCACTCCACTGTACATGAGGGGGGTACCCAAAAATAACCAGAATTTGAACTTGGCATGCATGCATTTTCAAGTTATGGATGGTACCGCTAGGCATCGTGAGTGTGCAGTTTTCTGTGCCAGTCTGGCAACTGGCATTATCCTGTGCGAACTGGTTCATTGTTCTGGCTACTTTTTTTCTTTTGTTACAAGCAAGTTTGGAGATTTTGTGATGGCTGACCACAAGAAACAGACAGTGTATGTGAAATTTCGTTTTCTTTTGGGTAAAACTGCAGCTGAAACTATTGTTATTATACTTCAGCAAGCCTTTAAGGAATGATGCTGTAGGTAAAATGCATGTTTACAAGTGGTTTTCCTGTTTCAAAAATGGGGACATCAGTTGAGGACCAACCATGATCTAGCTGACCTTGGACAAGCAGAAATGATGAAAACATTTAAATGGTTTACCAGGCAATCAGTGAAGATTATCAAAAGACCATTGAGTAAGTTTCTGACAGATTTGTCATCGAGTTCATGCCAGTGAATTTTAACAGAAGATTTGCAAATGAAACGTGCGTCTGTTAAATTCGTGCCTCATTTGCTCAGATGATAAAAAAAAACCCTGTAAATATTTGCCTCTCTCCACGTGACTTTTTTTTATTCCTATGGATAAAGAAAACTATGAAAGGGCAACTATTTGATGATGTGGAAAAAGTGAAAGAAAAGTTTCTGTAGTCCATAAACACTATTTCTGTTGAACAGTTCCAGAACTGTTTCCAGCAGTTGAAAAAAAAAAAAACATTGGGACAAGTGCATTGACTCAGATATGGAGAGTACTGGAAAGGAGACTATAATATGGTATTACAAACTTTAATCATTTTTGTTTTTCTTTAAATAATTTTGGTTATTTTTATTTTTGGGTACCCCTCGTACTACTGTCTGATATCTGTCAGTCCCCTGCTCCCCATCCATGCTATTAGTTTCATATCCAATCCCATTGCTCCAACTTTTGTAATAGTTTTTCATGTGGTATTCTGTCAAATGCCTTTGCAAATTACAGCAGAATTATGGTGTGGCCATTTCCTTTATTCACTTTTGCTGTCACTTTATTATAAAATGTGAATAAATTACTAAGACAGGATATATACCATTTACAAAGCCCTGTGTTGAGGCTTAAGTGCTGTGAAGAATTCATGTTGGAGGTTTAATGGATTATTATCAGCACTGAGAAAGGATTAAAACTAATTTTCATTTAAAATTAGTTTTAAAATTTATATTCAAATTAGTTTTAATCCTTTCTCAGTGCTGATAATATTCCATTAAACCTCCAACATGAACGTTTCATGTTGGAGGAGATGTGTGTGATTGTCCTACAAAGCTGTGCTACCCACTATAGGGTATCACATCCCTATCCACTCACTCTTTGATTTTTCTTTAACTAACTTTCCAATACTCTAACTACCTCTCCTGATATATTAATTGGTCTGTAGTTTGCTGACAATCAACTGATAGCCTTGGAATCACTTTTATGCAATGGAATTATCTTACTCTCTTTACACTCCCTGGAACCCTGCCAGAGCTGAGACTTAGATTGAACAACTTCATCAGAGGCAGTGCTAAATCTCTTGCCCATTCATGCAGCACACGTGCTGACATGCCATCCAGTCCCACTGCTGTGTTTACATTAATATTTTTCAATATTCTGAACACCTCCTCTTCATTTACCTCAATTTTAATATGTGTCTGTCACATCAGTGAACGCCAAATCTTTACCTGAATGGATACCGCCTTTGCAAAATGATCACTCAGCAACTTAACTATTTCTTTTACCTCTTTTACCTTCTCACTGTGAGCATTGTTTAAAGTCATCCTACCATAGTAATTTTTCCTCTTACTTGCTACATAAAACACTCTTTTGGGTTTACTTTGGCCTGCTTAACTAATTTTCTGTCATAATCTGATTTGATCTTTCTTACCAAACTAGTCACCCTTCTTATTTGCATTTTGTACTGATCATGAGTATGCTGATCACCTTTTTTTTTTATATTCACTCCACAGTGTTTTCGTTGGTCTAGTTAACATATCTGCTCTCCAGCCAAGAGGCTACAGGTTCAAAGAATGGATGTGTGTGATTGTCCTACTGACTGTTTACCATATGCACTGCTATAACCTGTGTTCTGGTGCAGTATGATCTTTGATGTCTTTGCACCATAAAAAAAAAAGTCTTTTTTTTTTTTTTTTTTTTCCAGCTCTTGCTTGCATTATATCTCTACTTACCCACTTAATCCCACTTGGTTTATCCTTAATAACAGGTATGCAGTCTGATGTTGCTTTTCTCAAACAATCTCTGACCATTTCCCATGCACTATTGGCATTCTTTCTTTATAGCTTCTCCAGTAGATTATATTAAAGAGCTTGCTATAGTGAATTTTTTTTATCATAGCATTATACTTATGGAACTTTCACTGGTACTTTTCAGCAGTTTTTTATAGTTAGTGAGTTTTTTTATAATATTTGCTGCGGTGGTGAGAGTCAACTGTGTGATGATCACATGGTGCTATTCTAAAAGACAAGAAATCCTAGACTCATGAATTTTTTTTTTTTCTCCTCCTCTTACTGACAGGTATGGTGTCACACTATCCTTTTTTTTTTAAAAAAAAAAAAATCTTTGATTTATGTCAAACTGTAACAACTAAATCATATCTAGGACTAACTTGCATTAGACTGTAGGTTCTGTAAACCAGTTTAAATACTGCATTTTTATTATTATGATAGTTTTTTATTTAATATTTAAAAAAATATCCAAATGCTATTAATATTCTAAGACTTTTAGAAATAATTAATTATAGAATTAATATTCTATTAATTCTATATATAAATCATGATAGCATTTTAATGTTTCTGTTTTCATCATTATTAGCAGCATTATCAAATTATTGATGCTACATATAAAAATGTGCATTTATTCAGAAATTGTAATGAAATAGGTGTAAAAAGAGTTGTAATGAAATAAATGTGAAAAAATAACAAAGAAAAGGTAAGCAACTGTAAGCAATGATGGGATGCAAAGTATACACTTGGTGGGAAAACTTTAAAGGACATAGAGGAGATGAGAGATATTGGAGTGATGGTGGACAACGACCTGAAATTCAGGGGCCACATTGCACAAGTCATGAAGACATCTCATCGGATAATGGCAGTGATGCGAAGGATCCTGGCAAGCAGAAATAGAGAGGTTGTGATTCCGTTGTATAAGGCCTCATGTGGATCCTGTAACTGCCTTTCAAAAGTTTAAAAGTCTCGATCATATCACCTCTCCTTCTTCTATTCACCAAACTCTGCAGTCTACATTCCCCTCAGCCGATCATTATAACTAACATTGTACAGTCCTGAAGTGATGTTTGTTATCCACCTCTGTACCCTTTCCACAGTTTATCCCCTTCAAAAATCTCTGGGAGACCAAATTTGAGAACAACAGTCTAAGTGTGGTCTGATCAGGGTCTTATACAATGGAACGATAACTCATCTCTGCAGGTCAGCGTCCTTCTCAGTATTGCAGCAATCCTCTGAGTTACCTTCACCACCTTTGCAATATGTTCCCTGAATTTCAGGTTTCTATCAAACATCACCCCAGATCTCTTGTCTCCCCTACTTCCTCCAGTACAGCTCCTCCCATCGATGTTTCCCAAACTTCAAGACCACATTTTGTTGCATTAAACTGACACCCCCCCATTCATTTGCCTATCTCTCTAGTTTATTCAAATCCTCTTGCAGGGCTGCCACATCTGCACTATTACTAATAACCATTCCCAGCTTCACATCATCTGCAAACAGCTGAATATTTCCTAGCAATCCATTGACAATGTCATTGATATAAAGGTTAAACAATACATGTCCCAGTACTGAGCCTTGTGGAACCCCACTTGTAACCTTCTGCCTCCTTGATATTGCCCCACCATACACAACTCTCTGATACCTATCAGGCAGCCAATCCTGAATCCGGTTGACTAACCCGACATCACCCATGAGCTGCAATTTAAGTATCAGCATATCGTGTTGCACCCTGTCAAATGCCTTTGCAAAATCAAAAAAATTGCAGTATATGCCTTTCCCTCATCAACTGTTCTTGTCACTTATAAAAGGCAATCATATTACTAAAGCAAGAGCACCCCTTAACAAATCCATGTTGATTCTCACAGGTAACATTACCCTCATCCTCCCAACACTGTATATGGTCTCTCACTACTTTCTCCAAGACCTTAACAACTACTGATGACACACAAACTGGCCTATAATTAGACACTTCCAGTCTGCTACTACCCTTATACAATGGCACTATCTTCCTTCCATTCCTTGGGTACCTTTCCTGTAGCCAGACTTTTATTGAAAAGCCAGGTGAACACAGCTGTCAGTTCTTTAACACATTCTCTCAAAACCGGTGGTGAAATACCATCCAGTCCCACAGCTTTATTGACATCCAAGGTAATCAAGTATTTGGAACACACTCACCTCTTAAACCTCGAACCTGCTCTATCAATCTAGTATTAAAACCTACTTCTCCAGGATGAAATACTCCAATAAAATGTTCATTGAACAACTCCTCCTCTAATGCAGAGGAGTTGTTCATTGAACAACTCCTCTGCATCAGTCACCCTGTTCACATTTTATCCCACAATGTGATTCTTCCACAATCATTTCTCCTCCTACTGGCCACACAGTAAAAAATTCCCTGGGATTTTCTTTTGATCTTAGTGCCAGTCTCTTCTCATATTCCAGTTTTGCCTTCTTCACCATACTAGTCACTCTCCTGGCCTGAGTCTTATATTCTTCATGCATCTGCTCTCCACCCCTCTCCTTATATCTCTTCCATAATCGCTTTTTCACCTGCATTTCCTCTTTGATATTCTTTGTCATCCACTTTACACCAAATTGTGTCGTCTTCCTCACACGTGGAATACAGGTTACAATTGCTACTAATAAATATTCCTTCACAATTTCCCAAACTAATGATATCCTGGTCTTCCAATTCCACTCTCCATGGAACTGTCCCAAGTTGATATCTAAGATTATTATAATCACCCGCTCTTAATTCCACATACATTCCTTTCTCTTTGATACTCCTGCATGTCTATCAATCTTTCAAGTCAAAACCACATGGTCACGCTCTCCAATTGGAGGCAGAGATGTAATCTCCATTATAATCAGCTCTTCTGAAGCTGTGACCAAATCCATAAGTCTTGACCCCTGTGTTCCTACTACTACATGTTGCCTAAGACATCTATCACTCAAGAATTCTAGAAATTCCATTCCCTTGTTACTACATGCAGTTTCTTCTTCCCCATTTATACTGCTTTTGTTAAAATCTCCCATAACAATCATTCTTCTTGCACTTGCCAAGCTCAACTGCCTAAACATCTCCTGCTCCCCATCTTCTATGCTCCTTGACTTGTAGCAACACCCCAATAAATATATTGTCTTGCCCACCTCTACTTCACACCATATGTTTTCAAAACCATTAGTGTTACTGCCTTCCAAAGCTTCTACTCTTATAGGACACTTATCACAAGCAGTACTCCACCACCGCGTTTTCCCTACCTATTCTGCCAAAAAATGCTGTACCCTGCTACTTCTATTCCTGTTGTTATATCTTCTTCTGTCAACCACGTCTCAGAGATCCCAATAATCTTTGGCCAGGCTGATGCTGTCAGCACCACCAATTCATCTCCTTTATTCTGGATACCCCTGGCATTAGTATAAAGCATAAAAATGTCACTCCTTCTATACCTATCATATCCACTCCATACCCCACTAAACTCAGTTTAGTGGGATCTGGAGTGGATATGATAGGTATACCTGATGTCGTCCCCCTTCCCCCAAGCACCCACAAGAGGCCACCCCTGCTACCATGCACCATGGGAATTCTAGTTTTCCTGCATTGACACACCAACTCATTCAGAAAACAGCAATCTCTCCAGATGCCTACATCCTTCCTCATTCAAATTCAAGTGGTCTCTCACATACAGTTCCTTTCTGTCCTCAAATGCCCTCCAAGCATCCACATATTCCAATCCTCTCTTCTGACACTTTTTGGCTATTATGCTATTCATAATTACTGCTCTTCTACTCAGCTCATCTCTATCATACCTGGGCAACACACACACACAATCTTTCCTCTCTGCGTTTTCTTTTGTACAACCTCAAGCAAGAATCTCAGATCTCTCGCCATCTGATTTACATTGCCTCTCAAGTCATTCGTGCCCACAATCACAATCATCTCATCCACCCTTTCACTCTGCCTAATTGCCATAGCCACACTCTCTATTGTTCCTCCAGCCAAACACTCCTCTTGCATCCTATCTTGCACTCCATGGACCATCGAGTCTCCATACATCACAGCTTTCACTCTGTGTTCCCCTACCTACCTGCTCTGTCCTGGCATCACTCTATCCCTGGTTCCAGCACTCCATTGCATTCTTTCATTCCCTATTTTGGACTGTTTCCATTCTCTCTTCTGTCATTCCCATAACACTCTCTCTCTCTCTTTTACTGCTCTGTTCTCTCCTCTTCTATCATTCCCATAACTTTCTCGTACTCCTACTCTGATTTACCTTGCATTCATCTCTTCCATTCGCCTAATCTCATCTTTCATACTTCTCATCTCATTCTTAAGAAATTCCACCTCCTCTTTCAGCTCATCTATCTTTCTCTGCAAGTTAGCCACTCTTACTCACCATTCATCCTCCCAATCAAGACCATCTCCGAAAACTTCACAATGATTTTAGCCTTCCACACTCCCCACTCTTATTTTTTTCATTCATATTTTGCTTGTTATTCTCACCTTCTATCACACTACTTGACTCTCAAAATTCTCCTGTCCCTGGCTCAACGAGGTCAGTTACCATAATATCTAAGTCACTAAATTCCTCCCATTGCCTACATTTTGTGCATATGTGCACTCTCCCTTCTGTCACCTGCCACATATCCATTTGCTGGGAAGCATACATACCACAAGTACCGCATGCCACAAAATCCTGTAGTATGTTACACAAAATAAAGTCCTCAAATGGTCGAGTTCTTTGTGATATGCCATTTGTAATTGGAGCTGCGGCTGCCATCATCATTCAAATTGTGCCAAGGAACTACTACAACTAAACATTAAATACTACTAAATGCTCAATATTATATGCCACATATGGGCAAACCCCCAGGCCGTATCCAGTCCTCTACTTCTTTTGATCCGGCCCTAATCTATTTCAGCGAAGTTTGTCTGATTCATGGTGGGAGAAAACATGGTGTGTTCTACTAACTCACATTAAGCTGACGTCATATGACTTGCACAAAACACACTATGTTTTCTCCAACCAAGGTCTCTTTTTCACTTTGACTTGCGGCATGTGTGAACATGTTACAACGTGTCAGTTCGGTACTTGCGTTGGTGTTGTGCTTTGTTCAGTGCCTGCATTTATGTTGTGTTCTGTTCAGTGCCTGCGTCGATGTTGTGTTCTGTTCAATGCCTGCGTTGATGTTGTGTTCTGTTCATTGCCTGCTGTGTAGAAGACAGTTCTGAATATCGCTTATAAATTTGGCACAATGTCAGGAGTTATTGCAAAAAAAAGAAAAGTAGATGCAGAGAATTGTCAATTTCAAGACAACTGGACGGAGGATTATTATTTTATTCTGAATAATGGTTTGCCTGTATGTTTGCTGTGAATACAACTTGAAGAGACACTTTACTTCGAGACATATGGATCACCCAAAAATTGATGGACAACTAGGAAAAGATGAAATACAGAAGTTGAAGAACTTGGAT
The DNA here is from genome assembly GCF_054136105.1 of Typopeltis vanoorti. Classification (NCBI taxonomy): domain Eukaryota; kingdom Metazoa; phylum Arthropoda; class Arachnida; order Uropygi; family Thelyphonidae; genus Typopeltis; species Typopeltis vanoorti. The sequence continues at coordinate 18,109,461 of NC_143557.1, read as the reverse complement.
ACCTAGCAGCAAATGTTCAACAAGCCAAGAACGCAGCACCACAGCATTGTCAAAGCCAGCTTTGTGGTAAGCGAAAAAATCGCTTAGCATTCTAAGTCATTTGGTGAAGATGAATTTATCAAAGAATGTCTGCTAGATGTTGCAAGTATAATATGTCCTGAAAAGAAAAAAGACTTCGAGAATATTAATTTGTCAAGACGTACTGTTGTCCGATGGATAGAAATTATGGCTGATGATATCAAAAAAAGTTTAAAAGAGAAGATTGCTAAATTGGAAGCATTTTCAATTGCTTTGGATGACAGCACCGATGCCTGCGATACAGCACAACTAGCAATATTTATTCGAGGAGTTGATGTGGATTTCAACATCACAGAAGAATTATTGGTGCTTCAGCCGTTAAAAGGAACAACTACCGGTGAAGATATATTTGAAACAGTCAACACAGTCTTCGAGAGATTTTGGCTTAAATGGAGTTCACTATCTGACATATGCACTGATGGAGCTCTTGCAATGGTTGGTGCGCAGAAGGGATTTATTGGAATAGTTCATGAAAGAGCAATAGGACTACAGATTCATCTGGAAAATTTAACAAATTTTCACTGCATTATCCACCAACAAAATCTGTGTACAAAATCAATTAAATTCACAAATGTTATGGAGGTTGTAACAGCCAGTATTAACTTTATTAAATTAATACTGGCTGTTACAACGTGCACTTAATCACTGCCAATTTAAGGAGTATTTGCCAGACCTATTTTCGGATTATGAAGATGTGTCTTATTATTGTGAAGTGAGGTGGTTGAGTAAAGGTAAAATGTTAAAACGATTTTATGATCTGAGACAAGACATTGAAGATTTTATAGACATAAAAGGAAACACAATTAACCAAGTAAAAGATGATGAGTGGGTGTGTGATTTAGCATTCCTTGTAGATGTCACCAGATACCTAAACGAACTGAATCTTAAATTGCAAAAACAAGGACAATTGGTTCATGAACTGCATGGACATGTCAAAGCTTTTTGTAATAAACTAAGATTGTTGGAAAGTCAGATAAGAGCTGAAAATTGTTATCATTTTCCTACTCTAGCAACTCATAAAAATATCCCTTATAATTGTTATGGAGATGAACTGAAGGCAATAATAGAGCAATTTGATACAAGGTTTGCCAACTTCAAAAACAAAGACTCCACATTCGCTATATTTGCTCGTCCAATGGATGCTGATGTAAATAATGTGCCAGAAAACTTACAGATGGAACTTATTGAGCTTCAGGTGTATTTAGTGCTAAAATCAATTTAACAACATTGCTTTGACGGATTTTTATAAATTTTATTTGGTGGAAGAAAAATATACAAATTTACGCGCCTTTTCAAGAAAAATCATGTGTCTTGTCGGCAGCACATATATGTGTGAACAGTTTTTTTCAAGAATGAAATATAATAAATCAAAAATTTGGACAAGAATAACGGACGAAAACCTCGAAAATTCTATGCGATTATCCTTAAGTAATATTAACGTCAATATTGATAGTCTCATAGTTGAAGTACAACTATGAGAGGCCAATCTTCACATTAAATTGTTATGTCGTTCATTATATTATGAAATTTATGTAGAGCTTTATACCAAAGCATTATATTATAAATAAATGAAATATGAAGTAGCAACTTGTTTTAATTCATTTAATATTAATTTATTTTATGTAATAATATGGTCTGGCCCTTGACTGGAGACAGAAGGATAATTTGGCCCCCGAAGTGGGAAAGGTTGCCCATGCCTGTTATATGCTCTACTGTAAGCTAATTTACTTATGCAATACTATAAGTATAAACTATATTTAACTATACTAAATAATGAAAACTTATCTTCTCTTCCAGCTGAGATTTGTCCGACTCTGACCTCACCTTCTTGGTAACCCAAAAATAACACAATATAAACAACAACTAAATTCCAAAAGCAGCACCACTAAAGAATACTTGTGTTATTGCGAAAAATGTAGCACACTTCGTGACAGAAGTCACACTATACACCATTTAAAAACTTTGTTTTTTACCGAAGGTCAAATCCATCCCCACGTTCTTCAGCGACTCTAGCACCACCATATTCTAGAAAGTTGCAATGCTTCATGAATAGAAGGAAGAGGTGGGGAGGATATGATTGAGGCATATAAGTTAGTCAGGGGTTATTAGGTAGACGTGGAAGAGATTTTTCTTAAAATGGGAGAGGCCGCCCCTGGAAACTATACAAGGAGAGTGTGAGCAGAGGAGTGAGGGGATGGTTATTTGCATGGAGAGTGGTTGGTGACTGGAATTCATTGCCTGAGTGTGTTGTGAATGTAGACACTTTGAGTCAATTTAAGGCATGGTTGGATAAGCATTGCATGCAATAGTGTGTACCTCCCACGATAAGTCTCTGACTCCATGGAGGTCAGATAATTATAATAATAATAATAAAAGGAAGAAGGAGACTAATGAAAAATAATCTTTAGCCTCTGTAGCATTGTGTATGTAATGATTTATGGAAGTAAGTTTTCAGATTATCTTATATGGATTTCTTTTGTGAGTTTCAGATTAACTTATATGAGTTTTTTTTTCCTTCTAGAATATGCAGACTGAAAAAGAAAGCCCAACATGAAGCTAACAAAATAAAATTATATGGTCTTCAACAAGAACATAGTGAGTTGAATTTTATTGGAATGAAAAGTGAATTATTTTTGTCAAGAGTGAAATGAAGTGAAGTATTTATGAATTTACACATAATATTTTAAATGCACAATCAATTAAACTTATTGTGTTAACTTTTTGTTGGTGATATGAAGACATTTCAGGAAAGACATGGTCCCTGCAATGACAACAAGTAATCATCATTGTACGAACCAGTTGTTTTGTCTGATTATTTACTATTATTACTATTATTACAGGCAACTCCAGGGAGTCATTAGACTCATCGAGGGAGGTCCCAAATCATATTCATCACAACTATTCGACATTCATACAGTATCTATCATACCTCGCCTTAAACTCATTCACTGTCACAGCATCCACCACAGACTCAGGGAGCGCATTCCACTCATTCACTACTCTAAAAGTAAAGAACCCAGCTCTAACAACTTTACTAACCACACTTTTGCCCAGTTTCCATGGATGTCCCCTAGTCCTCCCACAACCAGCCCTGTTCTCAAAAATATCTTCTGAATTAATTTTATAGAAACCCTTCAGTAATTTGAATGTCTCAATCATATCTCCCCTCCTCTGCCTATCAACCAATTTTTGCAACCCACAAATCCTCAACCTGTTCTCATACGGTTCATTCCACAGACCTGCTATCATCTTGGTCACTCGCCTCTGGATCCTCTCCACCTCCTCCCCATCAAGACGAAACCTAGGTGACCAAATCTGAGCACAGTAGTCGAGATGGGGTCTTCTCAAGACTCGATACAGAGGAACAATAACCTGATTGTCTCTGCTTGTCAACGTATTCTTCAGCAACCAAGTGATTTGATGAGCTGATTTGGCCACTTTTGCAACGTGTCCCCTAAATTTCAATTCCTTATCCACCAACACTCCTAAATCTCGTGCCTCATCAATTTCCTGGAGCACGGTTCCACCAATGCAGTAAACTGCCTCCAATCTTTTCACCCCAAAATGCATAACCTTACATTTTGCCACATTAAATTGACATCCATTTTCCCTAGCCCAGACCTCCAATCTATCCAAATCATCCTGCAAAATTTTGACGTCATCTGCAGTCACTATTGCCCTACCCAACTTCGCATCAACCGCAAACAAATGAACTGTTCCTCTCAGATCCTTTCCTATATCATTTATGAACAAATTGAAAAGTAGTGGTCCAAGAACAGATCCTTGTGGCACACCACTAGTCACAGGCCGTCTTGTGGACTCTACTCCTGAGTAAACCACTCTCTGATATCTCTCCGTCAACCACCCTCCTATCCATCTCACCAACCCTATGTCCATTCCCATATGCTGCAATTTACTGATTAGAATTCCATGTGGTATCCTGTCAAAGGCCTTAGCAAGGTCCAGTGGAATCACTGTAAACCCATTACCCTTATCCAGTTCAGCCGTCACTGTGTTATAATACGTGAGCAAGTTGCTGAGGCATGACCTACCCTTCACAAAACCATGCTGTCCCCGATACAGTATCCCATTTTCTTTTATCCAATCTTGTATTTTCCTCTTGACTATTTTCTCTAAGACCTTGATAATGATTCCTGTTATGCTGATTGGCCGGTAATTTTCAACAGCAGCCTTGGAACCACCTTTGTGCAGTGGAACTATTTTCCCCTCTTTTCACCCCCTTGGGACTGATCCAGTCCTGAGGCTCAAATTAAACAAAATGGTCAAGGGCACCGACAATTCTTTGGCCGCTTCACGTACGATACGAGCTGGTATACCATCCAATCCCACAGATGTATTGACATTGAGGTTCTGTAATAGACTAGTTACCTCTACTTCATTCATCACAATTCCAGTATAAGCTGTTGGTTCTTCCATTTCTGCAAAGTCACCACCTGGATGATATACTCTTGCAAAGTGCTCGCTCAGTAATTCCACAACATCGACTGATTCGGTTACCTCCCTACCCTCATCATTTTTTAGATCATTCTACCATGAGCATTTTTCCTTTTACTTGCAATATATTGAAAAAACTGTTTGGGATTCTCTTTAGCCTGCATGGCCAATTTCCTTTCGTAATCTGCTTTTGCTTTTCTTACCACCCTTGTTACCATCCTGGCCTGAGCTTTATACTGTTCCTGCACTTGATGGTCACCCTTCTCCTTAAATTCCCTCCACAATTGTTTCTTTTTTTGCAGCTCAAGCTTAATAGTGTTATTCATCCATTTAACCCCTACTTGATTTATTATTCGGACTCTTGGTATACAGTCAACCATTGCCTCCTGCAAACAGTTCTTAACCACCTCCCATGCACTATCAACATCCAGCCCTTGCAGTTTTACATGCCATGGCATTGAGCCAAGCACACACCTAAGCTTGTCATACTTACCAGCCCGGTAATTCCACATGTACCCTGTCTTAATTGTAAATTCGACTCCTTTAGCCACCTCCCAAGTCATGACCTTATGGTCACTCTCACCAATTGGTGGCAACATGGTCATATTCGTTACAGCTACATTCTCAGTTCCAATTACTAGGTCCAGCACTCTCTGCCCCCTGGTATTTTCCAATACATGTTGCCATAGATAGTTGTCCCTTAATAACTGCATAAAATCCAATTCCTTCCTCCCATGTGCCGTCTCCTCTTTCCAGTCAATGTTACCATAATTGAAATCACCCATAATAATTACCCTCCTTCCACTCATTTCTTCTATTTGCTTATGCATACTATCCCCACCATCCACTCCATCACCCGGTCTATAGCAGCACCAAATTTAGTTTATCATCATTATCAAATTTTTGATAATGATGAAGAATTTATGATACATTCATAAATTTTGCAAGATATTGATGTAGTATTGTATCATTAAGTGAGTGTTATTACTAGCCTCCCATCAGCAATTTTCTTACAGCTTAATTTGTTATTTGTCCATTCTCCAGTATTGTTAGATTTTACAGTTCAGTCTCCTAAGACATAATAAAGTACATCAGTCCTCTTGGTCTTTTTCCTGCCATCTTGGTATCACACACTTTGATAATATTTCCTCTCCCGTTCTGTCTGTTAGCTCACACATTCTTGACTACTAACTGCATCAGGTTCCTTTCGAATATCTTCATTTTTAATATGTTCTGCCATCAATATCATCTGTTTAGTACCTTACTTTTTCTTATCAGAATTGTTATTATTATTATTATTATTCCTGACACCTCCAAGGAGAGTCCGAAGACTCATCGCGGGAGGACACCTACTGTACAACTCTCCGTCTTCACCACTACCGAACCTCTACTACCATTCAACTACATTAGCGCCATTTACCACCACCACTGCAACAACAAGTATTTTTTTGTCTCTAAATTCCGTGTGTTCTGAAGGGCCAATTTGTCTGTATGCTGGATGAAGAACCCGAGTTTCCGGGAGAAAAAACCCTGCCACCTCCATATGAGATCGGCTAACTCACCTTCAATTGAAAAAGCCATATAAAGATCCTCCCGTCACAACAGGAATCGAACTCGGGCCTTTTCCAATCGAGGGTGCAATGTACCTTCGTACTTCCAATTGCGCTGCGGAAGCACTTATTTCCCAGATTTAGTGTTCAATCAGTGTTTTATTCCTAAAGGGCTTTGTCAAACATGCTGCCCATCTACTTGCAAGATGGAAAGTAGATGCAGACTGAACTAAATATTTTTTATTTACTAAAAAGAAATACTTTCTAAACAAAATGTTTTTAACTTCAAGAAAATGAATAAGAATATGCGTCATATATAGAGCTATTCTAGCAAAAAAAAAATTAATGTAATGAAGTATATTTTCTCCCAAAAATTAATATTATGTTTTTATTGTTCTTGCTATGGATTTTTCCTTTTTTGAATGGCTCTCAAACAAAGGAAATCTCCAACCATGATAAAGCACTACTTGAGCACTTTATGGAACTCCTATGTGACATATCGATAAACGAAAAAAAAAAAAAAATCCACGTAATGGGTGTTACATTTTTTTTTTTTTTTTTTTTTTTTTAGTGATGATTTTGGTTTTGCATGATTTGTCGAGTCCTTCTATATATTATTATTAGTAGTAGTAGTACATTCCCCATGGAGTTGACAGACTCATTGTGGGAGATTCATTCAGTTGGCAACATATTTGTCAGCTGAATGAAACTGTTGGAATCCTTTAATAAATTTAGTTTAATCCTTTATCCAAGTGTAAGCAAACAAAGTTTGTGCCTGAAAATATCTTCAGGACTGAGGTAACGTGGTGCAACTCCGAGCAAAGGTGGACCAAGCTCTCATCACTCCTTGTCTCAGTATCTCCCATAATTCAAAACACATCTCCTTGCAGACATGTATACTGCTATACATTAAGGGAAGGGCCATCACCCAGACCGGTTTTGACCTTTATTGATGTCTTGTCAATGGGAGCCAGACCCAAACGTGAAGATACTAAGACAGAAGCAATAGGAGAGGTCATAATTACCTATACAAGTTTCCAACAGGTGTATCACCTTATTATTGAATTACTCTGGATTTAGAGAAAACTGTTGGAAGTTTATTTTGCACTTGGTTAGACTATAATGAATTTAGTTTAATCCTTTATCCAAGTGTAAGCAAACAAAGTTTGCGCCTAAAATATCTTCAGGACTGAGGTAAGGTTGTGCAACTCCGATCAAAGGTGGACCAAACTCTCATCACTCCTTGTCTCAGTATCTCCCATAATGCAAAGCACATCTCCTTGCAGACACGTATACTGCTATGCATTAAGGGAGGGGCCACCACCCAGACTGGTTTCGACCTTTATTGAGGTCTCATCATTGGGAACCAGACCGGTCATATTTACCTATACAAGTTGCCAACAGGTGTACCACCTTGTAATTGAATTACTCTGGATTTAGAGAAAGATGTTGGAAGTTTATTTTGCACTTGGTTAGACTAATCCTTAGCACTCCCTTTATTAACAACACATTCTGGTAATGCTTTCCATTCACTCACAATTCTCCATGTATAAAATGTACTGCTCATACCCCACCCCCTCTTCATTATACTCTTACACAACTTCCAGAGATGGCCTTTGGTTCTTCCTGCCTCGCTTTCTACTCTTTTTTATAATCCCTATTGGATTAATCCAATCAAATTCCCTCACTGTCTTAAAACATCTATATCATATCCCCTCTTTAACTCCTATCCACAGAACTCTGCAAGCCACATTTCTTCAATCTCTCTCTCCATAGCCAGCATTCCAAAGTCCTCATATCATCTTAACTATAAATTCACACATATACTACAGTAATTTAAATTTTAATAATATGTAGATATTTCGTCTTAAGTATCTTAAGACATCATCAGTACAGTTATTACAAACAATACTAGGAATTACATTCAAAGGAACAGTTAGTGTGCATGCTTACATTACAATCCCTCTATGCGTACAGTAGCGTATTTGAGGACCACAAAAAAAAAATAATAATAATAATTCGGCTGTAATTAATATTAAATTCAAATATATCTGATAAATTTATTTTATACAATTGAGGATAATGATTTCCCAGACTTTTGGGATAGTGAGACAGTCATTACAATCATTACGTAAGGCTTCAGCACTGTCTTTATATAAACACTCATGTTTATATAAGGATCTGTGTAGCAACTTGGTGTTTTTCCATTGGATCCTATGGTTAGTGTTTTCAACTCCATGTTGTACGAGGCCAGATTTTTGCAGTTTGATAAGACGGATGTGGTCTTGATGTTCAGAGATGCGTTTACTTATAGATCTTCCAGTTTGTCCGTAGTAAGACATCTTACAAGAAAATGGAACTTCATATATGCCAGGTAGCATCATAAGTGAGAGTTTGTCTTTTGGAGAACGTAGCAAATTGTGGATCTGGTTGATTGGTTTATAGGTAGCGGTGAGTTTGTATTTCTTCATAATTTATGACAGATGTCCCGAGATACCTTTGATATATGGTATAGGAGTTCTATGGGTTTCTTCTTCTACGGGCCACTTCCCTGCACATCTGGGGGTTGATGTGTAGGGAAGTGGCTGATGATTGTTTGAGTTGTTTTTTGATTGTATCCATTTAATAAGGCTGGATCTTTAATAATTTCCAGTTCTTGTTTTAAAGATACTTCAGAGGAACAAAATTTGTATGCTCTGGATACCAAAGATTTTATGATGCCATATTTTTGAAATGGATGGTGAGCTGATGAATTGTGGATGTAACAACCTGAAAAAGTTGGTTTACGACAGACAGAAGTGGAACCATCTTGTTTTTGTTGAATGTGTAGATCAAGAAAGATACTTTGTGATGATTCTTTTTCTGGTGTGAATTTGATGTGAGGATGAAAGTTGTTGATCTTATCTATGGAACAAAATCTATGGTTGATCTTATCAGAGTAACTCCAGCCTGCAAAGACATCATCCACATATCATAGCCAAAAAATGGCATGGTTGGCCGAGTGGATGGTGTATCTGCTCTCCAGCCAAAGGGCTGAGGGTTTGAGTCCCGCTGTGGGCATGGATGTTTGTGATGGTCTGTGGAAATACCAGTGGTGGTTGGCGGTAGATGCCGTTGGTGTAGTTGCGGTCAGTTGGTGATTGAGTGGTGGAGACGGAGTTGTAGAGCAGGTGCCCTCCCTCGATGAGTCCTTGGACTCCCTGGAGGTGTCAAATAATAATAATAATAGCCATATTTTTGGTTTTGGTTCAAGAGCAAAAATTCAATCTTTTAAGTGTTACAGAAAAAGGTTGGCTAAGTTTGGTGATAAGAGAGAACCCATTGCTGTTCCTTCCTCTTGTTTATAAATTTTATCTTTCATTGTGAAATATCCAGATGTGATAGCAAATTTGAATAATTCCACAATATCGGATGGAAATTTTTGAGTTAACAGTTCTATTGTCTCCTAATATTCCTGTGAGGAATATTAGTGAAGAGAGAGACAATGTTGAAGCTTATTAACATGCTTGTTTCTGACAGTTGAATGTCTTTTAATTTTGTGTGAAATTCTGTGGAATTTTTAATTGATGAAGCTGAGTGGCCTATGAGAGGATGGAGAAGGTTAGACAAAAATCTCGATATTTTGTAAGTCGGCCTACTTATCAAATCCACAATAGGTCTAAGTAGACAGTTGTTTTTGTGTAGTTTAGGTGAACCATATATTCTAGGTGAACATATCATACTAGGAGGTCTAGTATGGTATGTTTTGAGTCTTTTGATGCTTTCCTGATCTATGGATTTTGTTTCATCTAGTAACTTGTTGAGTTTCTTGAGCTGTCTTTTTGTAGGAGCATAATCTAGCTGGGAGTATGTATTTTGTTCTCGAAGCAATAGATGCATTTTCTGGTTGTATGAATTGGTATCTAAGACAACAGTGGTAATCCCCTTGTTGGCTTTGGTGATAACTATGTTTTTATTTCATTTTAAGGAGTTCAGGACTTTTAATTCTGATGGTGGAATGACTATTTTGAAATGTAGTCTATTATGTTCAATGTTTGACAGATGGCTGGTGTTTCTTTCTATGTTGTGTATAAAATCTAGATAAGGAATATGTTTAGGCGAAATGGCAAACTTATGACCTCGTGCTAATACATTCATTTCATCTTCCGTTAATGGATGGCCAGATAAGTTTACAACCCATTTGTCAGCCAGTAATTTGGTTATATTGTTCTTAGATCGTTCTAACAATTTTAGGTATTTTTTATGGAGATTTACATTACTTGTTTCAAATGCTTTAATACTTGCATTTTTTGAAGTATTAATAACCAATTGTAGCAGGTCTTGATTTAACGTATTTGACAGATTAGCTTCCAATTCTGTTATTTTTATAATATTTATTGCCAATTCATGTTTTTTGAAACAACTCTTAACTGATATTAAGCAGCAATGCATGGCTAGCTTTTTTGATAAATTTTTTGAGCACCTATCGATTTTATAACTTCCTTTAGCTTAGCGAACATGGGAATGAGTTTATCGCATCTGTATGTTTTTAAAAATGAGATTAAGAAAATGAATAAGACTATTATATAATGAAACCTGTGGAGTGTTCATAACTATAAATTCACATGCATACCACGGTAATTAAAATTTTAATATGTAGATATTTCCTCTTAAGTATCTTAAGACATTATCAGTATACAGTTATTACAAACAATACTAGGAATTACATTCAAGGCAATAATTAGTGCACATGCTTACATTGGAATCCCTCTATGCATATAGTAGTGTGTTTGAGGACCCCCCCCCCCCCACAAAAAAAAATAATTTGGCTGTAATTAAAATTAAATTAAAACATATCTGATAAATTTATTTTATACAATTGAGGATAATGATTTCCCAGACTTTTGGATAGTGAGACGGTCATTACTGTTCAGACTGGGTCTGTGACGTAAGACTTCAGCACTTTCTTTACATAAACGCTCATGTTTATATAAGGATCTATGTAGCAGCTTGGTGTTTTTCCATTAATGACTGTCTCACTATCCCAGAAGTCTGGGACATCATTTATCCTCAATTGTATAAAATAAATTTATCAGATATATTTTAATTTAATTTCAATTACAGCCAAATTAATTTTTTTTTTTTTTTTTTTTTTTTTGGGGTCCTCAGACACACTACTGTACACTTAGAGGGATTCTAATGTAAGCATGTGCACTAACTGTTCCCTTGAATGTAATTCTTAGTATTGTTTGTAATAAAAGTACTGATGATGTCTTAAGATACTTAAGATGAAATATCTATATATTATTAAAATTTAAATTACTGTGGTATACATGTGAATTTATAATTATGACTACTCCACAGTTTCATTATATAATAGTCATATCGTCTTAGTCACTCATCTCTTGACCCTCTCCAATGTTACCACATCACATCACATTGAAACTAAGTGACCAAATGCGAGCACAATAGTCCAAATGTGGTCTGACCAGTGCTTTATACAGTGGCACAATCACTTCCTTATCCTTACAAATTAGAGTACTTCTTATCATTGTTGCACTGCGATGTGCAGTCTTTGCAGCACTTGCCCTCTAAACTTCAGTCAACTGTCAACCATCACTCCCAAATCTTGAATCACTTGCAGTACACCATCAATATAGTACACAGCCTTATATTTCTGCATTCCAAAATGCAACACCTTGCACTGATAAATATTAAAACTACAACTCACTCCACATTCGTCCACTCACCTGCATCCAGTCTACAAATTCATTCTAATGTGACAATCTATTAATAATTTAGAACTTTGGTGATGTAGCAAAGTAATGTTTTTTTGTGTATCTATTTTTTCTTCTATGTATTATGCATCCGATGAAGTCTTCAAGAAAGAGTCAACTAGTAGTGCCTTTAAAAATAAATTAGTTATATTCTATTTTAACATTCAGCTATATAGTCATATAAGTGATTTTCCTTTATATATGTGTATGCATGTGAATTTATAGTACTATGATAGCTCTATGACAATTGTCTGGAATTCAAGCTTATGAACAGATCTTTGGAATAAAAATTTTATACTTCAATATTATACTTTATACTATAAATTATACTATATAGTATAAAGTATAAATTTATACTTTAGTCTTTATTTGAGTTGTAAGTCAGCAGTTAGAATTGAAAGAAGTATAGGAAGATGGTTTAATGTTAAATCTGGTGTGAGACAATGATGTACATTATCCCCTCTGTTATTCATTATCTATATGGATCACATTATGAAGGAAAGTGGTATTAAACATGATATCAAAATTGGAGATGTTAATGTCAGCTCTTTGTTTTATGCGGACGATGTTATACTTTAAATAAATCCGCTACAAGTCTGCAAGATTCTCTGACTAAATTGAATAGCTGTTGTAATAGATATGGTATGAAGGTCAGCAATAAAAAGACAAAGACAATGAAAATAGGCAGAACCATTGAAAATGTCAACTGTGTTGTGAATGGAGAACCTGTGGAACAAGTAAAACATTTCAGCTATTTAGGCACGATTTTTACTGAAGATGGTAAATTAAATATAGAAATAGACAACAGAATCAGCAAAGCTGGTATGGTGGGAAGTCAATTGAATAAATTCATATGGAATAAGAGAGAAATTAGTCGGAACACTAAATTAGCTGTATACAAGACAGTGTTCAAACCAGTTTTAACTTATGGATCTGAGAGCTGGGTCAGAAGTAAAACACTTGACCAAAGACTAGAGACCGCAGATATGAGAGTCCTGAGAAAGATTATAGGCGTGAACAGATGGCATCAATGGCAATATCATATTAAAAACAAGGATAGTAGGAAAGAAAGAACTTGACATTGTCAGCATCCAGGAATGCGTTAGCAGAGCTAATCTCAGGTGGTATGGTCACTTAAACAGAATGGGCGAGGAAAGATTAGCAAAACAAGTGTTCTCTGCCAGGTTGGCAGCAAAACGACCCAGAGGAAGACCAAGATATAGGTGGATTGATACAGTACAAAGTGCTTTAGACGATAGAAATATAAGATCTGATAATGTTGGAGTTTTGACAAGTAACAGACTGATTTGGAGGAAAATTGTAGATAGGAAATTAATAATGATGTAATTTTTTTCATGTAGTGCTATCATATCCTGTACACCCCATTGAGGGTACATGGCAGGAATTTGATGATGATGATGATGATACTTCAATATTTGAGCATTTTTCATTGAATGTTATTGTTATCATCATCGGACCTCCATGGATTCAAAAGAGTCATCATTAAAGGTCCTGCTGTTACATAACTCATCATATTGTGTCATACATGCATTCACAGTCTCTGCACTTGCCACACTCTCAGGCAATGCATTCCATTCAACCACCACTACAAATGCAAAAAACCTACTCTTCTACTCTTGCTCACACTCTCCCTATACTGCTTCAAGGGATGGACTCTTGTCTCTCACTCTATGAAATCTTCATACATGTTAATCTTGTCATGACCTCTTACCAACTTATATATCTCACTTATGTTTCTATTTCTATCCACATAGATTCTACAAATTGCATTTCCTCAATCTTTCTGCATACTCAACATTCCAGAGACCAGAAACTACTACCTTAGTCAATCGTCTCTGAATCCTTTCCTTTAGTATATCTCTTCAACCTTTTTGAAAAACTGGTGACTAAATCTGTGCACAGTAATCCATATGTAACCTGATCAAGACCTTATACAGTGGAGTTATAATCTCCTTTCCTCTACACATTAGTGTCCTCTGCATCATTGTCATAATCTGCTGTGATAACCTCATAGTTTTAGCAATGTCTTCCCCCCCCCTAAATTTTAGGTCTTATCCACCATCAGTCACTCCCTAGATATTTTATCTCTCCAGTCTCTAAGATATCTCCACCAATTTTATATTTTACAACATACTGGTAAGCCTAATTTCTTGCCCATTCACACAATCTGTCCCTCACTACTTTCTCCAAGATCTTAACAACTACTGATGACACACAAACTGGCCTAGAATTAGACACTTCCAGTCTGCTACTGCCCTAATACAATGGCACTATCTTACCTTCCTTCCATTCCATGGACACCTCTCCTGCAGCCAGACTTTCATTGAAAACCCAGGTCAAAGGCACTATCAGTTCCCTAGCGCATTCTCTCAAAACTCGTGGTGAAATACCATCCAGTCCCACAGCTTTACTGATATCCAGAGTACTCAGTATTTGAAACACACTCTCCTCCTGTACCTCTAAACCTCGAACCTGCTCTATCCCTCTAGTATTAAAACTGACTCCTCCAGGATGAAATACTCCAATAAAGTGTTCATTGAACAATTCCACTATGTCCTCTGCATCAGTCACTCTATTCCCATTTTTATTCCACAATATCATTCTTCCATGGTCATTTCTCCTCCTACTGGCCACATTGCTAAAAAATTCCCTAGGATTTTCTTTGGATCTTAGAGCCAATCTCCTCTCATATTCCAGTTTCGCCTTCCTTACCATACTAGTCATTCTTCTGACCTGTGTCTTATATTCTTCATGCATCCTCTCTTCACCTGTCATCGTATATCTCTTCCATAGGCTCTTTTTTGCATGCAATCCTGTTTAATATTGTTTGTCATCCACTTTATTCCAAATTGTATCCTCTTCTTCACTCGTGGTATACAATTTACTATTGCTGCTAACAAATATTCTTTCACAATTTCCCATGCACTAATGATATCCCAGCCTACCAATTCCTCCCTCCATGAAACTTCCCGAAGTTGATGTCTTAGACTATTATAATCACTTGCCTTATAATTCCACATACGTTCCCGTATCTTTGATACTCCTGCATGTCTATTCATTTTCCAAGTCAAAACCATATGGTCACTCTCTTCAACTGGTGGGAGAGATGTCATCTCAGTTATTATCAACTCTTCTGATGCTATAACCAAATCCAAAACTCTTGAACCTCTTGTTCCCTCTATTACATTTTGCCTAAGACATTTGTCCCTCCAGAATTCTAGAGATTCCATTCCATTATTGCTACATGCATCTTTCTCTCCTTAATTTATACTCCTGTAGTTAAAATCTCCCATAACAATCATTCTTCTTGCACTTGTCAAACTCAACTGTCTAAACATCTCCTAGGTCCCTACCCTCTGTGCTCCTTGGTCTGTAGCAACACCCCACTAAATATCCTGTCTTGCCCACAGGATATGCTTTCAAAATCCTTAGTGTCACTGCTTTCCAAAGCCTCCACTCTTAGAGGACATAAGTCATCAGTTATCATAAGCAGTACTCCACCATCACGCTTTCCCTTCCTATCCTGCCGAAAATGGTGTACCCAGTGACTTCTATTCCTGTTATTATAACCTCTTCTGTCAAGCACGTCTCAGTGATCGCAATAATTTTTGACAAGGCTGATGCTGTCTGCGCCACCAATTCCTCTCCCTTATTCCGGATACTCCTGGCATTAGTATAAAGCATATAAATGCCATTATTTCTATACCCAGCATTTTCCCCTCTCGACTACACTGGGCTCAGTGTTATCTTATGTCATCCCCCTTCTCCCAAGTAGCCACTCCTGCTACCATCCTCCCTGGGACACACTGACTCATTCAGAACAGCAATCTCTCCAGATGCCTACGTCCTTCCTCATTCAAATGTAAGCGGTCTCTCACATACAATTCCTCTCTGTCCTCAAACGCACTCCAAGCATCCACATATTAATTTATACAAGATAATTTATACTAGATAGATGCATTGAATGAGATCGCGTTGTTGAATGGTGCGATAGAAAGGGCAAAACAGCAGCTAGAGTGCATGAACAAAAGTCGACTGAATGAACCAACCAATAATAAAAGGTATGACAGGAAAAATAGGCATATGAATATGAACATGAACAAAATGAAGGATAGAGTGCTGTATGGAGACTCGTTAGTATGAGGTGTGTTAGTAGAGGATTTGACAAAATCGTACCAACCTAGTGCAACCATAAAGGATGTAACTGAGTCTATTAGAGAGCAAAAGGAAAGGGTGAAAGGAATGATTTGAAAGGAGATAAAATGGAAATGATAGAAGACCTGAATGAATTGTTTGAGGTAGCAAAAGAAAAGAGTGAGAGAGTTAGAATGATTAGTCTTTTGCCACGGTATGACAGTGAAATGTTTAAAAGGAGGGCCATAATTGCGAATGACTTTATGCGTGGGTTATGTATGACTAGTGGTGTGGAATTTGTGGAAGTGTGGAGTGAGTTTGATGGGCGAAAGGATCTATATAAGATGGATGGCTTGCATTTGAATGGTTATGGTGTAAGAAGACTTGAGAAAGTGTTGCTGAATGTAGTGGATGTGCAAATTCAGGGAAACTAGATTTGTTAAGGGGGGGGAGTAGATATACAGTCCTTAGGGAGGCAGTTGAATGTAAGAATGAATATAATATGCTAGAGCAAATAAGGACAACAAACCAGAGTGGGACAGTTAATATAAGGCATCAAGGTAGGGTTGGGGCAATGGGGATCTTAAATTCATGTACACTAATACTAGGAGTATTAGGAACAAGAAGGAAGAGTTTTTGGCCATGGTTGGCACTTCCAGACCACAGGTTATTGGTATTAGTGAAACATGGCTGACTGTAGATGATATAGCTAGTGGGATTGAATGTGATGGGTATAGTGTGTTCAGGAATGACAGAGAGAATAAAATGGGGGGAGGAGTATTGTTGATGATAGCTGATGAGCTACAGCCAAGGAGAATAGAAGTTGAATTGCAGGATAGAGAAAAGAGCACATTTAAGGCCATTTGGTGTGAGATTGTGGCTAGCAGAACTAAATATACAATTCGGTGCTGCTATAGACCAGGTGATGGAAAAGATGGTGGTGACAATATGCACAAGCAAATAGAAGAAATGAGTGGAAGGAGGGTGATTATTATGGGAGATTTCAACTATGGTCGCATTGATTGGAGTGAGGAGAGGACACACGGGAGGAAGAAATTGGATTTTATGCGGTTATTAAGGGATAACTATCTGCGACAGCATGTAATGGAAAATACTAGGAGTCAGAGAGTGCTTGACCTAGTAATTACATCTGAGGATTTGGCTGTAACAAATATGACCACATTGCCACCAATCGGTGAGGGTGATCATAGGGTCTTGACTTGGGAGATGGCTAAAGGTGTAGAATTTTCAATTAAGACAGGGTACATTTGGAATTATCGGGCTGGAAAGTATGACAAGCTTAGGAGTTTGATTGGCTCAGTGCCATGGCATGTACAACTGCAAGGACTAGAAGTTGATAGTGCATGGGAGGTAGTTAAGAAGTGCTTGCATGAAGCAATGGCTGACTGTATACCTAGAGTCCGAATAATAAATCAAGTAGGGGTTAAATGGATGAATAACACCATTAAGCTTGAGCTGCAAAAAAAGAAACAACTATGGAGGGAATTTAAGGAGAAAGGTGATCGGCAGGCACATGAACGGTATAAAACGCAGGCCAGAAGGGTGACGAGTGTGATAAGAAAAGCAAAAAAGGATTACGAAAGAACATTGGCCATGCAGGCTAAAGAGAATCCTGAACAGTTTTTTAGATATGTAGCAAGTAAAAGGAAAAATGTACATGGCAGAATGATTTTAAAGAATGCTGATGGTAGGGAGGTAACTAAATCAGTTGAGATAGCTGAGTTACTGAGTGAGCACTTTGCAAGAATAATCATCCAGGTGGTGACATTGCAGAAACGAATAAACCAGTAGATTATACGGGAATTGTGGTGAATGAAGTGGAGGTGAGTAGTCTATTGCATAACCTCAATGTCAATACATCTGTGGGATTGGATGGTATACCAGCTCGTATAGTACGAGAAGCAGCTAAAGAATTGTCAGTACCCTTGACCATTTTGTTTAATTTGAGTCTCGGGTCTGGGTTAGTCCCGAGCGGGTGGAAGGAGGGGAAAATAGTTCCACTGCATAAAGGTGGTTCCAAGACTGCTGTTGTAAGTTACCGACCGATTAGCATATCAGGAATCACTGTCAAGGTCTAAGAGAAATTAGTCAAGAAAAGAATACAGGATTGGATAGATGAAAATGGGATATTGCATGGGGGACAACATGGTTTTGTGAAGGGTAGATCATGCCTCAGTAACTTGCTCACGTTTTATAACACAGTGACGGCTCAACTGGATAGGGGTAATGGGTTTACAGTGATACTACTGGACCTTGCCAAGGCCTTTGACAGGATACCACATGGAACCCTAATCAGTAAACTGGAGCAGATGGGGATAGATATAGGGTTGGTAAGATGGATAGGAGGGTGGTTGAAGGAGAGATACCAGAGAGTGGTTTATTCAGGAGTGGAGTCAAAAAGACGTCTTGAGACTAGTGGAGTGGAGTGCCGCAGGGCTCTGTTCTTGGACCACTGCTTTTCAGTTTGTTCATCAATGATATTGGAAAGGATTTGAGAGGAAGTGTTCACTTGTTTGCTGATGATGCAAAGTTGGGTAGAGCAATTGTGAGTGCACAGGATGTCAAAATTTTACAGGATGATTTGGATAGTTTGGAGGACCGGGCTAGGAAAAATGGATGTCAGTTTAATGTGGCAAAGTGTAAGGTTATGCACTTTGGGGTGAAAAGAATAGCAGCAGTATATCGCATAGGTTGAACCGTACTCCAGGAGATTGATGAGGCCAGGGATTTGGGAGTGCTGGTGGATAGGGATTTGAAGTTTAGGGGGCACATTGCAAAAGTGACTAAAACAGCTCACCAAATCACTTGGCTTATGAAAAATACTTTAACATGCAGAGAGAAGCAAGTTGTTGTTCCTCTGTATCGAGCCTTGATAAGACCCTATCTGGACTTCTGTGCCCAGTTATGGGCACCAGGGTTTCTTCGTGATGGGAAGGAAGTGGAGAGGATCCAGAGACGAGTGACCAAGATGATAGCAGGTCTATGGAATGAACCTTATGAGAATAGCTTGAGGATTTGTGGTTTGCAGAAATTGGACGATAGGCGAAGGAGGGGTGATATGATTGAGACATTCAAATTACTGAAGGGTTTTTATAAGATTGATCCAGAAGATATTTTTGAAAATATGACTGGTGGTGGGAGGACTAGCGGCCATGCATGGAAGCTGGGCAAGAGCATGGTTGAGAAGGGTGTTAGAGCTAGGTTTTTTACTTGGAGAGTGGTGAATGAGTGGAATAAGCTTCCAGAGTCTGTTGTGGGTGCTACGACCGTGAATGAGTTCAAGGCAAGATATGATAGATACTGTGTGAATGTTGAATAGTTGTTCCAGACATGATGTTAGGGCCTCCCTCGATGAGTCTGTCGACTCCTTGGAGTTTACCGGAACAATAATAATAATAATAATATTCCAGTCCTCTCTTGTCACACATTTTAGCTATTATGACATTCAATATTACTGCTCATCTGCTCAGCTCGCCATTATCATACCTAGGCAACACGCACACTATCTTTCCTCTCTCTGTCTTCTTCCATACAGCCTCAAGCAAAAATCTCATATCTCATGCTGCACAACTTACATTACCACTCAAGTCATTTTTTCCTACCATCACAATCATCTCATCCACCCTTTCACCCTCTCTTAATTGCC
This sequence comes from Typopeltis vanoorti, assembly GCF_054136105.1. Classification (NCBI taxonomy): domain Eukaryota; kingdom Metazoa; phylum Arthropoda; class Arachnida; order Uropygi; family Thelyphonidae; genus Typopeltis; species Typopeltis vanoorti. The sequence continues at coordinate 18,089,800 of NC_143557.1, read as the reverse complement.
ATATAAATTCCGTTCCCTTATTGCTACATGCATCTTCCTCTCACCAATTTATACTACTGTAGTTAAAATCTCCCATAACAATCATTCTTCTTGCACTTGCCAAACTCAACTGTCTAAACATCTCCTGGTCCCCACCCTCTGTCTTTGGTTTCTCATGATTTTTTGTTAATACCACACCAATCATATGCACTTCTTCATAACTGCTCTATTTCTACTGGCTTACCATTGCTGCTGCTGTTTTGTGCTCTGCTTTACCTTCTCATTAGTCATTCGAGAAGGATTGTTCATTACATATCTCAAGTCTTGTAAATTACTTGTAATTTTTGCTTGAAATAATGGGAAAAAAGATAAAGCTATTTGGGTAGATGACTTTGACGGTGCACACAAGGAAACTGTTCTTGATGCCAAAAGTAGTGATAGTGAATAGGAACTTCTTGGTAAGTCGCACCATTTTCAGTTCTTTTCTGAAAACTTTATTTTCCAAAAATCCCCGCATATATCTCGCACCACTATTTTTTAGCTTTAATTTGGGAAAAAAGTATGAGTTATATTCGAGTAAATACATTAATTTTTTTTGCTTTCAAATTCTTAAGTATGGATCATTGGTTAAAGACGATTTATAAAATGCACAAGAGAGCAATATAGCAAACACAAGTAGCTGTAAGCAACAAGCAAACGTTGATATTGTATCTGGATCAAAGGAAATTGATAAGGGTGTGTTGTCTGACATCTCTAGATAACCAAATAGGAAGAAGGAGATGAAAAATCTTCGTAGGTATGATATGAATTACTTGAAATGTGGATTTTCATGGATGGGAAATGAAGAGGAACCTATTCCAAATTTTGTTCTATTAAAAATAAATGATATTTTTTGTTTACATGAATATATAAATTCAAATAAAATAAACATTTACAATGAAATACACAGTCATAACCTGACTTACGCTTCCTCGACTTATGCGAATCTGGAGTTACACGGTTTCTTATATGTACGTATTCCCGTCCCGCTTCACACCTCACCACTAGTCGTATCTTTCAGGCCGCATTCGCCAGTGTCGCACATGCTGTGAACAAGCACTGATGTGTTTTGCACGGTCTCCATTCATACACAATTTTTATAGTCTACAAACCTTGCGATTGTTTAATGTTATGTTCTTGATAAAAATTTTATCACATAAAAAATAATAATGTCATCCAAAAGAAGCTAGTCCGATTCTTCTACAGCTTGCAAGAAAAGAAAAACATTGACTTTGGAAACAAAACTCAACATTATTAAGGATTTAGAAGGCGGAATGAAAATTTGTGAGCTAGCAAAGAAGTTCGATCTACAGGAATCCACAGTAAGAACAATCATAAAAGAAAGGTTTACAGATTTTGGAGGACATAGATTCTAATGAGGAACGAATTGTAGCCACAAGGCAAGGAATAAAAAAAATCATTAGCTTGCTATGAAGAAATTTTGTGTGACAAGAAAAATACATTATGCTGTCAGATGAATCTGTTAGATTTTATGAAACCATCGACATCGAAATAACTTTCTTTTTTTTATGTACGAAAAACTACAATTATATTTCTTAAAATATATAGGTATTTTTGTAAACCTTTGGTCCCAATTGTGTATGTTTGTATATATAAATTACATGCAAAATTATACCCGAGTTACGCAAATTTGACTTACGCACATTTTGTTGGTCCCACCTACCGCATAACTTCAGGGTTTTACTGTACTTTATTTATTTATTTATTATTATTTTGATAAGGGGGTATGTAATAATGAAAATTTAAGAAGGGGTACATGGATATCTGAAATTTGAGAAACACTGATCTAGCATATGCACTGATATTCCATCTGCCTTTATTGCCAAATTCCTGTTCAGTCAGCATGAACCTCATTCTCATGTACCCACAGCTCTTCATCCACTGTAGTGGCAGTACTGTATGCCATGTTACATACACTAGTTCCTAGCACAGTGAACGAACCCTCGTTATTTGAACAATCTTATCAGTTTCTGACACAAGTGTACCCTGTATCTTTAATAAAGTTATTTTTACAGACTCATTCTCTCTTTTACTGTGACATAACGATAAAATTCTTTTGGATTGCCTTTAGCTAGTTTTCCTTTCGCACACTGATTTCGCTTTTTTGTACAATATTTATAAGTTTTCTGGTCTACACTTGATGTATTTCATTTCTCCTCTCACTTTTATTCTCATGGTATTTCTACATCATCTTATTTTTATGAGTAAGATAAGGTCACTTGATAAAATTATACGCCCATTTCACTCCCATCTTATCACTTCTTCAAACTCTATAGATACATTCAGATACTGCCTCATTTAAGCACTTTTTCAAAACCTCCATGCATTGCTGATACAATGAGACCAAATTCTCCTGGAATTTAACATAATTCTTAGCTTCATAGTTCAGCATCCAACCTATCTTAATTGGAACATCCTTTTGTACTCCGATTTAGCTTTCCATACTTCTCTTAACTTTTCTGGCCTGCACTTTATATATTTCATGACCAAAGCCAATTAACCAAAGGTCTTAGCATATTCAGAGCTGCTTAGAATGAAATTATGGTAAAAATTAGTATTCTAGTATACAGATAGTATGGCATTTATGTTAGATTGAGTAGGAATTTGGGGATTGAATGGAATTCCATGCATTTTAAAGGATTATGCTAACCTGGTTCCTGACTTAAATTATACATGACAAGAAATTATATTCTTGCCTTAATCCTAAGCATGAGCAAACAGAACTCTTGTAAAGTTCATTTGTAAAGCAAGAGCAAACAGAGTTCTGTTTGCTCATGCTTTACAACTTTATCTATATCTTTACAACTAGACTATTTATACATTATATGAGACCGCTTCAGGTATCCTATAATGCATAGCAACCCTTCCTCATTGGACATCTATATCATCAAACATTATAGGAAGGATCACTGTCAAACACCTAAGTCAGTACAGGTCATATTTTCCATATACAAGTAGCAAAATAGTATATCACTGTATTAAAATGTGAGTCAGAAGCTGCTAAAGAAATGTATAATTGCACAATATAGTATATACGTTGCATATAATTATGATAACATATACATTTCTTTAGCAATGTTTTTGTTCTAAGCATGAAATTAAGCATCCTGTTAAACCTGTTACAACCCATACATTTATATGTTGCCACTGCTTTTTGCTTTTGCTAAGCTAGTGATCCAAGCTCAACTGAATATTTCTGCAAATCATTTCCTGATTTGAAAGGAGTGTAATATTATGAGAGTCCAATAACAATTAAATTTCGTGATGACTGCTAACTTCTTATCAACAGTTTTCTTCCAAAAAACTGGATGCATAATCAAGGAAATCAAATTACATATTTCTGTAGACAGCACAGTCATACAAATATTGAGTTGTGTCATAAATGCATTTGACAAATCTTAATAATTAGTGTGAATGTTAAGTTAAGTTCTGTTGCATTACATTTAATTACATTATTTATCTTCATATATATATATATATATATATATATATATATATATATATATATATATATATAAACATATAAACTAAATATTTTACATGTGTAAAGAAACCATTGAAAATATAACCCGATCAGTTTTGATTTCTCTTTAGAATCCTTGATGTTCCTTTTAAATGAAATTAAAAAAGTCATAATCAGAAGAGTTATAGATTTTAATTTGTTTGAAGACAAAACCTGCATTGAACAGATTAACAAATTGATTGATTCAAATGGTATGTATGCCCGCTTAAATATATATAGTAATGTCTCACTACACATAATTTCCTAACATGTTTATTTTGGTTTTATTTCTCATTTCCTTTCTTGGAATCTGGTCACAAATCAAAGGACAGCATTAAAGTATATTACACTTGCCAAGAAATTATATTCTTGTTTAATACTCTATGCAACTTGGATAAAGGTGACAGTGATCACATAGTACTCACTTGGGAAGAAGCTCTGTTTATGAATGTTCCATTCAGAAAAGATTATGTGCTGAATTACAAAGCAGGAAAGCATGACCACCTGAGGAGAATACTGGATTCTGCACAATTGTTAGATGGAAGGTATATCGACAGTGCATGGAAAGCATTTAAAAAATACTTAAATGATGCAGTATCAAAATGTGTTTCTAGAGTTTGAAGAATAAATAACGTAGGAGCGAAATGGCTGTGTAATCTAATTAAGCAAGATCTGTAAGAAAAATTATGTGGAAGGAATGCCATGTGCATAATGATGATGCCAGTGATGAAAATTATAAGCAACAGGTCAGAAGGGTCACAACTGTTATACAGAAAGCTAAGTCTGAAAAGAAACTGACTCTGCAAGCTAAAGACAACTGAAAATCATTCTGTTGTTATCCTGCAAATAAAAGAAAGATTGAATATGAAAGAATAACTCTACTGAATGCAGATGGTATATGGGTGATTGATAGAGAAGAGATTGTTCAGCTAATGAGTGACCATTTTGCTAAAAGCTGTCAACCTGGTGTGTGTGCAACATCGAGTTCACTGTATGAAGAAACTCAGGTATATGAGGAGGTGGTACTAGAGCTGTTGCATAAACTGAATAAGAATTCTGCATTAGGGACTGATGGGATATCAGCATGGATACTAAAAGCTTCAGCTGAATTGGCTATTTCTTTGACCAGGCTTATATAATTTCAGTCTCAGAAACGGGAAGATTATGCAGGAGTGGAAAGAATGTATGGTAATCCCATTTCACAAGGGTATTGCAAAGACCAGTGTATCCAGTTGTCAAGTAATTGGTATTTCAGGAATAGTGTTGAAGATTTTGGAAAAGTTGGTTAGGGCTCTCATTTAGAAATGGGTTGACAGAGAATCTTTACTTTGCAATGAACTGCATGGGTTTACTAAGGGAAGGTCATGTTTTAGCAACTTGCTCACATTCTATAATAATGTTACTGTTGAGTTAGACAATGGAAATGAATATACCTTGATCCTTATGGATTTTGCTATGCTTTTGACATAATGCAGCATGGAAGACTGTTACATAAATTGGAGAATATGGAATTGAATTATAAAATATTGGCATGGATGAGAGGTTATATGGGAGATGTGAGTCTGCAAGATTTAAACTAACCAGTGTTGTACCACAAGGATCGGTCCTTGGTCCAATTTTATTCAATCTGTATATTAATGACATTGGGAAGGATTTGAGATGCGAAATACAGCTATTTGCTGATGATGCAAAGATAGGTATGATTATCAAGAGTGAGACTGATATGCAGTACTTGCAGAATGATTTGAATAAACTGGAATTGTGGGAATGTGAAAATGGCTGTCAGTTTAGTGTTAATTAACATGTTCGCTGCCAACTACGAGTATACTCGTAGTTGGTAAACCAGCTACACAAGCCAGCTACGAGTATACTCGTATGACGCTTACTGCCGGCAACGAGATTACTGTACTGACCTTGAAGAAGTGAAAATGCTTGGCTTGTGGAGCTAGCATCAAAATGTGTATTCTCATAGATGGTATATGCTCTGCACAAGCCAAGTACGAGTATACTCGTATGACGCTTACCGCCGGCAACGAGATTACTGTACTGACCTTGAAGAAGTGAAATTGCTCGGTGTATGGGAACAGACCACGCCGAAGTAGCATGGCAGCGAACGTGTTAAGTAAAGTCATACATTTTGGTGTGATTAGATATCCAATGTTGTATTATAATTGGTGAGATTATGCTAGAAGAAACTGCTCAGACTAGTGATCTTGGAATTTTAGTAGACAAGAAGTTGAAGTTCAAGTTTCATATAGCAAAGATTGCAAATGCAACTCAGAGGATAATTGTAATGGTGAAACAAACCTTGACATATAAAAATAAGGAAGTCATTTTTACTCTTTATAAGCCCTCACTTGGACTTTTGCATGAAGGTCTGGTTTCCTGGTTTCATGGTGATTCTGATACAGTGGAAAGAGTGCAAAAGAGAGGGTTAAAAATGATATCAGGATTGTGGTATACTGATTATGAAGACAGATTGAGAATTTGTAGACTGCAGACACAAGCAAACAGGAGAAAGAGATGTAATATGATTATGACTTACAAACTTCTGAATGAGTCATACAGGATTCCAATACATGGAAATTTTATGGAGTGTGGGGAAAGGATTTAAGGACATCCTTTGAAGTTAAGAACAACTGCTGTGAAGAAAGGGGTGAGGGCTATTTTCTCCCATAGAGTGATGCATGATTGGAATGGATTGCCATTGGATGTGGTGTGTGTGTGCAAGAACAGGTATGACAGCTGGTTCGGATAGTATGGTCCTTGATGAGTCCCTGACTACCTGCAGGTGTCTATTAATAATAATAATAATAATATATTTGAATTACTAAAGGGTGTAAATATGTGAATCAACATTAATGAGTCTTAAGAGATTGACAGATATAAGGATGAAAAAGAAGAGGTATGAACAGAAATAATTTCAATACTGGCAAATAAATTATTAATAGTTTACAATTGTGATATTATATTTGTGTGTCCAATAAATTGCTGGGGGTGAGCAAATTGCATGTGACCCTATAATATCTAGATGTGCATGTTGACATTATGATGGGAGTAATTTTAAAACAAAACTTCTGAGTAGAGGGAAAGATTTGTATGAAAAATATAAATAAACAGCAGTTGCATACATTGGTAGATCAGTAAATAACTTATTATTTATTATTATTATAATTACGGCTATTTTGCCTGCTTCAGTTTAGGAGTGCCCCTGTTTAAATGTCATTGGCTATTTACTCATGGATTCTTAGGGCATTGTAGATGTAAATTTACCAAAAAGTATATGTAGCATAAGGAAGAGAAATTTACACATACTTTTTTCTGGGTGTTGCGGCTTTTCTTCTTTCTGCGATGTCCGAAAACTACTGAGTGTGTGGAGGTGGGGGGGGGGTAGGCAGTTTGGGAGAAATAAATTAGAAAAACCCGGGTTTTTTTCAGTAATATATATATAAACATATATATTACATTATTATGTTATATAGGGAGGGGGAAGGGGAAAAGGGGGTTGACGGGGTGCGGTCCATTTCGACTATTTTTGGTCGTCATCTGAACACATTGGGAAAGTGGATGCTATGAATCCGTGAGTTAATAGCCAATGACATTTAAACAGGGGCACTCCTAAACTGAAGCAGGCAAAATAGCCGTAATTTTAATAGTTTATTAAGAGGAGTAACATGGGAGTTTTCCCAGAAATAATATACATTATTATTTATTATTATTATGTGACACCTCCAAGGGGGTCATTGCAGGAGGGCACTCTGCTGTACTCCACTCCACTCACCGTCTTCCCTATTACTTAATCCTCCAGCTCACACACACAACTCTTTGTCTGTACTGCTTAATTCTCTAGCTACACACAATGGTACTGCTAACATCAATGTACAAAGCCATCTATTGCACACTACCACCAACAATAGTATTTTTATTTATAAATTGCATGTGTTCTCATGGCTCATTGGCCTTATGCAGGGTGAAAAACCAGAGGTTTTGGGAGAAAATAGCCCCGCTACTTCCATATAAGATCAGCTAACTTACCTTCATTTGAAAAATCCCATATAAGAGGAGATTATTATTCATTGAACTAATAATTGATCTGGTGATCCAGAGACATGGCAGGAAGACATGAGGCTTGATGGAGCAGCAGATCATCATCTACAATTTATTGTGCTTGTTATTTATTTATTTCTTGCTTTGTTTTCAAAGAATTTTCTTTTGTTTATTAATGATCAGTATACAGGTAACCCTCGTATAACGCAGTACTCATACAACGCGGTTTCAATATAAGACGGTCTACAAACAGTAGTAACTCATTTTCTTTTCATATATTTTTCAACATTCAACTTAAAAATCAAATTTTATCTTTGTGAAATTTGCGTCTGCCCTTATCGCGCATGTAGTTATTATAAGTAGCGAATTTATATTAGGGGAAAATGCCCTTTAACATGCATGTACGTTGATTGTTTACCATATAAAGTATTTATTGTTGAAAATTGTCTTCGTTTTCTGCCAGGAAAGTGCACATTAAAAATCGTGTGTTAATTTCAAGCTGAGCACTTTATTTTTTGGTGAGTTACATACAATATGTAATGCTTTTTTATGTAAAAAAAAATTTTTTTATAGTAATGGCCACTTAGAGCGCTTTTGTGATACAGGGTGTTCGGGATAAATTTGACATATTTATAATTAATTATATTTTTCCATAAGTTACATGTATTAACACACACTTCTCTTCATTTAAAAGTTTGGACCCTTCTTCATTCATATACAAGATGTCAGAAAGGATGGATAGCTGGAACCCACCTGAATCATGGAAGAGAATAACTTGTATCATGATGATTCGTGCCCGCCATCAAAATAAGGATATTACGACTGCTGCCCAATGCTCCCTGAATACAGTAAAAACAATCAGGCATGAACTAGAGACTTGCAATGGTGACTATGAGGATGTAGCAAGAAGAAAGATCCCTAGCAGACGATCTGATTGCGTTCGTACAGCAGAATTCCTCGCAAATCTGCAGGAACAGGTGTTGAAGAACCCTGGCATTGGAATTCGGGCTTTGTTCGTGGAGTTGCTAACTGTAGTCAAGCCCTGGATAACAAGGGTAGCCAATGGTAGGCCGTATGTATGGCAGCAGGATTCGGCCCCTTGCCACACCTCTGGGAAAAGTCAAAAATGGTTGTCTGAAAATTTCTACGACTTCACCAGTCCAAATGTTTGGCCTCCAAACTCCCCAGACCTTAACCCCATGGATTATTTTGTATGGGGCGCAGTTGAAAAAGACACCAATCGCACTTCCAGTAATACAAAAGCCCAGTTAATGGATAAAATTAAAACAGTTTTTGCGGCCCTTCCCAGGGAGACAGTAGCATCAGCTTGTTCGAGGTTCCGAAGCAGAATTGAAGCTGTGATCGATGCTAATGGTGGTTATTTTGAGTAAATCTTGTTGATAGTATTGTAATTAACTCTGCCTGTAATGTTTTTTTTGTCAATTCATTAAATTTAATAGATACAAAGAAGATTTTCTTTTTCCTTACGAAACTGTCAAATTTATCCCGAACACCCTGTATAGTTGAAAACGAAATTAGTGAGTTAATTGATTGCGAATAGATTTAAATGAGGAGGAACTGGTACAATTAATAGATCACGTCGAACCAAATGGTGGCTAAAGTTCTGCTAAAGATTCTGATTGTGATAAATCCATTAAAGAATTCAGTTTAAAGAAATTAGCAGATGGATTGGACTTGGATATAATAAAATTAGTTTAATCCTTTATCCAAGTGTGAGCAAACAAAGTTTGCACCTGAAAGTATCTTCAGGACTGGGTTAAGGTGGTACAACACCAGGGCAACTCATTGCAAAGGTGGAGCAAGATACCAACACTCCTATCTCAGTATCTCCTATAATGCAAAACACATCTCCTTGTGGATATGTCTAATGTTATGCATTAAGGGAAGGGCCACTACCCAGACTAGTTTCGACCTTTATTGAGGTCTCTTCAGTGGGAGCCAGGCCCAAGTAGAGATACCAGGCAGAAGCATTAGCAGGTCATCTCTACCTATAGGAGTTGCCAAATGGTGTGCCACCCTTTTTTTAATAAATTACTCTGGATTTAGAGAAAGATGTTGAAAGTTTATTTTTCACTTGGTTAGAGTATAATAAAATTAGTTTAATCCTTTATCCAAGTGTGAGCAAACAAAGTTTGCACCTGAAAGTATATATCATTGTTTATATAATCTTAAAATAAAAAAAAATTGATTTCGGAACCTAACTTTACTTTTTCTATGTGATCCGAGTCTTGCATAATGCGATTTATATAATGCGCCATTTTTGAGAAACCTAACATCCGCGTTATACGAGCATTACCATATACATAAATAATTTCCAGTCGTCATTGGAATTATGCACCTGTTCATGAATTCTACCTTGATCACAGTTGTTATGCTGTCAGTGGCTCTTCTGTCTTATCAGTAATAGATACCTGGCATAGGTGAGTGTTTTTTGGAGATCAACAGATACAGTCCTCTTATAATACATAGGATTCATTTTTATTCAGGAATAAATGAATTTTTACTGAGTATGTCTATTCAACAGACACCATACTAAGTCTTAAGAAAAAGAAGTAATTTAATGCATCACTTAATACAGTACAGTGATATTTACAGTCAATGTACTATATTTAGCAACGATTAGTGTAATTAGAGACACTATATGGCATACATGCGAGTAAGTGTTTTATTGTTTACTTGCATGTAAGCCATATAGTGCCTTTCAAAATTTCCTCTGCAATATGGTAATGCCTCTTTATAACAGAGAAAGCAAATGATTTATGTGAAGCAAATAAAGGTGTGTGTGTGATTGTGTACATATATGAAACTTGAAATCATTTTGAATTGCATTTGAGATTTTTTTATATCATTAAGACAGTTAGCAAATGCTAATTTTACAACATTTTACAGAAAGTTAAAATGACATGCCTTACAAACTTTGCAAAAATTTGCCTGCCTGATCCAGAAGGAATATACAAGGATAAAGTGAGTTCAGTGGTCTACATCACACATACCTAACACTCCCTGGCATGAGCTTGTTACTTTGCACAGACAGTGGAAATGGGATTTAGTCAACAGAGTTATTCAGTCATTTTCATTGGTTGGTTAATAACCGAAAAATCTCTTAATATGGGGTGGGATGGAGTGGGGAAAGCCTATTGTACACACACACACATACATATACACAGTGTGCCAGTTAATCAACGAGACAACAATTATTATATCAAAACAAAGAACTATATTTGGAATTGTCAATTACACAGATTCAAAATAATCTCCCTCCAACTCCACACAACCTTTACATCTCTCTTACAGCTGTTCAAAGGCACAGTGGAAGTCTTGAATGGGAACCTCCTTCAGTCTCTTAGTCACACCGTATTGGATGTCCTCAATGTTGCTGAAGTGCTCCCCTTTCAAGGCACACTTCATCTTTGGGAAGAGGAAAAAGTCTGTGGGAGCCAAATATGGTGAATAGGGAGGATGGTCAATCACACAGATTGAGTTTGAAGCCAAAAACTGCTTTACAGGCAGCACATATGTGGCACAAATCTCTTGTGCAGATCTCTTTCCAAGGTTAGTCTGATCATTTCCTTACCAACATCAAGCTGTATAGTGAGCACCCTAATGGTTATTCGCCTATCTATCTTGTAGCAATTTCCTTAGCTTTCACCATATTTTCATTTGTCCATGCAGAAACTGTCTGTACATAGCATGGTTCATCCTCCAGGGACTGGAAACCAATGGAACACCTGTGCATGGCTCAGACAGTCATTGCTGTAAACATTTGTAAGTCTTAGTACACTTCTGTAGCAGTTTTTCCTAATTTACAGTAAAATTTTCTCACAGCTCTTTGCTCCATGATGCTACTTCTGACACATTCCACTCACACACACTTCAACAGTTGCCACATGAAAACTGCTGCATCACCCGACTCGAAAGTTGCACCTGCAATTACAACATACCAGTGGTCAGAACTATGAATACGTTTGTTACTTTTATTCAAAGGACTGATCTGTAAAAAATCGATATCATTACTTAACAGGCACACTGTTAAGTATTGAGATCTTGTATATTTATTCAACTCTCACTAGAAAACATTTTAGAAGTGAACTGAAGCTGAGCCAGCTGGAGCTCATTTCTGTTCTAAAAGAACTTTGCTATAGCAATCCTTCCATTATAAAAAAGTATCGCTATAATTGCAGTTGACTACACAAAATGATACAAACAGAAAGTTTACAGTGTGAAGAGAACATTCTATGTTAGGTCCTACTGAAAAAGTATGGTGACTTATTGAATTATTCATGTCATGAGAATTCAAGAAATATATAATTAACCAAATGTTGCTGATGATGACTACTGTTCAATTAAGTGAATAAAACTGCTCAAAGAGACGAGAAATATATATGAATATTTTTTTACTTCCTTAGATCCACCCAGAGTTGCGGGATCAACTACAGAATATGTAAATCAAGTCTTGGATAAGATTGCTACAGGAGAAAAAAATGGAGGTTTAAATTTGTAATATTTTATAAATTTGATGCTAATATCGATGTGCCTTACTCATTAACTGTATCAGTTGTTTTTTTATATTTATATAGCATGTGTATATATATATAAATAACATATTTTATATGTTAAACAAGTTTATAGGCAATTATAGTTTGAAAGCAATGAATATTGCTTCACTTAACGAAGAATTTTGTATATTTGCAGTAGTATTCAGATTGTGTATTTACTTATAGGTAATGCTTTTTGTTTTGTTTTTTTATAAAAAAAAAATAGGTGCTGGTGCTCATTCTTTGCTAGCAGGAAATAGTGAAGATTTAATGGATATGAAAAGAAAACTAAGAAAGTATTTACCTATGTTGTTACTTCATAGTGTGATAATAATGTTTTGTTTCTTAAAGATAGTAGCTGATGCCATATACTCACACCAAAATAAGCACCTTCATTGTTTGCTCAATCCTTGGAAATCTTCATGCCCATTGTCTTTTTCCCTCCAAGAGTTCTTTCCATTCGTTTACATAAAGCGTATCCAAGCAGGATTGTACACTATCAAGCAACTTAGTCAACCTAGAAGTGGGCTTAGAGAGTTGCAAAATCATGTCTCAACTGTTAGAAAACACTTTTTTTTTAATTACATATTTTTTGAATGTCATCATCATCATCATCATCATCAAGGATTTAGGCCTAGCATGGCCTGTTCCCGTCTTAGAAGTCATCGTTGAATTCGTTTAAGAGGACGTCCTGGTTTTCTTTTTTCCTAATGGCTTGTACTTTAAGGCTTGTTTTGGTAATCTTTCTGTTTTCATTCTTTGAACGTGTTCCATCCATTTATGTTTATATTTTTTAATTTTTTCTATAATTGGTTCTTGGTTTAATTCTTTCATAATATCTTCGTTTCTTTTGTGATCAAATAGGGTATACTTTGCAGTTTTTCTCATAAACTTCATTTCTGCTGTTGTTAATCTTTGTTTGTCTTTTTGTTTTATTGTCCAGATTTTTCTTCCATACATTAAGACTGGTAGGGCTAATGTATTGTATACTTTTAGCCTGGTTTGATTTTGAACTAGGTTTGGTTTAAATATAGAGTTAATTACACCTGTTATTTTTAAATATTTTGCAATTTTTATGTTTATATCTTTTTCATTTTCATATGTGATCATACATCCTAGGTAGTTAAATGAATTCACCTGTTCTAAGATCTTGTTATCTATTACTATTTTAGTTCTTGCTGGATCTTGTCCTTTAAAGGCCATAGTTTTTGATTTTTCCATTGATATTATCATACCATAATCTTTGGATATCTCATTTAGATCTAAAATAGCTTTCTGTAAGTTATCTTCAGAATTTGTAATTATTATTATTTGGTCGTTGGCAAAGAAGAGAGTGTTTAAGTTAACTGTAGGAGAAAGTTTAATTCCTCGATGTAAATTTTTATTCCATTTTATTATTATTTCATTTAAGTGGATATTAAAAAGAGTTGCTGAGAGGGGACATCCCTGTCGGACCCCTTGGTTTATCTCTCTCGTATATGATAGCTCGTGATTTAATCTTATTTGTATTTGATTATTTTCATATATACCTGTGATAGCTTTTAGGATATGATTTAGTATTTGTCTTTCTTTTAATATGTTAAATAATATGTTACTTTTAACTTTGTCAAATGTTTTTTCAAAGTCAATAAATGCAATATGTGTTTCTAAATTATATTCTCTTCTTTTCTCTATTATTAATTTTAGGCAAAAGGCCAGGTCTATACATGATCGTCCTTTTCTAAATCCATTCTGTACTTCTAGAATAAAGTTTTCGGAATATTTCATTAGTTTGTTATTTAAGATTCTGCTATATATTTTGTAACAGGAATTTAGCATACTGATACCTCTATAGTTTTTAGGGTCATCATCTCTATTACCTTTCTTAAAGATAGGAATCACAGTTGCTTTTTTCCGTTCTATTGGAGGGGGGGGGATACCAGTTGAGTAAATTTTATTTAAAAATAATAAAAGTCTTTTTTTGAATCTTGTTCCTGCGTATTTATATAGTTCTGAACCTAGCTTATCTTCTCCAGGTGATTTTCCGTTTCTTGTTTCTTTCAGGCTGATTTCTAATTCTTCTTCTTCGGTTATTTCCTTTTCATTTTTGTTAATTGTTTGCCAGTTGTCTTTTTTAAAATATTTGTCTGTCCACAGTTCTGTCTAGTAATTTAGAAATTCTTCTAATTTCAATTCAGTGTTTAATTTTATGTTTTCTTTGCATTTAAGTGTTTCAAAATCTTATATACATTGGGTCTTATTTTATATAAATCATGTTCTAAATTAGAAACAAATTTATTCCATGATTCTCTACGTCTTTTTCTGACTTCTCTTTTAGCTATGGCTCTTATTCTTTTATATTCTATTTCATCTTCTAATCTTTTATTGCTTAACCATTTGTGATAGGCTTCTTTTTTCTTTTTGATTATTTCTTTGATTGTATCATCCCAGATCTTCTGTTTTTTTCTTTTATTGAATTTTTTGATCTTTCCTAAGCTTTCATATGCTGCTGCATTTAGTATTGTTTATCAAGGAAGTGGTCACTGCTTATTTCATATCCTCTGTGAACTCTAACATCTAGTGAAAATTTTGATGTCTTTTCATTTAATATGAAGTAATCTAATATTGTCTCAATAATAAAATCATGTCTCAACTGTTAGAAAACACTTTTTTTTTTAATTACGTATTTTTTGAATGTAGGGTCATCATATCACTTAACAACAGTCCTGCATCCAAGTCTTTTATTTTGATAATTTAGCCAGTTATACTTCACACCCGTCATTTTTTTTTTTTTTTAAATCGACAATCCAGCATTGTGGCCACTCTAATGTCAGTCATTCCTTGCTGTTGGATGCTAATACCATTATGAACAAAATAAGTCATTGACATAGACCCTGGGTCAGAAGTAAAACACTTGACCAAAGACTAGAGACTGCAAACATGAGAGTCCTGAGAAAGATTAGGGACACGAAGAGATGTCATCAATGGCAATATCATATTAAAAACGAGGATATTAGGAAAGAACTTGACATTGTCAGCATCCAGGAATGCGTTAGCAGAGCTAATCTCAGGTGGTATGGTCACTTGAACAGAATGGGCGAGGAAAGATTAGCAAAACAAGTGTTCTTTGCCAGGTTGGCAGGAAAAAGACCCAGAGGAAGACCAAAATATAGGTGGATTGATATGGTAAAAAGTGCCTTAGAAGATAGATATATAAATATAAGATCTGACAATGTTGTAGCTTTGACAGGTAACAGATTGATTTAGCAGAAAATTGTAGGTAGGAAGTTAGTAATGGTGTAAATTTTTCATGTAGTACTATCATATCCTGTACACCCCTTGAGGGTAAATGTCAGGAATTTGATGATGATGAAATGATGACACAGACCCTGTAGTTAACTCTGAACTCAGAGTTAACTAATTTTGTTTTTAATTTCTTAACTGTGGAGGGGATGTGTTAATTTTTTACTCGACAATTTGACTTTTTTTTACTTTTTGTAATACTTCTTAGATGAACAGGTAAAATGATTTACTTAACACATTCACAGGGAGAAGAGACAAACTGACTTGAAGGCAGGAAACAAGAATTTGTTTAGTGTTTTCTGTTTGCATATCTTGTGTATATTAGTTGTTTGGTACTAGAATAAAAATTACTCTATATAGTGAACCACATCTTCCCCTGCAAGCACCATACTGCATGGGTGCAAGAATTACAAAATAAATTTTTATTGTAGAACTAAAAGCACCATATAGACACAGTCAATGTATACTATATTTCATGAAAAATAGAATAATTAGAAACAACTGGAATGAACACCATACTGCATAGTCACAGACCAGACAAAGTAAGTTTTATTGTAGTACTAAAATACAGTCCTGCTTGAGGCATAAACTAATGTGAACATGTTAACATACAAGCATGAGAGTAATTTAAAATTATAAATATAGTTATAATAAATATTTTAACAATAGATGTGATAAAAATGCAAATTTCATTAAATAAATAAGTTTATTTGAACAGTAGGTAAATGTGTAAAAAAAATTACTGAATATTATGAATATCTTACTGTACCCCATCACACGTAACTGTTTAATAGAGGCACCAGTATGCTGTACTCCCCCCCCCCAAAAAAAAGCACTGCTTATAGGTATTTATCAAAAGTTATGGTGTTAAAGGAATAACATTTTCATTCAAGTGTGGTGTCTAGTAAGTTAAATATCAAGGAACAAGTTATTTTTTATAAGAAATATTTTTTCCTATAAAACAGTAGCAACTATTTTGTTAGATCCATGTGATAGATGTTTCCATTATAAACATAAGACGTAACTTTTGTTCATGATATGGGATTGTCTAATTATTCCATGTAATAGCATTCTTAGTACTAAAACATGCTCTCTTCCTTAATACATAGCTTACTAGATACTGTTTACAATTTCTAAAGGAGAGTGTCATAGTATGTTATGCAATGTACCAGTTTTTTAAATGTAGTGTTCATGGCTACTACAAGCAGAATTGCATTCAAATTCTGGAATTACAGTCCTGAGAGTATGAGAATCCTATTTGTTATTCTGTATGATATTTTATGTGATAGGTGAATTTCACTGCCACGAGACCACCACCCTACTTACTAGAGAGCTGAAGTGGCTTGAAAAAAGTTCATATTTAGTATCTAGAACAGGGTTTCTGAGGTACTAAATTCCTTTCTCTGATGTTTCTAAATGTATACTGGCTGTGGAGTTTTGATATACCATTTTTTAAAAATTTGGTATACTTTGCTGGAATGGCTTGTTTTAAGCTGTTTATTATTTCTAGATGATTTAGAGATTCAAAGGTTTTTTTCAAAACCTACAAATATTAAATATGCAGGAAGATCATATTCGAAATATATATAAGGCAATGTAAATATAAATATGTCTTGCTAACTATATTAAACCTTTAAGCTATTTTTCATTAATATGAGAACAATTAAATTAAAAAAAACACACCAAAAAACTTAGTTAATCATAGAGCATTATTATCATTTATTATGTGACACCTCCAAAGACTCATCACAGGAGGGCATACTACTCTACCACACCCCATCCACTGTCTCTATTACTTAATCTTCCAATTATGAGACACTACTACTGCCCACTGCCAACAGTATATTTTGTCTGTAACTGGTGTATGTTCACATGGCTAATTTGCCTGTATGCGGGGATGAAAAATCCTGCATTTCAGGGAGGAAAAAACTCCGCTACCTCTGTATGAGATCGGCTAACTCACCTTCAATTGAAAAAGCTCATATAAAGTTCGCATGGCTAATTTGCCTGTATGTGGGATGAAAAATCCTGCATTTCAGGGAGGAAAAAACTCTGCTACCTCTGTATGAGATCGGCTAACTTACCTTCAATTGAAAAAGCTCATATAAAGATTCCTCTGACAACAAAAGGACAATGGGCTGTTGTCCTTCCAATTGCACCTTGAAAGCATAAAAAAAAATAATATATCTATTCTCCAAATTGTTGATCAAAATCCCACTAAAGAATATTAGCATATCAGACATAATTGACCAAATGCCATATAGCAAATGAGAAATGATTGACAATAAAACTCCACAGAAAGTTTTTAATGTTCACTTCAATGTTTGTCGTTGAAAATCAAAGTAACTGTTTAAGAGTAGAGCCACTTATATATATGTGAGAGGGTGTTCTGACTTTATTATTAATATCTGACCTCCATGGAACCAAAGGACTCATCATGTGGAAATATCAGTTTCCACACTCACCACATTCTCAGGCAATGCATTCCACTCACCTCACCTCTCCATGCAAAGAAATTGCTTCTTGCTTACTCAACAACTTAAATGGATGACTGCTTGTTCTCTTGTATCCTTCTACTCTATGAAAATGTTTTTCCAGATTAATCTGGTACTAGCTGCTCACCAGCTTATATGTCTCAGTCATATCCCTTGTCCATCTTCTATTCATAAGGCTCTGTAAGTTATGTTACCTCAGTCTCTTGTCACATTCCATAGATCTGACACTGACTTAAACAATCTTCTCTACAGCCTCTCCAAAACATCCCCTTAAAATCAGATGACCAAATATGTGCAGAGTAGTCCATATAGCCTGATCAAAGCCTTATACAAGGGAACCATAACTTCTTTGCTTCTATATATATCAACATCTTCCTCATTATTGTCATAATCCTTTGGGATGCTCTTACTATTTTTGCAATATGACCTCTAAACTTCCAGCCTCTTTGTGTCCATCACCATTCCCATATCTTTCATCTCTTCCACCTCCTTCAAAATTTCCTGATTAATGGTATACATCCCAACCTTGCCTATCAAATTTCAAGACTTTCCTGTTTACAAAGTCTATTTAGAACCTCCTGCAAGACCATAACAACTGTTATACTTCTCATAGTTCTTAACTTTTTATGTATTTCATGGCAGAAAATGCCCAGGTATTGTCATTTCATGAAAAAGCTCCTTGCAAGTGAGTCAAACTCTTTCTTTCTAGATTTGATTTTAACCATGGCAGTCTGTTTCAAAAACCAGCTATATGATTGTAGAGGAATATTTAATACATTCAAATGTTGTGTGATATATGTTATTATAGCCAGTGAGCTTAAAAAAGTGACATCAGCATCACATTTTATTTCTTCCAATAAAAAGAAATAAAGTTCTTTCAAAAGTTTGAAAAATCTCAATAAACATTTTCGAGCACTCGACCAACAGATTCATTTGTGCAGAAGCAAGTCACCATATCTGGCATCACGTTCATCTAAAATGTTCTGAATTTTATATGTATAAAATTTTGGTTTATGCCTTGAATTAAAGTTGTCATTTTCACGACATTGTCCTTGTATTAGATAGTCCCAGTGCATAATGTTTGTTGGTGTACAATGTATTGTAACATTTGGGATTTGATTCCATTCTTTTACATTCTTACTTTTAAAAAGTAAGATTGTATGCCCATAATTATCCACCACTGTTGATATAACTTAGGAACCACAGTATATTCTACTAGAAATTATACATTAGGGAAGAAAATTCTGAAATGAAATTTGGTTTATTATTCATCTGGAGTGCTGCAAGATTTTGTTATGTGGGCCACACACAACATGGAGGCTGCCAGTTGGAAAGCACTGATCTAGCACCTACTCTACCCATGGTATTAAATGTGTAATAGGTTTACAACCTTTTATAGGTGAGATTCATATAAAAGTAAGAGGCTTGACACCATAATTATCAAATGAAAGTGGTTAAAATTTGATAGATAATTTTCATATGATGGTAGTAAATTATTTTCATACTAGATCTTCTTGACATACTTTTCTCTTATATGTACTTGCTTTATAAACATGAAGGGGAAGGTAGTAATATCTTTGTAACATATGTTCATTAGAACAAGTTTACATCTATTAAACTCAAGTTGCTATCTAACAGCTGCTTGTTACCTCCCAAAAATTCTATTAATAATCTGAAGGATACATGCCTAAACTGAAAAGGATATGGTCCAGTATCTCCCATCTCAGTGTTTAAGCATTGCGATTGTATGGCACCAAACAGTGTCATGAAGAAGAATGATCCCTTCTGTAGTCATGTTTTTCCTCACCACGGCATTCACTTTCATTAATTGGAATAATTTTCCATGATAGACTCATGTTCTCAGTCTTGGTTTCTCCATGACTACAGGTCGCAAAGATGCCAACTTTCTCTATTCTGCACCAATGTTTTACATTCCCCCCCCCCCCCCACTCACTTTAATATAGGATCCTACCATCTCCTAGATGATCTTACCGGGCTTTCTTTTTATGTATCTGGGATACCAGTTTGTTATTCTTGAAGCCATCTGTTGTGTTTCATATCTGTTATATGTCAAGACTACTTTTTATGTTGTTATAGATAACTTTTCCCAAATCTTTGAACTCAGATTTTTGCCTTATTTCAATGTCATTCTTGTTTATATTACAGACTCTTCGTACTTTGTCCTTTGAGTTGTTATTACACTTTGTTCTTCCTTTTTTGTTGTCTTCCACGTCTTGCAGAATAGCTGTTAAAAAGATTTGATCTTATTTTGATATCTGTTTTTTTTGGTTTGTGATAATGTCTTATCTAGTTAAAAGTAGTCTTTTTGCATCTGTTTGTTCCATCTGATATATCATTGTCCATTTTAATTGCTTGTCCTAAATAAATGTACTTCTCCACTCTATGACTAGTTTGCAATTTGATTTGGTGGTCATGACAGCATTCATTTTTCATCCACTTTGTCTTGTGGATTTGTAATCTTACCATTCTACAGTGCAAGTCTATTTCATTCAACATTATTTCTAGTTCAGATGGTTGATATCAAAATCACATCATCTGCAAACAGGAGTATTTTAAGATTCTCTACATCTATATTTAAACGTCCATGCTGGTTTATGATTTTGAGAATATTTTCTAGAGGTACTGTAAAGAGATTGGGTAGATCAGATCTCTTTGTCTTACTCCATTCCTGAGAAGTATTTCAAGGGGTTTATTAAAAAGAGTAATCTGGGTTCTGCTGCCTATATATATATGTTAACTATTATCTAATGACTGAACTCCGAGATTATAAGGAAACAAGTAAATTTAATATATCCACACAACTAGTTTCGTCGGGATGCCGACTTCATCAGGTGTGATAACAGATACGAAAAAAAAAAAGAAAAAACTATTTCTTCTGCTACGCTGAAACCTAAAATTTGGCTCTGGTATATAGACAACGCTTTCCTGATATGGGAGCACAACACAGACAACCTTCAAGTTTTTCTAAATCATTTAAATAACTTTCATCCTGAAATCAAGTTTACCACCGAACTTGAAGTAAACGGTTCTCTGGCCTTTCTAGACATCAAACTTACCAGGATGACTGATACTTTAAAAATCTCAATCTTCAGAAAACCTACACATACAGATAGGTACTACATGCATCCTCACACCACTATCCACCCCAGAAATTGGCATCTTATCCACTTTCACTCATCGTGCCAGTGCTGTATTATTAGACGAAGAAGAAGAGCTCCAAAATGAACTGAAACATCTTAAAAGGATCTTCATAAATAACGGTTACTCTTTGAAAAGTATTAACAAACTACTATACCACCGTCGTCAACATACTAATGAGGTTTCTACTAAACCCCAGAGCCTACATCTCCTTACCTTACATCAGTTCCCTCTCCCCTAAACTGGCAAGAATTTTAAAGAGATTCAATATCAAAACCTGTTTCTCCACTTTACTAAAACTCCGATCAATCCTAAGCCACCCCAAAGAAAATCATCACTATCTTCAGTTTCCAGGTGTCTACAGAATAGTGTGAAGCTATATTACGGTCAAACTGAAAAGTCTATTTTTCTCTGTCTCGAAGAATGCCAGAGAGACATCTCATATATAACAGAACCTGAGCCAGCGCCCTCTCCAGCCACATCTTGTTCTCAGTTAATTCCAATGAAAGGCCACCAACATCAAATAGACTGGAATTTAATATCTAACATACACAAATGTTACGATGAACTAGAATGTTGTATACTTGAATCAAAAGAAATAATCCTCAACTCCTCCCACATGAACAGCAATCTCAGTTACAGTTTGCCAGACTCTCATAGTTCTGCTATTCAGTATTGGCCAACACGAGAAGTCATACGCTCGCATGTGCATAACAGTAGATCTATAGCTCGGATTCCAGTTCAAACATAACTACAGTTTTTTAATGTTCTGTTGTTGTAGAAGTGCAATGTTTTTACTGTCTTTTGTTTACTTTCATGTTATCACACCTGACAAAACTAGTTGTGTGGATATATTAAATTTACTTGGAGTTCAATCATTACATAATAGTTAACAAGTCTAGAAACCGAGTCAATCTGATTGCTAATATACATATATGTTTTGAATTAACTTGATATATGATGGTTGAATGCCTTGATCTTTCAGTGCCTGGAAAACTGCATTATGTTCTGCTGTATCAAATGCTTTTTGAAATTGATAAATAGTGACAGCAAGTGGAAGGTGAGATTGTCTGCATTTTTCAGTTGATTTTATTGTATGTATATCATCAATTGTGGAGAAACCTTTCTTCAATCCTGCTTGCTCTTTGCTGTTATTTTCATAGTGTTTTTTTTTTTTTTATTCCATTTACTATGGTGGTTGTTGTGATATTTCATAAATGCAGGACAGGAGATATATTGGTGAATAGTTGTCAGTATTCTCTTTTTCATAGATGAGGACAGTTTTAGATGATTTCCATTCTTCAGGTAACCTTCATTTAGGTACCAAGTGAACCTTGGGCTAGAGCTATATAAAGAATATTTCCTCCTGCTTTGATATCTTCTATTCTTATTTCATCTGTTTCTGATGCTCTATCTACCCTCATCCGATTGACTACATATTTTACCTCTTTTGGCAGTAATTTTGGTGCTTCTTTATGCTCAGTAACTTTTATTGGAGTGACTTTTTTGTATGGATGAGTAAAGCTTACTGTAGTAATTCTAGACAGTTCTTTTCATTTCCCTTTTGTTTGTTTTCCAGATATTCTTTTCATCTAGGAGAACTGGTATTACTGTTTGTTTCATCCTTAATTCTATTTCCACCTTTTTTTAAATTTTTTTTTTAGGCTCCTTTGTTTTTCTGCTGCCTCTTATAGTTTATTTATTCTAAATTTGGTGTAATCTTCTTTTATCTTTATTCTCAATAACTTGCTAATCATTATATATTCTAAATGAGTATGACCTGAATCTTTTAACTCTTGTCTTTCATGCAAATAGCAGTTCAAGAGTTTCTTGGCTGAGAATGGCCCCTGTGATTATATTCTGTCATAAATTCTGCCTGTATTTTGCATTGTTTTATTTTTTGGATGAATTTGACCAGGTCTTTTATCTCTGTCTTCTTCTTCCAAGCTCCATTCAATATGCTTCTCTAATTTACCAAATTGTTGCATATCAATAGATTGGATAATACTGAGTATTTATTGTGATACTTCATACTTTAGTGCCTAGAACACTGGTTTCCAGACTTGTGATTGTGCACCCTTCTTCCAGTAACAATAAATATAATGTAAATATAAATATTAATTTATAAGTTATATATATGTGTGCGTGTATGAATTATGAAAAATAAATATGAAGAAATAAACACATATTTATATATAAAAGATTCATTAAGGTTTAGAACAAGTTATACAAAAACTAGTTTTTCTTCATGTTCTGGATGTTTGGTTTGTAAATGCCTTACTAGTCATGATGGCTTCACATTGTCATTAACTAACACTTCATAGTATAGTACATATTTATGATGAGATTTGTTATGAATGATGTTAGGAAATTTCTGTGTTTTGATAAACTCTCTTTTTTAAAAAATGGCTTCTTTGGATCAATACTGTCATTAACTTTTGATATATATGATTGTTGTTTGTATGACAGTAATATTATCAATGTGTTTTTCAATTCAAGTTTCTTTATGGGGATTTTTTTAAGCCACTTTAAGGATATAGTCATGAATGTTATGAGTGGAAAGACACATTTGTATGCAATTCACTGGGTAGATTTTGCTTGAATAATAAATAACCAGTACAGTTACCAACTATCACAGTTACAAAAGGAGGACAATTTCTGTAGACAATGTTAACAAAGGACACAAGTAAAAAAAAACTAAAATTTCTTAAACAAAACTTTTAATCCTGTAAATTATTTTATTACAACAAAATATGTGTTTATTGTACTCTTACCCTAACTTTACATAACAAAACAAACTGAATTGTTAACGTATTAATGAGAGTTGCTGTTTAAAAAAAAATTTTTTTATAAATCATATTTATCTGATGTACCAACTTTCTTAAGCAATTGCTTATTACATAAGATTTCTTCACAAAATTGCAAAAGTTGAATTTTACCAAACTTTTCACAGTTTAAATTGATATTCTGTTCATCCAACCTTTGCGATTCTATTTAGCTAAATACTCTCTCTCAATGGTAGCATTGTGAGCAGGAATTGCAAACATATATTGACAAATTTTAAGGAATTGTCAATTGCTTGAAAATACCGAAACCATTTCTCATTTACAAAAAAAAAAAATAATATAAAAAATAAACCATGTTAAAATTAATTTAGTCGTTCATGAAAGTATGCAAAAAAGAAAAAGTCAACTACTGCACTTTTTACTTCACTTAAAGACAAAGTTAATGTGTCTGTCCTACATAAGCTCTATGATGAAACTGTTTTATTTTTGAAATACGACACGTACATTGACACCGAGCAAAAATGCAACCATTCCATTGAACAAAAGGATGGAGGTCCAAAGATCAAATTGTAAGACATGTCCTTCTAAAGTAGGATGTTTGGTAACCCTAATAACCAGGTTTTAAACTCATATATGTTTATTTTTACAAGCTGTATTTCCATTGTTTCACTGTATATGTAACAGCATCTTCAGGAGGTTTTTTAACATAAGTAAAAAAATACAAAAAAATAAAATTGAAATAAAAATGAAAGATCGTTTTCCCTGGTTTCTATTTAGTGTGCCTTTTGAGTGAATGACCTCGGAAGACTCCTTGAACAAGCTGTCAAAGTAATTATCTTTTAAGTAGGGTATGGAGGATGCTTTCCAATCCAAAATTCCTCATTAAATATATTAACTAGTTTCATTATTTATCAGCATCTCTGTTGAAAACCTATTTCCTCTGCACATCACAGTTCTCTTCCATCATTGCTTAAAATCTTCATTCTTCGCTTGGAAAGGAAAAACTTTACAACCAAATATGTGGTCTTGCAATGGGCTCACCTTGCCTCTGATCGCCAACTAATACATGGAAAAATCTGGTAGCATAGACCATCTTAAAACTACTTGTATGGTGGAGATATGTTGATGACATCTTTATCATTTGGAAATACACCCACAAAGATCTTGAAAATTATGTATATTTTCTGAATAAAATAAATAAAATAAACTTTGCATTAGAAGGAGAAAATTACCATTCCTAGACATTCTTGTCAACAAAACATTGTTGGAGGATTATCATTAGAAGTCTATAGGAAAAAAACTGATATAATCAAAACTTTAAAAATAGAGCTTTAAACATAAACATACTAAAAATGATGAAATCAAAAGAAAACAAGAACTTCAAATCCTGTCTAATCAGTTCCTCCAAAATGGCTACTCAAAGGTACAAAAGAAACTTATTTTCTGATTAACCATCCATGATAACCCAGAAATTAATTACAAAAGGCACAGTATCCATACCATATATTAGCAATGTATCAAGAAAAACAGCCAAAATATTAAAGTTAGTCAACACCTTAAGAAGCTTTTTACACTCCCGTAAAGATAATGTTCCATTTTATAAACATGTGGGTATATACAAGATTCTGCATTTTTGTGAAAAAAGTACATAAACTGGCAGAAGTTTCAAAATATACAAGTAAGAACATATAGGCAATGTTGAAAACAAAAGGGAAAAAAAAAGTGGACTCATAGTACACATCCTCAAAGAACATCATATGGTAAATTGGCAAGCATCCTCCATGCCCTACTTTGAAGAGAATTATTTCGACAGGTTGTTCAAGGAATTCTCCAAGGTTATTTTTTCAAAAGGCATGCTAAACAGAAGCCAAGGAAATGATCCTTCATGACATTTGGAAGTCATTAATTAATATGTGTAACACTAAAGACTTCTCCTATACCATCAGTCAAATACATATTTTGCATAACAATGTAGAAACTGCAGGTAATATGCCTAATGATACTCATGATTAAACTATCATTCCAGTCTTTTCAATTTATAGATATTAGTGACTTTTGGAAAACATTTATTTTTTTTGTCAGTTTTTTACTTGTTAACACCTCCAGGGAGTCCAAAGACTCATCGAGGGAGGGCACTGTTAGTTTTCTAGCGTTTAAGTGTTTCAAGGTATGCTGGAATTCCTCTCCCTTATCCTTACTCAACTCCATTCGAAAATAGAAGTACCTACAAACACAGTAATTTATCTATCCTTGACCCCTCTGCTACTTTAATCTGCCTTACCTAAATCCTATCCCCTCGGCAGCCGTTTCTTCAGTTGGTTATGAGTGCAAAGCTCAGCAGACAAAGAGTTTGTCTGGGGCTAGAGTCAAGCCTCTTTGAATGCAAAATCCAGAATTAACTCCCTTTCAGAAATAAGAAAAATTTGTTTGATAACGCTGCGACATTTTATTTCCTATACAAGAGAAATCTCCTTCTCATGGAGTTAATACACAGACTATTTTATGATTTTCTAGAATCTAGCAAACAGCAATCCCAATTACAAATCCTTAACAAAACTTATTCTATATGCAGTCGTAGCCAATCTCCTGCATTTGAATTTGTACAGGTTCTGATTTTAGTGAGTGGTGCATTGATTATAGAGATCAGGCAACTTTATAAGGTAAAAGAAAACATGAATGTTTATTCATTCTTTAGCTCGATATACATATATCAAGAGTTCACTCAACTACACTGAATTGCACTTGCACATAACAATGATTAACTAGACAAAATAGAACTACAATCAATACATCACATTAAGAGACAATATCAAATTTAAGTAGTTCCTACTTCTACTCATGTAACACAATTAAACTAGTGATTATCTCATTCATCTAAGGCTAACAGACAATGGCATACCTCAACAATTCAATGTCAAACTCTACCTACTATGCACTTTTAGAGTTACAGTAATTTATCGATAGGTTAAGTACTAGAGTCCTGTTACTAATTATCAAGTCCTATCACATAACATATCAGCACTTTTCTGCACTTCAGCTTAGTTCAGAATACAATGGAACTAGAAAGATTTTACATTACTGACCATCTGGTTCGTGCAGGTATCTTCTCCTGATCAGACCTTTGTGAGCACATGGCTTGTTACCTAATTCTACAGTCTGTTGTCTTCGGATATGACCCTCTAGTGACTACGTTCACAAAACATCCTCTTGCCGATGTGAGCGAGACTGCTCTGCCTGCCAGGTCCTCATGATTCTGCATGAAGCTTTGGTTCTCGCCGACTGTCTAGCTGTACCGTAGATATACTTGGACTGTCGCCTGGTCACTTACCTGTCGCTGACCATTGTCCTTCCCGACCGCTCGTGCCACTTCTACCAGTACCCGAAAGCCAAAGGGAGATGAAGAGGAAAAAAACCCCAAGCCTGCACCACTAAGTTTCTTATACCTCCACATTTCTGCTCTCTCCCTACGTCACTGATTCCACTCAGCACCTAAGTCCCTTGTACTTGGTACTATTTTCTCCTCGATATGTTCTCCACGTGGATATGTCGCATGCACCTTGCGACCGCCTCGGGTTATGTCTTTAAGCCGATTACTTCAATGTGAACTTCTATCTAACCTTTCCTGTTCTAATATAATTCTCACAAAATTCTGATTCCTTTTGGTTGTACATAGGACAGTTAACAATATAGCAAAAAAGAGGAACTCACAAAACAAAGGACTAATACGTTATTTACAATTTCATTTATACCTATACTTCCTTAGGAAAATTTATTTGTATCCTAGTTAAATCCTGAATGAAATGTTTTTTGACAATTTAAACCTTTCATTCAAGATTTAACAGCACCTACTCTACAGCTCTTCATCTCCAGCACTCCACCAACTGCAACTACCTTTATCATCTACACCAATGGCATCTGCTGCCAACCACCACCAATAATATTTTTACAGACAATCACAAACATCCATGCATGGCAGGATTCGAACCCACAGCTTTTTGGCTGGAGAGTGTATATGCTAACCACTCAGCCAACCAGGCCTGCAAAAAAAACCCCTGAAGATGCTGAGTCATATATAAACTGTGAAACATGTCATGGAAATTTATCTAATATAAATTTAAAAAAAAAAAAAAAAAAACGTTTATGAGCTAAAACCTGGTTATTTATTATTTGAATGGTGAGATAATTAAAACAGCTTTCCTGAAGTACACATGAAAAAAAAAAAAAATTAATATATAAAGAACGATAAGAAAATGTGGTTTGAATTGTGAATGCAAAGATCAATGATGATGATTCGAAACTACATCTCATGACAAGCGTGTCAATGTTCAGACAAACAGTGATTCCAATTTACAACAAGCATGCATGCATTCACCACAAACATGATGACATGTTCAAGGCATGTAGTCATATATTGTTCATGAATCGTAAAGAAAACGTTCATAACTAATTAAACTAAACTAAAAAGTTTAATAACTAATAATAAATAAACAATGAGCTGATGAGATAATATTTTATTTTCCCCAAAATATGACAAGTCAAGAATATGAGTAGACATATTTCTTATTGTTGTTTCTAATAATTAGATGTCTAGGTGTATACAAGATTCTATGTTTTTGTGAAAAAACGCACATAGGTCAAACTGGGAGAAGTTTCAAAATACGCAACCAAGAACATATAGGCAATGTTGAAAACAAAAAGAGAAGGGAAAAAAAAAGTGGACTTATAGTATGCATCCTCAAAGAACATCACTTTTCAAGTAAAAGCTTACCAGCTTCTACTTGAAAGAACAATAAGAAATTGTATAATACCATATAATATACATAATAGCAAGATAAGCTTACAACAGAATTAAAAAAGAAAAAGCAGCATTTTTCCAAATATACCACATATTAGGAAATAGAAATCTGAACCAGCAGTTGAAAGTAAGAATTCTCAAGACAATGATCTGGAGCATGGGGACATATGAATGCGAGTCCTGGATGATCAATAAAGAGATGAGTGACTGACTGAATACATTTGAAATGCAGTGCTTGAGAAAAATGGATTGTATCAGCTGGACTGAAAGAGTGAGCCATGAAGAGGTTCTTAAAAGATTCAAAATGTTTAGTATGTCTAGTATCCAAAGAAGAAAAATAGTGTTTACAGGACATTTGATGAGGGGGTTCTTCTGGAGAGCTTCCGAGAATAGTATTGCAGGGGATGGTGGAGGGAGGAAGAGGAAGACCCCAACTGGAATGGAAAGACAACACCAAAGATTGGACGAGCAAGAGATAGAGAGGCATGGAAGCGGACTGTTCATCAGCTGCAACTCTCTTAAAGAGGAGCCACAGGATTAGATTAAAAGCTTGCAACAACAAAACTCATTTTTTGTGCAAATATGTGCACAAGTTAATTAGTTTGAATTCCTACTCTGAAGACTACTGACCTAGAGGACCAACATCCTTGCTTTCTGATTTGGACTTGAACTGAATTTGTTAATTTTTTTTTTTTTTTATTATTATTTTTCATCTCTGTGAACACTTTTTTTTTTTTTTTAACTTCGAGTGTTAAGTAACTACACAAAGAATTCATTTCTGATTGGTGCAATGCATTTTAATTCTATTTCCTTTAGAATCCAGAAAATTATCGACTCGAGTGCCAAATAAAAAATTATATATGTTATGGACTAAATGATTAATACGGGCATTATTTATAATACCCAGCCATTATGAATAATGACAAACAAAATTGGGCACTGTAATTCAATTTCACGTTGTTTATCATAATTTATGACATTGATATCATCTGGTTGAGCAAACTGATAATAATGATGCTTTTTGGCAGTATTAGAAACAGTAGGGGTTGGGGGAAGACGTGAAGGGAACTTTGCCCAGGTCACTCAAATTTTTACAAAATCAGCATATTTGACAATAATAGAAAAGTGAAAGAAAAAACCAAAGGGACTTGGCCCATGACATATAAACATCATATATAGGTATTGCAATATGCATATGGCAATTTGATTAAATATTACGTTCACACTGAAGAAATATTTCAGATATTGCATAATTCGTATATCGCTCTTGGCCATGGCATCAGAAACTGCATGGGAAAAGAATTAAGTACAAAATATAAAACTATTACAAGGAAGATGATTGTAATTTAGGTTAGGAGTTTTTTTTTGAAAATGAAATTGCCCAAAGGGAATGTAGCTTGATTCATAATATCTGGTCTAAAATAAGTCTACACTTGAGATATCTCCTTATCTTAAAGCTCTGACTCTTTTTATAACTAGTTTAACATATACTTAATCATGTCTGTCAGACTAAACACTTTGTTTACACAAGAACAAAATGTTCATCAGAGTCAGTTTTCTTGTTAGGCCCTTTTCTGAAGACATAGAACTACCTCCTCACTTCCATGGGATCTTTTTTTTTTAAATTCCTTATATAGCATATGATTTTTTCAATCATTCCTCCTGTTTCATTGGATTATAAATATTCTTACCTCTCCCAGTTCAATTTGATACACAAATTATCAATTTTTTTACCAGAGAAAGACAGTTTCTTCTACTAATTCATAAACAACATATCTAAGTAGAGCTCTTCATGGTAAGCCACTTTACAGTTTCTAATTTTACTAATTCTGTCGCTTTTTCCAGTAGAATAACAAATAGATCTGGCATCCTTAAGACAGAAGATGAAACTTTTCATAAGGCATATTCCAGTGATTGGACCACATTTTTTTTATTAAGCTAAAAGCACAATAAAGAAATAAAACCCGACAAGTTTCGTAAGTCGTTTGACTTACATCTTCAGGGGTAAAAGGTAACAGAAAGTTAAAACAACAAAAAAAGAAATTAATAGTTCATACTGTACAGTTGTAGCCGTCTGACTGTTTATAAAATTAAAAAATCAGAATGCAGATTCAAAGCAGTGCTAAGTTTAAACAATGCTGGATGATGCCACGTTCTGTTGTTCACGATCATAATGTCCGAGGTCTGACTGAGGTATATTTTTTTTATCAAAGCTGACCTTGGTGTAGAATTAAGCCTTGGTTTTTATTGCATTGTGTTGGAATTCTAAGCATGTTTGCAGAGTACATTGTGGCCGGTGGAAGTAGTATGGAAAGCTAGACCTGATTTGTGTTCTCTTCTGTTTTGTACATCCTTTTGGTGTTCGTTCATGCATATTTCCCCAGATCTTCCTGTCTGTCCTACGTAGCAGATGCCACAAGAACAATAAATTTTATAAACACCTGGTTTTTTTAAAGGATGATGTGGAGGTTTCGGGGGATATAGAAATCTTGAAATATTTTTCAGCGGCAGAAAGACTACTTTGATGTTATGTTTATTTATTAATTTAGCTATCTTGTCTGTAACATTCTTGATATATGGAAGTGTGATGGCATTTTTGAAATCTTGTTTCTGTGGGATGCTTGCTTGTAGGAGGTGTGTGGAGGATTTTTTTGATAGTCTTGAGTTCATAACATTTTTTTTGAGGATCTGTTTTAAATATTCCAATTCTTCATTTCTCTGTTTTTCTTTGCTGGAAATATTATGAGCTCTGTCCCGAAGGGTTTATATTAGACCTATTTTTTGTGGAGGGTGATGGTGTGAGGCCGCATTAAGAAATCTTCCTGTGTTGGTGGGTTTTCTATATATTGAGAAAGAAAGTTTATTATCTTTTTCATTGACTTCTAATAAAACAACCTCTAAGGATGTCAAGAAAAGGAAGTTTTCTAAGTTCTTCTTGTTCTAAAGTAAATTTTATATTCTTATGTAAATTATTCAGGTAATTTTTGAAATTAATGAGTTCATCTGTTGTTCCTAGCCAAATGATGAAAATGTCGTCTACATAGTGTAGCCAAATTTTTGGTTTTTTATGATAATTGATTAAAGCATTATTTTCAAAATGTTCCATAAATGTTTCATCATTTGGCCAGGAACAACAGATGAACTCATTGCTTTCAAAATTTACTTGATTAATTTACATAAGAATATAAAATTTACTTTAGAACAAGAAGAACTTAGAAAACTTCCATTTCATGACATCATATTAGAAGTCAATGAAAAAGATAATAAACTTTCTCTCTCAATATATAGAAAACCCACCAACACAGGAAGGTTTCTTAATGCAGCCTCACACCACCACCCTTTGCAAAAAAATAAGTCTAATAAAAACCCTGAGGGACAGAGGTTATAATATTTCCAGCACAGAAAAACAGAGAAATGAAGAATTGGAATATTTAACACAGATCCTCAAAAAAAAAAAAGGTTATGAACCCAAGACTATCAAATTACAGACGAGATGGCTAAATTACTAAATAAACATAACATTAAAGTAGCCTTTCTCCCACTGAAAAAAATTTCAAGATTTCTATATCCCCCAAAACCTCCACATCATCCTTTAAAAAAAAACAGGTGTTTATAAAATTTATTGTTCTTGCGGCATCTGCTACGTAGGACAGACAGGAAGATCTAGTGAAATATGCATGAACGAACACCAAAAGGATGTACAAAACAGGTCTAGCTTTCCATACCACTTCCACCAGCCACAATGTACTCTGGCAGAAAACAAACATGTCTTATATAGAAAAAAACTGTTACATAAGGAAATTTAAAGAAGCTGCAAACATGCTTAGAATTCCAACACAATGCAATAAAAACCAAGGCTTAATTCTACACCAAGTTTGGTCAGCTTTGATAACACTGCTTTGAATCTGCATTCTGATTTTTTAATTTTATAAACAGTCAGACGGCTACAACTGTATAGTATGAACTATTAATTTTTTTTTGTTGTTTTAACTTTCAGTTACCTTTTACCCCTGAAGATGTAAGTCAAACGACTTACGAAACTTGTCGGGTTTTATTTCTTTATTGTGCTTTTAGCTTAATAAAAAAAAAATGTGGTCCAGTTACTGGAATACGCCTTATGAACTTCTAAACCGCAGAAACCTCCACTTACAATGAAACTTTTCATTCAGCATTTCCTCAAACATTGAATTAGAATGTCAACTCTGAATACTTAATTTCTCCACTAAACACTTTGACAGTTTAAAGATTCACAGTGCTATGATTCCTTTTCGGAATCTTCTATTAATATTCTCCTGACTGTAACGTTTTTTTAAAAATTTCTTAAGAACAAAATTCTCTGGTTGCCGTTCTCAAATTTCCTCTTCTCTCTCTTCTTGTTTTCCTCATTACTATGGTGCTGATTGTTCTCTCAGTCAGCTGTAAATCACCAATCAGTCTCCTTGGTGAGCCTGTGCACTTCATGTAAATGGCAATCGAGAAGTTGGGTGTTAATGGCTGACAAGCTGTCTTTGTTAGTGTAAAAGAGAATGTCTTTACAAAACACAACAAATATCTCAACACTTAAGAATTATGAAATACAATAAAGAATACTGAAATTATTATAAACTACAGAATGTAGTAAGTACATCAATTTCAAATACTTTACATTTCATTTTAACAATAATAATATCAATAATGGGCACATCACAAGTGCCAATCATACTTGTTGCACAACCAAAACTAATAATATATTCGAATTGAGAAACAATTATAAAAAGATTTGTAATTTTAAATATGATTATTTTTACAATAGGCTTATAACAACAAAACTAATTTTTTGTGCAAATATGTACACAAGTTAATTAGTTTGAATTCCTACTCTGAAGACTACTGACCTAGAGGACCAATATCCTTGCTTTCTGATTGAATTTGAATTGCATACTTGCAGTTTTGATAATACATCATAGTCAAACTCTACTGCAAATTTCTGTGCATTTCAGATTGTTTTATTTCTTTCAGTAAAAAATGATTATACACATCACTGTTCCACCTTCTTCCTAATGAAGGAAATGGTGTGAAATTGTAATGAAAACCCAACACAAACGGATTGGCAGGAATCATACAAGAGTATATTGTACTAGATAAGAAATTATATTCTTGTTTTAATCTTTTACTCAAGTGCAAGCAAACAAAGAATAAAGGATGTCAAGTATAATATACTTTGTAACCTAGCAGTAAAACTTTTAACAACTAGAGGAGTATAAAATTGTACACATACACAAGATGATGGTGCTGCTATAAGTGACAAACATTGATTGTATAGCTATTAATATATGGTGTTGATAAACATACAGTATCATACAACTGCTACACTGCACTGATTCATGTTACTCTCCTTCTCGCTTTAATATCCAGAGGCAGTGTGTGTGAGGATGGGGAATTCCTGCTGAATCTTGTGCAATTGTGCCTGTAGTAGACAGATTACTGAATTTTCCAAAATAGAAAGGGCATGTATAAAGAGATTGTTTATAATGTATATAAGACACTATAATTTGTAAATGCTGATATTTCAAGTAATATATGAAAATAATTAATATATAAAATTGCAACAGAGGAAAGTTGTGAATTATACTCTGATTTGTTTTCAAACACTTGTTTTTTGAATAAATTGCATCAAAATGAAGATCGCAAAACATTTAAAGTATGGCATTGTTTTTTTGATTGCATTGATATACAACTAGTGTTAAATACAATTTCTCACTGTCTTTAGCTTTACGAATTTGGCTGAGATGTTACGAATAGTTCATGAACTATTCGTAACATCTCAGCAGAAACATTCTTAGGTAGTTAATGCACATCAGAATATTACCAAGGGTTTTTTTTTGTCTTGGCAATTTTGTTGGTTTAGCTTCCTCATATTGCATGGTAGTGTAGTTGATTAGCGAGAGATTCTAGTGTTTGAATTTAATGCGATCGCTGCATTAAAATAAAAATCCACAAACCAATAATTATATTGAAATCAACTGTTATTTGTAACAGTTGATTTCAATGAACATAATATTATCACTAGTAAAAATATGAATAGTCATCTCTCAATGAATTTTACTATTACTGCATTGGTAAAATCAAAGACTATGCTGAAGTTACTATTTATTTTTATTTTTTTGCCTGTGGGCAAATTAGCAAAGACATCTGCAGAATTTAAATTATCCAAAGAGACAATAGTTGCATTAGAAGTTCGTTCAGTGGACTGAAGTCTTGAATGGAGCAAATTATTGGCCAGCAAAGCTTCAGAGCACTTGTCAAGCAGGTGATCAGATACATTAGTTAATATCAAATTTCTGTAATTGGATCTTGGGAAACAAAATTAAACATGAACTGATTGCTATATAACCGTCTTCTTGATGGGAAACATGTTTAATGAACATAATATATGTAGGGTAAAACATATATATGTAAGGATAACAGCCACATAACTTGGAAGCGAGTTTTGTATCGCCTATAAATGTAGCTTCTGTACCAAATGTACATACCTAGATACTGAACGAACAAATGGCCTTACAGTTCAATACTTAGCCAATCAAAATGTATTGTGTATTGGCACAACATTATAAAATATCATGCTAGCTGGGACACTGAGCAGTATCCCAGCTAAAGATTATTTCCTGTGCTCAGTTAAATAAGGCCCTTGTATTTTTGCCAGAGAAAAACAGTGAAATGTCTACTGGAACAAACTCATCCTCAGAAAAAAAAAAAAAGATAAGAATCATTAATGTAAGAAGCATCTGTGGAAAAGAAGTGTAACTAACAGAAGAAATAAATACTGTCAACTGGTTGTTGCTGGGAGTCCTGGGGAAAAAAAAAAAAAAAAAAAGAAATGACTATTTAAACAGAAGTCAGAGGAAGACATGAATAGTGGGGATAAATATCGTGAGGGTGGCAAGATGTTCTGGTAACTATTGAAAAAAAAAAAAAACAATTTACAAATCGAGGT